>NC_081156.1:28204276-28885704 GCF_012432095.1 Onychostoma macrolepis | reverse complement strand
TTTATCTTTTTCAAACCCTTTGGTTCGATATGAATCTCCACTTTCTCATTACAGCTGTGACTCCAGTCCTGTTCTTTGACACTTGACAAACTAACATTTCTGAAGTTTTGCAGATTTTCAGATTCATATTTTCTATTCATATTTTCTATTTATATCTAAGTAACTCATTTGTTTTGTGGTCTTAACCTATTTAAAAAACAAGCTTCTAAAACAATGTATCTTCAGACAGGTCAAATACACAGCTATTGAGCACACAAACCCTTCAATGATCACAGAGCAGTGTGGATCCGTCAGCGAGTTCTTCAGTAACATGAGACCCTCCTCCAAAATCAATCCAGTGACACTGACACTACAACATTGAAGTTACACAAACATCATCAGTATTCACAATAATGTACTATAAAAATGTGTTTTGTACAATGGCAATGCTGTCAGCAATTCATTGAGTTCTTTACAGTTTAGTTAGTGATTGTTCAGTTAGCTTGCAGCACAGAGAGGGAGGGATATTATATAATGAACAAATCTATAATGTGGAATTGCTGCATTTTGATGTAAAGGGATAGTTTACCCAATAAATAATATTATCAGTCATCATTAACCTCGTCATTTCAAACCTTATATTCCAATTAACACAAAGGACATGTTTTGAAGAAAATAGTTGATCGCATTTACAACAAACGGGACTGGAGTTTCAGTCTTAAAAATTCAAGCCTTTATTCAATTTAAACATTTGGTCTACCTCTCCTTGGCACATTCAGTTTCTTATTTGTTGATTTTCTTTTTCAGATGCATTTGTTTTGTGGTCTTAACCTATTTAAAAACAAGCTTCTTAAACAATGTATCTTCAGACAGGTCAAATACACAGCTATTGAGCACACAAACCCTTCAATGATCACAGAGCAGTGTGGATCCGTCAGTGATTTCTCCAGTAACATGAGCCCCTCCTCCAAAATCAATCCAGTGACACTGACACTACAACATTGAAGTTACACAAACATCATCAGTATTCACAATAATGTACTATAAAAATGTGTTTTGTACAATGGCAATGCTGTCAGCAATTCATTGAGTTCTTTACAGTTTAGTTAGTGATTGTTCAGTTAGCTTGCAGCACAGAGAGGGAGGGATATTATATAATGAACAAATCTATAATGTGGAATTGCTGCATTTTGATGTAAAGGGATAGTTTACCCAATAAATAATATTATCAGTCATCATTAACCTCGTCATTTCAAACCTTATATTCCAATTAACACAAAGGACATGTTTTGAAGAAAATAGTTGATCGCATTTACAACAAACGGGGACTGGAGTTTCAGTCTTAAAAATTATGCAAAAGTCCTCGTGATCTGAATCCATACAATAGCTTGGTTTAAGGAAGAGATGAAAATTCAAGCCTTTATTCAATTTAAACATTTGGTCTACCTCTCCTTGGCACATTCAGTTTCTTATTTGTTGATTTTCTTTTTTCAGATGCCTTTGGTTTGACCTAATATGTGACTAAAGTGTATTATTTGGCCACTGTTCCTTGAGAAGAAATCAATCACATGAATTAAGGCAAATCCTCTTACATGAGCTGCTGTAGACTGGTGTAGGCCTGGACGAGTGAAATGATCCCAGAAGCCCAGCTCTTATTCAGACTGACCAGCTTCAGATGCAGCACCTTCAAACCCACAGAATGAAATGAAGACAGCAGCAAACTGACATGCTCATCAAGAGCTGAAGAGCTGCAAAAATATATTTGACCACAAAAAAAAATGTATGAATAACAACAAATCTACTGATGAGATAAATAGAGTAATTACAAAATGAATATTGTTCTTACTCATCTGCTAATTTTCCTGTCTTGCTGAGTCTCTGTAAGAAGAGTGTCCAGTCAGTGCTGGATATCTCTGATTGTGAACATGTAAGACTCATGTTTAAGACTGCTGGAAATAATGGATTCTCCTCCGAGGAGCTCAATAACAAACTGAAACCCACAAAGACACAGATGTACATTTGATAACAGCACTGTACTGCAGTGTTCGAAAACATACATAACATTTATAAGACTATATAATTATTCTAAAAGTTATTCTTTAAAAGAAAGATTACAGTGTACGTGGAAAAGTTTCTTACGAGACATCTCCATGACCGAATAAGTCAAGTGACCATCTGGGACTCTCAGCACTGTATTCATCCTCTTGAACTCTACCAAGTCAGAAAGACAGATAACTTATCAAAACAACTAATAAATTGTTATATTTAGGTAAACTGATATTTTATATGTCTGTATTAGATGTATGACACAGTCTGTTTAAATTACCTCAGCCATCTCAAGATTTCTGATTCACCAAGACTTCGGATCAAATCTCCAGCTTCTAACAGGTGCTCCACTGACAACCTTGAGTCAAAATAATAATAATAACAATAATAATTTGTGAATGTGTTTTACTAAATGTTTTTTTTTTTTACTAAATATTTTATTATACTGAACTGATTAACTTCACATTGTTATTGGTCTTAACCTATTTAAAAACAAGCTTCTAAAACAATGTATCTTCAGACAGGTCAAATACACATCTATTGAGCACACAAACCCTTCAATGATCACAGAGCAGTGTGGATCCGTCAGTGATTTCTTCATTAACATGAGCCCCTCCTCCAAAATCAATCCAGTGACACTGACACTACAACATTGAAGTTACACAAACATCATCAGTATTCACAATAATGTACTATAAAAATGTGTTTTGTACAATGGCAATGCTGTCAGCAATTCATTGAGTTCTTTACAGTTTAGTTAGTGATTGTTCAGTTAGCTTGCAGCACAGAGAGGGAGGGATATTATATAATGAACAAATCTATAATGTGGAATTGCTGCATTTTGATGTAAAGGGATAGTTTACCCAATAAATAATATTATCAGTCATCATTAACCTCGTCATTTCAAACCTTATATTCCAAAATTATGCAAAAGTCCTAGTGATCTGAAGCCATACAATAGCTTGGTTTAAGATGAAAATTCAAGCCTTTATTCAATTTAAACATTTGCTCTACCTCTCCTTGGCACATTCAGTTTGTTATTTGTTGATTTTTTTTTCTTTTTCAGATGCCTTTGGTTTGACCTTATATGTGACTAAAGTGTATTATTTGGCCACTGTTCCTTGAGAAGAAATCAATTACATGAATTAAGGCAAATCCTCTTACATGAGCTGCTGTAGACTGGTGCAGGTCTGGACGAGTGAAATGATCCCAGAAGCCCAGCTCTTATTCAGACTGACCAGCTTCAGATGCAGCACCTTCAAACCCACAGAATGAAATGAAGACAGCAGCAAACTGACATGCTCATCAAGAACTGAAGAACTGCAAAAATATATTTGACCACAAAAAATGTATGAATAACAACAAATCTACTGATGAGATAAATAGAGTAATTACAAAATGAATATTGTTCTTACTCATCTGCTAATTTTCCTGTCTTGCTGAGTTTCTGTAAGAAGAGTGTCCAGTCAGTGCTGGATATCTCTGATTGTGAACATGTAAGACTCATGTTTAAGACTGCTGGAAATAATGGATTCTCCTCTGAGGAGCTCAAAGACAAACTGAAACCCACAAAGACACAGATGTACATTTGATAACAGCACTGTACTGCAGTGTTCGAAAACATACATAACATTTGTAAGACTATATAATTATTCTAAAAGTTATTCTTTAAAAGAAAGATTACAGTGTACGTGGAAAAGTTTCTTACGAGACATCTCCATGACCGAATAAGTCAAGTGACCATCTGGGACTCTCAGCACTGTATTCATCCTCTTGAACTCTACCAAGTCAGAAAGACAGATAACTTATCAAAACAACTAATAAATTGTTATATTTAGGTAAACTGATATTTTATATGTCTGTATTAGATGTATGACACAGTCTGTTTAAATTACCTCAGCCATCTCAAGATTTCTGATTCACCAAGACTTCGGATCAAATCTCCAGCTTCTAACAGGTGCTCCACTGACAACCTTGAGTCAAAATAATAATAATAACAATAATAATTTGTGAATGTGTTTTACTAAATGTTTTTTTTTTTTACTAAATATTTTATTATACTGAACTGATTAACTTCACATTGTTATTAATCTGAACTAAATCAACTGAACTGACATGAGCTAATGACATTATTTTCTTTTAGAGCTACTTTACAGCAGAATCTGAACTGTCTCCATAGTTGAGTATCTATAATTGATTTTTGCATATAAACACATTTTACCAGTTCCAAACCACATCAATCTTAAATAACTACTAATAATTTTGTATTTAATCATTTATAAATTATATATAATTGTCCATGAAGGCTGGAAGTGAAAAACGCCTTATATAGAGATTTAACTCAGACTGAAAAGTCAAAAAGTATTAAATCCCCATGAGAAATATTCAAAACTAATGCAATACAGTAAATGCACATTTAAGGCAAGACCTCTGGACAGTAAAATGCTCATTGGCTCAGTAGGATCAGAAAAAAAACAGGTGGAGAAGAAAAGACTATGTTAACTGCAAAAGGATTATAAATTAATGTGAAGAATTAGGTGTGAAACCATCAGGAACCATTTAGTGTCCAGCGCCACCATTTTCCAGAACTGCAACCTACTCTGGATTCTCCAGAAGTGCAAAGTTCTCAGAGACTTTGCTTGGGTAAACAAATCCTTAAAAAAAGACCCTCACTTAATAAGAATCACATTTACCACTGTTTGAAGAATTTATCTTCCAGATATATATATATATATATATATATATGACACTTTGTGTATATACAGACCTCATAGTCTCACACATACAGAGCGCTGGCTGAAGAATCTTGAGTTTCTCGGCTGTTAAATCACAGTACATGAGGTTCAGGTCTCTGATGTGTGGACAGCACTGAAGACAGTACAGCAGCACCCAACAGTCTGTGCTCCTCAGAGAAACGTTATACAGATTCATGAACCTGCGTGTTTGCAGAGTTTCCCTGACAAATCTCTCATCTTGGAGCTCATACAGACAGTAGAGAACAAATAACTGTTCACATTCATGGTATGTTGCCATTCTTAGAAGAATTCCTTGCAGTGTTTTCTTCAGTTTCATGTTGTAAGGAACAGTTTCCTTAATCTTTTCAAAGAGTGAGCTGCTCACCTCCTCATTTAAGAGACCACAGAGAAACATCATGACTGAAAGAAAGGGATTTGATCTTTCTGGTGATGGCCTGTAGATTTCATTACCCATTTCCACCCTGTGAAGCAGATTATTGATTTTCCACCAGCACATTTCCTCATCCAGTAAAACATAATAAAGAGCAGTGAAGAACTCCTGAAAGCTGAAATGCATAAACCTAAATACTGGCTCTTGTTTGTCTTTTATTTTTAAGCCAGTCTTGGCTACACTCTTTTCATCAAAAAAGACCTGCTGCTTCTTCATCCCTTCCTCTGCCAGCTGACCCAGACTCCTCAGCATGGTGAGGACAGACTGACTCTGGTCATGATGCTCCAGTAGAGTGGACACAAAGTGCACATATATGGAGGTGGTTGTCTTTAGTTCTCTCATCACATGATCATAATCTGTGAAGTGTTTCTTCAGACAAAAACAGACCATCCAACACAGCAAAGGCACAGAGCAGGCAGTCAGGAGGCTTTCATTTATCTTCACACTCTCATATGTTTTCCTGAAGAGTTTCTCATCCTGAAAGAACTTCTGGAAGTACTCCTGCACCCCTCTCTCAGAGAAGCCCATAATCTCAGTGAAACGCTGAGGACCCTTGAGGAGATTCATCACTGTACAAGCATCTGATCTGGTGGTAACCAGCAGGAAAGACTCAGCCAGGATCTGTCCATCCAGCAGACTCCTAAGAATGTCCATTGGTAGAGCTTGCTGCGATGGATTAGAGGGTGATGATATTTGAATGCGTGGATCAAATGAGAACTCATCAATTCCATCAATGAGGATGAGGACTTTCTCTGGCGTTAACTCCAGTGTCTGTGAGATCTGATGTGATGTTAAGCTGCAGCTCCAGCTCAAGAGCTGATTCAAGCTCATCTCCTGGGAAAGACACTTCACCTCATCACACTTCAAAAGATATATATATATATATATATATATATATATATATATATATATATATATATATATATATATATATATATATATATATATATATATATATATATATATATATATATATATATATATATATATATATATATATATATATATATATATATATATATATATATATATATATATATATATATATATATATATATATATATATATATATATATATATATATATATATATATATATATATATATATATATATATATATATATATATATATATATATATATATATATATATATATATATATATATATATATATATATATATATATATATATATATATATATATATATATATATATATATATATATATATATATATATATATATATATATATATATATATATATATATATATATATATATATATATATATATATATATATATATATATATATATATATATATATATATATATATATATATATATATATATATATATATATATATATATATATATATATATATATATATATATATATATATATATATATATATATATATATATATATATATATATATATATATATATATATGACACTTTGTGTATATACAGACCTCAGAGTCTCACACATACAGAGCGCTGGCTGAAGAATCTTGAGTTTCTCGGCTGTTAAATCACAGTACATGAGGTTCAGGTCTCTGATGTGTGAACAGCACTGAAGACAGTACAGCAGCACCCAACAGTCTGTGCTCCTCAGAGAAATGTTAGACAGATCCATGAACCTGTGTGTTTTCAGAGCTTCCCTGACAATTCTCTCAGTGGAGAACAAATAACTGTTCACATTCATGGTATATTGCCATTCTTAGAAGACTTCCTTGCCGTGTTTTCTTCAGTATCATGTTGTAAGGAACAGTTTCCTTAATCTTTTCAAAGAGTGAGCTGCTCACCTCCTCATTTAAGAGACCACAGAGAAACATCATGACTGAAAGAAAGGGATTTGATCTTTCTGGTGATGGCCTGTAGATTGCATCCCTCATTTCCACCCTGTCAACCAGCTCACAGATTTTCCACCAGGACATTTCCTCATCCAGTAAAACATAATAAAGAGCAGTGAAGAACTCCTGAAAGCTGAAATGCATAAACCTAAATACTGGCTCTTGTTTGTCTTTTATTTTTAAACTACCTTTATACAAGAACACACTAGTAGCAGGATCTAAACCATTCTTGGCTACACTCTTTTCATCAAAAAAGACCTGCTGCTTCTTCATCCCTTCCTCTGCCAGCTGACCCAGACTCCTCAGCATGGTGAGGACAGACTGACTCTGGTCATGATGCTCCAGTAGAGTGGACACAAAGTGCACATATATGGAGGTGGTTGTCTTTAGTTCTCTCATCACATGATCATAATCTGTGAAGTGTTTCTTCAGACAAAAACAGACCATCCAACACAGCAAAGGCACAGAGCAGGCAGTCAGGAGGCTTTCATTTATCGTCACACTCTCATATGTTTTCCTGAAGAGTTTCTCATCCTGAAAGAACTTCTGGAAGTACTCCTGCACCCCTCTCTCAGAGAAGCCCATAATCTCAGTGAAACGCTGAGGACCCTTGAGGAGATTCATCACTGTATCAGCATCTGATCTGGTGGTAACCAGCAGGAAAGACTCAGGCAGGATCTGTCCATCCAGCAGACTCCTAAGAATGTCCATTGGTAGAGCTTGCTGCGATGGATTAGAGGGTGATGATATTTGAATGCATGGATCAAATGAGAACTCATCAATTCCATCAATGAGGATGAGGACTTTCTCTGGTGTTAACTCCAGTGTCTGTGAGATCTGATGTGATGTTAAGCTGCAGCTCCAGCTCAAGAGCTGATTCAAGCTCATCTCCTGGGAAAGACACTTCACCTCATCACACTTCAAAAGATAAATTACATCAAAGTTTTCAGAGTAAAGTCCTCCAGAAGCCCAGTCCAACATGATCTTCTGTAACATGAAGGATTTCCCTCTGCCTGGATCTCCACTGAGAATCACAGTTTTGGTGTGTTTCCATCACTGTCGGGACTGAACAGCTGGTCTATTCTGATGCTGTGATTCTTGTCATTTGATAACAGTTGAGATGATGGCTTTAGTCCAAAAGGGTGTACGGACCTCACCCATTCATGATAGTATTTCTCAGCTTGCTCTTTGCTATTCTGAATGATCACTGGTTCAGTATAACGGCCTGCCAGCTCCACACATTCATCAGATGGAAGATTAAACTCGATCACAAACTTACATTTATCAGTGACTGATGCTTTATACTTAAGAATCATGTCACTCCAACCTATAGAAAAACATAACAGTTATTGACATTGATGGTTTTAAAAAAGACTAACCAGTAACAAACATGTAAATGGCTAACAATGGCTGATCATCTCAGTCACCCCCATATCTTATAAGAACAAACTTAAATATATGAAAATATAACACTGTATTTTGTGTGTACACTCAACCAAGTTTTTTTCATCAACTATGAAAACTTTCAGGGCCTCTGTTGTCTGCTTAAATATGACCCCTAAAAGGAAATATCAGTTCCTCTTTTGGAAGAAAAAAAACTGTAGTTCACCACCAGATGAGTGACAAAGACTCTTGTTGTGCATTAGGACGTTCATGTGTGTATTTACTGTATACCCTGAAGGCTCAAAGCTTCTTCTAAAGTCTTGTTATTTTTGGAGAACAATTTTGAGTGTTTTTACTACCTGCTACCTGATTAGTCCAATGACGCATGAGCCCATTGATACTTTTGCTCTTCTCTGCTGCCTGTTCTACCTGCTAACTCTTTCTGGCTGCTTGCCGAATCAAGATCACTCTGCCTGATTCCAGAAATCCCCAGTGTGCCTGATCCACTCAGCAATGCTGTCATGCTCCAAAAAGTATGAATGCAAGAAAGTAATGCATTATATCACCCATGCAATTCCCATATTACAAAAAGTTAACACCGAGATTAATTTGATAACAAAATGTAATGCAGGGTGATTATCTAGAAACTGGCAAATTCAAAAATAAAGGTCAAAGCTGCAAAGCGCTCTGAAAATACTCAAACCAGACAACACATGGTAAATATTGATCTTTTGAACTACAGGCTTGAAGAGGTCTATAAAGTGACTTACTCATAATAACAGGAAAAACTCACTTTTATGTCTGGTTGCTACTTTGGAATCAGGATCAGGAAGCTTGTGTTTCCAACTGTAACCACCTGTTTATCAAGAACCACAAGACAGGTCGTATTAGACTACCCATACTGGTAGGTTTAAGTTTATGAACTTCTTCAATTAATACCAACTGTAGATTCTTACCCAGGTCTCTGACGAGGAATGGCTCATGATTTCTCAGCGCATAATAAAAGTCATTTTTCGCTTTGTCTCCTCCAGCATGTAGTGCTTCAAATAGCTTTCTCATTTTGCCCTGGTTGGTTTGTTCTGCTCTGATCTCTGAATATGTTTCATCATGTATCACGTCCTTTTTTGTTAGTTCATCTGCTATTGCCTTCACTGAGGTAACCTTCTGAATAAGCGCTGCGCAGTTTATATCCACAAACTGGGCCTCTGGGCATAAAAATGATCATACATCGTTGCTTACGATGATTTGTATACAACAAAACAATGTATATTTAAAACGCATCATTATAAAAACTGGTTAGTTGTTTAATTGTACAACATAGAGTTTCAAACTAGATCGCGCCGTTTCTCTCACTTACCAAAGCTGCTCATCGTGTCGGATAACAGACCTTGATCCGCGAACAATAATATAATATAATCAGCCAGGTAGGCTACTTTTTTCTCAAATCTAACGTGTCTAACACACAAGCGCAAAACTCACTCAGTGTAACGGAATTTGTTATTCAAAGAGCAGCAGGACTTCCGCCTTCTAAAATGAAAGCAGTTTCGATGTTTGTCATGGGTTGCCTCTTACTGTATTGTGTTTGAGTCATTCTTCATTTGTGGTGGCAAGTGGTGTCCCTCTACTTTACAACAGTTGAAATAAACTTTAAATACCAATAAATCATAAAATGTTTGCATGTTTGTGTTCTGTAGGGTAAACACAATTTGTGCATTGTTGATAGTTACATTTTTGTTTTTGTTTTAAAATACATATTTAATAGAGTTTTAGAGATCGCATTTGTAACAAAATATGGATGTTCCCGCCATACCTTAGAGAGATATCATGTAATGTAATTGCAACAATATAACATTATATTGTAAATATGGATTTTATTTAACATGTACAATTTTATTCAATTGTTTAAAAAAATACGTTTTGTTATATTTAAGAAAAAAGTTGTGTCCCCCAAATTCATGTCTGTGGTGTTACAGCAATGGATGTCACCCCTTTAAGAAAAGGGAGAATTCTATTTGGACTACTTCCTGTGTGTAAAGGTCACTGCAGGTGCTGGTTGATCTGAGGGGTGCATGGGGAGTACATTCTTTCTTATTCATTTTCTTAAATTTATTATTACATTTCTGACAATATCATGTGTCGCACTTTATTAGTGTCTGTGGTGTTATGCTGATAACTTGCAGAAATATTTTAATCAAAATTTTGATAAATACATACTTATTAATATTTCCAAAATGTCCCCTGATCTTGAAATCATCATGATGGCAGCCTCCATTTTAGAAAAGTCTGGATTTAGGCTAATTTGTCTGTGGTATAGACACCACAGAGCCTATAGTAACTTGCAATATAAAGTGTGGTGTTGTGTTACTTCAAAATGACATAGACATAAGTGGCTGTGGCACCAGTGTTTGATTGAAATTATTTTAAAATCAAAATGTTTTTAAGCTTTCATTTTAATGGATATAGCATATTAAACTAATTTTAAATGCATAGCAGTATATTTTATTAGAAAAACAAACAAGCATTTTACAAATTCTCCTCTCATATATATATATATATATATATATATATATATATATATATATATATATATATATATATATATATATATATATATATATATATATATATATATATATATATATATATATATATATATATATATATATATATATATATATATATATATATATATATATATATATATATATATATATATATATATATATATATATATATATATATATATATATATATATATATATATATATATATATATATATATATATATATATATATATATATATATATATATATATATATATATATATATATATATATATATATATATATATATATATATATATATATATATATATATATATATATATATATATATATATATATATATATATATATATATATATATATATATATATATATATATATATATATATATATATATATATATATATATATATATATATATATATATATATATATATATATATATATATATATATATATATATATATATATATATATATATATATATATATATATATATATATATATATATATATATATATATATATATATATATATATATATATATATATATATGTATAAAAACTGGTTAGTTGTTTAATTGTACAACATAGAAATGTAGAGTTTCAAACTATTGAAGTTTGTCAATTTAGATCGCGCCGTTTCTCTCACTTACCAAAGCTGCTCATCCTGCTTGATCCGCGAACAATAATATAATATAATCAGCCAGGTAAGCTATTTTTTTCTCAAATCTAACGTGTCTAACACACAAGCGCAAAACTCACTCAGTGTAACGGAATTTGTTATTCAAAGAGCAGCAGGACTTCCGCCTCTGAAAATGAAAGCAGTTTCGATGTTTGTCATGAGTTGCCTCTTACTGTATTGTGTTTGAGTCATTCTTCATTTGTGGTGAAATAAACTTTAAATACCAATAAATCATAAAATGTTTGCTGTGTTCTGTAGGGTAAACACAATTTGTGCACTGTTGATAGTTACATTTTATTTTTGTTTTAAAATACATATTTAATTGAGTTTTAGAGTTTGCATTTGTAACAAAATATGGATGTTCCCGCCATACCTTAGAGAGATATAATGGAATGTAATTGCAACAATATAACATTTTTAACACAAATAAAGTGGTTATATTGTGAATATGGATTATATACATGTACAATTTTATTCAATTGTTTTAAAAAAAAAATACATGTTTTGTTATATTTAAGAAAAAAGTTGTGTCCCCAAAATTCATGTCTGTGGTGTTAAAATGGAATGGATGTAGCCCCTTTAAGAAAAGGGAGAATTCTATTTGGACTACTTCCTGTATGTAAAGGTCATTGCAGGTGCTGGTTGATCTGAGGGGTGCATGGGGAGTACATTCTTTCTTATTCATTTTCTTAAATTTAGCTACATTTCTGACAATATCATGTGTCGCACTTTATTAGTGTCTGTGGTGTTATATTACGTCTGTGGTGTTATGTTGATAACTTGCAGACATATTTTAATCAAAATTTTGATAAATACATACTTATTCATATTTCCAAAATGTCCCCTGATCTTGAAATCATCATGATGGCAGCCTCCATTTTAGAAAAGTCTGGATTTAGGCTAATTTGTCTGTGGTATAACACCACAGAGCCTATAGTAACTTGCAATATAAAGTCTGTGGTGTTATATTACGTCTGTGGTGTTACTTCAAAATGGCATAGACATAACATAAGTGGCTGTGTCACCAGTGTTTGATTGAAATTACTTTAAAATCAAAATTTTCTTAAGCTTTCATTTTAATGGATATGGCAAATTATGCATTTGCCACCCCAATTGAAGAATGACCCGTCTACTAAATACTATGCATAGGGTTGTTTTGTTTGTTTATGCCTCAGGAGTTTCAGCTGCTAAAACAAAACAATAGAAGCCCAATAGAAATCATCACAGAAATCCCATTGGTTTCCATTAAAATCAATACAATTCCCATTAAAACCATTACAAAATTCCTATTTGTAGTGTGTTTTGGGCATTTTTCCAATAGGATTTAACACCCCACCAATAGAATCCATCACATACCAGTAGACACCATTATAGTTTCCATTAAAATCAATACAATTCCCATTAAAACCATTAAAACCATTACATTTTCTATTGTGTTTTGGGCAGGGTTCTATTGTTTTTTCAGCTGGGGCCTATTAGCTATATGTGCTGTTCTATTGTCGGTTCGTTTTCTGTTGTGTTGCTGCCTTGTTAGTGTTACCACAATTTATTTTAGGGCATGTGTGAATACAATTTTTTAAAATGATTTATAATGTCAAAATTCAGTTTACAAAAGAAGTGTTTAAACTATAAATGTACCTCCATGTCAAACTGGACCAAAAAATTACATTCACCTTATTCAACAATCTTATTAGACAACAAAATATACTTAAGCAGTCTAGATGTTTTTGAGATTACGTACAGTTAAGCTGATCATTTGAGTGTTGTCTGTAACTTGAATAATTCAGTTTGCAAAAATATTAGTACCTAATCAGTGATCGCCAGATAATCTGACCATGTGTTTTTCAATTAATATTTCAGTTCTGTTCAGAAATCAATGTATCTTGCATTCGAGCATTAAACAGTTCCATTTAATCATTTAGCATAATCTGTCCATCTAAAGCAATATATTCACTAAGAGGTCTTTAAGAATCTGAACGCACCAGTTCTTCAAAGAGATGGGGCTCTTCTTCCTGAAGAATCACAATGAATTTACCTCTTGCAATCACACCACTTGAATGCACTGTGGAGCAGATCTTTCTCATGCTATTCTGACTGGTCAAATTAGTATATGTGATTTCAGAATATAGTTCCTCATGAATTATTCTCTGCTCATGCAGTTTATCTGCAATGCTCTTCACATTTTTAACCCTTTGAATGAGAGCTGATCTGTGTTTCTCAAAGAACTGAGCTTTATCAAACTCAGAACACAGATGCAGCTCTTCCTGGACTTGCCTTGGATTTACGGGGGCTAATTCTTCTTTCCATATTGTAGCCTTCCACACAGACGTCCTGTCCTCCTCTCTGATAAGATTCATTTTTACATCATCATGCTGATGTTGCTTGACCTTGAAGAAGTTTGGGTCGATATCTGTTCTAAATGAAATCCCCTCTACGGGATGGACAGATGCACCAGGAACCTCAAGAAGGTGAGGTGTTTTCAACCGAAATGGTCTGTCAGGTCTGGGATGGCTGATCAAAAGACTTGATTTTTCACTCTGCTCAACTTTTTCTCTTGAACAAGTATCATTCGCTGGAAAAAAGTAGATGTGAAGGATGAGAGGCTCTTTACACCGCATGTAGAGAAGGAGATCACAGTGTTTTTCGCACTTTATGAACAAATTTATGATTAGAGTTATGAGAGAGAAGGATGGTTGGACTATTTTGGCATGATAACGGGTCAACTCTACAGATTGTAAAGATATTCCTTCATCTCTTGTGCTGAGGAGCTTCACAGCATCTCTGAGAGAGGGGTCAGACTCTGCTAAACAGGCGTAATGAGGCAGATGAGTCTCCTCCAGTTTCCCTGAGATCACTGTCACATCAATCACAGGACCAATTCGCTCACACTGAAGCCTCTCCAGCTCTGCTCTGAGGAAACATCCATCTACTGCACGGTACTGGAGAGTGACGTCACCAGCACAGACCCATCGCATTCTGGTCCTGCTGCACTCGAATCAACCCGCCGGGGTGCTGATCCTGAACTCTGACCCTCCTTCATCTGTACAGACTGACGGCTCCACCTGAACCCACTGATCAGAATCAACAATGTGAACACAAGACTGACACACTGGGAGCGGCTGAAGATTCAGTCCAGACGGTTCAGAGTCAGAGATGTTCATCCTAGAACAGAGATGATAATGACAAATGAGATGATAAATGTATGAGAAACATATACGTTGATCAGATGTCATCACTTTTCCAGCTAAACATTTAAGTTTTTATCTTATTACACTTTTACATATACAGTGAGGAAAATAAGTATTTGAACACCCTGCTATTTTGCAAGTTCTCCCACTTAGAAATCATGGAGGGGTCTGAAATTGTCATCGTAGGTGCATGTCCACTGTGAGAGACATAATCTAAAAAAAAAATCCAGAAATCACAATGTATGATTTTTAACTATTTATTTGTATGATACAGCTGCAAATAAGTATTTGAACACCTGTCTATCAGCTAGAATTCTGACCCTCAAAGACCTGTTAGTCTGCCTTTAAAATGTCCACCTCCACTCCATTTATTATCCTAAATTAGATGCACCTGTTTGAGGACGTTAGCTGCATAAAGACACCTGTCCACCCCATACAATCAGTAAGAATCCAACTACTAACATGGCCAAGACCAAAGAGCTGTCCAAAGACACTAGAGACAAAATTGTACACCTCCACAAGGCTGGAAAGGGCTACGGGGAAATTGCCAAGCAGCTTGGTGAAAAAAGGTCCACTGTTGGAGCAATCATTAGAAAATGGAAGAAGGTAAACATGACTGTCAATCTCCCTCGGACTGGGGCTCCATGCAAGATCTCACCTCGTGGGGTCTCAATGATCCTAAGAAAGGTGAGAAATCAGCCCAGAACTACACGGGAGGAGCTGGTCAATGACCTGAAAAGAGCTGGGACCACCGTTTCCAAGGTTACTGTTGGTAATACACTAAGACGTCATGGTTTGAAATCATGCATGGCACGGAAGGTTCCCCTGCTTAAACCAGCACATGTCCAGGCCGACTTAAGTTTGCCAATGACCATTTGGATGATCCAGAGGAGTCATGGGAGAAAGTCATGTGGTCAGATGAGACCAAAATAGAACTTTTTGGTCATAATTCCACTAAACGTGTTTGGAGGAAGAAGAATGATGAGTTCCATCCCAAGAACACCATCCCTACTGTGAAGCATGGGGTGGTAGCATCATGCTTTGGGGTGTTTTTCTGCACATGGGACAGGGCGACTGCACTGTATTAAGGAGAGGATGACCGGGGCCATGTATTGCGAGATTTTGGGGAACAACCTCCTTCCCTCAGTTAGAGCATTGAAGATGGGTCGAGGCTGGGTCTTCCAACATGACAATGGCCCGAAGCACACAGCCAGGATAACCAAGGAGTGGCTCTGTAAGAAGCATATCAAGGTTCTGGCGTGGCCTAGCCAGTCTCCAGACCTAAACCCAATAGAGAATCTTTGGAGGGAGCTCAAACTCCGTGTTTCTCAGCGACAGGCCAGAAACCTGACTGATCTAGAGAAGATCTGTGTGGAGGAGTGGGCCAAAATCCCTCCTGCAGTGTGTGCAAACCTGGTGAAAAACTACAGGAAACGTTTGACCTCTGTAATTGCAAACAAAGGCTACTGTACCAAATATTAACATTGATTTTCTCAGGTGTTCAAATACTTATTTGCAGCTGTATCATACAAATAAATAGTTACAAAAATCATACATTGTGATTTCTGGATTTTTTTTTTTTTTTTTAGATTATGTCTCTCACAGTGGACATGCACCTACGATGACAATTTCAGACCGCTCCATGATTTCTAAGTGGGAGAACTTGCAAAATAGCAGGGTGTTCAAATACTTATTTTCCTCACTGTATATGTAAAAACTCCTAACTCTAATATGCCAATGAAATGAAACAATGAAGTTTGAAACAGGCTTTATACAATGTTCAGATTTTTGTTCTAGAAATGTCATGCAAATTCATGTTTAATTATACAAAGTCTTTGTGTAATTAAATAAACATATTTAAACAATTTAGAAAACCGTTGTCTTAACGCACTGAGTTGGGGAAAGTGTGATGATGTCTGTTCAAATGTTTACCCTATTCACCTGACGTGAGTGAAGACACCTTCACAAATGGCTGAATTTAGCTCGCAAAATTTCGCCAAGCAGTGGTAAATATGACCGCACTCTGTATTGTACTCTGTTTTTGTCAATAAAGAAATGGTGCTAGCAATGCTCTTTATTTATGTCTAAAGTATTTAAAAGTTTGAAATGATTAGCAATGTTAAGTGCTAGCCACGGGTGCAGACCATGTAGCTTACAAACTAAATTTGCTAACATTATATCAAATAAGTGATGATGTCTAACATTATGTTTATTACACAGCAAATGAACCAATCAGAAGATGGACCATTCTCTATGTTCACCATTCAGGTAAGCACTGCAATAAAACTCACACTAAATCATTAATTCATACCAAATCAAGCATTCTTTAGTTTGTAAACTTTAGTTTATATTTTAGCATTATTTTGATCTTTCATTAGGCAGAAGACTCTCTGCCATTGCAGTCCCACATGACCAGGAAGGTACCCAATATCAGTGCACAGGAGAAAAGATTTCCTACAGGAGAAAGATCATCACATAGTGATTGCTTGCATGTGTCTTTTTGTCTCAAACAGCTACCCCTTCACTGCAGAGAAGCTGAAGGCTAAATATTCGATTGGAGTCTTTCTCTATGGATCACTGCAGTCACATCATGTTCTTCTTTTTTTTTTTTTTTTAAAGAGTGGGTCGGATCGCGTATCAAACTGAAACCACAGGCAATAATCGATAATAATAGGCTGATTAAAAAACACATTATACAGGCACTTTTTATTTAATGTTATTTTATTGTTTAATTGTATTCAGTGTATTAAACTTTCAATAAAACACTTGCAATGGGTTTGTAAAATGTTTTTGTAAAATGCTATTTGTATTGCTATATAGACATATTTTAAAAATTCATACAAATATAAAATCAAATTGTTTTCTGCAAAGTCCACCAGAATCTTATTTCGGCATCTCCCCAAGTACCACTGAGGTGATGTTTATATTGTTTTACTGTATAATTTTTTAATGATTGCATACCAAAATCATGACAAATGCTATTTACATTGCTGTATAGACATATTTTAAAAATTCATAAAAAGATAAGATCAAATTATTTTCTGGAAACTCCACCAGATTCTTGTTCTTCATCTCCCCATGTACCACTGTCGTGATTTTCATGTTGCTTCACTTTTTAATAATGGCATAGGCCTACCAAACTCATGACCAATGACCAACTTCTTTTCTGCAAACTCCCAACAGATTCTTGTTCTACATCTCCCCAAGTACCACAGAGGTGATTTTCATGCTGCTTTACTGTATCATATTTTAATAATTGCATACCATAATCATGACAAATGCTATTTACATTGCTATATAGACGTTATAAAAATTCATAAAAAGATAAGATCAAATTGCTTTCTGGAAACTCCACCAGATTCTTGTTCTTCATCTCCCCAAGTACCACTGAGGTGATTTTCTTGTTGTTTTACTGTATAATGTTTTAAATAATTGCATACCAAAGTCATGGCAAATGCTATTTACATTGCTATATAGACATATTTAAAAAATTCATAAAAAGATAAGATCAAATTGTTTTCTGGAAACTCCACCAGATTCTTGTTCTTCATCTCCCCATGTACCACTGTCGTGATTTTCATGTTGCTTCACTTTTTAATAATTGCATAGGCCTACCAAACTCATGACCAATGCTATTTACTACCTCACTGTAAAGACATATTTTAATCAAGTCAAGTCAAATCACCTTTATTTATATAGCGCTTTTAATAATACAGAATTGTGTCAAAGCACTTAACAGTATCAAATTGGAGGATAGAGTGTCAGTAATGTATAATGGTAAGATTAAACACTCAATTTTCAGTTAAAGGCAATTCATTATTGAATTCAGAGATGTCATTGTCTAGCTCAGTTTAGTTTAAATAGTATCTGTGCAATCAAATCGGCGATAATCGCTAGAAATTAAGTGTCCCCAACTGAGAAAGCCAGAGGCGACAGCGGCAAGGAACCAAAACTCCCTCTGAGACAGAATGAAGAAAAAAAACCTTGGGAGAAACCAGGCTCAGTCGGGGGGCCAGTTCTGGCCAGACGAAACCCGGCAGTTCAAAAGTTTATATTTCTATTTTTTATTTTGTTGCAATTTCTAACAATAATAGTATTATGTAGTTAGGTATTTTATAATAAGTAATAAAAGGATAAAATCAAATTGTTTTCACCAATATGCAGTTATTAAAATATGATACTGTAAAGCAACATGAAAATCACCTCAGTGGTACTTGGGGAGATGCAGAACAAGACTCTGGTGGAGTTTGCAGAAAACAATATAATTTTATCTTTTTATGAATTTTTTAAATATGTGATACAGTGAGGTAATAAATAGCATTTGTCATGACTTTGGTATGCAATTATTAAAAAATTATACAGTAAAACAACATGAAAATCACCTCAGTGGTACTTGGGGAGGTGCAGAACAAGAATCTGTTGGAGTTTGTAGAAAATAATTTGATTTTATATTTGTATGAACTTTTAAAATGGCTATATAGCAATACAAATAGCATTTGTCATGATTTTGGTATGCAATTATTAAAAAATTATACAGTAAAGTAGCATGAAAGTCACCTCAGTGGTACTTGGGGAGATGCAGAACAAGATTCTGGTGGACTTTGCAGAAAACAATTTGATTTTATATTTTTATGAAGTTTTTAAATGTCTATACAGCAATGTAAATAGCACTTTGGTATGCAATTATTAAAAAAATTATACAGTAAAACAACATGAAAATCACCTCAGTGGTACTTGGGGAGATGCAGAACAAGATTCTGGTGGACTTTGCGGAAAACAATTTGATTTTATATTTTTATGAATTTTTTAAATATGTGACACAGTGAGGTAATAAATAGCATTTGTCTTGACTTTGGTATGCAATTATTAAAAAATGATACAGTAAAACAACATTAAAATCACCTCAGTGGTACCTGGGGAGACGCAGAACAAGAATCTGTCGGAGTTGTCAGGAAACAATTTGATTTCATATTTCTTTATGAATTTTTTTTTTTTATTAAAATATGTCCATATAGCAAAACAAATAGAATTTGTCATGATTTTGGTATGCAATTATTAAAAAATGATAAAGTAAAACAACATGAAAATCACATCAGTGGTACTTGGGGAGATGCAGAACAAGTTTCTGGTGGAGTTGTCAGAAAACAATTTGATTTGATATTTTTATGAATTTTTAAAATATGTCTATATAGCAATGTAAATAGCATTTGTCATGACTTTGGTATGCAATTATTAAAAAATGATACAGTAAAGAAGCATGAAAACCACAACAGTGATACTTGGGGAGATGCAGAACAAGAATCTGGAGGAGTTTGCAGAAAACAATTTGATTTTATATGTTTATGAATTTTTTTAATATGTCTATATAAATAGGCCTACCATTAAACAAGAAGTGCCTATAAAGTGTTTTTTAATCAGCCTATTATTATTGATTAATTGACTGTGGTTTCAGTTTGATACGTGATCCGACCCACTCTTTAAAAAAAAAAAAAAGATTTGCAAAGGTTTCGAAGCTTCATGGCTCCGAAGCGCAGAGTACAAGGTAGTTTTGACGAGCAGTTTTGACTCTAGGGTTAGTCGATTAACATAATAAAGCGATTATGGTAAAGTTAGTCCCTATTGGTTCACACACTAGCTAATTTAAATAATGGAGGTCTTTAAAAACTACACATAAAGCTTTAGCACATATTGTTTTAAATGCTGTGTGTAAATACACAAGTTGTGTTGATTTTTAAAATACACATAAATATGTGTAAAAGAGGTTATTCTTTTCTACACATTTTTATTTAATATTGACACAAAATTTGTAAATTACATAAAGTGTGTGATTTTTTAACACATCTTTTCTAAGAGTTTCTTTTCTTTTTGGGTGCGTTGGTTTTCTTCTGTTTCTTGGGTGCGGGAGTTTTCTTCTTCTTGGGTGCGGGGGCCTTTCTTTCTGTTTTGGTTACAACATTGTCCATGTTAGGTCTTTGTTCTGGTATCAGCAACATAAAGCACACATGTAGGCTAATATTTACAGTTAGTGGTGTCCACACATAAATTACAGTAAAGCACAATTGTATACATCGTATAGGCCTATGACCGACAAATGTTTTTCTCATTCATCAAAATCTCTTACCAATTAATATGTTGTTTAAAATGTTCGTTGTTGCTGGTGCAGAATTTCTAGCATTGTTATAGTTAGGGTTGTCTCGTTCAGTGTTTGTCTCAGTATTAAGTCATGTGACAAAGAAGACACATTAACAGTTTTTGATGATGACATCCTTGCACATAAAAAAATACTTCATACATTACACTATATTTTATATTAGCTTCTTTACAGTTTATAAAAGTAAGCATTCATGTTCATTAATCTATTATGGATGTATTATGAACACTGTTTCATATACAATATGAAAACTTTCAAGTCAGATATATGGAATATTCCTCCATATTGTGGTTGATTTTGTGTGTAAGCACTGTGACATGTGGCCAAGTATGGTTACCTACATATTCGGAATTTGTGCTCTGCATTTAACCACAGCAGTGAACACACACGCATCATGAACACACACCCAGAGCAGTGGGCATTTATGCTGCGGCGCACAGGGAGCAGTTGGGGGTTTGGTGCCTTGCTCAAGGGCACCTCATACAGACAAACTTTTTACTCTGATTGCTTTAAAATTTATTTTTAATATATGCCTATATGTCAGTTTATTTTTACTTCATATTTTTAATCATTTTCACAGTTGGCAGATATACATTGTCCCACTATCAGTACCATCAACATGGGACTTTTTCAAAATATTTTCCAACAAGGACTGTCTACTAATAACAACAAGGTAAACTCACTTTTACGTGGTACTGAGCATTCAGGATCAGAAGGCTTGCGTTTCCTGCTAACACCACCTGTTATCATTAAGCACAGTACATATCATAGATTACACCTGTAGCTGTAATACTCATAATCTCTTTCATAAATGACAATGTTCTCTTACCCAGTTCTTTGAAGAGGTGTTCTCATTTTTTTCCAGCAAATAATAAAAGGCTTTTTTGAGACATTCAGATGTTAATAATTCAAAGAGCTTTCTCATTTTATCTTGATCTGTTTTTTTTGCTTTGATAGCTGCATAGTTTTCGTCATGTATCATGCCCTTGCTGTGTAGTTCATCTGCTATTGGCATCACTGAAGTAACCCTTTGAATAAGTTTTGCAGAGTTTTTATCCACAAACCTGGCCTCTGGGGATAAATGAATACAATTTATAATACTGCAACTTTAATACACATGAAAACATGGAGTTTTGTTGTTTGTTTTGTTAGAAAATATAATAAAGATCATAAAAACAGCTAGGACATGTACAGGACAGCTTCCCACTTCCACCTAGACCTTATTTACCTCTCTTTTATGCAAATAATCTTTTGCATAAAACAGCCCAGTACTCAAACAAGTCAAACCAGTTCAGATCAGAGTGGACAAAGAGAGCCACCTCAGGACATGATTATTCTAGGTAATTGCAGGACCATGCAGCCATGTTTTTGTTCCCAAGCTGGCGCAAGCGAAGTGCTTAGGGCATGCCCAGTCAGGTAATCAGGGGGTTTTAAGCATGCACCTGAAAGGAAGCCTCAAGATGTGATCCTGTCTTCCGGACAAAAAGTCCCAAAGTCTCTTTCAAGGAAAATCTGTTCACTCATATTTGCAATGCCTCCTGGCAGCTATTTCAGGCATGCAAGGCCAAGACCAAAGTCCTCATGCTCAAATAGCATTAAAAGGCACATATTTCAGATTGAACCAGCCAATGGGCATGATGTGGAGTCCTAAGCATAGCAAACACGTTAATGTGGGGCCCACATGAGTTTCACATGGGCTACAGGGGTACAGAGTGGGCATGGGCTCAAAATGGGCATCTTATCTGGGGCCCACTTGGGTGACCCAGCTAGGACCCACATGGGTGAACCCAGGTGGGCTCCCCATGTGGTTCCCAGTTGGGTAATTAATGGGAAATGTGTGCATGGGCTCAAAATGGGCTACACATGGGATCCTATTTGTTTTATCAAATATACAAGTGCAAACATAATTAATCCCATATAGGGTGATAACATGGATATATAGTGCACATATGTGTCATTAAAATGATTTTTGTTGTTGTTTTGACACTTGGATTACTTAATCAAAATCTAAAAATTCCCCTCCTTTTTTTTAGTCTATGATTCCAACACTCATGCATTTCTACCCAATTTTCCACTGACATTTAGCAAAAAATACAAAAATGCAGCCACTTTAATTGTGCTGACAACTTTCTCGCGAGATCCCATCCCCCACGACATCAAACTAGATTGAGTGACTCGTTAGAGAAACCTAACGAGTAGTAAAGAGAAACTCATTTTGTCTATCTAGTCATGAAGATGTACATATATTTCAACTTCAGCAGGCTATTTTTACAGCTAACGGTATGTGAGAGTGAACTGGGCCAAAATACAAAAAGTTAAACATTCAATGTGATGATATATTATTTGAAGATGTATGTATCATGGCCAAATAGTTATTTTAAAGTATATACATCCTGTAAATTATATTTAAGTTAAATTTACAATACTTTACATATACAGTAGCTACATTTAAAGGAAGATTCTAGAAATTAATTTTGAACTTTCTGTATTTGATTATTCTTTCTTACTAAGTTCTTAGAAAGTCCAGCCACTATCAATCACAACAATATATAGCCTATTACAGATGATTTAAGCATATACATCGTCAGTTGTTGTTTTACATGCACACAGACATTATTTAATAGTTGTGAGATGCATAAGAAATCTTTAGACACGTAACACAAACCATAATCCATAACAACAAAAGACAATACTTTATTTAACCTTTTCTGATAAGAAGTGTGCGCTGCAAACGCGAGCATTTTTGACGAGTTTCTGTCCAGTCCACTCGTTTTATCGCGTTTAACTACAGCTCAGGGGCGCTGGAAGTGGGGTGCTGAGGGTGCTGCAGCACCCCCTGTTTTTTCTGTGGGCAACTGTTTAATTTTTGGGAATATTAAAAAAAAAATCGGAGTGTCTATTTAAGTGCAAATAGCCATGTTGTTGGAAGAGGCTATTTACACTAACTGCACCCACAAACATATAATTGGGATAGCCAAATTTGCAAAAGACGATCCTCAATTGTCAGATTCAGTGGCGCAGATGGTAAAGCGCGTGCTATTGTTCTTTTGACACGATCGACTGGGGTTCGAATCTGCCTTTTGGTGAACTTTTTTTCTCCATTTTTAAATTTCAAATCACATCAGAAAAGCATTTATTTTTTATAAAAAATGACGGAAATAATCAAAAAGTTGAACATAAAGTATCGGGTAGGGTTAGGGTAGGTGTAGGGAGAGCTTTTGTCCCAATAAGGTGGCATCCATTTAATAATTTGAAATAAACTTAAAAAATTACACTCAATAAGTTATTGCATACTATTTTATAATGTATTACAATGCAGAGGTCCTGCTATTTTAACATAGAATAAATAGAATCTAAAGCTGTTTGCACTGTGTAACTAGCATATAACTAAAGAATACTGCTATTTTCACTTAGTGTAAATAGCCTCTATCGCAACCGGTTCTAAATTATGTCTGATCAAGCGGGGCATCTTTCTCTCTCTGATGAAGCAGTAACAGGAGTAAAAAAATCTTTGTCTGTCCATCCAATGAAATCCATGAATATGTAACGGTATCCACGGTATAGCAAAATTTATATCAACATAATACCGGTAGTCACTTTAATACCGGTATAGCGCCCACCCCTAAGCACTAGTGTGTTCGACTAGAAGCGACGTGGCGCAGATCGATCAGTGTTTGACATCCGCGAGAGCGACTCGAAAGTGTACAGAGCACTTTGCTCTCTATTGTGCGGTTTTGTTTACTACACACAGACCGAAGCGTGCGTGATGCACAAGGTGATTTCAGCATCTGCTGTCTCACTAAATGAGGATATAAACACATGAACAGCATCTCCAGAACTGCTCTGAGAGTCACTTCATGAGTATTTTACCGTTTGATTTGAGTAAAAACTAGCCTCATATCATATACACACGGAACTGTAAGGTATTCACAGCAATAAAACATGGTGAAAGAAAATAAAACACGGAATTATGAAAGTGGATAAAGATTTTCAATTTCTTAAAGTCTTTAACAATCTAGAATAAATGAATAGAAATGATGATTCTGTCTGAGCTATGTGTTTTAAATTGAACATGCACTAGTGTAAATGTAGCCTAACAGAACTGAAAACTATTTGAACTTTATTAAAATTATTTGCACTGATTTATTGTGTTGGATATATTTTTTTCCTTTGTGTAGTGGCTCAGGAGATGAGGCTTTGAGTCTATATAAATGTCAAGAAGCTGAAAAAATAGTTTTTTGAGATAATGTAATCTTGTTAAAACTGATTTCATAAAATTGGTATCGAAAAAAGTATCGTTCAGGAACCGCTATCGAACTCGATACCCAGCCCTAGTTATGACTATACAAATGTTTTTGCCTAAATTAGAATTTTAATTTTTTTAAGTAATAAGCATTTTTCTTACAGAAAGTAATCGGACAGTCATGTTGATGCAGTGGAGCGGAAATTGGCAGACCCCACATTCCAGAAACAAGTGGTAAGTTCTAACATGACCATTTAGCAGATTCACAGGGCTGAACGTTAATGTTTTTGCACTTACAGTACTGTGCAGAAGCCTTGGGCCACCATTTTGTTTTCTTCCTGTTTTTTTTAATACTGCCTATAAATTTCCATAAATTTTGGTTGTATTCTAATAAAAACTCTGAGATAGTCATTATACCATTTCCAAAACAGCAAATATAATGGTGGCCTAAGACATTTTCACAGTCCTGTAGCTTTTTTGCTATAGAGGCAGAATGTTTTTGTACCACAGGCAACACAATTGTAGTACAAGTATAAAACATCTGTTACAGTGGTAACTGCATAGAAATTATAGGAGTGTTCCATATAAATTGTGAATAATAGACTTGTATGAATGGGCTCGATGCACACAGTAGATTACAACTTCCAGCGTAAAATAGCAGTGCACCATCGATTAACCTATGGCTGCACGATTTGGGGGTAAATGTAATTGCAATCATTTGGGTACATTTTTTATGTTGTCTCCCCAATAATGATAATCTTGTTTTCCGTTAGGTTGCTGTGGTGGCAGAAATTGGAGGGAGTACTGTGGATGAAGCCACAAGAAGAATGATGGCCTTCGTTTTGGACCACCCCTTATCAAGAGAGTTCAATTTTGTTGGCCGGCATGGAAAGCGAGAGTTTTGGGGGCTCAAACTGCTTGAGGTTGTATAAGGTATGTTTACTTGCTGTTGGATTATTAACATTCATGTGCAAACAGAGGTTATTCGTTAGAGTTGAGATTGTTCTTCGTAAATCAGTGGAATAAAATGAGTTTGATTGTATGCAAATAATTGTCCATACTTGGACAAACAATACCCCAAATTATGAGAATATGGACCAGGTGTACTGCTTATTTTAGTGATAAGTAACTGTTAATTTGTGGTGTAGCGATCACAAAACTCAGTTTATAATAAATAATAAAATTCAAACTTTATTAAAGACAAGTACATTCTAAAAAATGCTGGGTAAAATATGGACAAACCCAGCGATTCGGTTGTTTAGACCCAGCTGTTGAGTTACTGTCCAGAAGGCTGGGTTAAAATTTAACCCAACTGTTGATTGAAAACAACCCAGCATGTGTTCTGTCCAATATTTACCCAGCACTGGGTTGTATTTAACCCAGCATTTTTTAGAGTGTACACTAATACAAGTGAAGTGATACTAAAATAAGAACAAATGAAGACATCGGATGCAAAAAGCATCTGAAATGTTCTTCTAAAATCATTTTTATCAGGCTCTTATGTTCATGTTCAGTTATTTTACTGTAATGGCAATGAAAAAGACCTATATTTTCCTGATAAAAATTATAATTGTTTAAAAGAAAATTTCAAATGGACAGATTTTGACATTTGTGATTAACTGAGACATTTAATTTTTGTGTGAACTATGCCTTTAAATGTTGCCCTGTGCCCTTGTTTACACATAAATAATTAGTTTATGATGGAATATTATATCTGATACCATTTATTGTATTTCCTGAAAAAAATGGAGATGACTGCTTATTTATTGCAAGGGCTTAAATATGGAATTTAAGCTAACTTTGCTCTTTGTGTTTTACAGGAAGCTTGAAAAAATTCTTACAAACCAAATTACCAGAAAAGAAGCAGAAAAGTCAGTGTCAAAGTGGCTAATCGGTGACGGGAGGAAACCGTTCTGCGAGGTCACGTAGTGGAGAGCAAGATGGGCAAGTCTTAATATATTCTTGATTTTTAAATGGAAATACAATCTTTAAAAAGACAAGAATCATCAGTTTTAACTGAAAAAGTGGCACAGTGGTTGATTAATTGTTGTCTTTTCAAAGGGCCGTTGGGAGAGCGAGGACAGAGGAGTGAGGAGCTGCACTGTTGGTTGGTTTGTTTGATTGTTTGTGAAATGTATTTTTAGAGTTTTCAGATATGCATATACAAACGATTCAAGTTATGGCAAATAATGTTTGTCAGGAGCTTCACTTTAACTTTTTTTTTAAGATACTTATGTTTTGTAAAGTTGTAAATATACAAGTTGTAATGGTTACGTTCAAATTATTCCAACGAAACATTGCTTAAAGCATTCAGAATAAAAGTTATGAAGTTTTTAAAAGAAATATAGTTTTTCCAGGAACTCAAAATTAACTGTTTTTAGATACATGTTTTATAAAGTTATAAATGTACAAGTTATGATAGTCATGTTTAAATTATTCCAAATAAACTTTACTTATAAGCATGAACTACTGGTTTCTGTTTATTGAATACCTTTATCATTTTAGTGAATTTAATGTAATGTTTGTGTTTAGGGGTTTACTGTAAAAATAAGGTAACCCAAGCAGACAAATATATTAGCCCATGTGAATACCCGTTGTGGCCCATAAGATACCTACATAAGACCTAGTTGGGTCCCATCACTAACCCATGTAGGCAGACTCATGTAGGGACTAAATGGGAGCTACCTGGTTAACCCATATGGGCCCATCATCAGCCCGTCTGGGCTAACCCATGTAGGGCCACCATGGAAACTGAAGACAAAATTAGCTGGGTCCCAGTTGGGTAGCTTTTGGGTAGTTTTGACTCTACTAAAGCATAAAAATACCATATGTTTGCAGATATTTATGAAACATGCTAAGTTAACATACTTGTTTATCTGAAAAACAATGCTACAGTCAGTTATTCTCCTTTGAAAATGTGCGTTCCGGGCGGGAATGTCGGTTTGTGAAACCCGCCCGCATGCCAGTTTACCCAATTGTATTTCGGCACCCCGGGTTGCCAGTTGGCGGAAAACACAGCGCATTTCATTCCGTTCATCGTCATGTGCCCTGAGGAGGAGGGGCCGGGTGAAAAAAACCCTCTCCAATATTTTGAATTTGGACTGCAATACACTTGGTTCAACCACTCTGTGTCAGTCCTACATACAGCACCTTTAAACATTGTGGACAGTTTGGTAGGTGGTCAATCTTATTTGATCTTGGAAGAAACATGCATAGTTCACCCAAACATTAAAACACTGTCATAACTGACCCACACTCACCCTCAAGTTTTTCCAAAAGAGTTTCTTTCTTCAGCTGAACACAAAAGATATTTTGAAGAATGCGGGTAACCAAACAGTTGATATATAGGTACACAATTGTATGGCATGGAAAAAAAATACTATGGAGCAGTGGCTACCAGCAACAGTTTTGTTACCAACATTCTTCAAAATGTTTTATTTTGTGTTAAAAAGAAGAAAGAAATTCATACAGGTTTGAAACAACATGTGGGTTTTTGGGTGAACTACACCTTTAAACAGGGTTTGATACTCAGTGCGTTCCAAACGGGATATATCGCTCTCCGAAGGGCACTCCAGACTGAGTGAAAACAATCCTGGCCGCCATATTGAAGGGTCATTCCAAATCGAAGTGCTCAAAACTGGCTACTTCAAAGGGCCCTTCGGAATGAAGGATTTCGAAGGGTACAACTGGGGTACAACTGATGGACACTTCGGGCCCCCATGATCCTTTGCGCTATTCTTTCCATGATGACAGTGCATCCGTGTGGGCATGGGGTGATGACGCAGAAGGGCATTTCAAGAAACAGTTGTTTGGTCCCCTACACCCTTCAACCCTTCAAAGCTCTCACTCCGGAGGGTAAACCCTTTGAAAGAATTAGGGCATAGGGATGAGCCCTTCCGAATGGAACGCAGGGACTAGCTTGTGTGCAGGCAAAGAATGTGAAGCTGACGTCACGCCACATAGAGTTCTGGGAAACTGCTTTGTTTTTCTGCCATACTGAGAGGATCGCGCTGCCTCTCCGCTATTGAGTTTAGGGCAGTTTTTGATTTTCTGTCGTGATTGTGAAATTGTATGTCATTCATGCTGCATCAAGAATGGCAAAAGTAACTCCGGTACTCGTTCTGAGAGAAAACTGGACAGTGCAGTATGTTTTTTTTACCTTTTCTCTGTGTAAAAACAAAGGAAGCAAGTCGCGGAGATGACGAGAAGACGTGGGATATTAAATCTATTAGTAATGTCACCAATTAGCCACTGCCTGTCACTCAGTAAAAGAATTCTATTGTTGCGTGTTTTTGAAAGTTTTGATTTTGTTTGGTTCATTTAACATCACCTTAACGAGTATGATTCTCACTCGGCTTGTGAATTAGCGAACTTGAAGAGGGACATAAGGCTTAATACAGATGTTACTTAAGGTACCAAGATAGTGATAAGACAAAATTGTAAAGCGTACTATGTGCAGATACACAACTGGCATAAAGTTGGCTTGATGTTCGATATTTGCATATTTAGGGACCGTCTCTAAAGTTACATGCGATATTGGTATACACTTCTCTAACTTCAATAGCATATAAGCAGAATGACTTGCAGTCATAAAAACAACTGTACATCTAGGTGTCAACGACAATGCACACCTTTTATATTTTTTATATTTATTAAAATAAACTGTAAATCATTTGTTAAAAATTCAGTTTTTTTCAATACCAAATGGGCTCAAACGCAAATTTAAAGCTCAATAGCATTTGAGCAGAATGACTTACAGTCATAACACAAACTGTAAACTGTTCATCTAGGTGTCAACTGTAATGCGCACCTTTTATATTTTTGATATTTATTAAAATCTACTGTAAATCATATGTAAAAATTGCTATTTTTCAATACCGAATGGGCTCAAATGCAAATTTAAAGCTCAATAGCATCTGAGGAGAATGACTTACAATCATAAAAACAACTGTAAACGGTTCATCTAGGTGTCAACTATAATGCACACCTTTTACATTTTAGATATTTATTAAAATAAACTGTAAATCATATGTAAAAATAGCAATTTTTCACTACCGAATGGGCTCAAATGCAAAGTATGCCATAATTTAAACCTCAATAGCATTTGAGCAGAATGACTTAGTCATAACACAAACTGTAAACTGTTCATCTAGGTGTCAACTATAATGCACACATTTAACATTTTTCATATTTATTAAAATAAACTGTAAATCATTTGTTAAAAATTTTATTTTTTCAGTACCGAATGGGCTCAAATGCAAATTTAAAGCTCAATAGCATTTGAGCAGAATGAGTTACAGTCATAACACAAACTGTAAACTGTTCATCTATGTGTCAACTATAATGCGCACCTTTTACATGTTTTATATTTATTAAAATATACTGTAAATCATATGCAAAAATTGCTATTTTTCTCTACCGAATGGGCTCAAATGCAAAATATGCCATAATTTAAAGCTCAATAGCATTTGAGCAGAATGGCTTACAGTCATAAAAACAACTGTAAACTGTTCTTTTAGGTGTCAATTATAATGCACACCTTTTACATTTTTTTATACTTAAAATATACTGTAAATCATGTGTAAAATTTGCTATTTTTCACTACCGAATGGACTCAAATGCAAAATATGCCATAATTTAAAGTTCAATAGCATTCGAGCAGAATTACTTACAATCATAACACAAGCTGTAAACTGTTCATTTAGGTGTCAACTATAATGACTCCAAGTCATTCTCCTCAAATGCTATTGAACTTTAAACTATGGCATATTTTGCATTTGAGCCCATTCTATACTGTAAAAATAGCATTTTTTTTTTACATATGATTTACAATTCCCTATCTGTCGGTCACTACGAGTTATGTCGTGACGACATTATGAGGGGTTCACTTGGGAGCCCCAATCATCTCTGACTTTAAGAGAAAACACCAGTGAAATTTGGCTAGTGGATTTTGCATACCTGAGTCACTCCCCGTGCATACGGGTATAAATAGGCGGCAGGTGCATCCACTCTTCAAACTTTTGTGAAGAGTGGCACCCTCTGCCGCCACCCATCCCGGTCTCTCTGGCTCGAGCAGAGGACCGCCAGCTGGCGCTCTGGGAGATCTGAGGGTCACAATAAGAGCTTTTATGCCGGGTACGTCCCCACGGACCTCTTATTCCTCAAGCAGTGAAGGTCCCGTTTGGTTCCCGAGTGATTTCGCTGGCCCGTCTCGAGCGGCTTCCAGCATTTCATTTGGTGCGCCCCGCAAGATCAAATGTCGATTACAGCATCAGGGGATGGGCTATCGTCCTCCAAGGATGAAGATTCGGCGGGGCTGCCCCCCTCGGTTGTTGTCACCACCACCAAATCGGACCTGGAGTTGAGGGCCATGCTTGCTCAGGCAGCCGTGAGTATCAGGCTGCAGGTCAACAGTCCGCCCAGTCCCGAGCCCTCGCAGCTGCACGATTGGTTTCTCAGAGCAGGACGCGGCTCACAACTGCGATCTGCTCCGGTGCCTCCCCTTCGGGCTGTCTCTGACCCCCCGTGTCTTTACGAAGGTCACGGAGGGCGCCCTTGCCCCGCTACGGGAGGTGGGCATCAGGATCCTTAACTACATCGACAACTGGCTCATCATGGCCCTGTCGCTAGAGCAGTTGTGCGATCACAGGGACCTGGTGCTCTGGCACCTCATCCAGTTGGGGCTTCGGGTCAACTGGGAAAAGAGCAAACTCTCCCCTGTGCAGAGAATCTCTTTTTTCGGTGTGGAGTTAGACTCGGTGAGTATGATGGCACATCTCACCAACAAGCATGCCCAGGCAGGACGGTGGCAAGGCAAACACATGTTGTATCGCACGGACAACACTGCAGCTGTCTTGTACATCAATCGGCAGGGAGGTCTACGATTACACCGCATGTCACAGATCGCGCACCATCTCCTCCTCTGGAGTCAGACGCGGCTCAAATAGCTGCTCGCCGTACACATTCCAGGGGAGCTCAATCGTGCAGCCGATGCGCTCTCACGACAGCTCACGTTCTCTGGAGAATGGTGACTCCATCCAGAGACAATTCGGATAATCTGGAGTCGATTCGGGGAAGCTCAGGTGGACATGTTTGCTTCCCGCGAGTCCTCCCACTGCCATCTGTATTACTCCCTGACCGAGGCCGAGTCATTCCCCTCAAATGCTATTGACCTTTAAATTATGGCATATTTTGCGTTTGAGTCCATTCGGTAGTGAAAAATAGCAATTTTTACATATCATTTACAGTAGATTTTAATAAATATAAAACATGTAAAAGGCGCGCATTATAGTTGACACCTAGATGAACAGTTTACAGTTTGTGTTATGACTGTAAGTCATTCTGCTCAAATGCTATTGAGCTTTAAATTTGCATTTGAGCCCATTCGGTACTGAAAAAATTAAATTTTTAACAAATGATTTACAGTTTATTTTAATAAATATGAAAAATGTTAAATGTGTGCATTATAGTTGACACCTAGATGAACCGTTTACAGTTGTTTTTATGACTGTAAGCCATTCTGCTCAAATGCTATTGAGGTTTAAATTATGGCATACTTTGCATTTGAGACCATTAGGTAGTGAAAAATAACTATTTTTACATATGATTTACAGTTTATTTTAATAAATATCTCAAATGTAAAAGGTGTGCATTATAGTTCACACCTAGATGAACCGTTTACAGTTGTTTTTATGACTGTAAGTCAGGGGCGTAGCCACAGGTGTGCCAGGGTGTGCCGGTGCCTAAAAACAGATTCAGAATTATTATTTTTTTAATCGTAATAAACATGGGCGGCGCTAAGGAGGGGCGAGCAGATGCTTCAGCACCCCCAAGAAAGACCAAAGCACTGCCATAGCACCCATAAGAAATGAAATAAAATAAAAACATTTGACTTATTACGCATTCATAACTTGTGCATTGCAATATAACGTGACATGATTAGCAGGCGCACTTTTCGAATTTTATTTTAAAAATGGATCGGTTCCTTGTGCCAAGTAGGCCTGTCCCCGACTAAAGATTTCACTAGTCACACGTAAATTGATTAATATAATAACCCAGGCTACTAACCGTCCTTTAATATATAGGCGTATAGCCTATTCCGCGCTCAAGCACACGTATAAAACTTGCAATGGCAAAAGTAGGCTAATGATTATGAATCTGTTGGGGGAAAGGGAAAAGAAAACATTTTAATTATTTGTTAATAAACTAGTGATTTCTTCTCAGTCAGTGTCGGCTGAAAAGATAAAGTTGCCGAATGCGACGCTGCACTCGCCATCTCCACATGAACTTTAATAAAGAAATGTACCTTTTCATTCCGACTACGTAATTAGAGATGTTATACTATTTTTACAGGCTATATCAGCCCAGCCTGTTCTGTAACGTTAGTAATACACAGTCTTGGTGTTTTTTTTTTTTTGCACATTAATCTGACAGTAAATGTGGCACACCCAGTTTTTCTGATGCACACCCAGAGTCTCTTTTCTGGCTACGCTCCTGCTGTGAGTCATTCTGCTCATATGCAATTGAAGTTAGAAAAGTGTATACCAATATCGCATGTAACTTTAGAGACGGTGTATGGCCTTATTTTACTGCCAAATGTCGAGAGCGCATTTTTGTAGCGCCATAGTAGATTAATATAATGCGCGAGCGCGAATCTCCCGCTCGCTCGCTCGCGGATTTCCTTTACTTTTGCACAAAACCGGACATGTCTCCTCTCGCTCAAAGTGTGCGTGTGCGCGCTCAAACTTTGTCCGGTGCACTCGCAAATCTCTCCGTGCTCTAGATATTAATTATTTTCACACCTGGATTAAACATCAAAAGTTATCAACCAATCAGGTTTTTCTACGACTGACCCGATGAAAATATTAGGCCTAAGAGGGAGCTGGTCCTGGAATTTCTTTACAATTTAATAATATTTAGTCATATTAATCAAATGAATATTAGAAATGGCTAGGAATCGGGTGCGTATCTATGCCTATCAAATTTCTGAAACAAAAAAATTGTAAATTTACATTCAAATTTTGTTCATGATAATAGCTTAAAGAGATAAGTCTAGACCAGACCTGATTATACAGTATGTATAATGTTCGTACCTTCGCATCGCTCCCGCTGCCCTTCTTGGTTGTTCTCGGTCATTTTTGTGGATAACCCACGATTTCAGATTATAATCTAATATTTATTATTATTATTATAAAACTGTCGATGTTATCCTCTTTCAACGCTTCGTTGCAACACATACATGAGGTGGGTTTTAGTCGGAGAAAACGAAAGTGATTTGTTTAAGGTAAAAGACGATATGATTGGTCCAGGTGATCCGTGCGTCACACCTTAACCAGCACAAAACTATCACGTCGATTTGATGTGTCTGTTCTATCGCAGCTCATGTTTAATATCACAATGTTAAAATAGAGTAGGGTAGAGTGAGTTAAAGTAGCCTACTGGTTTTCCCAAAATAACCACTATAAAGTCAAGATAAATTTTCGTTGTAAGTATGGACTACGTTAACAAGAGTGATGTAGTAGTATTCAACATGAAGCTTACACTGGTGATGTACCTGAAAGAAAACGGATTTCACAGTAGGATAAGTGATCTAATTTTCAGCAGTAAGTCTTTTAAAGCTTGTTGTTTTGCAGTTATTTATTTGATTATTGTTTATTGTTTATTTGGATCCCCATTAGCTTCCACAGAGTGGTTGCTAGTCTTCCTGGGGTCCTCAACTCAATCCAAAACAGATTAAAAAAAACAAAAAACAAATTGACTTATCACATCACAAACTATACATGTCAGCAGAAGCAGCACTTAAAAATATACATCTACATATTTATAAGCATATCCTCACATTTTCTTCGAAATAAATATGTACAGTTACTCTCTTATATTTATGGGAACCATAATCCAAGCAACAGAACCTCGATAAAGTACAGTCTTTTTCATCAAATTTTTTCATGGACACGGTAAAAAAAAGTTGATCCCTACTCACTTGACGTGTTTTTTAATCATGTCCAAGTCCCACATAAACAAGCTTTATGATAACAAGGAGTATGATATACTTGAATACCTTATAAAAATATACCAACAATCGTAAATGTAATTTAACCTTCACCGGCAGCCACGATAACTTTCTATGCATATCACTAACATTGGCCCGAAACTGATAATGAAGCACTAACCTGGCTGCTCTGTTCTGAACCATCTGAAGTTTTTTTAGGTGTTTCTCCGAAGCACTCGACCATACCATAGGGCAGTACTCAAGTTGCGATAAAACTAATGACTGTACCACATCTTTTAAAAGTGAAGATGGGATAAATGCAAAACATTTCCTGGCCACCGCTATACCTTTTCCCATAGTACTTACTATATTATCTATATGTTTGGACCAGGACAACGTATTGTCAAGCATCACACCCAACTTAACATGTGTTACTTGTTCTATACCCCGTTAATAAATAAATTCAAATCAGCAGCTTTAGTCATACTATTTTTGTTACTAAAAACAATACATTTGGTTTTTTCTAAATTTAAAATCAATTTATTAATTTGAACCCACTTCGTAATTGTTAACAACTCATCACTTAAATTTTCCTGAAGCTCAGTTAATGTATGTGCCGCGGAAAACATTGTAGAATCATCAGCATACATAACTATATTTGCCTTACCAACAACATATGGTAAATCATTTATAAAAATGGAAAACAATAATGGACCTAAACAACTACCCTGTGGTACACCACAGTAGATATTTTTAGCCTCCGAGAAAGATCAATTATAAAACACTCTCTGCTTTCTATTAGAAAGATAACTTCCAATCCAATCAAAAGCTGTGAGTGAAAAACCATAACATTTTAGTTTAGCAACAAGAATGTCATGATCAGTAACATCAAAAGCTGCTGTATAGTCTAATAAGACAGCACCGACCAATTTTTTATCATTTAGGGTTGCTAACCATTCGTCTGTCATGTGTATAAGAGCAGTACTTGTGAAGTGTCCTGGTCTGTAACCATGTTGTGCATTTGTAAATAATCCATTGATTCTAAAATATTGTAAGACATTCTAATTTATTGGGATGCACCTGTATATGGGGCCACTGTAGAATTAAGAATACTGAATTATGCAAATCCTCTTACCTGAGCTGCTGTAGACGTGCAGGTCTGGACACCAGAATGACCAACTTCAGATCCAACATCTTCAAACCCACAATGTGAAATGAAGACAGCAGCAAATTGACATGCTCATCAAGAGCTGAAGAACTGCAAAAATATATTTGACCACAACATGTTTTAATAACAGGAAATCTACTGATGAGATAAATAGTTAATGACAAAAATCATTATTTTTCTTACACCTGCTACTTTTCCTGCCTTGCTGAGTCTCTGTAAGAAGAGTGTCCAGTCAGTGCTGGATATCTCTGATTGTGGACATGTAAGACTGATGTTTAAGACTGCTGGAAATGATGGATTCTTCTCTGAGGATCTCAAAGACAACCTGAAACAGAGACACAAAGGAACAGTTGATGACATCTCTTTACACTCACTACAAATTATTTTTCTTGTGTTCTGAAAAATAAACTATTTCATCTTGGTAAGACAGATTACATTGTATGTGCAATAGTTTCTTACAAGACATCTTCATGTGTGACTGACAGGTCAAGTGACCATTTGGGACTCTCAGCACTGTATTCATCCTCTTGAATTCTACCAGTCAGAATAAAGACATAAAATACAACCCGAATTCTGGAAATGTTGTGACATTTTTTTAATTTTAATAAAATAAAAACTAAAAGACTTTCAAATCACATGAGCCAATATTTTATTCACAATAGAACATAATATAATGTTTAAATGGAGAAATTTTACACTTTTATCCACTAAATGAGCTCATTTCAAATTTGATGCCTGCTACAGGTCTCAAAAAAGTTGGCAAGGGGGCAACAAAGGGCTGAAAAAGCAAGAAATTTTGAAAAGATTCAGCTGGGAGAACACCTAGCAACTAATTAAGCTAATTGACATCAGGTCTGTAACATGATTAACTATAAAAGGGATGTCTTAGAGAGGCAGAGGCTCTCCAATCTGTGAAAGAGTGCGTAAAAAGATTGTGGAATACTTTAAAAACAACGTTCCTCAATGTCAAATTGCAAAGGCTTTGCAAATCTCATCATCTACAATGTGTAACATCATCAAAAGATTCAGAGAAACTGGAGAAATCTCTGTGCAGAAGGGACAAGGCCGAAGACCTTTGTTGGATGGCCGTGGTCTTCGGCCCTCAGACAACACTCCATCACATATCGGCATGATTCTGTAATTGGCATTACTAAATGGGCCCAGGAACCACTGTCAGTAAACACAATCTGCTGTGCCATCTGCAGATGCCAACTAAAGCTCTATCATGTAAAAAGGAATCCATATGTGAACATGGTCCAGAAGCGCCACCGTGTCCTGTGGGCTAAGGCTCATTTAAAATGGACTGTCATTTAAAATTTGACATTCTTGTTGGAAATCACGGACGCCGTGTCCTCCGGGCTAAAGAGGAGGGAGACCTTCCAGCGTGTTACCAGTGTTCAGTTCAAAAGCCAGCATCTCTGATGTTATGGGGGTGCATAAGTGCACACGGTATGGGCAGCTTGCATGTTTTGGAAGGCACTATGAATGCTGAAAGATATATAAAGGTTTTAGAGCATCATATGCTCCCCTCCAGACGATGTCTATTTCAGGGAAGGCCTTGTGTATTTCAGCAGGACAATGCAAAACCACATACTGCAGCTATTACAACAGCATGGCTTCGTAGAAGAGTCCAGGTGCTGAATTAGCCTGCCTGTGGTCCAGATCTTTCACCTATAGAGAACATTTGGCGCATTATTAAACAAAATTACTTCAAAGATGACCACGAACTCTTCAGCAGCTGAAAACCTATATCAGGCAAGAATGGGACCAAATTCCAACACCAAAACTCCAGAAACTCATAACCTCAATGCCCAGATGTCTTCAAACTGTTTTGAAAAGCAGGTATCAAATTTGAAATGAACTCATTTTGTGCATAAAATTTTAAAATTTCTCAGTTTAAACGTTTGTTATGTTATCTATGTTCTATTGTGAATAAAATATTGGCTCATGTGATTTGAAATTCTTTTAGTTTTCATTTTATTCAAATTTAAAAACGTTCCATCATTTCCGGAATTCGGGTTGTAACAAACGTTACTTATTTTGAAACTTAAAAGTAAGAAGATAATTTTAAGATGTTAAAACAACTAATAAATTATTGGATTGTGATATTTATGTTATAAAATACAAAAAATAATGTTAAAACACTACATTCAGAATGAAAATGATTGCCATTTCCTAAGACCCTATTGGAAGTAAGATATTTTCTATTAAAATTACTTCAGTTTTCTCAAGATTTTTGATTCACCAAGAATCTGGATCAAATCTCCAACGTCGTAGAGGTAGTCAACTGTCAACCTGATGTCATAAACAAAAATCATTTAGAATATACAAAAACTGACCCTTTATTGTAAGTTGTTTCATAAACATGAAATATAGTTCAATGACAAATCAAAATGTGTCCAAGATACAGAAAAGGACAAATTGTTTAAAAATCATGTGCAAAATGTACACATCATTAATTATTTAAAAAATATATATATAAAAATATATTTGTAAAACATATTTAATAAAAGCATGTTTTAAAATACATTTTTACATATTCAAAAAAGAATATGTAAAAAAGAATGTAATGTTACTGTCACATACATGACAAAATTTTAAGAACAAATACTCAATAGCTGTATTTGAGAAGAGTTCAAGTTACATGCAAGCTAAGTTTCATGCTGGCGTCCTCCCAAGTTCAGCAGCATTCGGTTCACCTCGGTGCTGAAGAAGGATGCTCCTGTTCTACGAACGGAAATCGCGGTCCTGCTGGCGAAGGACGTGATAGAGCCGGTCCCTCCAGCCGAAATTAAGTCGGGGTTCTACAGCCCTTACTTCATTGTACCCAAGAAAGGTGGTGGGTTACGACCAATCTTGGACCTGCACGTTCTGAACCGGCCCTTCACTAGCTCCCGTTCAGAATGTTGATACAAGCGCAGGAGGGCGGTTCCACTGAAACGGTTTCAGAAGCTCCTGGGGCATTTGGCATCCACAGCCGCTGTCACGCCGCTCGGATTGCTTCATATGAGACCGCTTCAGCGTTGGCTTCATGACCGAGTCCCGAGATGGGCATGGCAAAACGGCACGTACCGGGTTCCAGTCACCTTGTCCTGCCGCCAGACTTTCAGCCCATGGTTAGACCTTGCCTTTCTTCGGGCAGGAGTTCCCCTAGTGCAAGTGTCCAGGCATGTTGTTGTCTCAACAGATGCCTCCGCAATGGGCTGGGGGGGGGGCCATGTGCAACGGGCGTGCAGCGTCGGGGCTCTGGACAGGGCCCCAGCTGCAGTGGCATATCAGCTGCCTCGAGTTGCTAGCAGTATGGCTTGCTCTGCGCCGCTTCAAATTGCTGCTACACGACAAGCATGCTCTAGTCCATACGGACAACACTGCGACTGTGGCGTACATCAACAAGCAAGGCGGTCTATGCTCCCGTCGCATGTCGCAACTCGTCCGCCATCTCCTCCTTTGGAGTCAGAAGCATCTGAGGTCGCTTCACGCCGTTCACGTCCCAGGCGAGCTCAATCATGCAGCCAACTAGCTCTCACGTCAGCCTGCCCTTCCGGGAGAATGGCGACTCCACCCCGAGACCCCCAGCTGATTTGGAGAGGCTTCGGAGACGCTCAGGTAGACCTGTTTGCCTCTCCGGACACGTCCCACTGCCAGCTCCTCACAACAGCCCCTCCTTGGCAAATTCCTCTGAGGAGGGATCTCCTTTCTCAGAGAGGGGGCACTCTCTGGCACCCGCGCCCAGACCTGTGGAATCTCCACATGTGGTCTCTGGACGAGATGCAGAGGTTCTAGGTGGTCTACCTCCAGCAGTAGTAGACACCGTCACTTCAACTGGAGCTCAGTCTACAAGACACGCTTACACGCTGAAGTGGAACCTGTTCATCGATTGGTGTTCTTCCCGGCGGGAAGACCCCCGTAGATGCCCGATCGTGGTCATGCTCTCCTTCTGCAAGAAGGGCTGGAGCGAAGGCTGTCTCCCTCCACCCTCAAAGTGTATGTTGCTGCTATTGCTGGACGGCAAGTCCGTTGGGAAACACGACTTGATCATCAGGTTCCTTAGGGGTGTGAGGAGACCCTCACCTGGTACCCTCTTGGGATCTCCCCTCAGTCCTGACGGCCTTGAAGGAGCAGCCCTTCAAGCCTCTGCAGTCAGTAGAGATTAAGTTCCTGTCACTAAGACAGTGCTCCTCACTGCACTGGCCTCGGTCAAGAGGGTGTAACAATCCACCCGCCAGTCCAAAAAGCAGAATCCAGCGGCCTGGTTGAAGGTTTAATGCATGTTCAATCTTTTACTTGCGCTTCTAAATTTATCTGGATTTAGTTTAAATTTTAGTCTAGCTCCGTGCTTGATCTGACTCCAATTTCAAGTGATCATTAAATTTAGACAATATTTATAATTAAAAATTGATTACAGACATCGATTGCATTAATTTAGATATTTGATTATTCTGAAAATCCCATACTTTCAATTATTCGTTCATTAGGGACCAGGTATCGCATAGGAATTACACTTTGGCCGATTTTTTAGTGAATCCACGGACACAAACTCGTCAGTTCTGAACTTACTCAGAGGGTGCAGAGTGGTTATAATACCTTTACGTGAGCTGTGCCTGCATACTCATGACAAAAAGCGTATTTTTTACCTATAACCACGAGAGCTACACTGTGTTAAGCCAGTGACAGTCAGAAATCCAAAGTCTCCCTCATGGTGCTCCCCATGGTTTATCCATTAGTGCTTTGGTGTGATCTGTCCTGAACGCAGATTTGCGGAAATACCACTACACATTAATCTACTTGAAAAAATGATTTCAGAAGAGATCAGAATAAATCAAATATAACAATTTATTATTAGTCAGGTAAACGTGTCGTGCCAATTACATAATAAAACAATAAGAAGTCAATTCAAAAATAAGGAAATACATAACATCAGTTGTTCAAAGATGAATCTAAGAGTAAAAATGTATACCTGACTTCAAGAAAATACATAGAATGGAGAATATGAAATACACTCCACACTACGGGCTGATCTGGCTACAGAATCATGATTTGCAACTTTCCCTTAAATACTACCAGAACAAAAGGCCCATAAACATTTATTATCTGCCCCAAAACAGATTACATCTGTGTATGGGGGATGAGTAACCTTACTAGGAGCTGTTATCGTGCCCCAAATGGTCACACCTGGTGTAGAGCAATGTTTATCAGATTTTGAAAGGAGACCGCCCACAACAGAAGTACAGAATTCACTCAAGTTTTCAATATTTCTCATAACATAAGTGACTACTGTGAAATTGAGACCAGTTTACCAATCGCACAGAGACCTTTAAAATGATACCAAACATGAAAGGGTTAACATCATTAATTCTTAAGATATAATAAATTCAGTTTGTAAGTCTGGCAACTTGAGTTCTTGACACTTCTATGTCATGCCCAGGGGGGAAGGAGGGAGCCTAAGGATGGGTCAAGGGACAGATGAGCAAATGGTCTTTCTCCCAGATCTTCCTGTCAGATTAGAACGTTTATTGTTTTATTGCATGTCATGTGTGCTGCGAGAATTCTTGAGATTTGGCCTCATGAGGAATTAATTTCATAAAGGAAATAATTTCACTCCCTTCAAGGGTCAGGGACCTGCAGGCATTTTCGGTCGACAATACATGCCTGGAATTCGGACCAGCCGACTCTCATGTTGTCCCGAGACCCCGGCCCGGAGACGTGCCCAAAGTTCCCACCACGCCTTTCAGGGATCAGGTGGTGAACTTGCAAGCGCTGCTCCGGGAGGAGGCAGACCCAGCCGTTGCTCTGCTCTGTCCCATCCGTGCTTTGCGCATTTACATGGACCGTACACAGACCTTCAGGACCTCAGACCAGCTATTCGTCTGCTTCGGAGGACAGCAGAAGGGAAAGGCTGTCTCCAAACAGAGACTTGCCCACTGGATAGTGGAGGCTATAGTCTCAGCTTACCAGGCCCAATGGTTACCGTGCCCCCTTAGAGTCAGAGCGCACTCTACCAGAGGTGTGGCATCTTCTTATGCGCTTCGATAGCAGACATCTGTAGAGCTGCCGGCTGGGCGACACCTAACAGGTTTGCTAGATTCTATAATCTCTGTGTAGAGCCTGTGTCCTCCAGCATGGGTATATAAAGAGAGTGCGTGCAATTGCACATTCAGTTTTTCACTGAGGAGCCGAGACGGTGTGCCTCGGCCGTACAGCGGTGGTACAGCAATGTGGCGACAGGACGTAACGTCTCCGTTCCCTCCCTCAGGGAATGAGGGTTACATACGTAACCGAGACATTCTGAAGATTCTGCTCCACTTGCTCAATACTCTCAGCGCCACTCGCTCAACCCAAAATGCCCTTTGGTAATTTGCTAGTTCGAGAATCTGTGGAATAGGCTAAGCAATAGTTTGTCTAATGTTAAAATCACGTGCACCCCTCCTTTATTGCCGGACATAACCAACGCCAAATCAAACCCAAATCCAACACACAAATTTGGATCCAGCTGCAACGGCTCCAATACTTCCAGGATCTTGGCTGATATAACACTTGAGCTCACGTCCCCTGTCTCTACAAACCTCACAGCCCTTTCCTTCAACTGGCCTTTATGCATGTATCGGATACATACTGCCACAAGCTCTTTTTTTGATAAGTCTTTACATTCATCTGCTAAAATTGCATAGTATGTGTCTGTCTCATCATGCAAATCCGCCTTTATTTTGCAGAGAATTAATGATGCTGCGATTTTCCAGTATTTCATTTTGGATATAAGGGCTAATGAGTTTTGCGTTTCTAGGCAGTTCGTCCAATCGTTTTTTTTTTTTTCTGGATGATAGCTAGAGATCAGTTGAAATAATTCTAAGAAGTTGCCTTTGTTCAGTGCCTCTTCGTTTTCACGATGCCCACGCAAGGGACTGTCTTGTTTTATAAAATAAAATGAGGTCTATTACAACTTTAATGTGTTCTCTATTCCTTCCCACAAACGAACTGTTGACAGTATCTTTGTGCAACTGGTTAATTATATTTCCTCGTTCTGGTTTGTGGCTTGCTTTGTATCCATCAGACCTGCCCAGCGCTGTAGCGTGTTCATGTATATAGAATTACACAAAAATGTTTCAAATGTGTACCTGATATGCCTGTCTGTGTGCACATTCCCCTTTAAATTTCTGAATGCAATGTTGAACCCAATTTCCTGTCTTTGCACCTCCTCTTCCCTTTCTGCATTGTCTCTGCATGGGAGAGAAATGAAAAAGGGCGAATTCACACCGTATATACATACTTTTATGTCTTATCAGGTATGCTGTTTCGTTACTAATGTTGTTAAAATAATTTAATTGTTTGAATGTCTTCTTTCTCTGCCCTTTCTACATTGTCTCTGCATGGGAGAGAAACGAAAAAGGGCAAATTCACACCGTAAATACATACTTTTATGTCTTATCAGAGTAAAAGAAGAGTCGAACCGTCAGCTGATGTCCATGTGGTTATTCCATCAAAAAAAAAACACAACGCAGACTACACCGGTTACACGTGGTGCTGTGTCCATTTCGGATCATCAGATCAGCGCTCCCTAGCATGGATGAGAGCAGGGAGAGCAGCGATAACCCCCCAGGGTAAACAGAACAGAACCAACAAAAGTATTGCAGATATCGTTAAAGTTCAGTAATTTCATGTACACATTTTTAATTAGTCTGATTCAAAGGAGAATCCTGACTGACAGAGGAGGAATTGGGGATGGAGAAGGGTAATTAGCTATTGAGCAATGCGAAAACTGCAGATAATACTGAGGGACCTTATATATGGATGCTTAGATAGGTGTCGTATTCCTATAGGTAGATGGGGATCAGCTGAGATCAGCTGATGCAAGCTTGACCAGTGTTGGGGAAAGTTACTTTTAAAAGTAATGCATTACAATATTGCGTTACTCCTTAAAGTAACTAATTACATTACATAGTTACTTTTTATGGAAAGTACTGTATTACGTTACTTTTGCGTTACTTTCGCGTTACTTTTTAAATATGAGTTTGTTTGATTGCGTTTAATAGAAGAAGTTCTATTTATAGCAACTGTAAAAGCCCTTTCACACCAAAAAGTGTAATGAATAAACCTCAGGCTAAAGGAAAAGTAAATTCACGTCTGTACAGTAGAATACAGGAGAAGAAGGTTCAACACTCTTCAGCAATAAAAAAACAAAAACAATGAAGCACAATTTTTAGTTTATCTAAAGTCATTTTTGCTTATTAGTATGGTTGAACTGGATCATCAAAGGTCAGCATAACATTTTATAACATTTTCTGGGATTTTATCGATAACGATAGACGATATTTTGCTGAGTGTGTTATTGTGCTGATATCTTAAGGACTACCGTGGACAGCTGACTCCTAAAGTTTTTGATATTCTGCATATTCTGTCGTGATCAGTTCACAGCAGTGATAGAAATTAATCTTTTCCAATAAGTTTAAATTGATTTATGGGCATTACCTTTAAAGCCCTGTATGAGTGTGCATCATATTTTCAGTCAAATTCTTAAATTGAATTAGTCAATTAGAATAAGTAATTTAAGCTGTTACCAAGCAAATGAAATCAGTATTGACAAAATTAATCTTTGCAATGCAGAGAAAACACAGAAGCTGCATTAGAAGTGGCATTTAGATGCATTTACACACTGTTTAATGCAGGACATGAATGCATTTAACCTGTAGTTACAAATGCATTAATACTGTTTTGATATTTTAAACATAAAATGTTGAATACTGATATTTGAAATTATATTTTTTTTAAAAATGAAAAAATGTGAAATTAAAACTGCCAGTAGGTGGCAGCAAGTCACTGTTAATAAGTGAGTCATTGCGACTGAACCGAATCATTTAAACGGTTGATTCATTCAGAAACAAAACAGCTGTTGCTCAGAGACGCAAATTGAAATTATATTTGTTGGCGAAATAGAGCAAAAACAGTCAATATTGTGTCTAAAACGTAAATGTGTTAATATTAAATTATTGTTCATTGAACTGCTGTATAAAATCAATATCACATTTGTAATCATGTTGCTTTTTGGTGGAAAAAAAACCCGTCAGGCTTCGCGTGATACTGATTAACTATATGAAATGATATAAATATATACATTTCTGCCCCCATATCTTGAATTTTGTGATCATTCTTAATCTAAATGAATTTTAATGAACTCACTCATGCAGTGAAAGAACGCGCACTGGTCTAGACTTCCTATTGCCTTAGCTAAACTTCAGCTAACTTACATGGTAGATCTCTCATGAGTCATGGATGTTAGCAAGCTTCACGACATAAGCTGTCTATGAGGCGCCACGTAGGATTTAAATCAAACTTGGCTTATCAATACATACATAAAACACGTGCATATACACCTATAAATTACTCACATATACAGGTATACTATTGGATGTTCAAAATATATATATGAAATACACGTGCACACTAATATGAAATCCATACCAATACATATTATGTTAGTAATGCATGCATATACACTTGTGAATAACTTGCGTATACATATAAACTTGACGCATGCATACAAATATAAACACTCGCACATACATATAAACTCGATCCATGCATATACACCTACAACAACACACGCACATACATATAAACTCGCTGCATGCACACACACCTATACATACTCACATATACATATAAACTTGATCCATGCATATACACCTATAAACACTCGCACATACATATAAACTCGATGCGCACACACACCCATAAAACACTAGCGCAAACATACAAAATAAAATTCACAAACGTATACAATTCCAATAAGAAAGACGCATGCTTTAGTTGTGTATATACGTATATGCAAGTGGTTTGTGTGGATGTGCGTGAACTTATCAGTGCAAACGGAAGGCATTTCAGTGTAAAAGGAAGCAGCGGCACTTCCGGCGGCATCTCCAGATGCCGGGACATTTGAAAATGCTTAACATGGCTTAATGCATGTTTTTAAAAGACCAAACTCAATAAACACATTATTAATAAAGCATATGATGTACATATACGCGTAAAGCCTTTTCCTCCCATAATACACTTAACCTGGTTTAAGGCGTCAGTTTATGGGTGTCTGAAGCAAAATAAATGTGGGTGGGCTCCCCCAGAAAAAAAAAATACTGCAGTATATGCTATTTTCTGTAGTCTGGTGCCTTTTAAATAACGGAGTATCTACACAAAGTGCAAATACCACAGTATTTTGACGCGAGAGACCCGAGTTCGCGTCCGCCTTTTACCGAAATAGTTTGTCTCCCTTTTCACATCTCTTATTACATCGGAAAAGCATTTGTTTTCAATAAAAATAAAAATGAAGGAAATAATCTAAAAGTTTAAATAAAGTATCGGGTAGGCTTAGGTGTATCTGAGCAGCAGGTACGCTCAGATGCTTTGTTTACTTTGCTGTGTCTCGGTAGTGCAGCAGGCGCGAGTAACTGGTGAAAACACGGAATGGAGTTTCATTTATATGGACTCTGAATGAGCCAAGTGCAATAGATTTGAGGAAGCAGCAGATCTGTTTCGACCTCACTCTGACCGTCACTAACGGTCTAAATAGAATGATAACCTTCGTGCCGCCTTCTCTCGAGACCTTATATAAACAAAGTCATGCCCATGACCCCGGAGGCGGAACTCCCGCACGTATAAAAGCGGGTTTTACTTCCGGCTCGTTCTCTTTACCTTTCTCGCCTTGAGAGACCTGGTACTAGTAAGAACGATCTAATATATTTTTTCACCATTCAATTCTTCACCAGGTGGTGCAGGTGCCTTGAGTCCCTGTGGATTGTGGTGTTTTCTCTTTACTTTTCTCTAAATTTGCAGTGGTTGAATTTACTATCATTACATTATTGTCAATTGGGATTATTCTGATTTATTTTTCAGAGCATTCATCAAGTGGTATTGTATATACTTTATTACAAATTTTGGTGAGTATTGTATATTTTCTCATATCCTATATCACTGTTCGCAGTTGTTGGGATTGATAAAGGCCTGCTAAGTACGTTCGCGTACTGGTGCGGGTCTTTGGATTCGTGACAGCTTGATATTCACTGCTGTTCGCAGCCAGTGTGTTGTGTGTGGCATACCTACTGTGCCAGGGGTATTATGGCTTCTCAGTGCTGCAGATTTTGTCACTCAGCAATGGACCCTCGTGATGGGCATAGGGAATGTCCTTCATGCTTGGGGGCTGCTCATTTGAAGGAGGATGTAGATAATCCCTGTACTGCAGCTTGTGATCTACCTAGAGATTAACAAATTCGTTGCGCTAATAGGGCATGCACCTCTGCACCTGAGCGTGGTAGGGTGAGGGAACGTTCATCGGACAGGCATGGTCATAAGCGCCCATGCAAGCACTTATGTGACCATCATGACTCCACACACAAATCAAGCCGTGAGTTCGTGGCTGAGGCAACTAAACGTCCAACGCCAGCTCCGACAACAGAAGGTGCTAACACTGATACTCATCTGCAGATCCTAGTAGCTATTCAGAGTTTATCACGGAGAATGGATCAGTTTGAAACTAATCGGTCCTCCTCCTCATCTCTACCTCCCGGTAATTAAGACGTTCCAACGGATAGGCAACAGTCCCATCCTGGGGAAGGCACAAAGGATGCTGATGTGTTATCACTTCTGGCTCCCCACTCTCTCTTTGATGATACACAACAGTCAGGAGAAGGGAGTCAATGTGAGGGAACTCATTCAGATTCTGCAGAAGTTGTTGATGAATCAACAATGAAAGAGGAGTTTCCTTCAAAAACCCTTATTACTAAGGTATTTAGTGCAGCCAACATCGTTGGCCTGCAGTCTCCATTGCCCGATCCTGCTCCTGTTGGGGGTGTATGGGAAGGCATATCTCAGAATAGTTCTGCACCTTGTATTCCAGTGGCAGACGACTACACGTCTATGTTGAGAACAGCTTGGAAGAAACCGTCTCAAAAGCCTCAATTTAATGCAGGCTGTAGACTGTTGGCCAATACCCGTTACCCTACAGAAACTGGATTGGGGGACATGCCGCCAGTAGAACGAGTGATAGCTGCATGGACTGCCTTAGGCCCCACCCGTGCTTCTAATAACCCTCGCTGTCCCAGGAAGGAGTGTGCCAGAACTGACCGTCTGGTTTCACGGTCCTTTAATGCTGCTGCACGTGCAGCCCGTACAGGCAATGCTTTGGCTATCCTCCTAGCAGCTTTGCGGAAAACAATAAGCACGGATGACCAAGATTCTAGGAACCTTGTTGATTCAGCTTTGGCTGCCCACTCTCAACTGACACGTGATGTGGGGGAGGTAATGTCTTCGGCTATTTTATGTCGTAGACAAATATGGCTGGCACAAACCACTTTGCCTGAGGCCATAAGAGGTGAGCTAATAAATTTGCCGGTGATGCCTGGTCAGGTCTTTCATTCAGACTCTCAAGAAGTACTGGATAGGGCAGAGCGCTCTATCACAATGAGGGAAACTGTTCAGCGAGCCTGTCACAAACCTCCCACAGCCTCCAGGCAGAAGTATAGAGAATCCCAGGGGATGCAACTACCTGCTTGGTCTAGGCGCACGGGTAGTAATCCAGCTGTTGGTCAAGGGCAGAGCTTTCGAGCCCAAGGGCGGAATCCTGCCACATATTCCCAGAGGAAATCTCAGTCCCAGGGGGGAAACCAACAGGGAAGTTCACGGAGGTATGCAGGCAGAGGTAGACCTGCATAGGGATCAGGGGCTAGCCGTCGACTGTTCCTCCCAACTTTTACGGGCCAGTTGGGAAAAAATACCCGTGGGTTTTATCCACCATAGCTCACGGGTACAGACTGCAATTTCGATGGCGCCCTCCACCCTTTTCAGAAGTCCAAATGACTGTTGTCAGGGACCCGCTACTGAAGTCCATACTGGTAGGAGAGATAGAAAATCTCTTACAAAAAGGAGCAATCTCAAAGGTGCCCTTCGACGCACAGCAGACTGGATTTTATTCAACTTATTTCATAGTGCCAAAAAAAGACGGCGGTCATTGTCCCGTTCTAGACCTCAGGGGACTCAACCAATACTTGAAAGTTCTTCCATTCAAAATGATCCATACAAGGATTGTAATGCAGTCCATAAGTGCAGGAGAATGGTTCACATCTCTGGATCTAAAAGATGCCTATTTTCATGTTCCAATTTGCACGGAGCACAGGGCCTTCCTCCGCTTTGCTTTTCAAGGCCAAGTCTTTCAGTTCAGGGTTCTACCATTCGGCCTGTCATTAGCACCAAGAATCTTCACTCGGGTGGTTGCAGCTGCCTTAGCTCCCCTTCAGTTATGCGGGAACAAGATCCTGCCATATCTGGACGATTGGCTAATTTGTGCTCCTTCCCGAGAGCAGGTAATTCGGAACACAGAAGAAGTTCCATCCCATATTCAGTTCCTGGGGTTCACTGTGAATTGGAAGAAGAGCAGTCTCCAGCCCAAACAGCAGGTGGATTTCCTGGGTCTACAGTTCAATTCTGTGACAATGGAGGTATGTCTTACTCCTCGGAGAATAGACAGCCTGGAGAAAGCAATAAATCACTTCAAGACAGGGAAGATTGTGACAGCCCACAGGGTCCAGAAGCTATTAGGCATGATAGCAGCGGCATCGATAGTAATTCCCATAGGTCTGTTGAGGGCACGCCAAATACAACGGTGGTTCAACTCTTTTCGTCTTCATCCGAGAGAGGACAGGAGGAAGAGGCTGTGTGTTTCACAGGCCTGCATGCAAGCCTTAATTCCCTGGAGGAACAGGAGTTTCCTTCGCAGGGGAGCCCCATTGGGCAATATTCCCCACAGGAGATCAGTGATCACAACCGATGCATCACTGACAGGTTGGGAAGCCGTTTGGGAGGGCAGGTCCGTGAACGGCAAGTGGGAACCCCCTTGGTCATCAGAGCACATAAATGTGCTAGAACTGAGGGCGGTTCATCTTGCTCTGGAAGCCTTATTACATATTATATGCTACAAACATGTACTGATAAGAACAGACAGTACATCTGTAGTTTACCACATAAATCACCAAGGAGGGACGAGATCGTTAAGATGCCTTCAGGTGGCAACAGATCTATTAACATGGGCATGTCCACGGCTCTCCTCGCTGAGAGCAATCCACATTCCGGGTACAGTGAACAGGGCAGCCGACATTCTGTTCAGGACGGGGCCTCTCCCATGGGAGTGGCGGCTTCACACAGAGGTGATAGCCCAAATTTGGGCCCGATATGGGACAGCCCAGGTAGATATTTTTGCATCTGCAGAAACAACCCATTGCCCGAGATGGTACTCTCTCAAAGTACAGGACGGCAGTTTGGGCCTGGATGCTCTGTCACAAGAATGGCCGACAGACTTATTGTACGCTTTTCCCCCCTTTCCCCTAATACCTCAAGTTCTTCGGAGGATCAGGGAAGTTGATTTTGCTAGTTGCTCCACGTTGGCCAGGAAGACCATGGTTTTCAGAGATAATTCAGCTGGTTCGGGGTCACCCGTGGCAGCTACCATCACGGACGGATCTCCTGTCACAAGTGGGTGGCCAAATTTGGCATCAGAACCCAATGGCTCTGTGCTTGTGGGTATGGCCCCTGCAGAGCCCGTCCCTCAGCAGCTAGATGATGCGGTGCGGGAGACTCTAAACAATGCTAGAGCCCCATCTACTCGTGCTAACTATGCCATTAAATGGAGAATCTTTTCAGAATGGTGTTTGGGCACAAATGTTGATCCAATAGCCTGTTCCGTGCCTCTTGTTCTTCGTTTTTTGTAATTTCAACTAGACCAAGGCAAAGCGGCTAGCACGATCAAGGTCTATGGCTCATCTATCTCTGCATTTCATGCAAAGGTTGATGGCCAGCCAGTAGGCTGACATCCCTTGGTATGCCAGTTTTTGAAAGGGGTTCATCGTCTCTGTCCAAATCGCACTCTGCGGGCACCAAGCTGGGACTTGCCTTTCGTGTTAGACTCTCTCACTAGGCCCCCGTATGAACCACTGGCTAACACAGATCTTAAATCTTTATCTCTTAAGACAGCTTTCCACTTGGCCATTTGCTCTGCAAAAAGGGTAGGAGAATTATGTGCTCTATCTGTTAGTGACGATTGTCTACGTTGGAAACCGGAGGGCACAGGGGTGTCACTTTGGCCAAACCCTGCCTTTTTACCAAAAGTAATTAATCCCCAGTTTAAGAATCAAATACTGCAGATGTCTCAGTTTCAACCTCCTTCACAGACCGAACAGGAAGGCTTGCTTACCCTATGCCCAGTAAGGGCATTACGTACTTATGTGAATGTTACTCAGCCTTTGAGGAAATCTCATTCTCAGCTTTTTGTTTGTCATGGAAAGACCAGGCTAGGGTTGCCACTTTCAAAGCAACGTTTGTCACACTGGTTAGTTGATGTTATCTCCAATGCTTATACAGTGAGAGGTTTGCCAGTTCCGGTAGGAGTACGGGCACACTCAACCAGAGGTGTAGCTACTTTATGGGCTGCACTAAAGGGAGTTCAAGTAGAGGATATTTGTGCTGCAGCATCATGGTTTACGCCATGTACATTCACAAAATTTTACAGAGTTGATGTGACTAGTGCAACACCAGTAAGCACTGCTGTTTTAATGTCTGTTGCCCTGCGAGGAGTGAATGGTATGGATTCTGTAGTTCCCTGTTGACACGAGTCATCCTATTTAGACCGTTAGTGACGGTCAGAGTGAGGTCGAAACAGATCGTAAGTTATGACTATAACTATGGATCTGTGAGACCGAAGGATGACCGTCACTAATTCTTGTCGCTCGGAACTCTGGGGCGTTCAAGGTAAGAGAACGAGCCGGAAGTAAAACCCGCTTTTAATAGGTGCGGGAGTTCCGCCTCCGGGGTCATGGGCATGACTTTGTTTATATAAGGTCTCGAGAGAAGGCGGCATGAAGGTTATCGTTCTATTTAGACCGTTAGTGACGGTCATCCTTCGGTCTCACAGATCCATAGTTATAGTCATAACTTACGTGTTCAAGGCTGTAGCTAAATGAAGTTTAATTTATTAGGGCATTCGTCATGTCACGTGGAATGGATTTGACTGACGGCGCTCTGAAAAGTGCACTGACATATTCGCTGGATTAGAGACGGTAAAAGTGGGTGGGACCAATATCGGTCTTCAAAAGTGGGTGGGTACTGTCCCACCCACATACAATGGTTCCGACGCCCATAAACACATTATTAATAAAATCAAACTATGTACTATGTTATTGCGTTTGGTATTTTAAAAACACTGTTTTAATGCATTAAGCCACTCCTTTTAAAATGTCCCGGCATCTGGAGATTTGCCTAGTGGGCTGACTGAATATATTTAAATATATTTTGAATATTTTTTGCCAATATCTCACCTTATTACTTCAATACAATACTTCCAATGTTTCCCTTACTGTACGTACAGTACACAATAATTTTACATGACAAATTGGTCTTAAATGTATTATTTAAATAATTGTGTACTGTACATCTAAGGGATGTATTGGCAAAAAACTCACTGTAAATCACTATATAAGTAATACAAGCTTTACAGTTTGACAATGTGTTATTTTAAAAGTAATTTTAATTAAAAATACATCGGACGTTTTAACCCAGTCGGTGGAATTGTCAGACGGTTCCTTAACCATCAAGCACAATAGCGCTTCAAAACTTTCTCAAGTTTAAATTTACTGCTACAATATACGTTTTTAAATGTTTTTTCATGTCATTAAATATTTTTTCATGATATTATAATTTTTTTTCCAAAACTGCCAAACTCAATACACCCATTATTAATAAATCACACTATACTGTACATAGTTTGATTTTATTAATAATGTGTTTACTGAGTTTGGCATTTTAAAAACACTGTCTTAAGGCATTAAGCCAGGTTAAGCGTATTATGGGAGGAAAAGGCTTTACGCGTAATTAAACACGTTACGTTCTTATTCTGGACTCATCTGCTTGTCTATACATCGTATGCTTTATTAATAATGTGTTTATTGAGTTTGGTCTTTTAAAAACATGCATTAAGCCATGTTAAGCATTTTGAAATGTCCCGGCATCTGGAGATGCCGCCGAAAGTGCCGCTGCTTCCTTTTACACTGAAATGCCTTCCATTTGCACTGAAAAGTTCACGCACATCCACATATGAAATCACTTGCATATACATACAGGTGCTGTCATATAATTAGAATATCATCAAAAAGTTGATTTATTTCACTAATTCCATTCAAAAAGTGAAACTTGTATATTATATTCATTCATTAAACACAGACTGATATATTTCAAATGTTTATTTCTTTTAATTTTGATGATTAGAGCTTACAGCTCATGAAAGTCAAAAATCAGTATCTCAAAATATTAGAATATTACTTAAGACCAATACAAAGAAAGGATTTTTAGAAGTCTTGGCCAACTGAAAAGTATGAAAATGAAAAGTATGAGCATGTACAGCACTCAATACTTAGTTGGGGCTCCTTTTGCCTGAATTACTGCAGCAATGCGGCGTGGTATGGAGTCGATTAGTCTGTGGCACTGCTCAGGTGTTATGAGAGCCCAGGTTGCTCTGATAGTGGCCTTCAGCTCATCTGTATTGTTGGGTCTGGTGTCTCTCATCTTCCTCTCGACAATACCCCATAGATTCTCTATGGGGTTCAGGTCAGGCAAGTTTGCAGGCCAAAGGTAGCTTTTGGTACTTTTGGCAGTGTGGGCAGGTGCCAAGTCCTGCTGGAAAATGAAATCAGCATCTCCATAAAGCTTGTCAACAGAAGGAAGCATGAAGTGCTCTAAAATTTCCTGGTAGATGGCTGCGTTGACTGCGGACATCAGAAAACACAGTAGATCAACACCAGCAGATGACATGGCAGCCCAAATCATCACTGACTGTGGAAACTTCACACTGGACTTCAAGCAACATGGATTCTGTGCCTCTCCACTCTTCCTCCAGAATCTGGGACCTTGATTTCCAAATGAAATGTAAAATTTACTTTCATCTGAAAAGAGGATTTTGGACCACTGAGCAACAGTCCAGTTCTTTTTCTCCACAGCCCAGTTAAGATGCTTCTGACGTTGTCTCTGGTTCAGAAGTGGCTTGGTAGCCCTTTTCCTGAAGACGTCTGAGCGTGGTGACTCTTGAGGCACTGACTCCAGCTTCAGTTCTCTCCTTGTGAAGCTCTCCCAAGTGTTTGAATCGGCTTTGCTTGACTGTATTCTCAAGCTTGCGGTCATTCCTGTTGCTTGTGCACATTTTCCTACCCAAATTCTTCCTTCCAGTCAACTTTGCATTTAATATGCTTTGATACAGCACTCTGTAAACAGCCACACCTTTCAGTAATGACCTTCTGTGACTTACCCTCTTTGTGGAGGGTGTTAATGTTCGTCTTCTGGATCATTGCCAAGTCAGCAGTCTGACAACAAGAGATACCCAGAATTTATACTGTAGGTATGGTCATTTATTCAAACTCAAATGTAAATATTCTAATATTTTGAGATACTGATTTTTGACTTTCATGAGCTGTAAGCTCTAATCATCAAAATTAAAAGAAATAAACATTTGAAATATATCAGTCTGTGTGTAATGAATGAATATAATATACAAAAAGTTTCACTTTTTGAATGGAATTAGTGAAAGAAATGAACTTTTTGATGATATTCTAATTATATGACCAGCACCTGTATATACACAACTAAAGCATGCGTCTTTCTTATTGGAATTGTATACGTTTGTGAATTTTATTTTGTATGTTTGCGCGAGTGTTTTATGGGTGTGTGTGCGCATCGAGTTTATATGTATGTGCGAGTGTTTATAGGTGTATATGCATGAATCAAGTTTATATGTATATGTGAGTATGTATAGGTGTGTGTGCATGCAGCGAGTTTATATGTATGTGCGTGTGTTGTTGTAGGTGTATATGCATGGATCGAGTTTATATGTATGTGCGAGTGTTTATAGATGTATGCATGCATCAAGTTTATATGTAGACGCAAGTTATTCACAAGTGTATATGCATTCATTACTAACATATGTATTGGTATGGATTTCATATTAGTGTGCACATGTATTTCATATATATATTTTGAACATCCAGTAGTATACATGTATATGTGAGTAATTTATAGGTGTATATGCATGTGTTTTACGTATGTATTTAATCTAGAATAGATTAATTAAGAAATTAATCACATTAAAAATAATAATAATCACAACAATAAAAACAAGGAATTATCACAACAATAAAAACAAAATGATATAAAAATTGATTTAAAAATAATTTTAAACAGTTAAGAATAGAAAATGATTATATGCAATCAGTTCGGACGTAGCACAGTGTTCATTTAACAAATGCATAGCTAAACAGATGAGTTTTGAGTCTGGATTTAAATGTGGCTAATGTTTTAGCACATCTGATCTCTTCTGGAAGCTGGTTCCAACTGCGGGCAGCATAATAGCTAAGAGCGGACTCCCCTTGTTTTGTGTGAACCCTTGGTATTTCTAACTGACTCGATCCTAATGATCTGAGTGGTCTGTTAGGTTTATATTCAGTGAGCATATCTGCAATGTATTTAGGTCCTATGCCATCTAGTGATTTTATAAATGAGTAAAAGTACTTTAAAATCAATCCTAAATGTAACCGGAAGCCATTGTAAGGACCTGAGGACTAGTGTGATATGCTCAGATTTTCTGGTTCTAGTCAGAATCCTGGCAGGAGTGTTCTGGATGAGCTGCAGCTGTCTAATGGTCTTCTTTGGAAGGCCGGTGATGAGACCATTACAATAATCCACCCTGCTTGTGATAATGGCATGAACAAGTTTCTCCAAGTCTTGACTGGACACAAAACATCTAATTCTTGCAATGTTTTTGAGATGATAGTATGCTGATTTAGTTACTGCTTTGACATGACTACTGAAACTAAGGTCTGTCTCCAGAATCACCCCAAGATTTTTGACTTGATTTTTAGTTGTTTGACCCCTAGAGTCAAGGTATGCATTCACCTTGAGAACTTCATCTTTGTTTCCAAATGCAATGACCAGTTTTCTCCTTGTTTAACTGAAGAAAGTTCTGGCACATCCAACTGTTAATTTCATCAATGCATTGGCAGAGGGAGTCAGTGGGGCTATAGTCATTTGGTGATAAGACTAGGTAAATCTGGGTATCATCAGCATTGCTTTGATAGGCAATTTGGTTCTTTCTCAATTATTTGACTTAGTGGGAGCATATACAGGCTAAACAAGAGTGGTGCAAAAATTGAGCCTTGTGGGTCTCCGTATGTCATGGACGTCCACTTAGACTTATGCTCTCCTATACACACATAATAACCTCTCCCTTCTAAGTATGACCTGAACCATTTGAGTACCATCCCAGAAAGCCCGACCCAGTTTTCCAGTCTCTCTAGAAGTATGTTATGGTCAACAGTCTCAAACACAGCACTAAGATCTAGTAGTACCAGCACTGATATTTTGCCAGAATCAGAATTGAAGCGAATATCATTTATTATCTTAATAAGCGCTGTCTCTGTGCTGTGATGCACTCGGAAACCAGATTGAAAATTGTCCAGGTATCCATTTGAGTTTAAGTAGTTGTTCAGCTGATTAAAAACTACCTTTTCAATAATCTTACCTATGAAAGGAAGATTTGATATTGGTCTAGTTGCTCAATATGGTGTTATCAAAATTGCACTTTTTCAGAAGGGGCTTAACAACTGCAGTTTTCAGGGAGTTTGGAAAAGTCCCAGAAATAAGTGAGGCGTTCACCACTTCTAAGAGATCTGCTTCTAAACAGTTAAGCACACTTTTGAAAAAAGATGTGGGAAGTGTGTCAAGATAGCAGGTTGACGATTTAAGGTGCTGTACTATTTCTTCCAAAATTTTGCTATCAATTGCTTCAAAAACAGACATAGTCATTTCTTTTTGAAATTGCGGTCGAATCTGTGTGACCTCTGCATAACTAGAAGATGTGCCAATCTCCTTTCTGATATTATTGATCTTCTCAGAAAAGAAGGAAGCAAACTCATTGCATTTGCTGTCGGAGAGCATTTCACTGGTAATCTGACTTGGGGGGGTTTGTCAGTCTCTCAACAGTAGCAAAAAGAGTGCGAGTGTTGTTTAAGTTAGTGTTTATAAGGTTTGAGAAGAAGGTCTGTCTAACTGTGGCTAGTTCCACATTGAAAGCATGAAGGCTGTCTTTATAGATGCTATTGTGGTGAAATGCAGTTAGTGCGGGGGGTTTGCTGCTGTCTGGTTGATCACACCCCCTAGGTAATTGCTTGTTATTGCATCCTAGTTATGGGAATGTATATAAAGGCGGGAGGCAAAATAGAAGGGTGTTATGTCATACTCAGCTGATCGTACTTTCGGCGTTTCGTTGCGTTTCAAGGGGTATGTATTGGCATTTTTCATCTAGGTTGTAGACTTTAATAGTGATTTTAACTGTTTGTTGTTTGATATTAGTAATCCTTGAGAAACTGGCATTTGTTTTGGGCGCATGTCGCACCCGTATCTGGGAAATTGCCGGTCCTCTGCTGTTGCGTTTCTCTGCATTTGAGAATTGTGGGTGCCGTCTACTTGAGTGATTTGCCGCTGCCTCTATGTGATCTATTGAAGTAAGGGCTGCTGGATAGATGATGTGGCTCCCATTATCCGGTATGTATGTACAACCCACTCTCCAGCCCGCATAAAGGGGTATTAGTTTGGGTTATAACTCTTTCTGTGTCCTAAGCATGATGGGAAACGACTGACTGACGACACAGCTCAGTGCTCATTGGTTCAGACAACCGTGATGCTGCGTTCTCTTCTAAAATGTTTTTTTTTTTTTTTTTTAATCTGATTTCATGCTATTATGTATTTAAATTGTGCATAAATATTCCCAAACACTATGACAGTGCGATCTCTGTGTGAGATATGTGATTGTCATATTTTCTATAAAAATCTAAAATACATGTTTGAATTAAAATAAAAATGGATGATAAATACTCTTTTCGTATTGAATCAAATAGCAAGCACTTTCTGTGTCTTGCTCATCATATTTATATTCATATAAAAGCAACAAAACTGAAATTATATCATGTTTATTAGCAGCATAACATATGAGTGAGAATAAGGTGATATCTGCCTTTGATCTCATAGGTATCTGTTCCATTTTGAGAGCTCAGAACTATCAGTCTTGACTGTGCTTATTTCACTCCTCCCCTCACTGCAGCCGCCTCTGGTCTACATTTCAGGCTAGGCGCATCTCAAACAAGCCTAATGACAACAGTGTTTTCTGATTTCTACTTGCCAGCTGACTTTTGGGAAAATAAAAATAATTAAAAACTTTTGATTAATCTCCAACCATATATTTTACATGGCTTTATACACATTGATACAGTGGCGGATCAAGGGGTGGGGCCAGAGGGGCACCGGCCCCCGCTGAAATCTGATTGGCCCCTGAAGTGCCCCTGTCCTGTCACTCATCGCAGATTTACGTTAGCGTTAAGTCGTTTGAAATTCAACGTGTGCACCGCATCTTAACAAGCTTTAATTGTAAATATGAACGTGCATGTGTATGTATGAATGAATGAGGCATTTATATATATGTACATATATATATGACATGTATAGCCCCGAATCACTGACATTACCAGATGTTACAAACACTGCTCATTCAAGGACGTGCATTTATTGCATAGACGGCGCAAGAGCATAACGTAGGCTGCAGTAAGTGTCTAAAACGAATGTACACAGTTCAAATGAATAATACAATTTGCGCTATTTAACTTAATGCTGTTGAACCTTCTAAAATAAAAAGTTTCTCGGGTGGAAGTTGCGTTCGTTACATTAGGTTCCAAGCGCGTTTTCTTTCAGAATCATCACTGACATGTAGAAAAAGTGTAGCATTTTGTTTAAAATGAAAGTAAGATAAAGATCCTCACGTCACATAGACCCGGTGTGCTAAAACTGTTTGGCTGAAAATAGTGGAATAGTGTGGAAAGTGCATAATATTAGTCTGTGTGGAAGCATCATATGATTCTCGGTAACACTGCAATAAGGAATGAAACTATTACCGGTTTCACGATGAAATTTCGACAGTTACTTTTACTGTGTTACATTTTAATTATCATTAAAACTGAATTCGATTATTGCTGTAATGTATAGTGTAATTCACTCTCGAAGCCAGAGACGTTTTATGGCGTTCCAGCAAATTCCATACGCATCACTAAATATAAATGAATATAAAGCAGATCTAAACGTTTTCGCCGATGAAACATGAAAACAATAAACACACGATTGCGACAATATATTGTTAATCTGTGTTATTCAAGCCATCTCAGCTATTTTTTAAGAATAGTATATATTTATAATGCAATTCTAATAGACCTAGCCGTTACCTATGAAAATAATGCATTTTTTTGCCTCATTAATAAGAAGCCTCATCAGATTGCATAAGGTACAAACACTCAGTGGCGTTTTAAAATGGGTTTTTAGTAAATATATGTGTTGTTAAGGTAGGTAGGCAACTTAATAGGTTTGGAACAAAGCTGTTTCTTTGTGTTGTTTATTTTGTTTTATTTTATTTTTCTTTCTTTCTTTATTTGCTAGCTATGTTCATAAACCATTTTAAACCAACCTTCATCACTCATTATATAGGTTAATAAATGCACTAAAAAATGTCTTTGAAAAGAAATCTTGTGTGAAAGTGTGCAAAGAAAGTGTGTGGTTTTAAATAAAAAGAAGTCAGATAAATAAAATAGAATTAGAATAGAGAGTGCTAGAGTTAGAGGGTCAAATAAAGATGGAAGAGATGAGTTTTTAGCCTTTTCTTGAAGATGGCTAAGGACTCAGCTGCTCGGATTGAGTTTGGCAAGTCATTCCACCAGGAGGGAACAGTTCATGAAAAAGTCTGTGAAAGTGATTTTGTGCCTCTTTGGATGAACAATAACGTGTCGTTCACTTGCAGAACGTAAGCTTCTCTAGATCAGTCAGGTTTCTGGCCTGTCGCTGAGAAACACAGTTTGAGCTCCTCAAAGATTCTCTATTGGGTTTAGGTCTGGAGACTGGCTAGGCCACGCCAGAACCTTGACATGCTTCTTACAGAGCCACTCCTTGGTTATCCTGGCTGTGTGCTTGGTCATTGTCATGTTGGAAGACCCAGCCTCGACCCATCTTCAATGCTCTAACTGAGGGAAGGAGGTTGTTCCCAAAATCTCGCAATACATGGCCCCGGTCATCCTCTCCTTAATACAGTGCAGTCGCCCTGTCCCATGTGCAGAAAAACACCCCAAAGCATGATGCTACCACCCCATGCTTCACAGTAGGGATGGTGTTCTTGGGATTGTACTCATCATTCTTCTTCCTCCAAACACGTTTAGTGGAATTATGACCAAAAAGTTCTATTTTGGTCTCATCTGACCACATGACTTTCTCCCATGACTCCTCTGGATCATCCAAATGGTCATTGGCAAACTTAAGTCGGGCCTGGACATGTGCTAGTTTAAGCAGGAAACCTTCCGTGCCATGCATGATTTCAAACCATGACGTCTTAGTGTATTACCAACAGTAACTTTGGAAGCGGTGGTCCCAGCTCTTTTCAGGTCATTGACCAGCTCCTCCCGTGTAGTTCTGGGCTGATTTCTCACCTTTCTTAGGATCATTGAGACCCCACGGTGATATCTTGCATGGAGCCCCAGTCCGAGGAGATTGACAGTCATGTTTAACTTCTTCCATTTTCTAATGATTGCTCCAGCAGTGGACCTTTTTCACCAAGCTGCTTGGCAATTTCCCGTAGCCCTTTCCAGCCTTGTGGAGGTGTACAATTTTGTCTCTAGTGTCTTTGGACAGCTCTTTGGTCTTGGCCATGTTAGTAGTTGGATTCTTACTGATTGTATGGGGTGGACAGGTGTCTTTATGCAGCTAACGACCTCAAACAGGTGCATCTAATTTAGGATAATAAATGGAGTGGAGGTGGACATTTTAAAGGCAGACTAACAGGTCTTTGAGGGTCAGAATTCTAGCTGATAGACAGGTGTTCAAATACGTATTTGCAGCTGTATCATACAAATAAATAGTTAAAAATCATACATTGTGATTTCTGGATTTTTTTTTAGATTATGTCTCTCACAGTGGACATGCACCTACGATGACAATTTCAGACCCCTCCATGATTTCTAAGTGGGAGAACTTGCAAAATAGCAGGGTGTTCAAATACTTATTTTCCTCACTGTATATATATATATATATATATATATATATATATATATATATACACACACACACATACGGAAATATTTAAGCTGTTATTGTTAAAGTTTCCAAAGACTTGAACGATAAACTTGGCCCCTCTCTGTAAATGGTGGCCCCATTGTGGCCCCTGCTTCTAAAAAATCCTAGATCCGCCACTGCATTGATATCAGCCCTAGAAATCACATTCTGGGGGCACCTAGATGGGACCAATAGGTCACTTTATCGTGCACCCCCATCCCCATTGAAACCGTATTGGTTCTTACACATCAATCAAGCATGCTCAAGCTTTCTTGATGCTTGAGATTTCTTGAAGGCAATAGCCAATCAGAGGTGTTAGCACAACTTTATTATTAAATAAAATGAAGGTTCCAGTAAGACATCCAATGCAAAAAGTGTGGTCACTGGATATTTCCAGTCATGGTATCAGGATTTCAAGAAATAGCCTAAATGCTTCTGCCGTTCACATTTTACATAGAGACATTGCCTATAACAGCTCAACAACTCTTAAGTTTCAGTTTCTTTCTCTACTGAGTTCTTCTTCTTCTTTGGGATTTAATGGCAGTTTGCATCCAAATGTGTTGCACTATGGCCACTAGTTTACCCTGTAATGTTCATTAAATCATATTCTCCTCACCAGTCCTGTTCTTTTGCCTGTTCATTCACCCCTTTCCAGCCTTGTGGAGGTGTACAATTTTGTCTCTAGTGTCTTTGGACAGCTCTTTGGTCTTGGCCATGTTAGTAGTTGGATTCTTACTGATTGTATGGGGTGGACAGGTGTCTTTATGCAGCTAACGACCTCAAACAGGTGCATCTAATTTAGGATAATAAATGGAGTGGAGGTGGACATTTTAAAGGCAGACTAACAGGTCTTTGAGGGTCAGAATTCTAGCTGATAGACAGGTGTTCAAATACGTATTTGCAGCTGTATCATACAAATAAATAGTTAAAAAATCATACATTGTGATTTCTGGATTTTTTTTTTTTTAGATTATGTCTCTCACAGTGGACATGCACCTACGATGACAATTTCAGACCCCTCCATGATTTCTAAGTGGGAGAACTTGCAAAATAGCAGGGTGTTCAAATACTTATTTTCCTCACTGTATATATATATATATATATATATATATATATATATATATATATATATACACACACACATACGGAAATATTTAAGCTGTTATTGTTAAAGTTTCCAAAGACTTGAACGATAAACTTGGCCCCTCTCTGTAAATGGTGGCCCCATTGTGGCCCCTGCTTCTAAAAAATCCTAGATCCGCCACTGCATTGATATCAGCCCTAGAAATCACATTCTGGGGGCACCTAGATGGGACCAATAGGTCACTTTATCGTGCACCCCCCCATCCCCATTGAAACCGCATTGGTTCTCACACATCAATCAAGCATGCTCAAGCTTTCTTGATGCTTGAGATTTCTTGAAGGCAATAGCCAATCAGAGGTGTTAGCACAACTTTATTCTTAAATAAAATGAAGGTTCCAGTAAGACATCCAATGCAAAAAGTGTGGTCACCGGATATTTCCAGTCATGGTATCAGGATTTCAAGAAATAGCCTAAATGCTTCTGCCGTTCACATTTTACATAGAGACATTGCCTATAACAGCTCAACAACTCTTAAGTTTCAGTTTCTTTCTCTACTGAGTTCTTCTTCTTCTTTGGGATTTAATGGCAGTTTGCATCCAAATGTGTTGCACTATGGCCACTAGTTTACCCTGTAATGTTCATTAAATCATATTCTCCTCACCAGTCCTGTTCTTTTGCCTGTTCATTCACCCCATTCCAATAAATCCTTTATTCCTGTTAATCCCATTTTTCCTAATTCTTACATCATTTTTTCCCTTTTCTTAATATTGTCTGTCTGCACCAGGGCTCTGAACCAGTTCAAGGAACGAAAACAGAAACGATAGAAATTTTGACAGGAACATAACCAGAAACAGAAATGAAATCAAATTTTATAGTTCTGAACAGAAACGCTTTTTTGAAATTGTTATTTTATAATTCCATCTACCAGTCACGAATTCAAATAATACGGCCTATGTAAATGTGACGTTGATGCATCCAACATGAGTGAAATGTCTGCGCTCAGCCGTAAATTCATCATAGGTAAGTCACAATGGCAAATGCAGAGTTCTTCCAAGGATATGTCACGAACCGTCAAGCATTACAACACAACTGAAATGAACCTGTACAGAAATATTTGGCATTCACATTATTCAGTGTTCTTATCTGACAGGAAAATATATTGCAACGGTTTTTCCCCTTTCATTTTTAAAGACAAGCAGAGCATTTGAATGTTCTTTAACAGTGAATATGATTTGCTAAAATACTGTTCTCCAAAAGCTGCAGTATAGTAAGGCGAGCTCTCCAGTGCATTGGTCTTTTGTAGTTTACATCATTTCCCAAATTATGTAAAATACAATGTAGAATCATAGAGCAAAAAAGGTTAAGATTCAGGTAAAGGCAGATGATTTAAAAGGTCGGGATCTTCTTCCAGAAGAATGGAGATGAACATTTCTTTCACAGTGTCACTACCTTTACGCACTGTGCTGCAGATCTTCCTCATGCTGGCTTCACTGGTTGAATTAGGATGTGTGATTTCAGAATATAATTCTTCATGAATGATTTGCTTCTGCAGCAGTTTGTCTGCGATGTTATTCACATTCTCAACACTTTTAATAAGAGCACACCAATTTCTATCAAAAAACTGAACTTTATCAAAGTTGACAGTCAATCGTGGTGCATTTTGGTTTTGTCCAGATTGAAACAAAGTCTCAGTCCTGTTTGGATGCATGTTGATTAATTCTTTCCAAATCGTTGCAGTCCAAACTGATTTCTGATCATCCACTCGGCTGAGAGACATATTGATGTCATCGACCACAGGATGTTTGACCTGAAAGAAGTTTGGCTCAATGTCTCCTCTTAATTTGATTGCTTCGGGTTGGACAGAAGCGCCAGGAACCTCAAGACTGTGTTGTTTCTTCATCCGCAGTGGGGTTTCAGGTCTTGAACACTTGATTGGATGACTCAGTTTTTCCTCTGTTTTAATTTTTTCTTTAAAAAGTGAATCTGATGGGAAAAAATACGCATGGAGAATGATGGGGTTCTTTTGTGTCATGAAGATCAGTAGATCACAGTGAACTTTTACTGGTATCCCTAGTTTCATAAGCACCGTTTTAGGAGAAAAAGATGGTTGGAGTATTTTGGCATGAAAACGAGTCAGCTCCACTGATTCCAAGGATATTCCCTCATCTTCAACACTGAGGAGCTTCACAGCATCTCTGAGAGAGGGGTCAGACTCTGCTAAACAGGCGTAATGAGGCAGATGAGCCTCCTCCAGTTTCCCTGAGATCACTGTCACATCAATCACAGGACCAATTCGCTCACACTGAAGTCTCTCCAGCTCTGCTCTGAGGAAACGTCCATCCACTGCACGGTACTGGAGAGTGACGTCACCAGCACAGACCCATCGCATTCTGGTCCTGCTGCACTCGAATCGACCCGCCGGGGTGCTGATCCTGAACTCTGACCCTCCTTCATCTGTACAGACTGACGGCTCCACCTGAACCCACTGATCAGAGTCAACAATGTGAACACAAGACTGACACACTGGGAGCGGCTGAAGATTCAGTCCAGACGGTTCAGAGTCAGAGATGGTCGGCCTAGAGAACAGGGATTACAATGATAAATAAAATGATAAATGTATGAAAGAGAAACAATCTATAAAAATATAAGATGATCTCACTCTTCCAGCTTTTTCAAAACCTTTGGTCTGAAGTGAATCTCCACTTTCTCATTACAGCTGTGACTCCAGTCCTGTTCTTTGCAGCGGTTAGTGGATTTACTGCACTTCCTCCTTGATAAACATGGAGGAAACCAGGATTTTAAAAAAAGATGCAAAATATACCACCAGCATGCTTTTCAATCTTTTGTAGGAAACAAGAAACCATGTTTTTGTTAGATCTATACCAATATCATGACTGTATTTCAAAATTTTCAGCAATAAAGTTTTGTAGATTTTTAGTTTCTATCCTAATTAAAGTAATTTGTCATGTGTTTTTGTTTTAAACTAGTTGCATCTAAACTATGCATTAAAAAAGCACACTGAACACACAAACCCTTCAATGATCACAGTGCAGTGTGGATCCGTCAGTGATTTCTTCAGTATCATGAGCCCCTCCTCCAAAAGCAATCCAGTGACACTGACACTAAAATATTAATGTTACACAAACATCAATAAGCAAAGAATCAAGATAATAACTTTAATAATAACACAATAATTTTGCACTGCTTTCAAAGCAAAATATTTTTTGCCCACTTTGTATTACGGTTCTTAACTACTATGTACTAACATTTAAGTCAATCATTTGATACAGTACATTTCCATTGTACTATAAAATGAAAGTTCATTGTAATATAAGAAATATCTCCATGTACTTGCATGCATCTGTAAGTAATTTCTGTAGTTACATCTATAATTACACCTACACCTACCCCTTAACACCATTAAACCCAACCATACCAACAAGTCTGTTCCTAAACTTAACTTCATCCCATCTAAAAGAGTTTTGCAATACAGCATGAACACAAACATGAATAAGCTTTTTTTTTTTGAGAGAAGTAGACACAGTAAAGGCACCTAATATAATGTGGGACCTTTTTAATATAAAAATAATTATTATTTTATTTATATATATATATATATATATATATATATATATATATATATATATATTTTATAACAAATAGTGACTGTTCAGTCAGCCTGCAGCACACATTCACCAGAGAGAGGGAGTTTATACTATTAATTATGATAAACAAAAAATATAATGTGGACTTGCAGCGTATTGATTTTTAGGGATCACCCAAGTACATGTCCACTCAATGATGAGAATTTTGTCATTATTTACTCAACCTTGTGGTTTCAGATGTGTTCTCGAAAGGACATGTAACAAAAGGGCATGTTCTAAATAAAATAGCTGTCGGTTATATTACAATAAATGGGATCTGGAGCTTCTGAAATATGATGCAAAAGTACTATAAAATCATCATAAAAATCAGTTACATTATTTACCTCCTATATTGCGTCTCATCTGAAGCCATACAATAGCTTTGTGTGAGGAACCGATCAAAACTATACCCTTACATAAACATCTTTAAGTTCATGAAAGTTTATGTGCTCTAAAGTGTGACTTAAGCATCCAGTAACTTTATGGGGCCATTGTATATGGTATCAAAGGACATGACAGAAATCAGTTTCATGAATAAAAGCAAATGATCTTACCTGAGCTCCTGTAGACTGGTGCAGGTCTGGGCGAGGAAAATAATCCCAGAAGCCCAGCTCTCATTCAGACTGACCAGCTTCAGATTCAACGTCTTCAAACCCACAGTGTGAAATGAAGACAGCAGCAAACTGACATGCTCATCAAGAGATGAAGAACTGCAAAAATATATTTGACCACAAAAAAGTATGAATTAACGGTAAATCTACTGATGAGATAAACAGAGCAATGGCAAAAATAATAATTTTCTTACTCTTCTGCTACTTTTCTTGCCTTGCTGAGTCTCTGTAAGAAGAGTGTCCAGTCAGTGCTGGATATCTCTGATTGTGGACATGTAAGACTGATGTTTAAGACTGCTGGAAATGATGGGTTCTTCTCTGAGGAGCTCAAAGTCAACCTGAAACAGACAGAAACACAGAGAAACATTTGATAACAGCATCGTACACTCACTATAGCTGCAGTGTTCTTGCTTTTGATAAGCGATTACAACCTATGTGTTATAGTTTCTTACAGAACATCTCCATGAGTGACTGACAGATCAAGTGACCATCTGGGACTCTTAGCACTGTTCTCGCTTTCCTGAACCCTACCAGGAACAAAAAATGTATCATAAATTCATTTAAATACAATACGTAAGAGAATTAGGGCCAAGCAATAATAAATAAAAAAACATCGAGATTAAAGTCATTATATTACGAGATTAAATTAGTTAAATTTCAAGAAAAATGTCAAAATAAAATGTTGAGATTAAATGAATGACAAGTGTGTTTATTCTCTACCTTTTTCTAGATATTTAACGAGTTTTTTTTCTTGAAACACTGACTTTTTTTCTTGTAATTAAATTAGTTTATTCTCAACATTTTATTTTGACTTTTTTTCTCAAAATTTAACTAGTTTTATCTCGAAACATAACGACTTTATTCTCAAAATGGTTTTATTATTATTTTTTTATTGCTTGGCCCTAATCCTCTTCCGTTAAATACAATAATTCATTAGTTGTTTAAATATTTCATATGGCTTTATCAGATGCAGGATGTTTGTTAAAATTACCTCATTTTTTTCAAGAATTTAGATTTACCAAGAATCTGGATCAAATCTCCAACTTCTGACAGGTGCTTTACAGACAACCTTGAGTCAAACACAAGAAATTCATTTAGAAACTAAATGCTTTACAAGTGTTTATTAATAAATGTAGTAAATGTATTTTAAAATGAGTTTCAATCAAGAATTAAGTTTGAATTTACAAGCGTTTCTCCATGCAAACACACTGACCTTAGAGTCTCACACATACAAAGCGCTGGCTGAAGAATCTTGAGTTTCTCGGCTGTTAAATCACAGTACATGAGGTTCAGGTCTCTGATGTGTGGACAGCACTGAAGACAGTACAGCAGCACCCAACAGTCTGTGCTCCTCAGGGAAACGTTATACAGATTCAGCCAATCTCCTAAAGCTCTCCTCACAACTTCCTCATCCTGGAGCTCATACAGACAGCGCAGAGCAAACAGTTCACATCCATGCTGTCTTCTCATTGTGAGAACACTTTCCTGCAGGTTTATCTTCAGTTTTATGATTTGAGGAACAGTCCACTTGATCATTTCAAAGAGTGAGCTGCTCACCTCCTCATTTAAGAGACCACAGAAAAACATCATGACTGAAGGGATGGGATTTGATCTTCTTTCTGGAGAAGACCTATTGATTATACCCTTCATTTTCAGTGAGTTCAGCAGCTCTTTGACTTTCCGCCAGGACTGTTCTTTATCCAGTAAAACATAATAAAGAGCAGTGAAAAACTCCAGAAAGCTGAAATGCATAAACTTGAACACTGGCACCTGTCTGTTAATTCTTTTCAAACTATCTTTATACAAGAACACACTAGTAGCTGGATCTAAGCCAGTCACAGTCACACTCTTCTGTACAAAAAGACCTTCTCGCTTCTTCATCCCTTCCTCTGCCAGCAGACCCAGACTCCTCAGCATGGTGAGGACAGACTGACTCTGGTCATGATGCTCCAGTAGAGTGGACACAAAGTGCACATATATGGAGGTGGTTGTCTTTAGTTCTCTCATCACACGATCATCATCTGTGAAGTGTTTCTTCAGACAAAAACAGACCATCCAACACAGTAAAGGCACAGAGCAGGCAGTCAGGAGGCTTTCATTTATCTTCACACTCTCATATGTTTTCCTGAAGAGTTTCTCATCCTGAAAGAACTTCTGGAAGTACTCCTGCACCCCTCTCTCAGAGAAGCCCACAATCTCAGTGAAACGCTGAGGACCCTTGAGGAGATTCATCACTGTATCAGCAGCTATCGATCTTGTGGTGACAAGCATGAATGACTCAGGGAGCAATAATTTCCTCAAGATGCTCCTAAGAATGTCCATAGGTCGGGCTCTATCGGATGGATTAGTGAGTAGTAACATCGAATGACTGGGGGGATGAAATACATACTCATCAATTCCATCAATGAGGATGAGGACTTTCTCTGGTGTTAACTCCAGTATCTGTGAGATCTGATCTGATCTTAAACTGCAACTCCAGCTCAAGAGCTCACTCAGGCTCATCTCCTCAGAAATACACTTCAGGTCTTCACACTTCAATAGGAAAACTACATCAAAGTTTTTGTAGTAAAGTTTTCCAAATGCCCAGTCCAACATGATCTTCTGTAACATGAAGGATTTTCCTCTTCCAGAATCTCCACTGAGAATCACAGTTTTTGGTGTTTTTCCATCACTGTTGGGACTGAACAGCTGGTCTATTCTGATGCTGTGATTCTTGTCATTTGATAAAAGTTGAGAGGATGTATTCAATCCAGAAGCATGTGCAGACCTCACATGTTCACGATAGTATTTCTGATTCTGCTCTTTGCTCTTCTGAATGATCATTGGTTCAGTATAACGGCCTGCCAGCTCCACATGTTCATTAGATGGAAGATTACACTCTTTCACAAACTTACATTTATCAATGACTGATGCTTTATAGTGAAGAATTATGTCACTCCAACCTACAGAAAAACAGAAGAGTACAGCAGTTATTGACTTTAATGGTTTAAAAAAATACATAAGGACATGAACAATCAATTTAATGGCTAACAGTGTTATAAAAGATTTATTTTTCGAACAAATCCTGTTCTTTTGTACTTTCTATTCACCCTGAAAAGTTTTTTTAAAGCCAAATTTCTTAAAAACAAAATATTTATGTTCGTTTACATACAAATTTAGTTTATCTTAATAGCTTAAATTTACTGACTGTGTGGCATCCAAACTCAAAATCCAAGTGTTTTCAAGGCAGGTGAAAATAATTCATGTATTCTCGACACAAGCAACAAAACATTTTACAAAATGAAGATGTACGTAATTAAATTAAGTTTTGACAATGTAAAAGAATTGCAAATATTCAACAAAAAGAAAAATATTTTTGAAAGCATTAATGATAGATGCAGTATCGTTTGTACCTTTCCGTGGCTTCTGCTTCTGTCCTTCAGGGATGTGCTTTCTCATTTCTGTGGACAACCTGCCAAACCTACAAATTAATTTAAGAAAGATTAACATATACACTGTTACACAATTTGGAGCATGTGTGAAAAAAAAAAAAAAAAACAAAACAGAAATAGCACTGTATTATTTTATTTGTAATTCCAAAATTCACTTATCAAAGTGCCTAAACCATAGCCATGTACCTATGCCATGTCAAACTGGATGATAGAGTCAAATTGATTTATCACATGAGAATATGGAAATAAATCCTGTACAAATTTTCTTAGATTCAATGATCTTATCAGACCAAATATATTGCAGCAGTCTGTGTTTTATGAGATTTTGAAGGTTACAAGGTTACCATTTGAGTGCTGTCTAACTAAGTTATAAAAATACTTCATATTACATCATTTTCAATTAACATCAGTTCAGTTCAGTTTACACATTGTTTTCTTTAAACAGTATCCATTAAACAACATCTTTTTATTAATTACATGATAAAACAGTGTATCTTGGCTTTCTTCATATAAGAGATTATTAACCCTCTGGTATTGTTCATTTAGGAGTCACACTCATTGTATTCATGGTCAAAACTGACTTTAGACTATAAATGTATATAATTTTAATGACATTTTTTGGTGTTTCAAGTTACTAAACAATATTCACATCTAAAATATGGACCATTTATTTTAAAAATTATAAAAAAAGAAATCGTTATTGTATTCTATTTTCAAGAAAATAATCTGTATAGAAATATATACAGGGCTGTGTATTCCCACATGTTTTCAGACATTACTACTTCAGGTTTTTCATTTGGATATATATTTAGGAATGATCAAAAACTAGTTTTTGCCATAATTTAGATTTTTGAATGTTAAAGTGTCAGTTAATGCATCATGGTTAGCTGTGATTTTTTTAAAAATCAAACCTTTTTTCATCCAAAATGACAGAACAAAACACCAGAGGGTTAAGAATCGGAACATACAAGTTCTTCAAAGAGTTAAAGCTCCTCTTCCTGAAATCATATAATTTGAATTCACTTTCTAATAGATCTTTCTGGAGGGCCACTGACCTGCACAGTTTAGCTCAAACGCTGATCAAACTCACTTACCTGTGACTTTCTAAGGATCCTGAAGAACTTGATGAGCTTGCTCAGGTGTTTTTGATTAGGGTCGGAGTTAAACTTTGCAGGGCACTGGCCCTCCAAGGTAAGATTTGAGGAACCCTTGTATATGTGATTTCAGAATCAAATATATCAGGTTTAACATACCTGGCAATTAAATCTCTCATTTCTTTTTTTTTCTGATTAAGTTTGTCTTTCCAAATGATTGTTTTCCACACAAACATTTCGTGCTGCTGTTTGATGAGAGTCATCTGAACGTCCCCATCTATGTCTCGTTTGATTTTGAAGAAGACTGGGTGAATACTGCTTAAAAATGTAATCCCTTCTTCGGGATGTACACTGGCACCGGATACTTTAAGAACGTGTGGTGTGTCCATTTGAATTTTCATGCTAGGGCTAGGGTGCTCAATTTCAAGGGCATGAGGATTATTTGCTGTTTCTTCCTGCTTAATTTTTTCCTTTGAAAAAGTATCAAACAGTGGAAGAAAGTAGACATGGAGAATAAGAGGATCCTCGTTTGTCATGAAGATAAGAAGATCTAAATGTTGTTCAACAGGGATGCCTTTTTCTTTAATAACTGTGGTAGGCCAAATGGATGGTTTGAGTATTTTGGCATGAAAACAAGTCAGCTCCACTGATTTCAAGATCACTACCTCATCTTTGACGCTGAGGACTTTTACAGCATATTTGAGACAGGGGTCTGACTCTGCTAAACAGGCGTAATGAGGTAGATGGGCCTCCTCCAGTTTCCCTGAGATCACGGTCACATCAATCACAGGACCAATTCGCTCACACTGAAGCCTCTCCAGCTCTTCACTGAGGAAACGTCCATCCACTGCACGGTACTGGAGAGTGACGTCACCAGCACAGACCCATTGCATTCTAGTCCTGCTGCACTCGAATCGACCCGCCGGGGTGCTGATCCTGAACTCTGACCCTCCTTCATCTGTACAGGCTAACGGCTCCACCTGAACCCACTGATCAGAGTCAACAATGTGAACACAAGACTGACACACTGGGAGCGGCTGAAGATTCAGTCCAGAGGGTTCAGGCTCAGATATGTTCAACCTGGAGTGCAGAGATGATGATGATAAATGAGATAATAAACGTATAAAAAGAAAGCATACAAAATGATAAGATGACCTCACTTCTTCAGCTGTTCCAAAACTTTTGGTTTGAAATGAACTTTTTCATAACAGCTGTGACTGCAGTCCAGTTCTTTGCAATAGTCAGTGGGTTTACTGCACTTCCTCCTTGATAAAGATGGAGGAAACCAGGATAAATAAAAATATGCAAAACATATCAACATTCTCCTTGAAGCTTTTGTAGGTTTTGTCCATACTCTCACCCAGCAAAAAAAAAAAAAAACATATTATAAAAAAGAAACAATGTTTTTGTTAATATCCATAATGGTGACTGTATTTTAAAACCACCTCTCTAAATCACACTAAAGTGAGAATTTAAATTCATACTATTAATTATCCAGATTTTGGAACCTAAAGTTTAAAGGGGTCATATGATGCTTTTTTAAAGATCATTATTTTTGTTTGGTGTAACAGAATATGTTGACATGCTTTAATGTTCAAAAAACAAATTGTTTTTCAAATACTGTACATCATTGTAGTTCCTCTATACCCCGCCTCTCTCAAATGCGTCATTTTCTACAAAGCCGACAAGCGCAGTCTGCTCTGACTGACCAGCGGACCCAGTGCATTGTGATTGGCTGAACACCACAAGCACGCATCGAAATGAAACCCCCCTTGTACGCCTTGTACTCTCCTAGGTTCACGAAACTGTCGTCCATACGGTTGTGCTGTTCTGTTGTAAACAAATATTAACCAATGATTTCCTAATTGCATCTACTTCCGGAAGGCCAAATAAAGTGCTTTTGCTTTCGCATTGAAACACACAGCATCTCCCTGACATGGCTGCATCAACACTACTGCGGTTACTGAAACCACACCATCTTTCTTTGCCTGAACATTTGGGCGGCATTATGCAAATATTTCCACATCGTGACGTAGACATGTGGGGGCGTGTTTTAATGAGGCGTTTTAGCCCGGTCTGGATCAGGCTTCTCTTTTAGATAGAATAAGTCCTCTTGTGGGAGACTTTGAGCTTTGTAACTCTGCAGAACTTATACATGCACATAACACACTAAAGAAAACGAAAACAAGTAATCGCATCATATGACCCCTTTAACCCAAAACATGAGGGTAATTCTGATTTATTTTGAAAAACAAATAAAAACAAAGACTCACTTTAATAGCTAAATATCACCTTGATAAACAGTTAAAAATTATATTTTCAGTGGACCTAATAGGCCTAATTTGCAGATTAACGCATCATAATATATATGCACACTGTATCTTAAAGGTTGGGTAAGTGATTCTGGTAGCCAATGTTGACATTTGAAATCACCAAAACAAACACGCAGCTACCCCAAAAGGGTCTCGCCCCTATTTTGATAGCTCCGCCTCACACATAAGTACGCATCCCAGGCAACGATTAGTTCTGTGAAACAAAGCAAAACCAATGTTACTCACCTATCGAGAAGAAACAAAGCAACCTCGGCGCCTGATCACAGGCCTTCCCGCTCCTTGAGTTCTCTCCAGCGCTGGAAAGCTGATCCGATATTTACACAGTTCCTACTTCTTGCCTCATCGTAACACTGTGTCTACACCGGACACAAGTGCAACGGTGCAACAAAATACTATAGAACTCATTACAATCAGTGACACTGTCTACACTGGATGCTGCGCCGCGACACGACAAACCCCTGACAGTAAACTGCTGCTGCGTTCTATTTATGACATATTGACACAAAGTTCAAATGATTTTCAATGGTCGCTTTGTCGTGTCCAGTGTAGACAGACTTTAGCTGTTGCAGCGCAGTGTACACACGGTGTAAGCCTTCTTTTGTTCCACAGACGTTTTCCACTTTTGTTTTTCTTTTTTTATCCACCATCTCTATCTTTCTGTCGTCGCTCAGCTCGGCTAATGTCTGTCGTGTGCACTGAACGCTCTCTCTCCTCCGGAGTCCGGATCATGAGTAGACACGCCCCTTACTGCTGATTGACTACAAGTTTGTTTTAGTACTGAGCCCGACTTTGTTTTTGAGAAAAATACATACCCCACCTTTAAGTAAGTTATTTCTTATGTGGCTTTAATTTAGTTAAAATAAAAAGAGCATCTTCAAACTAAGTATATCAAATGGACAACTGTTGCGTTCATACATACCCTTCAATGATCACAGTGCAGTGTGGATCTGTCAGTGATTTCTTCAGCAGCATGACTCCCTCTTCTAACAGCAAATCAGCACAGACACTGCAACATTGTTGATACACAAACACCAATATGAGTAAAACACCTTAGCAATAACATAATTAAAAAAGTGTTGAGTTCAGGTCTGTTCAGTTAGCCTGCAGCACATTTAAACTATTCTAAATAAACTAGTATTTATTATTATCAAATCTATAATGTAGAATTGCAGCCAACTGTTTTAAAGACTTCACCCTTGGCTCACTAAAGATTCAAGCCTCCCCTTTGTGTGAGGAACAGACAAAAACTAAAGCCTGGCACTACAGTAAATGGTCTTACCTGAGCTGCTGTAGATTGGTGCAGGTCTGGACCAGGGAAATTATCCCAGAAGCCCAGCTTTCATTCAGACTGACCAGCTTTAGATCCAACGTCTTCAAACCCACAAAGTGAAATGAAGACAGTAGCAAACTGACACGCTCATGTAGAGCTGAAGAACTGCAAAAGATGTAAATAGTTGTTGCATGTATAGAGAACAGTAAAGCTACTGATGAGATAAATAGAGCAATGGCAAAATTAGTATTTTTCTTACTCTTCTGCTACTTTTGCTGCCTTGCTGAGTCTCTGTAAGAAGAGTGACCAGTCAAAGCTGGAAATCTCTGACTGTGGACATGTAATACTGATGTTTAAGGCTGCTAGGAATGACGGATTCTTCTCTGAGGAGCTCAAAGATAACCTGAAACAGACAAAAACACAGAAAAACATTTGATAACAGCAAGGTACACTCCCTAAGAATGTACATAAGAATGTATGTTGTGTTCTGGAACCTATTTTTTTCTTTACAAGACTATAGAATTAGTCTATAAATTATTCTTTATTAGAAGGATTACAATGAATGTGCAAAAGTTCTTACAAGGCATCTCCACGAGTGATTGACAAGTTAAGTGACCATCTAGGACTCTTAGCACTGCTCTCATCCTCCTGTACTCTACCAAGTACAAAGAAGAGATAGCTTGTTCAAATGACTGGTTTGATATTTCATATTGCTGTATTGGAGGTAGGATGTTGTCTTTTAAAATTACTTCAGTTCTCTCAGGATTTTCGATTCACCAAGAATCTGGATCAAATCTTCAACTTCTGACAAGTGCTCCACTGACAACCTAAACATGATATATGAGTCAATGACAAATATAAGTGGGACAGATATTTTTAAAGATCTATTATAAAATGCATTTGCACAAAATACTACCTTTCTGTATTATAACCAAGTTGAGTTCATATTGTTTTGAAATGAAACTGAAAAGTTTTTTAATCATTAATGTAATTTTAAAAATATTATCTTTAAACAAAAACAGTTGAAAAAAAAAGGTTTTGGGGGTGAAAACTTTTGAACAGAATCTAGATGTGTACATTTTTATTTTGCCTAAATATCATATTTTCTCATTTAGTACAGCCCTTCAGAGGCTAGAGAACATAGTTACATGTTTCCCAGAAGACAAAATAAGTTACATTTACCCTGATCTTCAAATTCAACAAGTTTTCACACACCAGCTCTTAATGCATCCTGTTTCCTTCTGGAGCATCACTGAGCGTTTAAACCTTCTGTAATAGTTACATATGAGTCCCTCAGTTGTCCTCAGTGTGAAAAGATGGATCTCAAAATCATACAGTCATTGCTGGAAAGGGTTCAAATACACAAAAATGTAGGAAAACAAAATAATTTGTGGGACCTGAAGGATTTTTCTGAAGAACAGCAGGCAGTTTAACTGTTCAGGACAAACAAGGGACTCATGAACAACTATCACTAAACAAAAAAAAAAAACACAGCTGTGGATCATTCAGGTAACAACACAGTATTAAGAATCAAGGGGATGTAAACTGTAAATTGTAAACCTCTTCATTTTTATAAATTCAACTATTATTTTCTCTTGTGGATAGGGCTGTGCAATTAATCATATTCGATTATCATGCACATCTCGTCAGTAAAGCCGGTTTCATTTTTATTGCGTTTATGAACACGGTTTAGCGTAGCTTGTCAGTGAACTACGGCTCTGTGTATTAACTGCCGCTCCATCTGAAAGCAGGTGATGGTGATTTACTGCTAATCACAAAACCGGCTTTACTGACGAGATGCGCATGATAATCGAATACGATTAATTGCACATCCCTACTTGTGGACTATATGTAAATATCTAATTCAGGTCAGTACTAAATAAACAATAACATGCATTTTGTATGATTTGTATGATGATTATTTTAATTAACATTTTTAATGATTCTGAAAGGGGGATGTAAACGTTTGACTGTATATAATAAACTAATAATTAATCATTGTATTTTCAAAAGTGTGTCAATCAAGAATTATGTTTCAATTTACAAGTGTTTCTCCATACAAAAACACTGACCTCATAGTCTTACACATACAGAGTGCTGGCTGAAGAATCTTGAGTTTCTCGGCTGTTAAATCACAGTACATGAGGTTCAGGTCTCTGATGTGTGAACAGCACTGAAGACAGTACAGCAGCACCCAACAGTCTGTGCTCCTCAGGGAAACGTTAGACAGATCCATGGATACCCAATCTCCTAAAGCTCTCCTCACAACTTTCTCATCCTGGAGCTCATAGAGACAGCGCAGAGCAAACAGTTCACATCCATGCTGTCTTCTCACTGTAAGAACACTTTCCTGCAGGTTTATCTTCAGTTTTATGATTTGAGGAACAGTCCACTCGATCATTTCAAAGAGTGAGCTGCTTGCCTTCTCATTTAAGAGACCACAGAGAAACATCATGACTGAAGGGATGGGATTTGATCTTCTTTCTGGAGAAGGCCTATTGATTATACCCTTCATTTTCAGGGAGTTCAGCAGCTCTGTGACTTTCCCCCAGGACTGTTCTTTATCCAGTAAAACATAAAAAAGACCTGTGAAGAACTCCTGAAAGCTGGGATGCATAAACTTGAACACTGGCACCTGTCTGTTATTTCTTTTCAAACTATCTTTATACAAGAACACACTAGTAGCAGGATCTAAGCCAGTCACAGTCACACTCTTCTGTACAAAAAGACCTTCTCTCTTCTTCAACCCTTCCTCTGCCCGCTGACCCAGACTCCTCAGCATGGTGAGGACAGACTGACTCTGGTCATGATGCTCCAGTAGAGTGGACACAAAGTGCACATATATGGAGGTGGTTGTCTTTAGTTCTCTCATCACATGATCATCATCTGTGAAGTGTTTCTTCAGACAAAAACAGACCATCCAACACAGCAAAGGCACAGAGCAGGCAGTCAGGAGGCTTTCATTTGCTTTCAGACTCTCATATGTTTTCCTGAAGAGCCGCTCATCTTGAAAGAACTTCTGGAAGTACTCCTGCACCCCTCTCTCAGAGAAGCCCATAATCTCAGTGAAACGCTGAGGACCCTTGAGGAGATTCATCACTGTATCAGCAGCTACAGATCTTGTGGTGACAAGCATGAATGACTCAGGCAGTAAGATTCCCTTTAACACACTCCTAAGAATGTCCATAAGTCGGGCTCTATCGGATGGATTAGTGAGTAGTAACATCGAATGACTGGGGGGATGAAATACATACTCATCAATTCCATCAATGAGGAAGAGGACTTTCTCTGGTGTTAACTCCAGTATCTGTGAGATCTGATCCAATGTTAAACTGCAACTCCAGCTCAAAAGCTCAAATAAGCTCATATGCTCAGAAATACACTTCAGCTCTTCACACTTAAACAGAAACATTACATCAAAGTTTTTAGAGTAAAGTTCTCCAGATGCCCAGTCCAACATGATCTTCTGTAGCGTTAAGGATTTCCCTCTTCCAGAATCACCACTGAGAATCACAGTTTTCGGTGTGTTTCCATCACAGTCAGGACTGAACAGCTGGTCTATTCTGATGCTTTGATTCTTGTCATTTGATAACAGATGAGATGAAGCATCCATAGACCTCACATGTTCACAATAGTATTTCTCAGTCTGGTCTTTGCTCCTCTGAATGATCACTGGTTCAGTATAATGGGCAGCCAGATCCACACATGGAACATTATGCTCTGTAGCAACCTTACATTTATCAATGACTAATGCTTTATGTTGAAGAATCATGTCACTCCAATCTACAAAAAGACACAACAGTTATTACTTTAGTGGTTAAAAAATGGCCAAATAACATTAACAAGTTAATTTTGCTAACAGTCAGTATTAAGGTGTGGGCAGATTAGAAAATTTCAGCAAAATTTTGCAGGCAAAAAAAGGTCTATTGCCTACTGTCAATACCACAGCGATGAGTAAAGCAAAGCTCACACAACAAGTAGATTTCTGTTCTTTTAACACAGTGAATTCACATGACCAACTTGAAAATGAGCAAAATCAGCACTGGGAACTTTTTCACCCTTTCGCTAAACAAGTACAAACTTAAATATATGAAAATATAATTGTCATTTTGTGTGTACAGTCTCAGCCAGGACTCTGTTGTCTTCAATTAAAAAATCCCTAAACGGAATTTCCCAAATTAGTAGTTTATAACCTGGCTATTTATTCTTAAATGTTGAATTTTGCTAAAATAATTCTAAATTAAAAAGTATTTATACCACAGAGACAGAGCGCATTTAGGCCATAGACTTTGTATTGCAGGAAGCTGCCAACAATGCCTAAAAGCTATGATAACCCAGAACTGTGTTTTTATAAGCTGTCGACCCAAAAAAACACCGTTTAAGGACACAATCTTGTTTCCGAGCGCATCACAGCACAGAGACAGCACTCATTAAGATAATAAATGAGATTTGCTTTAATTTTGATTCTGGCAAAATATCAGTGCTGGTACTACTAGATCTTAGTGCTGCGTTTGACACTGTCAATCATAACATACTTCTAGAGAGACTGGAAAACTGGATCGGGCTTTCTGGGATGGTACTCAAATGGTTCAGGTCATACTTAGAAGGGAGAGGTTATTATGTGTGTATAGGAGAGCATAAGTCTAAGTGGACGTCCATGACATGCGGAGTCCCACAAGGCTCAATTCTTGCACCGCTCTTGTTTAGCCTGTATATGCTCCCACTAAGTCAAATAATGAGAAAGAACCAAAATGCCTATCACAGCTATGCTGATGATACCCAGATTTACCTAGCCTTATCTCCAAATGACTACAGCCCCATTGACTCCCTCTGCCAGTGCATTGATGAATTAATAATTGGATGTGCCAGAACTTTCTTCAGTTAAACAAGGAGAAAACTGAAGTCATTGCATTTGGAAACAAAGATGAAGTTCTCAAGGTGAATGCATACCTTGACTCTAGGTATGCATTCAAATCAAGTCAAGAATCAAGTCAAGAATCTTGTTGTGATTCTGGAGACAGACCTTAGTTTCAGTAGTCATGTCAAAGCAGTAACTAAATCAGCATACTATCATCTCAAAAACATTGCAAGAATTAGATGTTTTGTTTCCAGTCAAAACTTGGAGATACTTGTTCATGCCTTTATCACCAGCAGGGTGGATTATTGTAATGGTCTCCTCACCGGCCTTCCAAAGAAGACCATTAGACAGCTGCAGCTCATCCAGAACGCTGCTGCCAGGAATCTGACTAGAATCAATTTAGGATTGATTTTAAAGTACTTTTAATCGTTTATAAATCACTCAATGGCCTAGGACCTAAATACATTGCAGATATGCTCACTGAATATAAACCTAACAGACCACTCAGATCATTAGGATTGAGTCAGTTAGAAATACCAAGGGTTCACACAAAACAAGGGGAGTCTTTTAGCTATTATGCTGCCCGCAGTTGGAACCAGCTTCCAGAAGAGATCAGATGTGCTAAAACATTAGCCACTTTTAAATCCAGACTCAAAACTCGTCTGTTTAGCTGTGCATTTGTTGAATGAGCACTGTGCTACGTCCGAACTGACTGCACTGTATTTTATGTATAATCATTTTATTTCTAACTGTTCTAAATTCATTTTAAATCAATTTTTAAATCATTTTAAACATTTTTAAATTTCTGGTTTTATTGTTGTGATTATTTTTTTAATGATTATACCATTTTTTAATGGTAATTCAAAGTGCTTTTCATAAAAAGTAAAATATACTTCCTTTTATGAAAAGCACTTTGAATTACCATTGTGTACGAAATGTTCTATATAAATAAACTTGCCTTGCAGTTCTCAGACTAATATGACACATTGTGCTTTATTTTGTGTCCTTTAACGCTGGTTTTTTTTGGGGTCGACAGCTTATAAAAACATAGTTCTGTTTTTTTTTAGCTTGTTTATTGTGCACCTTGTCACATAGCAGCTATTAGACATTGTTCTGTTTTTTGTTATATGTCAGAAATGACAAGGAATACAAAGCCAATGGAGAGGGTTGGATTGTTCCCCCCGTGGGTGTGGTTTTCAGATTATGATGCGTGTCGCTCCGTCTCTATGCAGCTTTTTTTTTTTTTTTTACATTTTTCTCATTTACCTAGTCTTTTAACAGAGGTACTTACAGTGGAGAAAAAATTATTTGATCCCATGCTGATTTTGTACGTTTGCCCACTGGCAAAGAAATAATCAGTCTATAATTTTAATGGTAGTTTTATTTGAACAGTGAGAGACAGAATAACAACAACAAAATCCAGAAAAACATATTTCAAAAAAATCTGTTTGCATTTTAATGAGTGAAATAAGTATTTGATCCCCTATCAATCACTCTTGAAGAGGTCAAGAGTGATTGACCTGCAATAGGCTACTCAAACCAGACAACACATAGTAAATCTCTTGAACTATAAATCTACAGTATATTGATGATAACAGGGTAAACTTTCACTCACTTTTATGTCTGGTTGCTACTTTGGAATCAGGATCGGGAGGCTTGTGCTTCCAACTGTAACCACCTATTACCAAGAACCACAGGACAGGACAGGTCACTTAGACTACCCATATAATATTGGTAGGTTTGTACATAATAAAAGTAATTTTTCACTCTCCAGATAGTAGCCTACTCATTTTGCCCCGGTTGGTTTGTTCTGCTCTTATCTCTGAATATATTTCTTCCTGTATCACGTCCTTATTTTTTTAGTTCATCTGCTATTACCATCACTGAGGTAGACTAACCCTCTAAATAAGCGCTGCTTAGGTCTTATTCACAAATTTATCCCAGTAGCTTACGATGATATGTATACATCGAAACAGTGTATATAAAATAAAATAAAATAAAATAAATAAAACCCACATCATTATAAAAATAAATTGGATAGTTGTTTAATTGTACAAAATAGAAATTTAGAGTTTATTGAAGTTTGGAAATTATTTAAATCGCGCCGTTTCTCTCACTTACCAAATCTGCTCATCGTGTTGGATAACAGACCTTGATCCGCGAATAAAAATTATAGGCCTGCCAGGTACTTGGCTCAAATCTGACGTGTCTAACACACAAGCGCAAAATTCACTCTGTGTAACCGGAATCAGATACACAAAGAGTTGCAGGATTTCCGCCTTCGAAAACGAAAGCAGTTGTTAAGTTTGACAGGGGTTTATGGAAGCAGAATAATGAAAAGTTTTTGAAACATAAAGCATGCTGAATTCCACAAATCGAAAAAAAACAAAAGATGCATTGCAATTAACAGTGCTTGCATTTTAATGTCTTGTATTTCCAGGGCTTGCATTTTAGGTCCTGAAATTTAACATAGTTGTTTATTTAAGCTGTGAATATTTCAATTCAAAATATTTCACACACATTTTCATAATTAAAAATTCAATAATTCATATTCACCTTCCAGAATTCACTTACAAAATATTCAATCAGTTTACGATGTATAATATTCGACAGGCAAATTTTGGTCATTTTATTTCACTTTCCAAATTCGCTGCCACAAATTCAGTGGTTAGTGTGCTCTTATTAAAAGTGTTAAGAATGTGAACACCATTGCAGACAAACTGCTTCAGGAGCAGGTTTGGTTTTTGAGAGACGGCAACGCGGCTGTTTGATTGGTGATCGCACTGTGCTTATTCCATTCATTCATGTAGCCTATCATATTGTAGCCTATAAGGTTTAAATCATTGCCTTTTAAATACACAAATACTAGAACGTGTATGGTGTATTATTTTCGATAATCTTGCCAAGCTCTGATTTATGAGAGCTGCACGGAGAGGCAACAGCAAGCTGTGTTTGATTTGCGCTCTTTTCTTCCATTAAGTTTACATTCATTCCCTTCACACACTCATCTTTCCGTGAATTTAGAGGTTTGTGTAAAATATCACGCTGATCCCCTGGTTCACCTGTGAATCTAGCAAACACGTGCTGCAGCCTCAGCCGAATATTCGGGCAGAATTATTTGTTTTAAAAGCCATTATCCGTGCCTTTCCGAATAAGGTATTCGGCTTCGGGCACACCCCTAATTAGGAGGCCATGATGGTCAGAGGCCAATGGACAGATTTGGCTAGGATGCCAGGGTTACACTCCTACTCTTTTTCAAAGGATTTTTAAATACCACAGAGAGTCAGGACCTCGGTTTAACATCTCATCCGAAAGACTGTGCTTGTTGACAGTATAGTGTCCCCATCACTATACTGGGGCATTAGGACCCACACAGACCGCAGGGTGAGCACCCCCTGCTGGCCTCACTAACACCTCTTCCAGCAGCAACCTAGTTTTCAGCTCAACCCTGCTTAGCTTCAGTGGGCAACCAGCCTTGGGCTGCAGGGTGATATGGCTGCTGCTAACAGAGCAGAAGCAACAACAGTACTGGAAGGGGCTGCACAGAGATAGCTGTGTTAAGCAGCATGACACATAACATGATGATGGTACACAAATCGAAATAGACATTGAACAACAGGAGCTGCACTGAGTACAGGGCAGAAAACAACAGCAATAGCATAGAGGGCTGTGCAGAGTAATTATTGTGCGAGGCAGCAAACACACATGAACACAGGTAGCATTAACATGAATCAGTCACTCACCGACAGCACTTGGGAGGCTAAGGACTGGACATTTGTAAAACCTGGCGAAGGTATTCTGAGAAGACCAGCGGGCTGCAAAGCATACAGTGAGGAAAATAAGTATTTGAACACCCTGCTATTTTGCAAATTCTCCCACTTAGAAATCATGGAGGGGTCTGAAATTGTCATCGTAGGTGCATGTCCACTGTGAGAGACATAATCTAAAAAAAAAAATCCAGAAATCACAATGTATGATTTTTTTAACTATTTATTTGTATGATACAGCTGCAAATAAGTATTTGAACACCTGTCTATCAGCTAGAATTCTGACCCTCAAAGACCTGTTAGTCTGCCTTTAAAATGTCCACCTCCACTCCATTTATTATCCTAAATTAGATGCACCTGTTTGAGGTCGTTAGCTGCATAAAGACACCTGTCCACCCCATACAATCAGTAAGAATCCAACTACTAACATGGCCAAGACCAAAGAGCTGTCCAAAGACACTAGAGACAAAATTGTACACCTCCACAAGGCTGGAAAGGGCTACGGGAAATTGCCAAGCAGCTTGGTGAAAAAGGTCCACTGTTGGAGCAATCATTAGAAAATGGAAGAAGCTAAACATGACTGTCAATCTCCCTCGGACTGGGGCTCCATGCAAGATCTCACCGTGGGGTCTCAATGATCCTAAGAAAGGTGAGAAATCAGCCCAGAACTACACGGGAGGAGCTGGTCAATGACCTGAAAAGAGCTGGGACCACCGCTTCCAAGGTTACTGTTGGTAATACACTAAGACGTCATGGTTTGAAATCATGCATGGCACGGAAGGTTCCCCTGCTTAAACCAGCACATGTCCAGCCCGACTTAAGTTTGCCAATGACCATTTGGATGATCCAGAGGAGTCATGGGAGAAAGTCATGTGGTCAGATGAGACCAAAATAGAACTTTTGGTCATAATTCCACTAAACGTGTTTGGAGGAAGAAGAATGATGAGTTCCATCCCAAGAACACCATCCCTACTGTGAAGCATGGGGTGGTAGCATCATGCTTTGGGGTGTTTTTCTGCACATGGGACAGGGCGACTGCACTGTATTAAGGAGAGGATGACCGGGGCCATGTATTGCGAGATTTTGGGAACAACCTCCTTCCCTCAGTTAGAGCATTGAAGATGGGTCGAGACTGGGTCTTCCAACATGACAATGACCAAGCACACAGCCAGGATAACCAAGGAGTGGCTCTGTAAGAAGCATATCAAGGTTCTGGCGTGGCCTAGCCAGTCTCCAGACCTAAACCCAATAGAGAATCTTTGAGGGAGCTCAAACTCCGTGTTTCTCAGCGACAGGCCAGAAACCTGACTGATCTAGAGAAGATCTGTGTGGAGGAGGGCCAAAATCCCTCCTGCAGTGTGTGCAAACCTGGTGAAAACTACAGGAAACGTTTGACCTCTGTAATTGCAAACAAAGGCTACTGTACCAAATATTAACATTGATTTTCTCAGCTGTTCAAATACTTATTTGCAGCTGTATCATACAAATAAATAGTTAAAAAATCATACGTTGTGATTTCTGGATTTTTTTTTTTTGATTATGTCTCTCACAGTGGACATGCACCTACGATGACAATTTCAGACCCCTCCATGATTTCTAAGTGGGAGAACTTGCAAAATAGCAGGGTGTTCAAATACTTATTTTCCTCACTGTATATCCTGAATAGACATACCGACCATGCCCAGGAGGAGGCGATAGCCCTTGTTGAGTGGGCCTTAATGTGCAAAGGGCATTCCAAATTTTGGCTCGTATAAGCAGCCGTGATAGCATCCACAATCCAGTGGAAAAGCCTCTGTTTTGACACGGCCCGGTGTTGTGCCGAATTCTGCACCCCAGCCAGATTATGCACCCCCTTGCTGAAGTCACTACCTGATTGCCTAATCCTAACCCCATACCTACTCCTAAACCTACCAATATCAGGGGGTGCATAAGGTCAGATTGCCAAAAGCTGGCCGAATGGTCAATGTAAATTCTCAAAGCCCTGATGTGGCACACCGAAGTCTGAGCATCCGGTCGATGACTCAGAAGACAGGGCAGACAGCGAAACAGTCTGCGCTCTGATGGGGGTAGATAGCGATTTAGGCACATAGCCCTGTCCGGCTCCTGGCGAGGGGCACTAGTAGTTGCGGTAGCGGCAGCGGGCCTGGTGTCCCTCCGCTGCAATGAGCTGTGCGCCGAAGAAGACTTGGATCTCGATAATTGGATAATCAGTCCAATTTAATTTAATTTAATGATTAATGATATATTTGAAAGAGTTAAGCCAAGCATTGGGAAGGCATTCTATGCAGATGATGGTGCAGTATGGAAAAGAGGTAGGAATTTAGTAATTGTAGTTAAAAGGAATCCAAGAATGAATAAATGAAGTTGAAAGGTGGTCAGTAGATTGGGATTGAAGTTTTTGGTATCAAAGACTCAATATATGTTTTTTACAAAGAAAAAGAAAATGGAACAAATTACTTTGAAATTATATGATCAACTGTTAGAAAGAGTGACAGAGTTCAAATATCTTGGTTTAATCTTTGATGAGAAATTAACTTGGAAGAGACATATTAGGAAAATTGAAAACAAATGCAAAGGCGTAATAAATTGCATGAATTCAATAGCTAAGTATGAATGGGGAGCAAGGAAAGTGCACTGTTACATGTATACCAAGCCTTAATTCATTCTAGCATAGATTATGGGTGTGAAGTTTATGGTGCTGCAGCAAAATCAGAATTACAGAAACTGGACAACATACAGTCCAGAGCACTTAGAATCTGCTGTGGAGCAATAAGATCAACCCCTCTACATGCTATCAGGGTTGAAATGGGGGAGATGCCATTAGATTTAAGAAGAGAAAAGCTTGCGATGATGTATTGGGTTAACTCACAAGGTAGTAATCATCAGAATCATTGTACACGCACAATTTTAAATGATTGTTGGGAATATAAAAAGAATGGAGGAAATAGTTTTGGATGGAAATATGAACAGTGGGTCAAGGATTGTGGTCTGAAGAATGAAGTAATCTGTCCTAACATGCCATTAAACAGTGTCGGTATGGAATATTCCTGAACCTATTGTTGATATGAGATTATTGGAGGCCTGGGAAAAAGCGGAAGAAAGATATAGTTATATTTATGAAATCAATGTTTTTATGAGAGAACATTTTTATTCTTTTGTACAGATTTATACAAATGGATCTAAAGATCCAATCGAACAAAAAGTGGGCATGGGAGTGTACATTCCAAGATTTAAGACAAAAATAATTTTAAGGTTAAGTGACAAATTGTCTGTACTCTACAGAATTAACTGCTATAATAGTAGGATTGCAATGGGTAGAACAGATTAAGCCAAATAGGATTGTAATTTGCTCAGACTCTTCATCAGCTCTTAAAAGTAGAATGTCGACAAAAACTGATAGAGAAAACCTGCTAGTAGAAATGTATACATTACTGTACAGACTGAAAGTAGAGGGTATAATTGTGTACTTTTGTTGGGTACCAGCACCTATTGGGATAGTGGGGAATGAAACAGCGGATAAATTAGCAAAATAAGCATTAAAGAAAAACTTGGTGGATGTTAAGGTGCCTCTGGGAAGAAATTTGATAAAATCCAGTAATTAACAGGAAAATAATAAGAATATGACAAAAAAGATGGTAAAATAGCAGCACAGGTAGGTGGTATTATAATATTGTAAAATCAGTAGGGAAAAAAAGTTTTATGGAAGGCACAGAAAGGAAGAAATAATGATTTCTAGATTAAGGATTGGACAGACAGGACTAAATTCAACACTTGCATTAATGGGGAAGCATGAAAATGGTATGTGTGTGATGAATGTGATGTTTCTGAAACAGTAGAGCATGTGCTATTTGAATGTAGTCAATATGATGATCAGCGTAACAGTCTTAATAATCAGGTATTTAAGGTGGTTTTAACATTTTTAGAGCTTACAGGACTAGACCACAGGATTTAGTGTTTGTGGATGAGGGTCATGATGCTTCTGCCCATCTAAGAGGTTGAGGAGACCAGTGCGGAAACTGGAGGAGCTGAACACGCAGCGCTAGCTGAAGCTTGGGCTCTGATCTTCTGGGGTGGGTCGGGCATTAATTTTTATTTATTTATTTATTTTAATAGCAATACAGATTCATCACCCATGTGCGCAAGATATGTATACAGTAGGTGGCGGTAATACTCCTAAGGATTGAACGGCCATTGAACAAAAAGAAGAAGCCCTTCAGCTGTCAGTCTGAAGCATAGACTGTAAAAAAAGAAGGTATGAAGGTCTGGCTATACGCGAGATTATCCAAAAAATGGCCGAGAGCAACCAAGAAGAGCAGCGGGAGCCATGCGAAGGTATGAACATGATACATGATACATGATCAGGTTTGGTCTAGCCCAGAGGTCTTCAACCCTGCTCTGGGGACCCACTCTCCTGGAAAGTTTATTTCCAACCGGCTTCAGCACACCTGCCTGCAATTTTCAAGCAGTCTTGAGGAGCTTGATTGGCCGCTTCAGGTGTGTTTGATTAGGGTTGTAGCTAAACTCTTCAGGATAGTGGGTCCCCAGGAACAGGGTTGAGGACCTCTACACAGTACAAACCTGTCCTGGAGGACCCCCTGCCCTGCACATTTTGTATGTCTCCCTGATCAGACGCACCCAATTTAGTTCTTGCAGTCTCTGCTAATGAGCTGATTAGTGGAATCACGTGTGTTAGATGAGGGAGACATACAAAAGGTGCAGGCCCAGCAAGCAATTTTCAGTTTAATAGACGTCTAATCATAGCCCAAGAATAGACTAGACATCAGTTAGACCGCTATTGAATGACTACATGTATACGTCTAATAGACGGTGAATTTGGGTCTAGGCTAAAACAAGACTGAATTTGGGCTGTCAGTGAAAATTTAATAGACGTCTAACCATAGCCCAAGAGTAGACTAGTCATCAAATAGACATCTAATGAATGCCTACATATATACATGTGGTAGACAACAAAATGGCAATCCCAGCAAATTAAATATACAGCTTTTATTAAGAAAAATATCATTTTTAACAACTTGGACAACTTAAGACAATACAAAATGATAAAAATACAAAGGAATTAATGATAAAATATTATAAATACAATACACTTAAATATAAATATTATGATAAACAAATCTGAAATTTAAACATTAAGATAATAAAAATATTAAAAAATTAAAATATTTTTAAATAACTTAAGATATATAAAAAAAAATAAACGAATACAAATCAAGAGCATGTTATCACACTTAACATTAAAACATTACGGATAAATGACAACATAAAAAACAAGATTAACCCTTTTGTTGGTTTACTTATTTTAACAAATAAAACAACCAACAGTGAACTTAAAGGAAATTATTCATTATTGGTTTTATTTCTTGTTTAAAATGCTTCCCAACTGCATTCCTCAAGTCCAACTCTGTTGCTGCCGGGAAGTTGGTCATCACAGCATCTGCCAAATAAAATAAAAAAGTAGCATAAGAAAAGCTTTTTTGACATAAATTTGTATTTTAATTACACTAATTGTGACAGGGATTCATTCTCTTTTGCTTGGATGCCTACTAAAAACAAAAACGAGATATATATTGTGTATCACCATTCAGTGTATTTAAAAAAAAGAGAGAAGCTCTGTGGTAAGTGTTGTGTTGTATATACATACCTCTAATGACAGAGAACAGTGCAGTCTTTTCAAATGCCTCTTTCTGCAGCGGATCACCCCCCTTCATATTGAATTTGGACATGAGGGAATTTTTTAAAACCCTAAAATATAATACAGATTGAGGTGGTTAACAATTGCGGACAAAGTTTGACATTTCAAAATGACCAGTAAAGAAATTCTTCATTCAATTTTTGATTTGCGTTGTAACTTATTGAGTATTGACACCACAATGTTTGATTGATGTGGCATGTTTTGAAGGCTTTACCTGTCCAGCATCCTTCTGGCACTGGTCTTTGAGGTTTCTTCCTTCAATTGTGCACAACTCTGACACCTGAATAACACATGCTAATGTCAGACGGGTAACATTATGTGTGTCAGTGTACAAATGTTTACCAACCTTAAACATTGATGCCCATTGACCTGCATGTTTTCCATCACTAACCCTTTAAAACTCTTTGTTCCAGCAGTTAAGTTTTTCCCTATTAGTGCCTCCCACAATCTGTGTCTGCCTCCAAAACTGTCTGGCACAACTGATTTCATAAAAACACAGTTGATAGCTTCTGTAACTAAAAGGTAGCCCAGTACACATTACCCTCAAATGTACATGGAATAAAAAATTCACCCCCACCGTTTTTATTACAATATGTTTTCTGTTTAGGTTTTAATGTTGAATTGCACATCTGAGCTATTTGTGCTATTTTAATACTGCTGCAAACCTTTTATAATTGTTCATTTTATATTTTCATTTTAAATCATTTACATTTTGAAGCTTTAATATCAAAGCTGTGTTTGTTCCATTGTTTGCTCCTTCCTCTCTTCTTGCACTGTTTTAAAATAGCTTGAGTTTGTAAACACGTACAAATGATAAAACGTTTACTCTATTATCTATTAAATTCTGCAATTAATCCTCTGAACACATGCGTGCTGAACCGTGGGCCTAGTCACGGATCATTATCAACTACGATCTGCTCCCTTCACTAAAATGTCACGTTCCTAAACATGATAACAAACAATACAGATAAATAATGAACACATGTAAAAACGAAAACACAGATACTTATAAGACCAAGCAGGAATGTCCTTTATCGTTGTTTGCCCGCTGCTCTCCGACTGGTAAACTTAGTCTTCTCTCTCGTGTAAAAACAAAATTCAAAACGCAACAGTGATCTCTACTAACTTTCGTCTCGTGTTGCCTCATGTCTCAGTAGGGCTACAACTGCCCTAGCGGTTGGGAATTGTAATTGCATTTTTATTTATAAAATGAAAGAATGTGGAATAATATCAATAATATAGTATAATGTGTATGAATGTTACATTTAACAGCTTGTGGGATGCATGACATCATATTATCAAATGCAAGTAAACTTTTGAAACATTTAAATTATTTTTGGCATAATAAATAATGCTATATTTAATAATTCTGTAAAAATTAAATAAAATATAAAATGATGCTAATTTAAATGTTTCAAAAGTTCACTTGCCTTTGATAAGAAGCTGCTAGGGCGAAAATTACATGTAGGCTAAACAATTTTAAGGCTATAGTGTAGCCAGGCCGTTAAAATTAGACCACGGATTGCCTCGATTTCACCGGGTGGGCTAAAAGCAGGCTACACGTAGCCCATCCAATTTAGAGCTAAAACATGGCTACATATAGAGCATATCATGAAATGACATTTATATCTTTGTAGATATTATTGACACTGTGAACATGATGGAATATTAACCATCTAATGCGCTGCCTAGCCAAAAACTACAGTGAATCAGTTTTGACTGTAAGTGGGCTACAAATAGACACTCTGACTACGAGCTAAACCAAGGCTACACACAGGCTATGCAAAAGAGCATATCAAAGAAATGAAACCAAACACCTTGCAATGATGGAATATCAAACATCTCACAAGTTATTTTGCCAAAAAACGACATGTAACCAAATTCAAGGTTATTTGGGCTAGAAGCGGGCAGGGGGTCCTCCAGGACAGGTTTGGGAAGCACAGGCTTAGGACGTTCAGCCAATTCCACGGGTTCCGCCAGAAGTGGGCACTCATGCAACGTAATCAAATGACACACATCCGAGTAAAGGGCATAAAAATTAAAAAACGGACTGGAACGCAGCCGTAGTCTATGCTACCCTGATAGCAAGCACACTCGGGCCGATTCCGGCTGAAATACGGCACTGTCGGCTCATAGTCTCGGCATCGGCGAGAAGATAATGTGCCTGAGCCACGCCCACGCTACGAAACACTTCTGGCTGACAGGCGTCTTTTTCTCTATGGGCCGATCTTGGCTGAAAGCTGTTGTATGTGCGGCGCCAATGAAAGAGCAAGGCGTGGTTGAGGTCACGGAAGAAAAACAACAGCAGCAACTTGGTTTAAAGAAAAGTTAGGCTTTTATTTTTGCACATAAAACTTGCATCGATCTATAGAATGTGTGGTAGATGCTTTGTCCTACAGAGCGTCTTTCACTCTGTTTCACAGGCTTTTTGCTGCTATATTTTTTATTAACCACCAGTTGGTGCTGTTTTTGACGCACTCAAAGCTTTGAATCTTTTCCCGAAACAGTCAGAGGAAAGCCTCAGTGCATCACGAGGCTTAATTTGCCCATCACTACCGTTCCAGTTCTCGCGTGCGTTTTCATGACAAATGTGATTTAAGGACCAAATATAGTCATTGGGTGACAGAGTTGTTCTTAGCTCCTGTAGTGTGTAACCCCTGGTTGCGGATCATTTACAGAGTCACGTAGTCTGAACAGCACAGCAATCTGCCGACGTATAAAGTCGTGTAGTGTAAACTTGGCTTAAGGGATACGGTGCAGTCATACCACTTTTATTACACATTTCACCACATAAATAATAAGTATTAGTACTTACAGTACTAGTTTGTTAGTTATCTTATAATTCATTACTGTGTTCAAAACAAAATGGCAGCAGCCGCGTTTGTACACTGTAAAAAATAAAAAGTTGAACCAACTTAAAATTTTAAGGCAGCCAGCTTCAGCAGATTTTTGAGTTTTCTCAACTTGTCATTTTAAGTTTATACAACAAAAATTTGAGAATCTCCCACAAAAATAAGTTGAGCAAACTCAAAAATCTGAAGCTGGTTGTCTTAAAATTTTAAGTTGGCTCAACTTTTTAAAATTTTTTTATTTTTTTATTACAGTGTATGAAACGAGAGAGCAAGTCCACGACATCAGGTTGACAGAATTAAGGAATTGTATACATAATAGGGTCATTCTACAGAAACGTCCACTTTTCTGTCCCTAGACTTTACAGAAATATTACAATTGAAATACACATTAGGGTTACAATTTTTTTATATATATTTTAAAATGAAACAATATGTTATTTGAACAATTACACTTTCCTGAGCCATCAATGTGGTATCATTTTTATTTTTATTTTTATTAATTATATAGAATTCCAAGTATCACAAAACTGCTTGTCCCCACAGCCATGTACAGAGGGAAAGTGCTTTATTTTGAGGTCAAAAACAGGATTTTCTACCATTTAAAATACAAAAGTCTATTCATAACTATCAAATATATGATGTAAATGGCATAAAAAACAAAATGCCAAATAAATATTATAAAATATATAATGACAATAGTGGTCCCCTGGAGTTGTCACTGGTGTTACCGCTTAAAAGTCTTTTATTTTGAAATAAAAAAATCACACTGATGACATCACTCGACTTCCTCCTTCCTATTTTCTAAAGATCTATGAAAAAAAGCCCATGTTTAGTCCACTGTTTCTTTTCAGTTATCAGAAATGTTCTCATTTATCTCATGATTTCATATGAAGCTTTTAGTTGACATCACTGGTTTGACCTATTTATTGTTAGGGAATAGTGTAAAAAAAAAAAAAAAACTATAATACAAATGGTTTAAACTAATTAATTTAGTGAGTATACCATGATTGACAACATGTGGTTTGATACCTTGCAGCAGACATTTTGTAAAATGAATTTTTCATGAAAATTGTCACTGGTGTTATCTTCCTTATGGATAACAAGATCAGTATATCAGGTCTTATGTATGTCACTGTTGATTCATTGTGTCACTGGTGTTACTGTTACTGTACTGTTTTTGTCTGTCACATTAAATAAAACACAATCTACTTATTTCGTGCATTTTCATTATTTTTCTGTAACTACAAATTAATTTGTAAAATAGTATACTTTTTACAAATGCATTTGGGGAAGGATAAAAAATAATAAATAAATATATATATATATATTTATATATACAGGTGCATCTCAATAAATTAGAATGTTGTGGAAAAGTTCATTTATTTCAGTAATTCAACTCAAATTGTGAAACTCGTGTATTAAATAAATTCAGTGCACACAGACTGGAGTAGTTTAAGTCTTTGGTTCCTTTAATTGTGATAATTTTGGCTCACATTTAACAAAAACCCACCAATTCACTATCTCAACCAATTAGAATATGGTGACATGCCAATCAGCTAATCAACTCAAAACACCTGCAAAAGTTTCCTGAGCCTTCAAAATGGTCTCTCAGTTTGGTTCACTAGACTACACAATCACCCAGGTGAAAAACAAGTACACTTCCATAATGTACTTAAAGTGCTCTATTTTACTTGTAGTACACTTGAGTGTACTTGTGTATGAAAGATGGGTTCAAGTGTACTGCAAGTGGTAACTAAATACATTTTTTAAATACAAAGATAGTATGTTAAAAGTGCATTTTAGTTCATATTCATGGTGTCTCAAAATAGCACAGTGGAGTACACTTAGATGATCTTAAGTTGACCTTAAGAAGCATTAAAGGATCGTTTTTACTATATTAAGTACAAAATTAGGGGAAAAATAAATAAAATAAAGCACTTTAAGTACATTATGGAAGTGCACTTGTTTTTCACCTGGGCATGGGGAAGACTTCTGATCTGACAGTTGTCCAGAAGACAATTATTGACACCCTTCAGAAGGAGGGTAAGCCACAAACATTCATTGCCAAAGAAGCTGGCTGTTCTGTACAGAGTGCTGTATCCAAGCATGTTAACAGAAAGTTGAGTGGAAGGAAAAAGTGTGGAAGAAAAAGATAAACAACCAACCGAGAGAACCGCAGCCTTATGAGGGTTGTCAAGCAAAATTGATTCAAGAATTTGGGTGAACTTCACAAGCAATGGACTGAGGCTGGGGTCAAGGCATCAAGAGCCACCACACACAGACGTGTCAAGGAATTTGGCTACAGTTGTCGTATTCCTCTTGTTAAGCCACTCCTGAACCACAGACAATGTCAGAGGCGTCTTACCTGGGCTAAGGAGAAGAACTGGACTGTTGACCGGTGGTCCAAAGTTCTCTTTTCAGATGAGAGCAAGTTTTGTATTTCATTTGTAAACCAAGAGTCTGGAGGAAGGGTGGAGAAGCTCATAGCCCAAGTTGCTTGAAGTCCAGTGTTAAGTTTCCACAGTCTGTAATGATTTGGGGTGCAATGTCATCTGCTGGTGTTGGTCCATTGTGTTTTTTGAAAACCAAAGACACTTCACCCGTTTACCAAGAAATTTTGGAGCACTTTATGCTTTCTTCTGCTGACCAGCTTTTTAAAAATGCTGATTTCATTTTCCAGCAGGATTTGGCACCTGCCCACACTGCCAAAAGCACCAAAAGTTGGTTAAATGACCATGGTGTTGGTGTGCTTGACTGGCCAGCAAACTCACCAGACCTGAACCCCACAGAGAATCTATGGGGTACTGTCAAGAGGAAAATGAGAAACAAGAGACCAAAAAATGCAGATGAGCTGAAGGCCACTGTCAAAGAATCCTGGGCTTCCATACCACCTCAGCAGTGCCACAAACTGATCACCTCCATGCCACGCCGAATTGAGGCAGTAATTAAAGCAAAAGAAGCCCCTACCAAGTATTGAGTACATATACAGTAAATGAACATACTTTCCAGAAGGCCAACAATTCACTAAAAATGTTTTTTTTTATTGGTCTTATGAAGTATTCTAATTGGTTGAGATAGTGAATTGGTGGGTTTTTGTTAAATGTGAGCCAAAATCATCACAATTAAAAGAACCAAAGACTTAAACTACTTCAGTCTGTGTGCACTGAAATTATTTAATACACGAGTTTCACAATTTGAGTTGAATTACTGAAATAAATTTACTTTTCCACGACATTCTAATTTATTGAGATGCACCTGTTTATCCAGGGAATGTCATCGAGCCCTTTCCTTGGGATTTGATGAGGTTGTCACTAGTACTGCTTTTCTTCTACATTAATTTCCTTGCACATCCTTTAAAGTAAAATTTATGCGAATACTGCTGGTTCAGAGAGGCTGATATTTTTCCCTGACTACAGGTCGGAGCGCTGCAGACTCAACAACTGAAAATGCTACTGTGGAATCTTTAGCACATCTACTACAACAACTAGGAGAAGAACTTGACTCACATCTACAAATGAGTGAATCTGTTGGTAATGTTATTTTCTATTACTTTCAGAAAAGAGTATTATGTTATGTAAGACTATGTGAAAAATAAAAACATGCTAAGTTTCCACAATTTATGATAGGCCTATATTAATCATTACCACTACCATGATTAAGTAAATCTATGGCTGAATTCAGAATAGCAAATGCTTCTCAATTACTCTAACTAGTGATAGTAATATGCTATGTGATTCAGCCTATCTAGCACCCAATCCCAAGTGACCCTTAGTGAAAAATAAATATACTTCATTGTATTTAAAATATTTATTTCATTATATTAATAGTAAAAATAGATTGATATGTCTATACTATTTGAAAATACACTCTAGATGTAGTTATTTTATGATTTCATCAAGCACAAACTTAGTGCACTACAAATTCATTTGTAAGATAGTATACTTTTTACAAATGCATTTGGGGAAGGATGAAAAAAATTAAACTAAAATAAATATATATATAATACATACAGGTGCATCTCAATAAATTAGAATGTTGTCAAATTGTGAAACTCGTGTATTAAGTAAATTCAGTGCACACAGACTGAAGTAGTTTAAGTCTTTGGTTCCTTTAATTGTGATGATTTTGGCTCACATTTAACAAAAACCCACCAATTCACTATCTCAACCAATTAGAATATGGTGACATGCCAATCAGCTAATCAACTCAAAACACCTGCAAAAGTTTCCTGAGCCTTCAAAATGGTCTCTCAGTTTGGTTCACTAGGTTACACAATCACCCAGGTGAAAAACAAGTACACTTCCATAATGTACTTAAAGTGCTCTATTTTCGCGCACTAATTTTGTACTTAATATACTAAAAATGATCCTTTAGTGCTTCTTAAGGTCAACTTAAGATCATCTAAGTGTACTCCACTGTGCTATTTTGAGACACCATGAATATGAACTAAAATGCACTTTTAACATACTATCTTTGTATTTAAAAAATGTATTTAGCTACCACTTGTAGTACACTTGAACCCATCTTTCATACACTAGTACACTCAAGTGTACTACAAGTGGTAGCTAAATACATTTTTTAAATACAAAGATAGTATGTTAAAAGTGCATTTTAGTTCATATTCATGGTGTCTCAAAATAGTACAGTTGAGTACACTTAGATGATCTTAAGTTGACCTTAAGAAGCACTAAAGGATTATTTTTAGTATATTAAGTACAAAATTAGGGCAAAAAAAAATAGAGCACTTTAAGTACATTATGGAAGTGCACTTGTTTTTCACCTGGGCATGGGGAAGACTGCTGATCTGACAGTTGTCCAGAAGACAATTATTGACACCCTTCAGAAGGAGGGTAAGCCACAAACATTCATTGCCAAAGAAGCTGGCTGTTCTGTACAGAGTGCTGTATCCAAGCATGTTAACAGAAAGTTGAGTGGAAGGAAAAAGTGTGGAAGAAAAAGATAAACAACCAACCGAGAGAACCGCAGCCTTATGAGGGTTGTCAAGCAAAATTGATTCAAGAATTTGGGTGAACTTCACAAGGAATGGACTGAGGCTGGGGTCAAGGCATCAAGAGCCACCACACACAGACGTGTCAAGGAATTTGGCTACAGTTGTCGTATTCCTCTTGTTAAGCCACTCCTGAACCACAGACAACGTCAGAGGCGTCTTACCGGGGCTGAGGAGAAGAACTGGACTGTTGCCCAGTGGTCCAAAGTCCTCTTTTCAGATGAGAGCAAGTTTTGTATTTCATTTGGAAACCAAGGTCCTAGAGTCTGGAGGAAGGGTGGAGAATCTCATAGCCCAAGCTGCTTGAAGTCCAGTGTTAAGTTTCCACAGTCTGTGATGATTTGGGGTGCGATGTCATCTGCTGGTGTTGGTCCATTGTGTTTTTTGAAAACCAAAGTCACTGCACCCGTTTACCAAGAAATTTTGGAGCACTTCATGCTTCCTTCTGCTGACCAGCTTTTTAAAGATGCTGATTTCATTTTCCAGCAGGATTTGGCACCTGCCCACACTGCCAAAAGCACCAAAAGTTGGTTAAATGACCATGGTGTTGGTGCTTGACTGGCCAGCAAACTCTCCAGACCTGAACCCCACAGAGAATCTATGGGGTACTGTCAAGAGGAAAATGAGAAACAAGAGACCAAAAAATGCAGATGAGCTGAAGGCCACTGTCAAAGAAAAGCAGTGCCACAAACTGATCACCTCCATGCCACGCCGAATTGAGGCAGTAATTAAAGCAAAAGAAGCCCCTACCAAGTATTGAGTACATATACAGTAAATGAACATACTTTCCAGAAGGCCAACAATTCACTAAAAAATTTTTTTTTTATTGGTCTTATGAAGTATTCTAATTGGTTGAGATAGTGAATTGGTGGGTTTTTGTTAAATGTGAGCCAAAATCATCACAATTAAAATAACCAAAGACTTAAACTACTTCAGTCTGTGTGCACTGAATTTATTTAATACACGAGTTTCACAATTTGAGTTGAATTACTGAAATAAATGAACTTTTCCACGACATTCTAATTTATTGAGATGCACCTGTATATCCAGGGAATGTCATCGAGCCCTTTCCTTGGGATTTGATGAGGTTGTCACTAGTACTGCTTTTCTTCTACATTAATTTCCTTGCTCATCCTTTAAAGTAAAATTTATGCAAATACTGCTGGTTCAGAGAGGCTGATAATTTTCCCTGACTACAGGTTGGAGCGCTGCAGACTTAGCAACTGTACATGCTGCTGTGAAATCTGTATTACATCGACTACAACAACTAGCAGGTGAATTTGACTCACATCTACAAATGAGTGAATCTGTTGGTAATGTTATTTTCTATTACTTTCATAAAAGAGTATTATGTTATGTAAGACTATGTGAAAAATAAAAACATGTGGTTTAGTCTTGACTTCTGGTCGTGAGTGACAGTGTTGGGGGATGGGAAATCTGTTGATTGTCGAGTGCCAAATAAACACAGAGTGTTTATTATGTATATAGAGTATATTTATTTAAGTTCTGATAACTTATACTGTTTTGTGCAGAATTGTGTTTTTCATGTTGAAGGATTTGTGCAATTGAGAAATATAAGCTTGTCTTACACTTATATTGTTATAGTAAAACTGTTTGTGCAAAATTTTTTAGCAAAAAAACCTAAAAAAAAAATTTCTCGAATGGGGCGCTCAGAGGGGTCTCGCCGGGAGTAATTCAATGTAGAACCGCCACTGCTCAGCAGTGACACAAACTGATCACCTCCATGCCACGCCGAATTGAGGCAGTAATTAAAGCAAAAGGAGCCCCTACCAAGTATTGAGTACATATACAGTAAATGAACATACTTTCCAGAAGGCCAACAATTCAATAAAAATGTTTTTTTTTTTTTTTATTGGTCTTATGAAGTATTCTAATTGGTTGAGATAGTGAATTGGTGGGTTTTTGCTAAATGTGAGCCAAAATCATCACAATTAAAAGAACCAAAGACTTAAACTACTTCAGCCTGTGTGCACTGAAATTATTTAATACACGAGTGTCACAATTTGAGTTGAATTACTGAAATAAATTTACTTTTCCACGACATTCTAATTTATTGAGATGCACCTGTATATCCAGGGAATGTCATCGAGCCCTTTCCTTGGGATTTGATGAGGTTGTCACTAGTACTGCTTTTCTTCTACATTAATTTCCTTGCACATGCTTTAAAGTAAAATTTATGCGAATACTGCTGGTTCAGAGAGGCTGATATTTTTCCCTGACTACAGGTTGGAGAGCTGCAGACTCAGCAACTGAACATGCTGCTGTGAAATCTGTATTACATCGACTACAACAACTAGCAGGTGAATTTGACTCGCATCTGCAAATGAGTGAATCTGTTGGTAATGTTATTTTCTATTACTTTCAGAAAAGAGTATTATGTTATGTAAGACTATGTGAAAAATAAAAACATGCTAAGTTTCCACAATTTATGATAGGCCTATATTAATCATTACCACTACCATGATTAAGTAAATCTATGGCTGAATTCAGAATAGCAAATGCTACTCAATTACTTACTAGTGAAAGTAATATGCTATGCGATTCAGCCTATCTAGCACCCAATCCCAAGTGACCCCTAGTGAAAAATAAATATACTTCATTGTATTTAAAATATTTATTTCATTATATTAATAGTAAAAATAGACTGATATGTCTATACTATTTGAAAATACACTCTAAATGTAGTTATTTTATGACTTCATCAAGCACAAACTTAGTGCACTACAAATTAATTTGTAAAATAGTATACTTTTTACAAATGCATTTGGGGAAGGATGAAATATATATATATATATATATATATATATATATCTTTAAGAAGGTACGCTGGCTAGGTTCTTAATTCCATCTACAACATGTTTGAAACTTGTTAAAAGTGATTTTCATAATGGTGATCTCTGAGCACAGAAAAATATTTTAAATATGACCTACAAACACACACACACACACACACCCATATAAACTAACTGGACAAAACCTTTGAAAGAGGATATCCACTTCATAACCCCGATGACATGTCCATGCTAACTCAGCCCAACAACTAGTCTCAGTATGAGATGAATGAGGCAACTCATCTTATGATCCTATAGATCAGGGTTCCTCAATTAGTTTTCGCCGAGGGCCGAATTCTGCCAACAATACCAAGCTAAAGGCCACTGACATATACAGTATATACACACACAGAGTGCCCTCCATAAGTATTGGAACAGTAAAGACAAAATTGCTCTGTTTGCTGTGGAGTCAAGACATTTGCAAATATGATTAAAAGATGAATATGAGACAAAACAAATTACAGAATGTCATATTTTATTATTAGCCGTTTCAACACATACATGTTTTGCCAAATAAAAAGGACAGCACTTTTAGAGTTTCTGATGGGGCTATAGCCCCCTCAAGCCCCACCCTGGCGCCGATGAATGATAGTGTGTATTACCACATAGACCAGCCATTAACGATCTGTCCGTCACGGACTGCGTCATTCACGCAGCCACACCAAAGCAAACAGGTGGAGAGCGAGACAGGGCAACTAGAACTGAGTTCAGAATTAAAATATACAGTTTATAGTTTATTTATATAAAAGGTATATTTGTGTATAAAGTTGGGTATCATCCCGGTCCCGCCCACTTCCGAGGACATTTTTCCTGTCCCGTCCCAATCACATGATTCGTAGCGATTTTGTTTCCCATCCCGCGGGATTCCCGTGACCAGTGGGAATCCCGAAAAAATGTCAGCCTCTAGTTCAGAGTTCATTTCAAGTGTGCTATTTGCATTTGGAATCTGTTGCTGTCAACTGTCAAGATAAGATCCAAAGAGCTGTCACTATCAGTGAAGCAAGCCATCATTAGGCTGAAAAAACAAAACAAACCCATCAGAGAGAGAGCAAAAACATTAGGTGTGGCCAAAACAACTGTTTGGAACATTCTTAAAAAGAAGGAACGCACCGGTGAACTCAGCAACACCAAAAGACCCGGAAGACCACGGAAAACAACTGTGGTGGATGACCGAAGAATTCTTTCCCTGGTGAAGAAAACACCCTTCACAACAGTTGGCCAGATCAAGAACACTCTCCAGGAGGTAGGTGTATGTGTGTCAAAGTCAACAATCAAGAGAAGACTTCACCAGAGTGAATACAGAGGGTTCACCACAAGATGTAAACCATTGGTGAGCCTCAAAAACAGGAAGGCCAGATTAGAGTTTTAAAAAAAGCCTTTACAGTTCTGGAACAACATCCTATGGACAGATGAGACCAAGATCAACTTGTACCAGAGTGATGGGAAGAGAAGAGTATGGAGAAGGAAAGGAACTGCTCATGATCCTAAGCATCAGTGAAGCGTGGTGGTAGTGTCATGGCGTGGGCATGTATGGCTGCCAGTGGAACTGGTTCTCTTGTATTTATTGATGATGTGACTGCTGACAAAAGCAGCAGGATGAATTCTGAAGTGTTTCGGGCAATATTATCTGCTCATATTCAGCCAAATGCTTCAGAACTCATTGGACGGCGCTTCACAGTGCAGATGGACAATGACCCAAAGCATACTGCAAAAGCAACCAAAGAGTTTTTGAAGGGAAAGAAGTGGACTGTTATGCAATGGCCAAGTCAATCACCTGACCTGAATCCGATTGAGCATGCATTTCACTTGCTGAAGACAAAACTGAAGGGAAAATGCCCCAAGAACAAGCAGGAACTGAAGACGGTTGCAGTAGAGGCCTGGCAGAGCATCACCAGGGATGAAACCCAGCGTCTGGTGATGTCTATGCGTTCCAGACTTCAGGCTGCAATTGACTGCAAAGGATTTGCAACCAAGTATTAAAAAGTGATTCATGATTTATTATTCTGTCCCATTACTTTTGGTCCCTTAACAAGTGGGAGGCACATATGCAAACTGTTGTAATTCCTACACCGTTCACCTGATTTGGATGTAAATACCCTCAAATTAAAGCTGACAGTCTGCAGTTAAAGCACATCTTCGTTTCATTTTAAATCTATTGTGGTGGTGTATAGAGCCAAAAATGTTAGAATTGTGTCAATGTCCCAATATTTATGGACCTGACTGTATTTGTCATTGCTATAGCTCTGATTGACTTCCTCTTTTCTTTTAGCATCCAAATTGATTGCTTTTCTCTCAGAGTCAGCTCCCTCATCTTCATCCTGGTTTGTGTGTGTCATCATCGAATGCAAGCTTCAGAATGCAGAAGCAATGGATATAACTGATACGACACATTCCCTGCTTTTAATATCTGAAGAATATGAAGAACACAGCTGGTCACTCAGAAAGACCTGTGAGGCAACTGTGCCAATACTTATGCTCACATCAGATAGTGGGATGAACTCTAAAAGTTCTGATCTTCTCAGCTGGTAAAACATCTATGTGTTGAAACACCAATAATAAAATGTGACATTCTGTAGTTTTGTCTCATATTCATCTTTTAATCATATTTACAGATTTCTTTACTCCACAGCAAACGGAGCAATTTTGTCTTCACTGTTCCAATACTTATGGAGGGCACCGTGTATATATATATATATATATATATATATATATATTAGGGGTGTCAACGTTAACGCATTAACGCATGCGATTAATCAAAAAATTTTAACGCGTTAATATTTTTTTAATGCAAATTAATCGTTTGATAAAGTTTGACCCCAACTTCTTCCCGTCATCGCAGCGCAGAAGGTTATCTATCATTGTGTGATGAGGGTACAGTGAACCCTCATCAGGGTAGCGGCACAAGTGGGCTATTATGAAAATACAGTCGCGGGAAAAATTACAGAGCCATGGGTTGCGTTTTTTTGGGGCTACTTTTATAATGCACCGCGGCCACCCAAGGTGTGTATAGACAAATAAAAATTAAAATAGATCCTTTTACTAATGTGTATTATACTTGGAATGTATACCTGGCAACTTAAGAACGGAGAGGTGGTTGTAACATCACAAACAACGTGAGTTTCAGTCAGAGCATACATGTTAAGGCTTTTACACAGCAGAAATAAACATGACAACAGCCACTATAGATTATATTAGATAATAAACACACGATTACGATAAGATATTTGTATGTGATTTTCTTGAGAGGAATGTGTACATCTGAAATGCTAATTTGAGCAGCCATATAAAAGGCTATAAATAGCATATTTTAACAACAGTAAATGACCAAATTCCACATGTGATCGTAAAAGGATGTTATTACAAACACTTGATGGTAGTTTGAAATGAGTTCTGAGTAAAAGTGCACTATTAATCTCATAAATTGTCTTATGAAGCATGATGCTAATATTAGCTCTAATGCACCTGCAGAAGTTACAGGTCCAATAATGCATTTTGTCATAATACTTCATGTAAGGTCGCAAGAAAATGTTTTGTTGTATTTATTTAGAAATACTTTTGATAATAGTTGGGTAAATGTCTACTGGGATTGAAACGATGTGGCTTGGTAAATGTTTTATTGCCAGTATAAAGGCTGAATAAAAACAAAAGAATAATGATAAAAGAATAATAAGGATTATGTCTCATACCTGGTGGAAGTGTGAAAGGTTCTGTTTCCTTAAACTAGTTTGTCATGTATTTCTTTATTTCAACACATTTACAGGTAAATCCTAGTATTTTAAATTTGTGATTAATCATGATTAATCACAGCCCATGACTGTGATTAACGCAATAAAAAATTTAATCGATTGACAGCACTAATATATATATATATATATATATATATATATATATATTCTTATTATTACAATTATTATATTACATTATATTATTATATTATATTGCTTTTGTTAAAATAGTCTCAAGATGGTCACAAGATAAATATTCACCCCCCCCCCCCCAGTAGTCTGTTTTATTCAAAAAATTATTAAATCTTTTTAAACTATTATTATTAATCCTTTTGATCTTTGATTAAAAACATCACAAACATCTAACCTTTCATTGGATAATAAGAATTTAAAATGGGGGAAATATCATTATGAAATAAATGTTTTTCTCAAATACATGTTGGACACAATTATTGGCACCCCTAGAAATTCTTATGAGTAAAATATCTCTGAAGTATATTCCCATTCATATTCACAATTTTGTGCAATCCAGAGTGATTATGAACATGAAATTATCCAGCCATGGCTTCCTGTTTCACAGAAATATAAATAGGAGGGAAAACAAAGCCCAAATTCCCTTAATCATCCATCACAATGAGAAAAACCAAAGAATATATTTCTGATGTGCAGCAAAAGATAATTGAGCTTCACAAATTAGTGAAGTGGCTTTAAGAAAAGAGCTAGAGCATTGAAAATTCCCATTTCCACCATTAGGACAATAATTAAGAATTTCCAATCAACATAAAATGTTACGAAACTGCCTGGAAGAGGACGTGAGTCTATATCGTCCTAATGCACGGTGAGAAGGAGAGTTTGAGTGGTTAAAGACTCTCCAAGGACCACAGCTGGAGAATTGCAGAAAATAGTTGAGTCTCGGGGTCAGAAAACCTTAAAAAAATTGTCAAACAGCACCTACATCACCACATGTTGTTTGGGAGGGTTTCAAGAATAATTCTCCTAGCTCATTCAAAAACATATAACTCCAGCATATATTTTATAATGGGCCATGTTTGGATCTTCCAACCGTACAATAATCCAAACACAAACCTAAAAAAAACACAAACATGGGGTCACTGAGCACAAAACCAAGCTTCTGCTATGGCCATTCCAGTTCTCTGACCTGAACCCTATAGAAAATGAGTGGGGTGAACTGAAGAGAAGCACCAACATGGAGCTGGGAATCTAAAGGGTCTGGAGTGATTCTGGATGAAGGAATGGTCTCTGATCTATTGTCAGGTGTTCTCTAACCTCATCAGGCATTATAGGAGAAAATTTAGAGCTGTTAAACTGGCAAATGGAGGTTTCAAAAAGTATTGAATAAAAGGGTGCCGTTAATTGTGGCCAATGTATATTAGAGAAAAACATTTATTTTATAATGATATTTCCCCCCATTTGGAATTCTTATTATCCAATGAAAGGTTAGATTTTTGTGAATTTAAAAAAAATAAAAGATCAAAAGGATTAACAATGCAGATTAATTTTCACAGCCTTCTTTGATCATATTTACCAAGGGTGCCGATATTTTTGGCCATGACTGTAGGCTACAGGATGTTCAGGGACATAAAGGCTGATAAGTCAGTCTCTCCTCACCATACTTTCACAAACTCAGTAGAGTGCACACTATTGGGAATCTGTGTTGCAGATTTTTCAGAAGAAACCCTTAGAGTCTAGAAACTCATTGCAGCTAAAGACACAAGTCTCACCATGTATTTCAAATTCGAGAATGATTAAATTTTTTAGATGATGTTGTGTAATTTTTATTTATTTTTTTCCCAGATGAGACTTTCTTTTTGGGCAAACCAAAGAAAGTGAGAGGTATGAATTGAAACATCCAGTATGTTTCTGTTAACAGGTGCTGCAAGGGCAGAGTTTCCAAACGCAACTTTTGCCTGCAGCACAAATGTAACAATAATGTAACCCAGGTGTATTGACTTCAGAAAGCTCAATTCACAAACCATCAAAGATGCATATGCCCTGCCGAATCTGGAGGAAGTTTTTTCAGTGTTGACCGGTTCAAGATGGTTCTCTGTCCTTGACTTAAAATCGGGATATTATCAGATTGAGATGGAGGAAGCTGACAAGTGTAAGACTGCCTTTGTGTGTCCCCTGGGGTTCTGGGAGTTTAATAGAATGCCCCAGGGGATCACCAACGCCCCAAGTACGTTTCAAAGGCTGATGGAGCGATGCATGGGTGATTTGAATAGGAAGGAGGTGTTGGTCTTCATCGACGATCTGATCATTTTCTCTGAAAGTTTGGAAGAGCACGAATCGAGGCTGTTGCACGTTTTAAAACGGCTCAAGGAATATGGACTAAAGCTGTCACCTGAAAAGTGCAAGTTTTTCCAGACTTCTGTTCGATACCTTGGTCATATTGTATCTGAGAATGGAGTGGAGACAGATCCGGTGAAAATCGAGGCCCTTAAAACCTGGCCAAGGCCTAGGAACCTCAAGGAATTAAGATCCTTCCTGGGGTTTTCTGGATACTACAGGAGGTTCATTCAGGATTATTCTAAGATAATCAAATCCCTTAATGACCTCACAGTAGGGTATCCACCTCTTCGAAAAGGTCAGAGACAAGGGAACGAGAGCAAACAGTATCTTGACCCAAAAAAAGAGTTTGGGGACAGATGGAATCAGTCTTGTCAACAAGCCTTTGAGATGATCATTGAGAAACTCACCTCTGCACCTGTCTTGGGATTTGCAGATCCAAAGCTTCCTTACATTCTGCATACTGACGCCAGTACCACTGGGCTCGGGGCAGCCTTATATCAGAAACAAGAAGGACAAATGCGGGTGATCGCCTTCGCTAGCAGAGGGTTGACGAGATGTGAAACTAGGTATCCAGCTCACAAGCTAGAATTTCTGGCTCTTAAATGGGCAGTTACGTCGAAGTTCAGTGATTACCTATACGGAGCGGAATTTGTGGTTGTAACGGATAGCAACCCTTTGACTTACATTCTGACGTCTGCGAAGCTGGATGCTACCAGTTATCGTTGGTTGTCAAGTCTGTCCACCTACGATTTCAAGCTCCAGTACAGGGCTGGAAGTCAGAATTGTGACGCGGATGGGCTTTCTAGACGACCACATGGCGAGCTCTTGGATGACCCTGCATCCCAGAAAGAGAGGGAGAGGATAAAACAGTTTACCCTTCATCATTTAGATGAATCTGGAAGTGAAGGTTCTGTTATCCTGCCAGAAGCCATAAAAGCCATCTGCGACAGACATCAAATTGGAGAGTTCCCGGGTGAATGCGAATTGTCCAATCCTGATGAGTTTGAACAGGAGAATGAGCATGGTCTTCCGGTTATTCCTTACCCGTCCAATGAGGAGTTGAGAAAGCAGCAGAGGATGGATCCTGAACTTAAAGTCATCATTGATTGTTTGGAGCTGAATGAGAAGCCTTCCACTCCAAAGGATCAGTCTCTCGCTACTGCCTTGTGGATAAGGGAGTGGAACCGGTTAGAATTAAGAGATGGATTGCTTTACAGGAAGAGGCAAGATCAAGGAAGCACACACTATCAGTTAGCCTTACCTGTGGCTTTGCGAGGAACAGTGTTGAGGAGCCTTCATGATGATATGGGGCACATGGGCATGGAAAGGACTCTTGACCTTGTCAGGACCAGATTCTTTTGGCCAAAAATGTCATCATCTGTGGAAGAGAAGATTAAGACATGTGAGAGATGTGTACGTAGGAAAGCGTTTCCAGAGAAAGCAGCGGAAATGGTGAACATCAAGACTACCAGACCGTTGGAGTTGGTCTGTATGGACTTCTTGTCCTTGGAGCCAGATAAAAGTAACACCAAAGATATATTAGTCATTACAGACCACTTCACCAAATATGCCGTGGCTGTGCCTACCCGAAACCAGAAGGCGCAAACTGTGGCTAGATGCTTATGGGAAAACTTCCTAGTACATTATGGATTTCCGGAAAGACTGCACAGCGATCAAGGACCGGATTTCGAGTCACGTCTGATCAAAGAGCTGTGTCACATTGTAGGCATACACAAAGTGAGAACTACTCCTTACCACCCGAGAGGAAATCCGGTGGAGAGATTCAATAGAACCCTTCTCCAGATGTTGGGTACTCTTGAGAACAAAAAGAAGTCCTGCTGGAAGGAGTATGTGAAGCCTTTGGTGCATGCTTACAATTGCACTCGAAATGATGTGACGGGATATACTCCCTATGAACTAATGTTTGGTAGACAGCCCAGGCTGCCAGTTGATTTGGCCTTTGGCCTGCCAGTGAATGGATCTACCAAGTCTCACTCTCAATATGTGAGGGATCTGAAAGAGGGTTTAAGGGAGAGCTATGAGATTGCCATCAAGAATGCTGCAAAAGTGGCTCAACGTAACAAGCGCAGGTTTGACAGACATGTGGTGGTTTCTATTCTCGATGTGGGAGATAGAGTCCTTGTACGGAATTTGAGACTGAGAGGCAAGAACAAGCTGGCAGACAAATGGGAGCCAGATGTCTATATAGTCGTCCAGAGAGTTGGAGATCTCCCAGTGTATGTAGTCCAGCCTGAAGGAAAGAATGGTCCAGTTCGCACTTTACATCGCGACTTACTTCGGCCTTGTGGTTTTTTATCTGTGAATGAAATTGAAGAGTCAGGTCCTCCAAAGGTACAACATAAGCCTAGAACCAGATCTAACTCAGCTCTAGAAGCTGCTCACCAAGAACATCTAATGAGCGATCAGTCAGAATCTGATGACGACGACTCCCTTCATATCAGAAATTCAAGACGCCAGTTGGAATTCATTACAACTGTTTTACCTTCTTCAGGAAGTCCCATGGTCGAAAAGAACTTACCTGGTGTGGAGCCCATTGAACCATCCTCTGTTGTGGTAAACCCTGTAAAAGGAACCTTACCTGAAGCAGAGTCCGTTGAATCCCCTTCTGCTGTCGTAAACTCGGAAAGGGAAACCTTACTTGACACTAGACTAGAAGAAGAGTTAACGGATAATCAACAAGATAATGACAATGAGAATCACTTACCTGTGGTGAACCCTGTTGATTTCAACACCTATGGAGTTGAGTCTGTAAAAGATGGAAATATGGCTGAAGTGGAGACCAGCAGAGTACTGGAATTAGACCCTGTGGGTGAAGAAGTTCAATCAAGTGACCAACCAGTCATGGATGATGACCTAGGCGCCAGTGGCCCTAGACGCTCTAAAAGGCAGTGTGGACCTCCTAATAAACTTGAGTATCATAAACTAGGAAATCCTTTGACACTGGTCATCCAGTCCCTACTACAAGGTTTGAACTCTGCCTTTACCACTTCATTGGAAGAACCAACAGCCACCAGTGATCAGCCCTTTGATGTACCAGATGCTTTCCCCACTGTAGTAACAATTCAACCCCTTGCATGCCCGAGGACGTGCCTGAATTCAAGGGGGGAAGGTGTAACCCAGGTTACTAGTGGGTAGTAGCAGAGACAGAATAATAGCGCAAATAAAAACATCAAAAGGATGAAAAGTACTGCCAGAATAAATATGTACCTGTGATTTAATACATTATTTATGAACAATAAATATAAATGTAAAGTATTGAGGATTATAATCACATCCAATGAAATCGCGTTTTGAATGACGTCATTACGTTTTCCGCTACCGCGGCAATTTTACAACGCAGTGCGTTCTAGATCCTTCTTTTCTCCGTGAACTTGAGATGAGAGCAGATGTCTGTCGCTGTTCCAGGAGATTCAGTGCTCAGAATTTAATATAAAAGACGACTGAGAGAAAAGCAGATCGTGTCTGAGAGTGATATCTTCAAACGTGTACCATCGGGAGTTTTCCTGCTTCATATGTATATTGAATGAGTTTCCTTGGCCAGGTTTTTTTCTCCTGCTTTGTTTGGTTCCATGTGATGTTCTGTTGACGTTCAGCTGCTGAACGTGGTCTGCTCTGGATGTGAATCGAGTGAAGTGTGAACCCTTCCTGGATTGTGACCTGTCTCAACTCTCTCCTGTGTCTGTAACGGTGGAGTTGGACTGGCGAGCCGCCCATTAACTGAACCCTGTAAACATTCCTGTTTTGAAAGAACACCGTAATTGAACTTGTACATCTTCAAATGGTAGGAGTGAAATTTCGTATCACACTTATTTCGGCATAGACTTTAGAGACTTCAGATTTCATCGATTCCTGGACTGAATTTGTGAACTGATTTTTTTTTTTTTTTTTTTATCACTTCCTCAAAGAATCATTCTGAGTGTTCATCACGAGCATTGGACTCTTGATCAATTTTGAAGTGTTCAGACTGAATGTAATTTTGTTTTGAGTTTTTTCAGAGGTTGTTATGAGTAAATGTTCAAAGTATTGAATAACTAAACTAAGAACAAATTTAAGAACACAACCGTTAAAGAAGGGAAAATATTGATTACATTCTTGATGATGAATATCTTTAAGAATTAACTTGGTGAATTTGCTATCAACAAAGAAAAGAAAAACAGAAGGGATGAGTGATATTACCATAAAACCTGTAAGGAAAGAAAACGGTACAAATCGTTACTATTGAATGTAAACTAAACTGAGGTCATTGTACACTGCATATTATATTTTTTTAATTATTTTTGTGGTCCTTGTTAAAATATAATCTCTTCTTATTCTTACCTCAAACCCCGTGTCTGAGTTGATCACTGCTGTCGCACCATCTCTCTCCTCGGACGAATCTAAACCGCTGAGCTTACTGGTCCATTGATAAAATAACTTGCAAGATATTCGGGTGTCACGGGTTACAATGAGGAATTTGCAAATAAAACAATTTAATTTGTTAAATATTGAAGTAATACTCTGTTGACCTGTTATGTTTAAATGTACAATACAATACACTGTATTTGAGCTCTACTTGAGTATAAAAATAAAACAATTGTACTCATGCAGTACATTTAATAATTACAACCTTTACCTTTTCAATAATTTAACCAAGCTAAAGATATGTAATAAACAACAACATATAGTCAGTTTGAAATGGTGAAAAATGTTCACATACTTGATCAGGAGGTTTCTTTTAGTATATTCCTAATAGACTCCAATGCACCTGTGCTACACTCTTAAAAATAAAGGTTCCAAAAGGGGGTTTTCACAGCGATGCCATAGAAGAACCATTTTTGGTTCCCCAAAGAACATTTTAGTGAATGGTTCTTAAAATAACCATTTGAAGAAAATTTTAATAATCTAAAGAACCTTTTGTGGAATGAAAAGGTTCTGTGGGTGGTAAAGGTTCTTTGTGGAACCATTGATTGATTAAAGAACCTTTATTTTTAAGAGTGTAATACACTTTTCTTTCTATTAATGGTTCTTTAATGTCCCATTGCACTTTGAAATGTGGACTGCAGACCTTTGGCCTGTCAAAATATTATTAATCGAATTGTTAAAATGATCCTGACCATCCCTCCAAATTACACAAAAAATATAAATGTCAAATAATTTCAGAGACTTTAACTGCATGAAAAGTAACAAAAATGTATTAAAATAATTTCAATTCATGCGTCACATTTAAATCCGCAGCGTACTGCAAGATCTGCCAAACCGCCAAATCATTTAATTGCATTTTACATTAGGAGCAGTTGTGTAGTGAACACTCTTACAGTGTAATTGAATTGCAGTTGTAATGTCATGCATTACTCTGCATTTCAAATTTTAAATGCAAGACTACATATAGTTCCACTTTAGCACAAAGGTATATTTAATACAACTTTAGTTGAACATCAGCACTGCTTAAATGCGTTTACAACAAAATTAATTGTTCCAATTTAACAGTATACCAATTTATAGTGTGACACAAATACATTTAGTTATACTAAAGTATATACGAATAAATTGTGCTTAAGTATACTATTTTTTCACTAGGGACACAAGGTGCCAAATTGGTCATTCCAGACTAACTCATTTGTTTTTATTGAAAGGTGATTTACCACCAATATGTAACTTTTGTCAGATTCTTTTGTTAATAAAGCATATTTTGTTGGAATGTACACTGTAAAAAATTTTTTAAGGCAACCAGCTTCAGCAGATTTTTGAGTTTTCTCAACTTGTCATCTTAAGTTTATACAACAAAAATTTAGAATCTCCCACAAAATTAAGTTCATTAAACTCAAAATCTGCTGAAGCTGGTAAAAATTTTTTAAGTTCGCTCAACTTTTTTCTTTTTTTTTTTGTGTACTGTTTTAAATACCACTAGGCAACGTCTGTTTTTAAAACGGTTTCACCTGGAATATTCTAAAAATGGCAATAAAAGCAAACAAGCAAAGAAACAAACAAACCCAATCCCAAGTGTATTCAACCGCATTCCCACAAGTTTAAAGAAGTTTTGAGACATCACACCTTTGTCTGGGACAGCTTAGGCTCAAAACACTCAGAAATTATTCACTGTCTGTGAATGATTTTGCCTGTGGAACGTTTGGATTTGTTGACTTGTCTTTTCATGTTGCAGAGTCATATTCACTGGCTAGCAGTAGTGAGAAAAAAAAGTAATTTCATAGCTCCTTTAGTTTGTTAGTCATACAACTTTTGCTAGCAACTTCAAAGTAATTCTGACTGTTAACTATACTCATTTATAAAAACAATGTGTATAAGTATAGTAAATATATATTTACATTAAGTATTTTAAATTTTAAAGTGTCTATAGTATTTGTAACTACTGTATATAACATCTAAATAAGTGTGTGTTTGTGTGAAATGACCAAGTCAATGATATTTTCCAATGTTTTATGCTTTCTTTAGGGTACTTAAATTTGAAGTATCATACATTCTCGGATTGTTTAAAGTTTTGGAAAAATTATGAACTTCTATCTGATGAACATGTGGAACTAGCTGCCCGTTATACTGAACCAGTAATCATTCAGAGGAGCAAAGAGCAGACTGAGAAATACTGTCAAGAATATGTGAGGTCTGCACGCTTCTGGAACAGGAACATCATCTCAATTGTTATCAAATGACAAGAATCACAACATCAGAATAGAACAGCTGTTCAGTCCTGACTGTGATGGAATCACACCAAAAACTGTGATTCTTGTTGGTGATTCTGGAAGAGGAAATCCTTCATGTTAGAGAAGATCATGTTGGACTGGGCATCTGGAGAACTTTACTCTGAAAACTTTGATGTAGTTTTTCTTCTGAAGTTTGATGAGCTGAAGTGTATTTCTGACGAGATTAGCTTGAATCAGCTCTTGAGCTGGAGCTGCAGTTTAACATCAGATCAGATCTCACAGATACTGGAGTTAACACCAGAGAAAGTCCTTTACCTCATTGATGGATTGGATGAGTTCTCATTCGATCCACACATTCAAATTTCATCGCCCACTGATCCATCCCAGAAAGCCCCAATTATGGACATCCTTAACTGCCTGCTGAGGGATCTCTTGTTACTTGAGTCATCTGTGATTGTCACCATTAGATATACAGCTGCTGCTGAATTAAGCAATCTGTTTAAAAGACCTCAGCGTTTCACCGAGACCATGGGTTTCTCTGAGAGAGGGGTGCAGGAGTACTTCCAGAAGTTTTTTCAGGATGAGCAGCTCTTCAGGAAAACATATGAGAGTGTGAAGATAAATGAAAGCCTCCTGACTGCCTGCTCTGTGCCTTTGCTGTGTTGGATGGTCTGTTTTTGTCTGAAGAAACACTTCACAGATGATGATCATGTGATGAGAGAACTAAAGACAACCACCTCCATATATGTGCACTTTGTGTCCACTCTACTGGAGCATCATGACCAGAGTCAGTCTGTCCTCAGGAGTCTGGGTCAGCTGGCAGAGGAAGGGGTCAAGAAGCAACAAGTCCTTTTTGATGAAAAGAGTGTGGTCAAGACTTGCTTAAATCCTGCTACTACTCTATTCTTGTATAAACATGAATCATTTTTCAAGTTTATACATTTCCGTTTTCAGGAATTCTTCACTGCTCTTTATTATGTCTTGCTGGAAGAAAAAGAGACCTGGTGGAAAGTCAGTGAGCTGTTTAACTTGATGGAATCAGAGGCTGTAATTTACAGGTCATCTCCAATTTTTAGAGGTAGACTATCAAATCCCATCCCTTCAGTCATAATGTTTCTCTGTGGTCTCTTTAATGAGAAGATAAGCAGCTCACTCTTTGAAAAGATGAAGTCAACTGTTCCTCACACCATAAAACTGAAGAAAAAGCTGATGGAAATTATTCCTGCAATGACACGGCAGTATGGATTAGAGTTATTTGCTCTCCACTGTCTGTATGAGTTCCAGGATGAGAGATTTGTCAGTGAAGCTCTGAAAACACACAGGTTCATGGATCTGTCTAACATTTCTCTGAGGAGCACAGACTGTTGGGTGCTGCTGTACTGTCTTCAGTGCTGTCCACACATCAGAGACCTGAACCTCATGTACTGTGATTTAACAGCCGAGAAACTCAAGATTCTTCAGCCAGTGCTCTGTATGTGTCAGACTCTGAGGTCAGTGTGTTTGCATGGAGAGACACTCTTTTTAACATAAAATGTAGATTTTAAATTAAATCTTTTTGTTGTTGTTGTATGCACTTGCAATTGTTTTTTGCACCTGCAATTGTTTGTCTATTTTTGTCAGTGACGTGACATTTTCAGCATCAACAGAAACATGATATTTCTATGCACATGCAAGAGTTTTCCTTTTCTTTATTTGTCAGATATTTGTTGTCCTTTTATTTATTTACCCATATATCATGTTTATGTCACAGCCTATGTTAATAAAACATTTTGTAAAACATTTAACATTAAATAATATAAATGTTAATATATTATATTAATATACATTTTTTTGTTTTTGACTCAAGGTTGTCAGTAGAGCATCTGTCAGAAGTTGGAGATTTGATCCAGATACTTGGTGAAGCAAAAATCTTGAGAAGGCTGAAGTAAATGTACTTATATTGCCATTTTAAATATAATGATGTACTAGTTGTTTATGTTATCTGTTCTTCTGACTTATAGAGTTCAGGAGGATGAATACAGTGCTAAGAGTCCCAGATGGTCACTTGACCTGTCAGTCACTCATGGAGATGTCTTGTAAGAAACTATTACACAATATAATCTTTCTTATCTACTTGATATCATTCACATTGAGTGTACAGTGCTGTTGTCAAATGTTCCTCTGCATCTCTTTGTCTGTTTCAGGTTGTCTTTGAGCTCCTCAGAGAAGAATCCTTCATTTCCAGCAGTCTTAAACATCAGTCTTACATGTCCACAATCAGAGATATCCAGCACTGACTGGACACTCTTCTTACAGAAACTCAGCAAGACAGGAAAAGTAGCAGAAGTGTATGAAAATATTAATTTTGGTTTTAATCAGTAGTCAGTAATCAGTAGATTTGCTGTTATTCAAACATGTTGTGGTCAAATATGTTTTTGCAGCTTTTCAGTTCTTGATGAGCATGTCAGTTTGCTGCTGTCTTCATTTCACTCTGTGGGTTTGAAGATGTTGGATCTAAAGCTGGTCGTTCTAAATAAGAGCTGGGCTTCTGGGATCATTTCCCTCGTCCAGACCTGCACCAGTCTACAGGAGCTCAGGTAAGAGGATTTGCATGAGTAAATGATGACTGACAGAACAGAATATGAATTACTGGATAGAGTATCCCTATAAATCTAAATGCAGTCAATCCACATTATAGATTTGTTCATCATAAATTATACTTACAATAAAACAATAAATCTCTTTCTCTATGCTGATCGAAAAGTCACTAACTCAATTTGAATGAATACAATTATTTTCTCTGAAAGCATAAATCCTTGTACAAAACACATTTTGATATTTGACATTTGACAATTTGATTTGTCTAACTTCAATATTTTAGTGTCAGTGTCACTGGATTGCTTTTGGAGGAGGGCCTCATGTTACTGAAGAAATCACTGACGGATCCACACTGCTCTGTGATCATTGAAGGGTTTGTGTGCTTAATAGATGTGCATTTGACTTTATCCTGTGAGGAAGTTCAATTTATTTTAGTCACCAAAAAATAAGTTGCTTATACAGTGTAGATAGATTAATAAATAGATACATTATGAAGTATAAAATCCATGAAACCTCTATTACTAATAATATCATATCTACGGTGACCGGGACGGGCCCAGTTTAATGCGTAAACAAACCTACATGACCATAGCAACCCGGTATTATCAGCGATGGATAAAACATTTTTATTAACATTTAATTTAATATTTGTATATTATTATTATTAGGTTATATTAACTTGTTAGGGCTATATTTTTATATTTATTTCATATAAATATATTTTATTTCCCCTTTCAATTCGTGTATCTCTTTAATTAACGTTCTGTATAATTATGCTATTTGCTACCATATATTTTGCAAATACTTTAAACGCCTGACAATTATACCAATACTATATTATTGTAGGCAATTTATGCCAGTGCATGATGATAAATGAGCGTATTGTTTTTTCATTTACAAATGAAACTACGTGAATGATTAATTCCTCAACGAAACACTAGGCAGTAGGCTTTAATATTAATAATTATTAATTTGCAGGAAAAAAATATATATATATATATATATATATATTCAACATTTAAACTGCATTTCCAATAGGCTATAAATTCCAGTCAGCATAATCAAAGCATTATGTCGAGCATTTACAGTAGGCTTATTTACAAAACTGGTCAGAATGTTATGTAAAGAGATAGAAATGAAGGGAAAAATGAATAAAAAAATAATAATAGGCTAATAATAATGATAATACTAGCTATTAATAATATACAAATATTACGGAAAAAGACGATCAGGTAATGGACACACACAGCTAGCAAGACTGTGGGATGGATAAAAATGAGATTCCTGTCAGAATGACGTAGTTCTGTACAGGCCCCTCCCACGACAGTTGATTGACAGGGCCGTCTTACCTTAGACCCGCCCTTAGTGAGCTGTGAGCTGTCCACCATTGTGTCGACTCCGGTGCAGGGGAAGACAAGAATGACTCCGGTAACACTTTAGAATACTGATCCTTTGTTAATGAATAACTACACAGGAACAAGTGACTAATGCACTATTAACATTGTAGTAACTACTATTACCTAACAAGAAACTCTGATTATATGATTTAGTAAGTAATAGTGCTCAGTTGAAACTGGTAGTTCACTATTAGCTAATCAATGACTACTATTTTTTATATATATATCCTGGAGAACTACTAAGAACTACTGTATACAGGTTCATAATTAATGTGAATTATGCATAATGTATAATTCATTCTAAAATGAAGATCATGGTAACCCACTAGTAATGACTTAAGAATGATCAAATCCTTCTAAAGGAACTACTAATTACTTGGATCAGTATTCTAAAGTGAAAAGCATCATAACTCCCTAATATTGACTGACGTCATTGTAAGCTTTTGAATATATGTAAGGTTTTGCATAGTAACGAATCATGTGTTACTGCATTCTTCTGAATAAATGACTAATTATTTGGAATAATTAAAGTAATTACTTACTAAAAAAAAAAGTGAAGATCACGGTAACCCACTACTAATGATTTAAGTGTTACCAAATCTAGCTAAATGAATTACTAACCAAAACCTTACAAAAATCTCAAAAGTTTACTATGACTTCAGTAATTACTAGGGAGTTATCATGATCTTCACTTTAGAATACTGATCCAAATAATTAGTAATTCCTTCAGAGGAATTTGGTAATACTTGGTAATACTGGTCATTACTAATGGGTTACCATGACCTTTACTTTAGAAATAATTATACATTATGTATTCATATTAATTATGAACCTGTATACAGTAGTTCTTAGGGAGGTATGAAAAGATAATAGTGCTAAAGTCGAATGTGGTAGTCCACTGTTAGCTAATCAGTAACTATCACTTACTAATTCATTAATCAGAGTTTCTTGTTAGTTACTAGTATTTACTAGAGTGCTAATATTGCGTTACTCATGTGTTCTTGTGTGGTTATTCATTAATGATGGAACAATATTCTAAATTGTTACCATGACACAGATTAAGCGATTTAGGCGTTTTGTTGTTGGATGTAATAACGATCATAGCAGTCGTCATTTACTCCTGACGTCTGAGCTGCTGAAGACGCAGAGGATTAACGTTACTTTCATTTTTGAAGGGAATGCGCCGATCCCAATCTGCCTAAATGCAATTATGCTTGCGCGAATCATTCGTGATCCAGCTTCATCTACTAAAGAAGCGAGTATAACGTTTTTTATGTTTTTGCAAATTGCCTTTCCTAATAATGTGATAGTTAGCAAGTTTCATGGCTGAAGTTTACAGTCTGCTCGTCACCTCACGGAAGAGAGGGGCGGGGTGAGCAGAGCTCATTAGCATTTAAAACAACATGGACTAGAACAGTGTGCTGAAAACAGAGCTGATTTTGACAGGGGAAAAAGGGTGTTTTTTTACACTACCATTGAAAAAATTTTAACCAAAGTATGTTATAGACTTTTCATTAAGACCCTAAAGAATCATATCAACTTGTGATAAATGGGCATCCGATGACCCCTTTAATATATACACTCAACATATTGGTACAAACCTAACAAAAACATGTGTTCCTACATAAGACAGAAAAGCATATCGGTGATATATTTTGCATCTTTTTATTTATTCTGGTTTCCTCCATTGTTATCAAGGAGGAAGTGCAGCAAACCCACAGTAGATAACTGGAGTTACAGCTGTAATGAGAAAGTGGAGATTCACTTCAAACCAAAAGTTTTGAAAAAGCTGGAAGAGTAAGATTTTTTTATTTCATTTTTTTTTCATAATTTTATCTTTCATACATAAGTAATTTAATTTATCATTATCTCTATTCTCTAGGCTGACCATCTCTAAGCCTAGCCCGCCTGGACTGAATCTTCAGCCGCTCCCAGTGTGTCAGTCTTGTGTTCACATTGTTGACTCTGATCAGTGGGTTCAGGTGGAGCCGTCAGTCTGTACAGATGAAGGAGGGTCAGAGTTCAGGATCAGCACCCCGGCGGGTCGATTCGAGTGCAGCAGGACCAGAATGCGTTGGGTCTGTGCTGGTGACGTCACTCTCCAGTACCGTGCAGTGGATGGACGTTTCCTCAGAGAAGAGCTGGAGAGGCTTCAGTGTGAGCGAATTGGTCCTGTGATTGATGTGACAGTGATCTCAGGGAAACTGGAGGAGGCTCATCTGCCTCATTACGCCTGTTTAGCAGAGTCAGACCCCTCTCTCACAGAGGCTGTGAAGGTCGTCAGTGTTAAAGATGAGGGAATGTCCTTGGAATCAGTGGAGTTGACTCGTTTTCATGCCAAAATACTCCAACCATCTTTTTCTCCTGCAACATCAGTGCTTATCAAACTAGGGATAGCAGTGAAAGTTCACTGTGATCTACTGATCTTCATGACACACAAGAACCCCATCATTCTCCATGTGTATTTTTTCCCGATAGACTCAGTTTTTGAAGAAAAAATTAAAACAGAGGAAAAATCGAGTCATCAAATCAATCTTTCAAGACCTGAAACCCCACTGCAGATGAAGAAACAACACAGTCTTGAGGTTCCTGGTGCTTCTGTCCAACCCAAAGCAATCAAGCTAAGAGGAGACATCAAGCCAAACTTTTTTGAGGTCATACATCCTGTGGTTGATGACATCAATATGACTCTTAGCCGAGTGGATGATCAGAAATCAGTTTGGACTGCAACAATTTGCAAAGTTTTATTTGGATTCATGTTGGTTAATTCTGAATCTAATTTGTTTCAAACTGGACAAAAGCATAAGGCACAACAAGTGGCTGTCAACTTTGATAAAGTTCAGTTTTTTAATAGAAAATGGTGTGATCTTATTAAAATCATTGAGAATGTGAACACCATTGCAGACAAACTGCTTCAGAAGCAAATCATTCATGAAGAATTATATTCTGAAATCATACATCCAACTTCAACCAGTGAAGCCAGCATGAGGAAGATCTGCAGCACAGTGCGAAAAGGTAGTGACACTGTGAAAGAAACGTTCATCTCCATTCTTCTGGAAGAACATCCCAACCTTTTAAATCATCTGCCTTTACCTGAATCTTAACCTTTTTTGCTTGATGATTCATTTACATTTACATTTAATCATTTAGCAGACACTTTTATCCAAAGCGACGTACAAATGAGAACAATAGAAGCAATCAGACCATCGAGAGTGCAGCAGTATACAAGTGCCATGACAAGTCTCAGTTTGGTCAGCACAGTACACATAGCTAGTTTTTTTGTTTTTTTTAGAATATGTGTTAGTATTAGTTGGTCAGGTACTGGCGAAAAAGATGGCTAAAGACTCAGCTGTTGAATTCCACCAGCTGGGCACAGATTCAACATTGTATTTTATATGATTTGGAAAATTACATGTAAACTGCAGGTGACTAATGCACTCAATAGCTCACACAACTATAATGCAGCTTTTGAAAAAAAAAAAAGTAAATCATATTCATTGAATTAAAGCACATTCAAATGCTCTGCTTGCCTGTAAAAATGAGATTCAATCAACAAACTGTTGTGATACATTTTTTGTCTAATAAGAAAACTGAAAAAGGTGAAGGCCGAATATTTCTGTACAGGTTTTATTTCTAAACAGTTGTATTGTAAATGTTACTGCATCATCCACCTTGACATTTAAGGTAAATTTATAGTTCAACCACTTCTTTTATAAACTAAATGTGACATTACAAAAAATACAGTGATATTTTGTCACAACTACATATACTAACTGGAAGGCAACTAGTGGTAGTAACAATATTATTTAAATAAATACAAATAAACCTGCAGTTTTGTATCAAAAGATACATTTGTGTGAGTCATTTGTCGGGGCAATTTTAAATAACTCTCATCAGCATAAGAGACAAACTCGCTCAGTTGTCTCTCAAGAGTTTTATTCTTTGCAAAGAAGGTCAACAGTCATACAGACACACGCTCCTCCACCTTTAAACAATCTAGGCACTCAAGGTTACTCAAGGCCTGTGAGCGCATGATGAAGTCTTCATCCAGGACGGAGGGGCCACGGGGGGAGGAGGAGCCCACCTCTGATCATCCAGACGAGAACCCTGAGAGAGACAGAAAAGAAAATGAGATGAATGGATTTCCTTTTCTACAGCTGCTATTTTGCACTTGTTTTCTACTCTGAGTCAATTCAAACACATGGTCTCACCTGACACTTGTCAAAGAACTGGTCGTCAGGTTTGGTGGCGTCTGTGCTGGCCATGACCTGGCTAGGAGCTAGAATTGACAAGACAGTTGGCTCCTCCCATCCTGTATGGCACAACGCTGGTCATCCATCCTGTTGCTCTGGAATCGACTCAGCAAGTCAAAGAAACCCTCGTCTCCTAACATGTCAGTACTCCCATGCTGGGAGCAAAGAGGTCATAAGTTAAAACAAATGCCCTCTGAAGAACTGAGAACGCATACACAATTTTGCAACCAGTATTTTCAACTTATGAACTGTTCAGACCTTCATCAACTCTAGGTTCTCCTTACTGTGCCGTCGGCTCATCCTAGGTCTGGCTCCTGGAAAAACAACAAACCAGTTGAAAAGCTAAAATGCAATGGTCACATACCTTATTCCACTTATTAACCATACAGAAGAACTTGAGATACTATAGCTGAAGGCAGTGCTAATGCTTTGTGTGACTGCTGTACCATGAGGGTTGAAGTTGAAGTCAATCTTTTGTTCTCAGCCAACGCCATACAGTATCAAATAAACAATGGTAGAGAAGTTTTAATAACAAGAAGGAAAATTCGATTCTTTTCATCTGAATTCTGGACATGTATAAAATACAAGACAAGTGTAAAATAAAATCAAGTGTGATCAAGCAGAAACTACAGAGCATGTATGAATACGAAGACGAAAAAGAAGAAAGATTGAAATGGAGAATGTTTACAGCATCCACCAGTAGTGCCAGTCTTCTGAAAATAACCAGCCCAAATTGGCCTGGACATTTTGCACACGTTTCTCAAATACAAAGCCAGAAAACTATTTCATCTTCATTTCTTGAGATCCAGCCTGATACCATGATGAAAAAATCTAGTGACCACACTTTTTGCATAGGGTGTCTTAAAGGGTTTTGTAGCATTTGGACCAATCAGACACACAATTTTGCATTTGATTTAACAAATCAATTAAGTTATTAGATTAACAAATAGTCACAGACCCCTCACCCAATACACATACTGGGTGCCAGTATGTCTGTCAATGACTTCAGGCCCCTGGTTCCATGCCAACCGATCTGATAACACTAGTTTTATTGCTCAAAGGAATGCGGGCAGAAAAACACTCACTTCATTTCCCCTTAGAAAAATGGACTCTTCTCGAATTAATTCATAGAAAAACCTTTCTTTGAATGAACACACATATCTTCAGGTCATTGTGTATATTTGGTCTCTATCAATTCGTCTTCGGATGATCTAATTGAGAGTGAATATTACATGTTGATACCTATGCAACATATTAGTATTCTTATCAACTTCCAATTCAGTTCATATGTAAATTATCATGCTCTCAGACAAAGGGTCATAAAACCCCCCAGTATTTCCAAACTTCCGCTTGGAAATTCAGCCTTTCTCATTGGTCAAGCCCATCCTGAGATGTGTGACTCTTCGCAGACCATAAAGGGGCTCACGCACAGTTCCGCCTCTCTCTTCTGCAAAAGCTCTTCTGCTAAATCTCCGGATGGCTGCCCGTGTGGAGAGCCTGAGCTGGTACGGGCGTGCCTGGTGGGCTCCAACATATCTCAGTCTGCGGTTCTTTTCAGATACTGAGAAGATGAGGATGTGAGCTAGAATGCTTCTGGACCCTTAAGTTTTTGTGCCAGGCCTTACAGCCTTGACTTTCCATTCAACCAAAGGTCCTCGGACCTCAGATGATCTCTTTCTTAGCTCTTTTTCACTTTCTACCTGGGAAGGAACTCCCAATCACCACTGAGCCAGAATAACATCTTTTGGAATTCATCACTCTTCAACCCGGAAGAACGTGATCGCGAGTCCAAAACCTTGAAACCATCAAGACTTTTCATCCGAGACTGCATTCCGGACACTCGCCAATGACCAAGGAAGTGCAAGTATCATACATCTAACTAAACTACACAGAGGTTTAGTATAAGTTATAGACCCCGTTATAAACGGCGCTGATGGTTTTACCCAGGTGGTTAACCGACTCTTTCCATAACTGCATTCTCAGTTTCTCTAATGGCTTCATTCATCCACTTTAGCTCCCCTTTGTATATACGCGTGAGTGTGTGTATGTTTGTTCGTTTGTTTAGATTAGTTATGTGTGTTAGCGTTTAGTTAATAAAGGTTGTGTGCACAAATGACATGAGTTTCTGGTTCTGCCTTGCAAATTAATGTCCCTTTACGATTTTTGATCCTTACTACATGCTCTAATGCATTAGGAAAGTATTTTCTGTGGCCACGAAAATATCCTTTCTTAGAGCTGATATGAACTTACACTGAATGTTCGCTGAACAAACAGATCAGTTGATGGCAATTTAATTCTGCTACAGTTATTACTGTCAGCCGATATAAATAATTGTAATTAATCATAATTAATTGTAATTATTTATATACATTTCCCTTTTGAGCTGATTTGCTACAGTTTATTTAAGAATAAATTTGTGTTAGCTGGGATGGTTGACTGAATTTTTAGGGTTTAGGCTGCTGTTGTTCTGCTGTGTGCATGTTTGCAGAAAAATGGCAGTATTTCATGGGATGAGGATAAGTCCAGCTGTTCAATCTGTCTGGATCTACTGAAGGATCCAGTGATCATACCCTGTGGACACAGTTAGTGTATGAGCCAACAGCTCATGCATCACTGGCATCACCATTGTAACCCTCTGGATGAGCTCAGACCTGTGCTAATCTACAAACTGGGCTTCTGAAGATGACAGCATCAGTGACATATTATTACATTGTTTTCTCAAAATTATTGAAAGTTTCAAGCATTTTCGCATACAAAGTAGATCAGTGATGAAGCATTTACACTTACGTTTCAGGAATGGATCGATTTGAAGATGAATAAGACATGGTTCAAACGAATAACCTATTAAGGAGACGGAGAGAGATACATTTAGTTCAGAGTGTTAAGCATAACCAATATAAAGTGTTTTAAGGAAAGATACAGTATGGCACGTTTCTTTACTTATATTCTTGGTAAACTTTTGAATAGATTATTTTCTGTGGTATGTTTACCTAGGTAAGCAAGGTTTTAATTTTAGCTCCTCCTTCATCCAGTGCTTCATAAAGCTTTCTCATTCTGTCCTGTTTGGTCTGTGAATATTTCTCCACATTTATCCTGTCCTTTGACAGCAGCTTGCGTGTCACCACCATCACCCTCTGGACCCTCTGGATGAGCTCAGCCCTGTGCATGTCTACATATCGGGCCCCTGGAGAAAAAGACATGAAGAGATTATTTCCCATCTCCAAAGGATTGAAAGCATTTTTCTAAACATTTACAACATAGATTTGTGATTAAAATAATAGGTTGTGCAAAAAAAAATTAAAATAAAAAATAAACTTTGATAATTTATACTTTGTCATTTAAAGGCCGTTTTAGATCTTATGTTGAGGAACAAAAGAAGATGTTAGGCAAAATGTCCAAGCAGCAAAAATGAAAATTTCCTGTGTGACTTCATCAAAAGGGCTCATCACAGGTTATTGTAGGTTTTTGGAGCCATAAATGTAATATAAACAACATTTATGGTGCTTTAATGGCTTTTTTGTAGTTTGCTAGGGTTGATAAATGGACGGAATCTTCATTTTGGTTTTGAACTATTCATAAATGTAGAATAACAAAAACACAGGAGACAAAGTTACAAATAGCCTATAGTCTAAATTATGCACTCAGTCCAGTCCAGGATGGGTTTCTGTGAGTGTAGACCATATTTTGGTTGTGGTGACGTGGTGGTTTAACAAATTTAGCAACATCTTTAATCATCTCAGAATAATGCAGAGAAAACAGAGCAAGTGAACTTTTGAGTAGTCCTCACAACGCCACTGTTAATGTCTTTTAATTCATTGTTTTTATAATATCTGGCTTTGTTAAAACTGTCAAATTATAACTAAGTAGGGGGAGACCGAGGATGGTTGTAACATGGGTCAGTTGTAACACTTCCAACACCTCAAATAAGGAACAAATTGCATATCACCTAATTCACTTCACACATTCTCAGTTTAGTCCTTATTCCACATGTGAGGAAGTAGAACCCTGTGGCAGACACAGCAGGTTTTAGAGGAGAAAAACTCATTTTGAAGTAAAAAAAAAAATTACTTTTTATACTTCATTTATTTTTGTGATGGCAGTTCCTGCTTTGTAGTTAAACTCATCAAAGCTAAATTATGTTTATTATAATTATGTATCTTGTGTAGATATTTTCCATGCAAGTTGTTAGTGCTAATCTTGTCTGTTAGCTGTAAAGTTAGCTAGTTCATCAATCTCAGATTAGTTGTAACATCAGTGAAATATGTTATAGCTTACTCCAAGCAAAAAAAAAAATGTTTTATATGTTTTCTTTTAATTTCAGTATGCCTAGGTCTTGGAAGAGAAAAACTAACTGAGCGGTGTCTCTAAATGTTCAAATTTTTTTTTTTTGTTGTCCTATTCATATTGTTGCATAATGTTACATCTCACACTGGTGGATATCATAATGTTACATCTCACCCCAGGGTATGTTACAACTAACCCGGACTATGGGGTGAATTGTAACATTTCACTCCTCGTGTTTAAAATTAAACCATGCATTTTCTGTTTGTGCTGCAAAGATAACATCTATGCCATTTAATAGCAGACACTTGTAAATTTGAATCACATTTTGAATGCACTGGCTTAAAAGAACTCCAAGATACACACAGAAATGTCAAAAATGTTACAACCAGCTCCGGTCTTAGAACTAACAGTTTTATCATGTCTCAGTTGTAACCTCCCAGTTCACCTCCTTACCCTTTACCTTTACCTTTACCCTTTCCCTTACCAATTAGCAGAACTACTGTTTGCTTATAAGTAGCTGAAGGAAGTTCTACTTAGCTACATCCATTCAAATGAGAAGAAAGACAGATGCAGAATTCAAATCCGCACAAATACTTCCTTTATCATTCCTGCCATAAAAAGATATTTTATAGTAAGTGTGTAGGCTATGTTAGTATGCGGTTCCGAAGTAATGGAAAAGTCCTCTCTGAAGTGTTTTTTTGCTCCATTGAAATCATGGGCTCATGCTCATACCTTGGGCATAGATCTGAAGTAGAGTAACATCAAGACACCTTGCAATCTTTTGAAATATCAGTATCCAGAATAATCAAATTAAATTATTTGCCAGGTAAGAAATGTAACGGCAAATACAATATTAAGAAATGAACTGTGTACACCAATTCACAAAGTTATCAATTTATCAATGAGAAGGGAATCCAGTGAAAAGAGAAGTACATTATTTCAATGCAGTGTGAAAGAAAATGAACAGTATAAATGCATTCAACATTACAAATGCAGCTCTAAACTACATCAAAACAAGTATATGACAATTCACTAGAATTACGACATCACTGATAAGTCAGTGGATGAATTTCATTGATTCAAGTTTAAATGGAAATGTATTAAAAATGGGTGTACAAACATTTTTAAAAAGTAGGTGTACATATAACACAAGTTCAACACCTTTAGTTTGGAAAAAAAAAAAACTCTACAATGTATAGAATATCAAGATATTTGCAAGCACTGCAATAAAATATTTCCTTTCTTTTTCAGAATCTTTTATAAAGACTTGGCTAAATAACTATGGATGATGATGTATAAGCTATTGTGATTTTAGCATTAATGGGAAAAGGTGTTCAATAACTTTAGGGAGAATAAGCTTTTGGATAAAAGCGTCTGCTAAATGTTTAAATGTAAATGTAAATAACTGATGATTTTCAGTGCATTAAATGCATTTTTAACATTCCGTCATCTTCAGCTGCATCTTATTTTCCAAGTGACATCTGTTTGGGTGTCTTGGTTGCAGGGGTCTTCAGTTTCTTGGGTGCAGGCAGGGGCTTCATTTGTTAAAGAAAGATTACAGGATGTTTAATAACATTGTGGACTGTATTTAATATCTGTTATTAATTGGTGTGTTTTAAACTTTAATCTAAAAAAATAGACTTGACTGAACAATAATGCTAATTTTTGCTCAAGGACAGGATATCAGCAATCTTATTTGCTTTGCCTGCCAGCATTTTCAGTCACACTTTATATTAGGTGGCCTTAACTACTATGTAATTGCATCAAAAAATAAGTACAATGTACTTATTGTGGTCATATTGTATTGCAAAACACTTTTGCTGCTGTTGAGGTGGGATGCGGGTAAGGTTAGGGACAGGTTTGGTGGTATAGGTAGATTTAAGGGTGGGTTAAAGGGGTGGTTTACTGCGATTTCACTTTTTTCATTTTAAATAGTGTGTAATGTTGCTGTTGGTGCATGAACAGTATCTGCAAAGTTGCTGCACTGAAAGTTCAACGTAAGCGGAGATATCGTCTTTTAAAAATCAGGAAGTTTAATGCCTACAAAAACGGGACGTAAACAAATGCCAACGCTGGCTTTAGTAGCCAGTTAGTTAAATGCTATTTCGTGTGTCTCTGACAAACGCATACAAACATTTTGGACCCGAATTTGTAATTATGTACTAATTTTGTAAATGTATTTTCCATGTATACTTTATGACGTAATTTTTCGATTTGATCAAGAACGTAAACACAAGCCAACGCTGTTTGGTTATAGTAGCCCGTTAGTTCGAGGCTATTTTGTGTGTAAGACAAACGTGTACAAACTTCAAAAATGTATATGTAATCACAACAGCAAACTTCCATTCAGAAACGTTTGGGGTCTGATTCTGGCTCAAACTGATACGGCAATATTGACACCATTATTTACATTTGACCGCAGCGCATGCAGCTGTTGCCCGTGAAGGTAATGAGCGTGAAGTTTCCGGACAACGTGCAGTACGCAGTTTAGCCAATCACAACACACCGATCACAACTAACCAATCTGAGTCCATCGCCTGTTTCTGAGGGAGTGGTTTCATAGAATCAAGAAGTCAACCGGTCGTTCAAATGACAGAGGAGAAAGCGGCTTACAATAAATGTGAAATATATGAAAAATAAGGCGTTTTTTAACAAATGACACACGAAGACATGTTATATTGCACCCCATAAACACAATCAAGCAAAGAAAAAAAAGCAGTAAATCACCCCTTTAAGGTGTGAGGGATGGGTCAACAGTATAATTATAAATGTAATTACAGAAATTAATTACAGATGTAATTACATATAGGTATTTTTAAAAATATAAGTACAATGTAAAAACATGTATGTACACAATAAGTGCATTGTACCAAATGATTAATTTAAATGTAAGTACACAGTAGTAGTTAAGGTCACCTAATATAAAGTGGGACCGCATTTTCTTTTTAATTTCAGTGTTTGATATTCTAATACAGTAGCCTACATAACATGCAAACAGGTTTCACTCACTATTCAGTTTTATCGTAGCTGGTTGTTCTGGTTGCCATCCATGTAATCCATTGCCTCACCACCACCTGATATCAGCCACACAACAGCTCACATCAGACTACCATACAGATAGGTTCAAGTTTATAAACTTATTTAACTCCAACTGTAGATTCTCTTACCCAAGTCTCTGAAGAGGTATGGCTCATGATTTCTCAGCGCATAATAAAAGGCATATTTCACTGCGTCTCCTCCAGCATGTAGTGCTTCAAACAGCCTTCGCATTTTGTCCTGACTGGTTTTTTCTACTCGGATCTCTGAATATTTTTCATTATGCATCATGTCCTTATTTTTTAGTTCATCTGCTATCGCCATCACTGAGGTAACCTTCTGAACAAGCGCTGCGAAGTTCCTATCCACAAACTGGGCCTCTGGGCATAAAAAAAAATTAAAAAATAATATATATCATACATTGCAGATCACAATTATTTGTCGGCTGTACATTAAAACAATATTTCAAGTTTTTGTAACACATCATTAAAAAATAAATAGCCTGGTTAATTATTTAAGCGTACAAAATAGAGATTTAGATTTGCTTCTATAGGAGTTTAAGTCAGATCGCGCCGCTTTTCTCGCTTACCAAAGCTGCTCATCTTGCCGGATAACAGACCTTGATCCCGCAAATTTTAAATGAGATGCCGATCGGCCAGGTCCTGTTTTTTTTTTTTTTTTTTGTTTTTGAAGCTCAATATACCGCATCTAACACTCAATCGTATGAGGCAGACTGTTTAACCGAACTAGTTCCCCTTCAGTTCGGTCACTCTACATTGCTATGGGAAATACATTTTCCTCGAATACTACTGAAGCCTTATTGAATCGCGCCAGTGAAACTAGCCAATGGCGTTCAAGCGCGGGAAATATGAGCGGGAATCACACTCTATATAAGGCAGTGATTGTACGTCATCCATTTGGAATCTTTTCCTTCAGCCAACATTCTACGAGAAGCAAGAAGCCTACCAAACAAGACTACTCACCGTGATCTACACGCTGCAGCGGACACGCCTTCTCTTCCCCTGCTGTGTTCCGGTGAACTTCGGAAGCAAAGATGACTCGCGATTGCCTCTCATGTGGGACTTCTGCCTGGGTCACGCCCACGCAGAGGCGGCGCTTGGGGATTGAGTCTCCGGGCTCTCAGGCTCCGTGTGGCCATCGTCCAAGGCAATGAACTCGCCCAACTAACTCTGCCGCGCTCTTCCTCTGCAGCCTCTTTCGAGCCAAGGAGGAAAGTGCCGTGAGTTTCTGATGCGGATCTGTCAGGGTCAGGTGACGAGCCCGCGCCGGCTCAGTGCCCACGTGTTTTTCAGTGCCATGGTGGGCGCTGACGAGGAGGATGATGCCATTTCGGTGGCAGCGTCTGCGAGATTGGAGTGGTCTAACAGCCCGCTGGATTACACTGCGCCCCACGGCAGCGACGCGGGGGACCTCCATCACAGTGATGTCGAGCTCAAGAAAAAGTTGCACACTTCCCGTGGAAGTTTTTTTTTTGTTTTGTTTTTTTTCGTATTCTACAGGCGGAGTTTCATTCACTGTAGTGTGTAACATGATCCCAAGTGTAACATGCATATATGCAGGGTCTGCCTTTATAAATATAAATAACATTGAATGTTACTTATTTATAAACGTTGTATTTCGACCCAAGAAATATACGTTATATAAAATGGAAGTCTGGCCAGGAAGTTCTGGACATATTAGGGATACACTTGGACGGAGAGAACTACATCTATGCCAAGTGTCGATAGTACAGACTCCGTCACCTTCGAGCTAGAAGGTCCTCGTCCTCAGCTGAACATTTGAACTCCATTTAAGATCTATATATGTGAGGTTAAGAGAGATTCAGTCAGACAAAAGAGAAAGAGAGCGTACAGGAAGGGAGGGGGCATCACAGAAACATCTGGCAGAGAGCATGATGTAATTTAACAGACACTTTCTGCAAGTCAAGGGTAAGCGGAACTTGTCCATAGTTAATGTGATGAACTACACCAGAGAATTTTTCACTATAAAAGTGAATCAGCAAGAAATGAGTAACTAGTGCTTAATGCAAATGAAAAGAGGCGTAGCAGAGAATAGGGTTATTTATTCAGACACAGCAGCAGCAGACTTACCCCACGAGCCTTTACTGTAGTCACTGATGTCCAAATATGATTTAGAAAAGATTACAGGAACGACACAATATTTCACTACATGACTTCAAATGAGAGCTGCTTCAGCATATAAATGTGTCAACACGTTAGTTTGGCTTCGTTTTAAAATTAATAACATTAATAACAACAAAAACTTGAGCTTAAATAATAAAATCTACATCATTAGAAAATATACAACATAAACTACCCAAAAACAAAGTGTTATCGAAACAAAACAGGAAGTGGATGTTAAAAAACACAAAAAGTGCAAGATCATAGTATCAAACGATTTCACCCGTTTAACAAACCTATGTGCCAACGCCCAAAACTTTTCATTTGATGTTTTTAGCACTATGTATAGACTGACATTTATAGGACACAGATTCCCTTCATCTACATTTAAAAATTCAATACTTTGAATCATGCCATCAATTCAGAGGCACTCACAAGGGCTGCAGACCGTTTCAAGCAAAAAGAGTACAATTCAAACATTAACCACTTTAAATGAGACTTACTTGACAGCATTTACAAAGGCAGTTTACATTAACGTTGCTTTTCATATTTGCACAAGCAGCTGAATTTCGATACCGTATTTGCAGCAGGTCATAATAATGTCCATATTACAGCAAGCATTGGACTGCATGTACATCTTTCACTCAAACAGGTTGCATTCATACAGTTTGCAATGATACATCAGAAATGAGTCAGCTAATGAATACTGCATCTATTTCCAGAGGCTAGATTCAAACAGGCAAGTACAGATGTGTGGAGAGTGGACACACAGAGAGGAAGGCCACAGTATAGATCATATGACACCACTGAGTCTGTGTGGAGGGACGGTTCAGTGTTTGATAAAGGTTACTGAATGGGAAGCACATATGCAAGCACACTACAGCAAAGCATCGCATCCCAACATGGCCCAGTCAGGGCCACCAGACACACTGGCAGTCAATCAGATAATATGTACATAAAAAGGGTTTGCACTTATCTCAGCCATTCACTGATAAAGAACCCAACTTCCAGGAACACAAAATAAATACACACTCATAACAAACAGACTTAAAACAGAAGCACAGCGCACACACATACTGTATATACATGTGCTGTTTCCCTCTAGTGGCCAGAGCTGGCTCTACGTGGCCTGTGTCCAGAGTGTGACTGTGCGGTCAGCAGAGGAGGACAGAAAGGAGAGGTGGTGTGTGTGCCACCTGCACTGGATCACTTTATCAGCATGCTCTCCCACAACGGTCAACGGCAGCTGCTTCGTCAGGTCACCTGTGGACACATTCAATCATTCAAAGCTATAAAACATACTTTAAATGCTCAAAATACATATTTATATTTACAAAATGTAGTATTATTATTATTTTCTCTTGACTGTGGGAAGCCTAATAAAATATTTTGTGTTGCCCTTTGGCACATATTGAATACATGGGAAAAGATATATATATATATATATATATATATATATATATATATATATATATATATATATATATATATATATATATATATATACACATACACACACACACACACACACACACATACATATATATATATACACAGTTTAAATACTAAATATTTTCATTATTTTTCCATTTCTTTTCAAACACAAGCTTTCTATCACCTCCATGCAAAAATGTAAATGATTCAAAAATAATTTCTAAACAGTCATTTTTTGGGCTGCATTATAAGAGGTGTAAAAATCAAGTAAAATAAAATTAAAATGTAATAAAGTTAAACAAGTAAAAACAACAACAAAAAAACAATATTTCTCATTTTCATTTAGTGTAACAATGTACTAACATAAACTAAAATGCAAGTAAAAATCAATGAAAGCTATATAAACTTAAAAATGACAAAATAACCTTTAACTAAAATTTAAATGAAAAAATATTTTTTTAAAAATTGATAAAAAAATAAAATAAAAACTATAATAGTATCTTGATGATACAAAAATAACACTGGTTTCATTCAAGGCATAAAAATGTAGTAAAATAAAATTAAATGTAAAATAAAAATAAGTTAAAAAAGTAAAATAAATAGAGGTCATGCAAGGTTATTAAAGTTACCTAAAACTTAAAAAAAACACTGAAATAAAATAAACTTTAACTGAAAGAAATACAACTGAAATAAAAATCTATATTTAAAATTAATATATATGTTTGTTTGTTTGTGTTTACCGCCATTCCAGCTTCTGTGGCTATTTTCATGGTGAAAAATATTATGGCTGAATTATATCATGTTTTTACTAAGTATTTTTGCTAAAAACTCCAAAACTGAATTTGGCTTAACTCTGCTAAAAATCTCTTCAAAAGAGTTAACTGAATGAAAAAAGTTAAAACCACCACCTAATAAAACATGCTTAATGGATAAAGGAATTTGACAGAGAGAACATGTTGGAAAATAAATATATTTAAAATAAAAAAAAACTAATAAACATGACAAATACACAAAAATTCTACAATGAAACATTTAATTAATTTTAACACTCGGGGTAAACTGAGGGGCATCTGAGATCTCACCTTGTAGGTCAGCGACGATGACCTTGGTGTCGTAGGATCCCGTGAGCAGGTAATGAGCGCCGGGGGAGAAACGCACTGATCGGACATCACTGGAGTGCGGCTGGTACGTCTGAACCATGCGCCCGCCTCTGATGTCATACAGCATACAGGAGCTGTCTTCCTGCCCTGTTGCCAGCAGACGTCCGCTCGGGTCCACTGCCACCGACGCCACAGGGCTGCCTGTGAATTCACACACACAACATAAACCACATGAACAATCACACACTTACTATTACAATTCAACAGCCATACTGACCAAATCTGGTTACCCAGGAGACAAGATTTATATTCATTTTATTTTGTCAAAAATTTCTCAAGATACTTCTGAATGGGGCATAAAGAAGTAAAGACGCAATATAGTGTCATACGCTGTGTGCTGAACAATTAGAATGTATTACAGGAAAAAAACAACAAAAAACGTTAATTACTTGGAAAATAAAAACTTTAAAATAAAATGTTTTAAAAAAAATTTACAATTGGGCAACATTTCTCATTTGAATTGAATTGAAATTGGTGTTTTTTAGCAGACAAAGTGCTAAAGAGTAAAATAAAGCAGGTGAAGCCCACCTGCGCCGTGGAAGGACGTCCCCACCACTCTCACGCAGCTGGGCACTCGCAGGTCCCAGAAACGCACCGTCTTATCCTGAGAGCCGGACGCTATCATCCAGCCCCCCCACGTGTACAGAGACAGGATATGACCTGAGGAGAGAAAACACATACAAATCACATTAGGAATTAACATATTTATGAGAATCTGTGTGTGTATTAAATATAAAGTCATATATTTTTGGGTGTGTGTACCTGTGTGTCCGCTCAGCGCGTGCAGGCCCTGTCCTCTCTGGCAGTCAGTTGTATAGATGTTACAGTCTCCAGCTCCTGCACTGATTAAAATGGCCCCTCCGCTCTCAGGACCCTCCATAAACGCCAGATCTCTGATGGTCCCATCATGCATACTGAACTCCAGATCAGGACCTGAAGCAGAGAGAGTCATTGAGGACGTGTGTGGATTTAAATATATAAAGTAAAAGTCAACATGTAACTAATAGATATCACCATACTTCCCCAGCTGACTGATTACATTAAGACTTGCAAACATTTTTTATATTACATGTTTTCTGAAATATTTTCTTAAATATGACATTATCTAATTAAATATGCACTAATTTAATCTGAACGTAATGATGAATCCAGATTCAAAATTTGTGTTTCATTTGGTTGACATATTAGAGATAAAGGTTTTTACAGAGTGAATTTAAGATATTTCTATAAATTTTTCTATAAAAATTCATTTATTTTAGGAATAAAATGTTATATAAATCAGGTGAATGATACATGAAAAACACCTCCAGAATATAAATAGGAATGTTTGGTTTGAGTAATTAAGTGCTACTGAAGATTTCAGCCTCATTGCAGGAGAAAAAAAAAAAGAAAAGATATGTTCATTGTAATTAAAATCTACAGATGCAAATAGATAAAGTGCAATTAAATAAACAATTAAAAGTGTATTTTGGATGTTTTCTTTCCAGTAGTCTGAAAAAAAAAAAAAAGTTATGAAAAGCCAAATAGCCTAAAATCTTAAAATTGGCCAGTGCATGACAAAAAAAAGCCTGTAGTGTCTTGCTTAAAGATTCATGAATATTTGTTTGCAATCACCTGTAGCATTGCAGGTTTCAGGGTTGAAGGGCAGCACTTTGACATATTTGTCGTTGGAGCCAGTGGCCAGCAGCTGTCCACATGGGCTCCAGGCTACACAATATATAGAGCCTTTGTGATGCTTGTTCCTCTTGAAGCGGATTACAGGAGGTTTACTTGTGCCCGAACCACTAGAAAAGAAACAACAAAACAACTACAGTATGTCAACATTTAACGGTCAACTGAAAGATTCTGATTCTCTATGAATTAACAGAGCAGTTCACCCAAAAAGGAAAATTCTGTCATCATTTACTCGCCCTCATGTCGTTCCAAAACTGTATGACTGACTTAAAAACAAATTTTAAAAAAAAGAATAGTTTTGGTTCCAAACTTTTTTCAAAATATCTTCTTTGTGTATCAAAGAAGAAAGAAATTCATACAGGTTTAGAATTAGCAAGTAAAATTTTACATTTGTCTGGAATAACATGCACTGATAAATCGTTCACAGTAAGAACAGGAATATGTATTAATGTTTTCTAATAGCAGAGAATTCAAACACTTCATAGTGTTTTTTATTTTCTAGTGTTTATAATCACAGCTGTATGGCTAAAATGAGGAATTCAGGCACTTGCTTGTATCCCATCATCTATAACATGTTTGATCATTTAAATGGATTTTAATGCAGCGTGCGGGCCGCTGACCTCGTGTCCAGCGTGTCAGGATAGGCACACACACGCAGCATCTTAGAGTTGGAGCCGACAGCGTATAATGTCCCTGTGGGGTGGAAGGCCACGGCCCGGACCGCCTGCGTATCCTCCAGGCTGTTGACCATCACAAACTTGGCTTTTGACTCATCTTTCTGCAACACACACATATAAACACATTCTGTATGTGAGAAGGGTTCATTTAAAGATTAGGCGATATAATATTAATCCCAAATACTCCAGAACAATCCCTAATCTGTGTTTGATCTGAGAAGTTTCAAGAGCTGTAATTAAACCAACACTAAAGCCTTTAGAGAGCAACAGAAGGAGAATGTGTTATTCAGTGAATGCTAACCCTGTATAACCTGACATATGAAATAAAAGTGGCTCATGGAGTATGAAACAGGAGTTTAGCATAAAATATTCTTGAGGATTAAAAAAAAAAAAAAATTTGCAAAAATAAGCGATTTGATGCAGTTTCAGATCAAGTTCTGACAGCTTGTAAATCAATGAGATCTTTATTAAAATAGCATACATTTAAAAAAAGCAGATAAATATTGGTTATTACTCTATATCTCAAAATAATCTGTTTTGAAAAGATTAAAAGATTAAGATTTTTTTTTTTAATATTTAAATGCTTTATAATCAAAGCTCCCTAGTTTTTATTGTTGGGTAAAACATACAGTGATGATTAAGAGATGTACAAATAAACATTCCTCAAAGCATGATGGATCATATTTGATACGCAAAATTGACCAAGGTTTTTCTAAAAATGACTACATAAAATGTATTCTTATGTTTATTTTGAAAAATCGTAATAAATTACACGCACACAAAAAATATGTGTGTACCATAACCAGAAGGGAGTGTTTTTAGAATGATATTATATTATACCTAAAAGACCTTTTACTTGCTAAAAAAGTATAAACTATCAATCAGATGACAGAAGGCATTGTCTGCAACAGATTTTTCAGCAACAGTGATCATGCTGATAACTTAGTGGCTTTAGAAATTTGCATATCAAATTTGACACAGTTGGCTTTACTGGATTTATTATGTTGAGCTGTAGGGGGCGCTGTACCTCTGGGCCTTTAGAGCGGGTCAAACTACTGTCATTCTGTCCAGTTTTGTCTCTCTGGTCACTGCAGGAGAAAACAAACTCTTTTTAAAACCCCCTTAAGAACCCAAACAGTAATTAAAAAAACATTAAAAGCAAATTTCACTTTTAAAAACATTGGAACATGATGCGATAAAAAGCTCCCAAAACAATCTTACATTATGGATGCACTGCCATAGAAATTTCAAACTCTTTCCATGAAGGAAAAACGATTGAGTGTGACTCTCACCTCTGGGGCAGTACAGGAGACTGGCTGGGTGGAGGGAAGTCTGCTTGACCTACTGACTGAGTGCTGGTGACCAGATCGCTGGCTCCTCCACCCCCTTCCTGTGTCTGTGGTGCGGCTGAAGCGTCTCCCGCTACACTGTTGCTATTACTGCCTCCATTGCACTGCTGAGAGAGAGCCTGCACCTCCTCTCCCAAATCATCCATTCCCACATTTAGTTCCTCCAGTCTTTGAATAGACCTGCACACATACTGTATATTATAAAACTGTATATTGCAATATTTATATACACTGTCAGTGTGCTGTGGACCTTTTTTATTTAAGGGTTCAATCTGAAACACTTGTAACAAGTATAGTATAAAGGAACATGTATGTACACAAGTAATTTTACATGTTGCTCATACAGTCACTTTCTGTCAGAGTGACCAGAATAAAACTGTAACATGAACATGAATACTAAAACTGCAAACATTAATACTAAAAGTTATATTTCTGGTTAAATGGGACTAACTTTGAGCTAGATTATAAGATTAATTTTTGTTATAGTAATAATAAATAGAATCATTTTTCACTTGTGTTCACTCACACACGGTGATAGGATATTTTGTAAGATAGAAAATAGGGATGTCAATTTTCAATCATTCCCATGATCGAATGTCATTTAAATTAATGATCAATTAATTGATTAATCATTAACCTTAATACTTCTATTGCAGTGGTATATATTATTTCTGACCATTTACAAACTTCCATTGCTTTGGAATATTGAGAGAAAACATGAAGATGTGAGAAAAGAGATAGGCTCTGTCCTGCTCGTGTCCCATGCACAGCCCTGTCAAAACGCAAAGCCCGATATGAAACAATTATCTTGGAAAATTATAATTAAACATAACTTAGTTACTAAATTTCTATTGCTTTCCATGTTAAATGACTTTGTATTGTACCTATTTTAATGTACTTTTACATGTTGCTTGCATGTGTTGTGCGCATGAGCCGCACGCACCCCCAAATTAAATCGCTTAATCGACCATCGATAGCTTTAATCGATTGCATCTCTTAATTAATCGTCGATTAATCGTTGACATCCCTGATAGAAAACAAAAAGAGCACTGGATTAAGTGGATATTTGGCAACAATCCAATGTAGGAAATAATACTTGCAGAAGCCTTCTACTGTTTGTCAGCAACGATGCAGCTCTTTATTGCATGTGCAGCTTGTGAACGACTCTCCAGATAAAGCAGATTAATATCTATTGATATCCAAAATAATATTTTAAAAAATAGTATCAAAATATGGGCTTTTTTGATGGGGGGGGGGGACTGTGCCCCTGGACTGATGAAAGACTTTTTTTCATTACACACACACACACATCAAAGTGCATATAGCTTATAAAATGTATTTGTGTTTTCCTTGGGGATTTCTTCACCCACTTTAAGGTTCATAGCTGCTAGCGGCACCATCTGTAGAGGCCTGAGATTCATCTCATTAGCCTTTCATTTGATATTCATCTTAATCTCTGCCAAACACCGCCCCTCATTACCACAACTGGTCATTTCCCAGTGGTCAAGGGGGTTTCCCCCTGAAAATCCCCTGAAGCAGGTGGCATAAGGCCAGAGCACACAGGCCACACATTTTTTTTAGTTTTTAATCTATTTTAAATTTCATTTCTGTGGCATTATAGTAAACTCCCAAACTTGTCCTCACTGCCAGCAAGCCTTCTGTTGACAGAACAATAAGTGTTTCTTCTGCCCTCCCTTCCCCTCTGACACGCTGCATTATTTATGGCTGTGGCCTTAATGATGACATCACCAGAGGAACAGCACAGCATGGTTCCAAAACCTCCCTTTGTTATGATTCTGATTTACAAATGCAACGTAACCACAGCAACAGAAGAACTAGAGAAGTATCAAAGCTGAACAAGAGAAGAGGGTCCTAAAATGAGTTCAGTGATTCTCAGATTTCAGTGTTTGCACCATTAAATAAACTAACTTTCTTGTAAGGGGTAGGAATAAAAAAAATCATCTGAGTGACACACAACATCAATAAACCTTCAAATTTGCAGATTTTCAGAGAGGATTACTGACACATTTGGAGTCTGATTTGTAAAGAGGGACCGATTTATTAAAATCTAATTAAAATCTTTTTTTTTTTTTTTTTTTTAAATAATCTAAAATCATTATGCTTAGGCTTTAACCTCTCCTTAATCTTGATGAATCTCTCATCTCTTTCCATTATTTATTGACACACAGAAAGAAACACACATGCCTGTGATTCAAGATCCATCGAGTGAGATGAAAACCCGGCAAAAAGACTAATAACTCACAAAATATTATAAGGACAGCAGGGATCAAAAATCCACACTAAAAACACAAGATTTAAAATATAATTTAAATCTGGATCTAGAAAGTTATAGGATTTCGTAAAGCTTTAACATCATATCGTGTGCTGTCTTTAAAGCAAAAGAAGACAAACCAAATAAAACATTTTTTATTCAAATTTTAATATTTAAAATACGGTATAGTTTTCTCTCTCTCTCTCTCTCTATATATATATTATATATATATATATATATATATATATATTACACATACACACACTCCACAGACTATCCATACACTACTCCACTGTACATATTTGATAAAAATATTAATTTCAGGTATTATTAAAAAGAAAAAAAGCCTACTTGTCAGGCTGGAGGAGACAATTTGTCTTGGGAAGCATGAATGCAAGCTACTACCCTGCTTGGTAATAAATAAAACACTATGTAAATGGGAGTCGAAAGTAGGCAAATGTAAAACCGGTCTAAGAGCATGTGTGTGTATATGTTTGTTTTCCTTAGGGAATTCTCCACCCACTTCCGAGTTCCCTGGCAGCTCGCTGTACCATCTGTAAAACCCTGAGGTCATTCTCATCTACATCTCATTAGCCTTTCATTTGATATTCAACCTGCCTAGCCTTTTTCTCTGCATCCTTCCCTTTTGCTTTTAGCAGCATCAGATTTCACCTTGAGTCTTTGTGTTTGTAAACTTCAGCTGGTGTGATGCACATCAGTGCAGCTCTAGAACAAATGCCGACCTTTGGATGTGATGTTAGTGGTGACGTGGAGTTCGGCTGACCTGGTAAGAAAGGTTTCTGTGAGGTTGTGCTTGGCGGTGGGCGGGGCCTCGTGATGCTGGACTCCGCCCTCTCGCAGCATCTGCTGGTAGAGTTCCCGCTGCTGCTGCTTCTGTTCCAGATGTTGCTGCACACGCAAACGCTGCCGGTAAAATTCCTGAAACTGCTCTGTGGAGTCCCGTAACTATACAGAAACAGAGGAGACAAGGATGTGCTGAGATGTAAATGAGAAAGAAGTATGCTAAACGCTGTGCCTCCAAAGCATTCTATAGCGCCCACGGATGGGCGTTTTCAGAAAAACGCCTAGCATTTTCAGCTGGCTAAAAACGCTTTGGTAGACACTTTGTCTTACTCTCATTTCACCCTAAAAGCTTATGAGTAGACAGACGCTGAAGGGGAGTCACTTTCTGGTCTGATGAACAGATTTAATACATCACAGCTCTACAGTGATTACTACCACGGATTAAAAACCCAGACAGGAAACTGTGTGATGTTGTCACAGAGCTCACAGCCTCAATCAACTTTCTGTAATCCGAGATATCAACACATCCAGACTACTGACCATTGCCAACAAACCACATAATTCTTTAAAAATATCCAAAGCATTTGGATGAAATCTCAAAGTAGATGTAAAATATTAATTTGCCTATTACATCCAAATACAGCGTCAAGGTGTTGATATAAAAGTAGCTGATGTTTTATTTTTTATAAGAACTTACCAAATAATTTTAGCAGGCCTTAAACAATATTTAGGCATATAATAAAAAAAAATTAGATTCCCAGAGTCAAGGAGAGCATATCACAGTTGGAATGACCACAGCAGCTTTCTGTAAATCACAGGATATGGACTAAAGGACAGTAAATGCTTGTCATAACTAATAATAACTCGCATTATCCTCCGTATGTTTGTGTGAGAGCACAGAGAAAAGGAAGATGGGTGTGTTTCCCGATGGAAAGTGACCTAAAGAGAACAGGGCTGTGTGTAACAGGGCAAACAGAGCAGAGGGAAAGCATGAAGCTAATTGGCTGTTCATGTTTAATGGTCCTGATTACACACAGTCAGACTCATAACAAAGACTAGAGTTAAATAGTCCAGAAATCTTGATAAAAAAAAAAAAAATTATATATATATATATATATATACACACACAAATCACCTCCATAGCAGGGTTTTTATAGTGAAAACTGCAACCAGAAAACTTATACTTGAAATAATTTTTATATATATATATATATATATATATATATATATATATATATATATATATTATAAATACATATATATATTACATTTATTTTATTTTAACTAGTCCCTGAGGCAATACATCTCATTTACGTTAACATGATTTACTAAACTATACAGACATTTTAAAAAACTAAAATCTTATAAAATGACAAAAATGCAAAACCAAAAATAAAACTACAAGTAAAATAAGAACAGAAAATATAAATATCAATACAAATTTTAAAAGCATCTAATGATACTAAACAACGCTGCTCGATAGCTCAACATTTCAATTAACTTTTTTAACTTCTAACAACAGACTAAATGTCAGCATTCCAGAACTCTACTCACAACAGCCACTGATGGTGAATATTCTAGAACTCTTTTCACCACAACCTCTGACAGTCAACATTCTAGAGCCCTTCAAACATGAGGAATCTGTAAAGGTCAACATACTAAAACTCTTCACACAAAAAGAATGTGAATTTATCGATCAAAATTCTAGAATATTTCTAGTGACATTCCCCACAAACACATGCCTAGAAACTGTAGCTTGGCGACAGCCAATCTAAGCCCTCTGCAGCTATGCAGTGATAAAGTGGAAGCAGTAGATGAGCTTGCCAGTTATTTATGACCCTGCTCAGGGCTACAGGCTGTTTCTGAGGGAGGAGAGAAAACATGAAAACTTCTACTGCTCAGACACATAATTACAAAGCATGCTGTAAAACAGCAGTCACAAATTAATCAGAATGACACTAAAAATGATCCAACTTGATTGCTAAATTGAAATATTATTTGTTTGGCATGTTACTTTTTCAATTATTAGTTTTTCAATTTATTAGGGGTGTCGTTTACTGGTGTTTATTTTAATACTGTTCAATTAAAATTAAGAACATCATTAACAGAAACGTATTGAGTGCTTGATCTAATGTTTAGGAAATATCAATGGATTCATTGACCAGCAAAGTACCTCATTCTCCTCTGCAGAACCAGGGGCTGGGGCATCCTGACCCGGGGCAGAGACCGGGCGAGAGATTTGAGGACCGGGTGAGCTCATCATTTTATCAGATGGAGTTTCAGTTCTGGAGCTGCAAGACCAGAGAGTCCACATTACTTTAGACACACACCTCACCTCTGTAATTATTTTGTTCTGAAAAGATTGTGCTTTCAAGTCATTCTGTTCTGCCACACCCATCAAAATTTCTAAGAATTGAATATGCAATGCAGACTGGCATATTGTCACAGGGTGTTTTAAACAATAACACACTACAACTAACAATACATATGCACTACGTTCAAAAGTTTGGAATATTTAAAATGTTTAAAAAATGATTTTGAAATAAGTCTCCTATGCTCACTCATAGACTCATTGTTTTATCAAAAATCCAGTAAAAACAGTAATATCGTGAAATATTTTTACTATTCAAAATAACTGTTTTGTATTGTAATATATTTTTTAAAAGTAGGCCTAATTTATTCCTAGATGGCAAAGCCATTTCTCTAGTCATTAGTGTCACATTATCATTCGGAAATCATTCTAATATGCTGATTTGCTGCTCAAGAAAAATATTATTGAAAACATTTCTGCTGCCTAATATTTTTGTCGAAACTGTGATACACTGGCATTCAAAATTTTGGGGTAAGAAAGCATAAAAAAAAAATAAAATAAAAAAATCAATACTTCTATTTAGCAAGGATGCATTGAATTGATCAGAAATGACAGTAAAGACATATTAATGTAATAATGTTACAAAAAAAATGCTGTTTTTTGATGTTTCGTGCTTTCTATTCATCAAATAAAATATTGTGTTCACAGATAATATTAACCATTATTCATATTTCAGCACCAGTAACAACTGATTATATCCGAGCAGAAAATCAGCATATTAGAATAATTCCTTAGGAATCATCTGACACTGAAATAATGGCTAATGAAAATTCAGCTTTGCCAACACAGAAATAAATAAAAGTCTAAAATATATTTAAATAGAAAACAGTTATTTTGAATTGTAAATAAATTTTTAATTTACTTAGCCTTGGTGAACATAAGAAACTTATTAAAGAAAAATATTAATTATTCTAAACCTTTGACAAGTAGTGTAAACTAAAATAAATCACTAAAATAACAATAAATCTTTTTTTTATTTTTTTTATTTAAAGACAAAGTGGTTTTAATAATTACAGCTAATTCTCTAAAAATCAGCTAAATTTGCACTGTACTATTCAAATGGTGCCATTGATCATATGTTCAGGTTATAGTATTCTGGAGTTTGTTTTAAAAGGGTCCGCCATCTCAAACTCTAATGCAGATATTTCAGGTGTATCAGGTGATGTTTACCTTTCCGGTGACTCCTCAAAGATGCTGTGACATCCTGAATTCTCCATCATCACACTGCGGTTCAGGTGTTGAAAATTAGCGAATGAGTGTGACATGGGTGAAGTTTTCCCTCTGTCCGTTCCCGCTGCTCTCTTCTCTTGGCCAGAGAGACCGTAGGACAGGCCATCCAGCGCCGGGTTCAGAGAGCGTGACATGTAGGTGTCCGCAGACTGTGGGCGCCGAAGAGGTGAAGCAGGGTACGGGGAGAGCTTGCTGATGAGTGGAGTGAGGAGGTCTGCGTAAGTGGCCTTGGCGGGTTTAACAAGCCGATCCACATGGATATTGAGCATCTTCTGCTCAAAGGCACAAGAAAAGACGCTGGGCGACAGGTTCTGCAGCCAAGAAAGCAAGCTCAGGTCGAGATCATCGCAGCCGTTCCCACACAGCATATCTATTCCCAGAAGAATCTCACTCTCTGTGATCTCCTCTCCGGTGGCTTTGCTCTGGCAGAACTCGACGCAGCATTCGTACAGAAGGCCTTTAATGAGAAGCTGGAATAGACGGTTGGAGCTGGCGCGGAACCCCGCCTCGCTCAGCTTCCGGTCAGCAGGAATGAACTCCGCCACCATGACACAGGCGTCCTCAAAACACTGCACACGTGCTGTACTCGGGTTCCAGTCCTTGAACTCAGCATGGTTGGTGAGGCGGGGCAGCGTCAGGAGAAGACAGAGCTTGCTGTAGTCGTCTTTTGATGGACAAAACTCTTCCAGAGCATGGAGACACTTCACAGCCTCCTGCATGGTCAGCTCCAACTGCACATAGAGAGACAAAATGAGAGAGAAGCCAGAGCCATTTGCAAACAAGCTCTAATCAGTTTCTCACATGGTGTTACCATGGTTCCCTTTCAGTCAGTCACTATGACGTAACATCTCCGTTCCCTCCTTCAGGGAACGAGAGTTACATACGTGACCTAGACGTTTTTTGGCCATGATACTCTTTCAAGATTAACATGCCAGTAGAATAAGCTTAACAGAAACCATATAAACTAAACTAACTTTACATGTATAACTTTATTTTCTTCTATATTCAAGAAATAATATATTGTATCTCTTGTTTGGCTGTTTAAAGGCTGCTGTATAAAAGTTTGGGGTTGGTCAGTTTTTTTTTATGTTTTTGAAAGAAGTCTCTTTTGCTCACCACAACTGCATTTATTCGATCAAAACAGCAAAACAGGAATAATGTGAATTATTATTGCAATTTAAACAACTGGTTTCTATTCTGATATATTTATATGTAATATATAAAATGTAATTTAATTCTGTGACGCAAAATGTAATTTTCAGGAGCTATTATGCTCTTCTTCAGTGTCCAATTATCCTTCAGAAATCTTTCTCAAATAATGATTTGGTGCTTAGGACACAATATAAAAGTCTTTACTGTCACTTTTGATCATTTTTTAACGGTATGTACAAAAACAATGTCACATAATGACAAACAAAATGAATCAAACATCACATGTGGCAGCTCATCTGACATTTATGTGACACTGATGTTACTCACATGTTGTGGCTCATCCTCAGCAGACATGGCATTGTTCACGCACAAAGCTTCCAGAAACTTCTGTTTCAAAACAATGTAGCGGAACCTGAGAGGACATGGAAAGATGCAGCAATATACGTGAAATTAAACCAACAGTGTTTCATTTTATTGAAATATTCATAGAAATGATTTGGAATATTCTTGTCTTCACATTTAAATGCAAGTAAACTCCTATTAGACACAACATTCTGAGCTGATCTCTCACCTTTTCCTGTCAAACTTATCCAGACACTCAAGAGGCTGAATAAACTGTAACACTTCATCCCACTGTCCATCCAGAATGAGCTGCCTGCAGGAGGGAGGAATGGTTGAGGGAGACATAGGGAGAGAAAGAGAGTCTAAACTTGGAACAACTCACAATTTAGACAAGGTCAAATTTAACATGTCATTACCTGACTGGTATTAACATTGTATTACACTCAATAGTACATCAGAGACAATAATCGGCAATATAAAACATACAACATCTACTGTAAGTTCAGTAAGTTTAATATTTTGATGAAACTCTGAATTTGCCTTATCATCAGTCTATTCCTAACTGTATTCTGGAGTTAAGCAGGGCTGTGGTGTGAAAGGCACCTTTGTTTATAAGGGGCCCGTTTTCTGAAAAGGGACCCAAACTCTCTTGCACTGATTTAATGAATAATGAACAACTCTAAAAAGAGGACAAGTGAGCAATGGGCTGTCGTTCGATTTAAAACTAATATCAAAATGGTCTATAATCTCACTTGATAGTGAAACACATGCACCTCAATTTTATCCCTTAAATGCAGAGTTGAAACTGCTATAAATATGCAAACTCAACCATTATATAAGGGGTAGGCAACCTATGGCACACGTACCAACATTGACATGGATAATGACCGGCACATGAGCAATAGCAAAAGAGGTGTATGTCTTTCATTTAAATAAAGTTCTTCAAACCTGCATAACACTATTAAAGAGTCTGAGTTAGTCAATAGACACATGTAGCCCTGACAAACTATCCATGTGACTGCTGTGCTTACGAGTCACTGGAAGCTCAATGCAGATCAATGAAGCAATGTGCTTTTGCCTCGGTTAAGTCTGTTTTACTTTTGTTGTGCTGCACAATTAACAGCAGACAGTTTATTCTGCATTTGTTGCTCTTAGCTTTAAGAAAAAATATGTTACCGCTATGAATGTTGGTATACAGAAGGTTCTTAGCATTCCACATGAATCACAATGACGGTGATGTACAAACTACATACACAGAGTTTAACCAGAAAAATGTGGTATTCATGACCAAAAGATTGACGGCTCCTGCATTATTTGATTGGCTCATAATCTCACCACACTATGTTTTTAATTTTGATTTAAATTCAGCCTGAGTATAATGTGTTGATGGATCAAACCTGAGGAAGAGCATGTCGTCTGAGTACAGGCCGTTGATGACCCCGCTCTCCTTCTCCAGGGCTAGCATACTAATGTGAAGCTTGCGGGAGTTCAGGAAGTCCAGCATCACCTTGATGATCTCCACTTCCTTTACATTTATGATCTCCTCAGCCGTCATTGTGGCAAGCTTTCACAGAAAGAATGAGAGAATGAATGCATCATTTAGCAATGTTTTATCTATAAACTGCTATAATATATATTCTTTCTAAATCAACCAGTGGTCATCAGGCCATTGTTTAGGCTAAATTAAAAAAAAACACGAATTTAAAAAACAATTTTATTGGTATTTTTCCTCCCCAGATTTAAAGACTAGGCTATGCTATAAAATATAGGACTTTAGGGCCTCTCTTATCACAGTACTTATGACAATGTTTCCAACTCTCCACCTCTGATGGCAGTCCTGGTTCAACATTTGTATTACTTAACATTTCAACATTTACTAATACATTATTGAAATCAAATGTTGTATTATGTACAGTTGCGTTTGTATTACCTAATGTTAAGACACTGTAATAATTCCACTGCTAATGGGACCTTATTCTAAAGTGTTAACATCAATTATAATGACATCAGCTATAAAACACTGTAGTGTTTGAAGACTACAAGTAAAAAAGTAACAACCTGAACTGTCTAATTAAAATGCCAAACCAATGTTATGACAGAGAAAAGTCAACATACCAGAAAATGCAAATGTAAACACACAAAAGCATGGGAGGAGGTGACCTGACATTCTACCAAAACAAAAACAGCCTGTTCCTCAACACTATCAGATCCAATCACATCACATCCAACTTAACCCATTTCAAATCACGTTAAATAAATAAACGTCAAAAACCAATGAAAATACCACTTAGATTGTTGTTTTAAAAATACACATTATTCCTGATAGCTTAGGGAATTAGTACTATATAAAGGAGAAAACCTTTCATTAAAATTAGCTATTAACACAATAAAATTATTACTTTAAGAATGCAATCATTTGAAATGGGTTGACACAACTACATTTAATCAACAAAACACGGTAAGGAGATTTGTAGTAGCTATTAAGGAAAATTTGCAAAATATACATTCATGTTCACCCATGCATTTCTACAACAAGCACAATGGTAGTATCTAATGAATTGCTTTTTAGGATTTAAACCTTTAACCTACTAGAAGCTCATTCTTTGAACCGCTAAACCACGCCACCCCCAAACATGCACTGTGGGAAACGCAGATTTGCTTTCTCATGCTTTCCTACCGCTGGACCTGCATGAATTCATTTATCTGACCGCTTACACTGATTATGTCCTAAATTAGCCATATTACAACCCATGAGGCACCAGTGAGAGCGGACATCCACCCATATGCACCGCAGACATATTCTGAAGCTGCGGGGGGAGAGTGTGTGTCATCCAGGCGGCGCAGAAGCAGCAGCCTCCCCGGCCTCGCCTATCCTCAAAACAACGGCGATAACCGTCGCGAGGAGCGATTTTAATCTTACCTGATAATCTCTACATATACGCGAAGTGCAGAAATCCTGTGTGGGTCCGCCGAGGGTGTGTCGACACGCACTGTCTGGTGTTTTTCCTCAGTGTTTCAGGGAGAGAGGCTCTTGTTGTCCCTGGCGCTCGCTGGTTGTCAAGCGCAAGCTTCCTCTGCGCTCTCCACCAATCCGCGCTCACGCACACAAACCCCGCAAAACCCGCCCAGGCCCGCACTGGCCTGCGTGTTATTTAACAAACTGAGGCTTAATGGGGATTTGTGATTAGCAGCATTATGTACGCATTATACGATGTGTGTAAACTAATACTAAGCCGAGAAAGTAGCGGTTTATGGGGATGTTTTGGGTTCCAAAAGAATCTGCTAAATGTAAATATCATGTTCTAATGAATTGTAAATTAATACAAACAACACACAAATACAAATAACACAATATACAAATTCAAATAACACAAAATTATAAATAGCACAGTTAATAACCGATATTTGGTTCAAAATGCTCGTGGTTTAAATGTTCTGTTGGGGGATGATTAATTTCAACTGACAAATCCAAAACACACACACACACATATATATATATATATATATATGGGTATATTTTGCTGATTTTTAAAAATTGTTTCATGATTCATATTTGTTTATTTTTTACATAAAAATCCTTCAAGTACTATTCAACATCGATAATGAATCTACAGCGTGAGCAGTGTGTAGTTCAAACAACACACAAACACAGTAACACAATATTCAAATACAAATAACACAACATTACAAATAATACACAAACATATAAGAAAGCTACACGATTAATAACCGATATTTGATTCAAAATGTATTGCTCTTGGTTAAATGTTTCCGGGGATGATTAATTTCAACTGACAAATCCAAAACAATATATTTCTTTCTGGTCCTCGAATCAGATTGGCTGTTAGGAGTGTGATATTAGAGTCCAAAATAACTCCAACAGCTATTTTTGTGTGTTTTTTGCTGATTTTTTAAAAATTGCTTATTTCATTAAAATCCGTTAAGTAATCCGTTTCTATTTAACAAACCAAAGTAGTTCAACTCCCAAATGAATGACTCATATGAACCGGTAGCTAGCGCGACCACTCTAGTCCGACTCTTGAAAGTATGACTCTTTTGAACCGATTCTTTTTAGTGAGTCTAAAACACACAGCGGGACTAGTATAGTCCGAGTCCCGAACAAATGACCAGTGTCTCTAATGAATCACTCCTAAGCGGTTCTTTTTAGTGAATCAAATGCATTCACAAGCTTTCAAATTTTGAGACTTAAATCAATCACTGTATTGACAGCATTTTTTATATATACACCTTAAACACAATATGCGTTTTCAGTAGTTTTTGTTTATACATTATAACACATTAAATAAGTTTGGTTTATTAGTTTTTTGTTGTTTGTTGCATTAGGTATTTTTTAACAGTTCCATTAACAATTATAATACTAGTAAGGAACCAGAATGGTTACATTTTTTATGATTCCCATCCCTAACCATAACTACTCACAATCATAAATGATGTTATTACAAGTGAATAATAATACTGGATCATAACAAAAGGGGAAAAATAGGTCAAACAGGTAAGGCTTTGGTTGTAAATCTGTATTTATGTTGAGGTTAACATTCAAATACAAACAGACAAAGCATATGATGAACAAACAGCGGACATGACCTGGAAAAAGATTAGACAGCGTGTGGAAATGAACATCTCTCACAAGAGCTTACTTCTGCTCTTAACACATCCCATCATACTTGCACCTGTTAAACATCATCTTTTTCATATGAAAAATATCAGTAATATTCAATGGCTTAAAAAATATGCTTAGTATGTAAAACTATATCTGTACAGCATCAATAAATTCAAACGATGATTTACTTCACTTAGTAAAAATAACAAATATCTCTCCATTCTTTTGCACCTGAAGACAAAATGTGTTACCAGACAAAAGCCTGCCCAAATAATCCCAGCTCTTTAAAATGCACGTCATAATTAAAAACGAGTTACCACATGATTTAGCAATAATATGCACCATCTCTTTGAAAGCTTCATTATATGATATTAAATAACTCAGTGTTTCCTCTGTATTATTCATATGGAAATTTACTCTACTCAAACAGTCAGCTAAACTGATCTGTCGCTCTAAAATGTATGTTTCAAACATACATGGCACCCAGATATTCTGAATCGTGACACTAGCGATAGCAATATACCTAGGAATGTATTTTATAATTCTAGCTAATATGTTTAGTTTTGGTCCTCAACTTCATCAGTTAAAGGCCCCATCATTACGTTTACATCACATACAGAGTAACACGAGCGTGTTCATTTTATAGAAAGAGTCTTGAGCGAACAATTCTTACTGTAGTTAATTTTACACACGTTCTGTAGTAGCGATTGCGCAACAGTTATTACGAATCCTACCCAAAATATAAAAACGCAGACATTAAATAAAGCAAAAAACTGAGGTTCCAGTACATTAAATGCTTCTTCAACTGTATTACCATCTGTAAAGTTAGTCTTCAAGTGTAGTGTGTCCCTAATATTCTGTACACCTGCATTTCCACAAACACAAAAGAAGCAGACTGTGTATCTTCATAGGATGCAATGACTTGCTCATAAACTGTGCGTTAAGCATTGCATAAAAGACACAAGACAAGCGTAAGGCCACAAAATTGAACATTTAAAATAAAAATTATGCAAAAAAAAGCGCATCCGTCAGTGCTGCAAACAAGTGTGTGTGTGTGTGTACTGTAGAACAGAAGGTTTCGAATTCGCCACAAATTAACATCCAAAGCCCGCAAAAGTGTTTTCTTTACATTCAGGATGTGCATCATAATGTCCGATAGGCAGTCTGCCAGTGAGCTGTGAACTTATTTGAGGAGTTTTTTGGGTGTGTTTTGTTTCTTGTTCTGCCAGAGGTGGCTGTAGATGGTGATGGCGTCCACACTAGCTGACATGGTCTTGGCGGGGATTTTGCTGAACTGTTTCTTATCTGAGCTGTATTTGTAGAGGTTTTCGATCATTTTGGGTGTGATGGTCTTGGGCCCGATGCCAGCCAGCTTGTTGATCTCCTCCGCCTCTGGATAATACGTGTACAGAGAGCGAAACTGGCAGCCAGAGTCTCTGAACAGAATCAAGAAGTTGTTGGCTTCGGTTTTCTCCATTTCCTGGGAAAAATAAAACAAATACTTACAAATATGAAATCATTATTATTCCCCTTCAGGTTTTAAATGACAATCTAGACCTCTACACCTCTATACAGGGCCGTCCTTTGGGCGGTGCGACTGCCCCGAGCTCCAAGGGGGCCCCGCTCCCTACCCCCCGCGTCAGCTAAGGACAACCCAGCCTCTATACCGAGTAAATCAAGTATTATTTATTTGAATAGGTCTCATGTAACATCTTCATATTCCATAGCCTCAGGATTGAAAAAAATGAATTAAATAAATAAATAAAAATAACTAAAAAAAAATTTCTCCAGCAATGCTTGTTCAACATTTTTCTCCTCACTAGGGCTGTCAAAAAATAAAAAATAAATAAATAATTGAATTTCGAACATTCATCGTATTTAAAATGAAAATCCACATTCGAATGCAAAAACGTTGCATTCGAATTTCAGGTGTGTGTCAGGCAGCCTTATCAGTGGCACACAAGATGCGATGACAATGTCATTGCATTTTAATGCTTTTTTAGCCTATCCAGTTGAACCCACTAGATGCAGCACTGCTACGTTGATCATTTAAAATATTGCGGAAAAAGAGAACATCAATGCGGAGAAGATCTTGTTTAAGGCAAAACTGAAACCAAGCCATTCACACAGAATGCATATTTATCGCATTTTCTATAGGGACATCTATCACGTTGCACTCACGTCTCGCACAAGAGAGACGCATGTTTAGAAAGCCACATACAATTAATGTAAGTTCAACTTTTAAAAAACATGTCTTGAGAATTTATGGCGTTTTTTTCCCCCATCCCACTGCATCTCATGTTTTTAAATTAAAAAAAAGTACTCTTTGGTTTTCGGGCCTTATGATGCTGTTTTGTTTTTAATTGTAATTATATTTGGTGTATAAGTATTAATATAAGTAATGCACTCTTTTCAAAGACAGTAGGTGTGGCACGGTATATGTATTCGTACCGAACCGTCACGGTACGGGCGTCCAGGCGCGCAGATGGCACTAGGGACGGGGGGGACATGACCCCCCCAAATTCATAGTGACCCGATCCGTCCCCCGCCCTCACTATCCCTACGAAAGGCGACAAAAATCGGTAAAACAGAGGATTAAACAGTGTTTGCACTCTCTCTGAGTGACGCCGCCGGGGCGCGAATCTTTTTTTCCCAGGATGGTATGGGAAGGTCCCGCCTTTTTCGCCTCTGATTGGCTAGAAGGGTCTCCTCCTATTGGGTAGGTTTAGGGGTCGAGTTAGTGTAGCCAATCGGAGAGAGCCCTTCTAGCCAATCAGAGGCGATAAAGGCGGGACCTCGTGCCTGTATGAGCGGTAACCATAGTGATCATATACAATTTATGACTGAGCTGAGTCGGTGATTTTCTGAACTGAAAAAAATCGACTGCAAGTGCCACATAAAGGCAATGAAGAGACAAAAAACAATCACCTCGTTTTTTCAAAAAACAATCAATGTAAGTATCCTATGCCTGTTGACTTTCCCAGATCTGGCAGATTAGATTTGTTAAGGGGAATAACTAGTCTGACAATAATGGCAAGAATGCTTTTGCACTTAGCAAACACAGCAAAAACTATTTATCGTCAGGAAATAATGTTTTATCTTATCATTTAACCCATTGTACTGTATAAATTGACTGAGGTATGTTCACTGTCGTGAAAGCCACTATAAAAATAATTATAAGTAAATTTGTGTGGTGGAAGGTTTATGCAAACAACAAATAAAGGCCTACATAAACTTTTGACATCCTCTTATAGCAGGAAATCGGAGGATATAGATTCTTAAATTATGGACTATGAAAAACATTTCATTTTTTGTTCATAATGATAGACTTTGTATGCTGAGATAAGCAAATGTTTAAATAAAACATACTTTGCTGAAGACATGAAGTTTTGGTGGGTGATTGGCATACTAGTCAAATAACAGTCTGATCATGAATTGCTAGTGGTGATCAGGTAGGCCTTTATTTACCTTTGTTCATTGTTGTTTATCCATGATTTCAAATAAGAATCCCCCAATGGCTTTTTAGTGCAAATCATTAGCCCAAATTACGCAAAGCAACTACTTGAGCACTAGTTAAAGCCCAAATTACGCAAAATAACGAATTGAGTTTAAATAATTTGCTGACAGCTTGGTCCCCCCCAGTTAAAAAATCCTATCTGCGCCCCTGCGGGCGTCTCGGTTCGGTGCATGAGGCCTTACGACGAATACAGGCAATTCACCCCCAATCCAGAAGGGGGCACCCGCAGTAAGGCAGCGTTGTTTGATAACCGCCAGCAGAAGAACAGCGAATGCCATGAGTTGCGCACTTGAAAACAAAGCCCCCTACACAGTGACCATGTGCTGATTCTGAACGCGTCTCTCACATAGACTGACAAGGGAGTATACTTTAAAGGCTTGCGCACTCAACTGTTTGCGAAATGGGGCTTTTGCTCGTGTATCCTACCTCTCTCATTCGGCACAGATCAAAATATTCCATAATATTTCCATATTTGCGATGTAACGTATCTGAATGCAAAACTATTATTTATTATGTAAATGATAGGCTTTGTACTTCAGTCTCGTTCCAACGGTGACAGAGGCGCGCGCGCTGATGTTTGGCTCACTGTATTTTATTTTGATAAAGCACCAACTGCGCTGTCAAATTAGCAATACTGGAACTGATTTGTGTGTGTGTGTGTGTGTGCGCTCCGGCACGATCACTTCAACTGTTTCCTTATACCAGCAGAATCGACTTTAAACACTTATTGTCTTATTAATAATCACTGTATAAAGGTCTGCTTTTATTTGTGTACACTCACAATGAAAACAAAACTGATTTTATATATATAACATGTAATAATATTTAGTATTTTCACATCTAGATTGAAAAAAATTGTAATTTGCACTACTGTCTGTTCAAAATAAATGAAAAGAAACTGAGCATAGTAGATTTTCCCCCCTCCTGTTGTACCAAAATCGTATGGAACCGTGACCCCCGAACCAAGGTACGTACCGAACCTTGACATCTGTGTACCGTGCCACCCCTAAAAGACAGTCCTGTTATTTTATTGCTTTGAAGAAATGTGCATAAGTGATGTTTTGCTCAATGCGCCCTCTTTTGGCCTCAGGAGAAGACCCCCAACTGAAACCTTTTAAATTCGAATATTGATGATATTTAAGTACAAAATTCGAATTTAGTTTTTCAGCCATTTTGACAGCCCTACTCCTCACCTCCAGGATTTTGTTCTTCTGTCCCTCATTGACGCGGCCTGCGAGGCAGCAGTGAGCCAGTGCGTTCTGGATGATGTATTTATTTGATTTAGCACTGGGCTCCTTGTACAACTTTGGCCCTAGAGAGGAAGAGATATAAGAATTAGAGGAAGCAGTTAACATTTGTGTGCAGACTACTGTTAAGGGTCAAACATATGATAAGGGTCAGTCATTTCTATCTACTTTTATTGTCAAAGTTCAGTGTATTCAGTTTAATGTTGGAGTAAATGGCATACTGCATGTTGGCATCTGATACACATATAAAATAGTGTAAACACGTTCCTCTACATAAAGATTTTATTTAAAATGTAATTATTCTAGATTTTAAATCACTTTTTTTTGCAGTTCATTAAAACTAATAAATTTTTTCATGTACAAACATTACATATACACTACCATTCAGAAGTTTAGGGTCAGTAAGATATTTTGAAAAAAAATATAATAATAATACTTTTATTCAGAAAGGATCAAAAAAATTGTTTTTGTTAAAAAAAAATTCAAATAAAGGCAGCCTTTATGAGTCTAAGAGACTTTTTAACTGTTAACTTTTTAACAGTAGTGTAGTAGATGAATAAGTCATAAAATGTTCATGCATAATAATGAGAAAATTGTAAATATTTTTAGATGGAACATAGCACGTCACACTGCAGGACTGTCATGTCACCTGTGTATTCTGTGTTAGACGCTGCAGACGATGTTGATTCGAGCTCCCAGTTCTCCCCGTTTCCACTTACAGATGGACACGGTGACAGAAAGCCCTCGGTGGACTCTGGCCTGAGAATAAACAAACATACACACTGAAAATAGATCTTTTATAAAGTCTGAAGTACTAATTTAACAGGTGGCCCTTGTCGCTGCTGGAAAAAGCAATGTTTCGTATAAAATCAACTGCCCAAAAAACAGTAGTAAGCATAACTCCACACACTGATGTTGTGAAACTGAAGGCAGGAGAAAAGGAAGCGGAGCATGGATGAAGCAGAAAAAAGCTACTCATACTGTAGGCATATTCTAACCAGGTGCAGGTTTCCAACAACTAATTCAAATAATTTAAAAAGCCAAAAGCAAAACTTCTGCATGACTGGTCATAGAAGTTATAGCCAATCAGAATGCATGTGATGTTTTTATACAGTGATGCAGAGTATGATTCTGTTGCAACCAGATGGACTGACAAAAAGTCTTGTCGCTTGTCATTTGTTGCTGGACAGAAACTAACATGGAAGAGGTATAATTTATCACTTGCACCTGGTTAAAGGGATAGTCCAACCAAAAATGAAAAAAAAAAAAAAACCAAAACAAACCTGTATGACTTTTTTTCTTCTGTGGAACACAAAAGATGATATTTTGAAGAATGTTGGTAACCAAACAAGTTCTGGTACTATTGACTTCCACAGGATTTTTGTCCATACTATAGAAGTCAATGGGACCTGAAACCATTTGGTTACCAACATTCTACAAAATATCTATCACTATGTGTTCTACGGAAGAAAGTAAGTCACACAGGTTTGGAATAAAATTTTCATATTTGGTTGGACTATCCCTTTAAGACAATGCTAAACTGAGTTTCATAAACAATTGCTAAAAGATTAGCCATTTTCCGTTGCTGCTATAATAAATTAGACAACAACAACAACAAAAATCACTATAAAAAACAAATACTGTAATACAAGAAAATATGAACACAAGTAAACAAAGACTGCCAATGATTGTTTTATAACAAATGATTCAAAGATGACAGTTATATAACAGTTTATTATGTTCCACTAATATGCTGATGAACCAGTGAACTGATCTGTCCAAGCGAATGAGTTTGTCCAGTGCCCAAGCTGAAATGACAAGCCGTCGGAGCCCTGCGAGCTAATGACATGGATGTGATGCTGTCTGCAAACTGACCTTCCCTTTCTCCCTTTAGGGGAGCTCAGAAAGAAACACAGACTGCCAGGAGACAGTCTGCTGCCTCTGAGCAACCAGAGAGAAGACAGAGATATCATAGACAGAGGAGGACAGAGGGTTATGAACAAGACAACAGAGATGTGTGTCAGTACTGATTAATACAAGAGAGTGACATTTTTAATCTCGACAAAAACTATCATTATTTTCTCTTTTTTTGAATGATTTTTACAGGGAAGGTAACAGTGAACTGGACCTGGTCTCACCTGGATGTCCTCTTATCTGATTTGACACTCTCATTGTCTGCCAAATTAAGGGAGGCGAGTGATAAGCTGGACACGGAATATCCACGTGGTCGTGACCCTAAATAAACAAATACACATACATGCACATAATTGGCATACGTTTTCTTTTAGAAGCCAGTTTCAAAAAATATTACAAGAGCTAATTAAATGTACTATTTTTAATAAAAATATAAAAATTTTAATAAAACGTCAAATGTAGATATATAATTATTAACATTATTAAAAGATATAATTAGATATTTTATATTACTAAATTAAATTATAAAGTATATAATAATAATATTAATAATAATAATTACAATAAATAAAAAGTTATATTTGAATGATTTTAATATTTTTAAAATAATAATAATAAAACAGTAACACCGACTCAAAGGGCTGACAACCTGGATTCCTCATTGTACCTGTGGTTGTCCGTGCTGGAGGTTTTGGAGACTCCATGATGTCTCTGTGCATAGATTTGGGGCGTGGCTTCTTCTGCTTGACACTAGAGGGGCGTGGCTTAATAACACTGTCCATGTCCTCCATCAGTTTGAGCTGCTGCTTCCTCAAATATTCATCTTTTATATACTCCCGTCTTGCCTTCTCTTCCTCCTTCTTCTGACGCTCCTCTTCCCCTTTCAATCTGATTATGGAAGCAGAGAATCCAAGTACGATGAACAAATTTCCTTGAAATCTTGCTTGAACAAGTTTAATGGCTTTTACAAACCATTTTGGATTCATTTAAACACAGAACCAAAACGGGTGAATGTTGGATGGAGCATATTCCAGTGACTAGTAATTTCAATGAATTGGTTCAGCTTTTAATTTGTGTTGTCACTCAGAAATGTTCTGGAATGAATTGAACTTCAAATGCTTTAAAGTGCTCATGAAATGAGAAATCAAATTTGCCTTGATCTTTTGGCATATAAGAGGTCTTTGTACTATTAAAACATCCTGTAATTTTCATAGCTTAAAATGTCCTCCTCATTATAAACAAAGCATTTATTTAATCAAGCTCCAAAAATGACTCGGATTTGAGAGGGCATGATGGTGTCACGGGGGCACAAACATTTGCATAAACACTGCCTCCAGAGCAAAACATCGATGAACAGTCTTCTCACTATAGGCCCTATCCACAGGCATCCAGTTGGCTTAACGGCTGACACTTGATTACACGCACATTACAAAAGCACATAGAAAGTCTGTCGTCAATAGGACAAATTGAGTGAAAGAACAGATATCAGAAGGTTCCAAGCGTAAGGAACAAGTGGACAGTTTATTTTTAATGGGATTGTTCTGAGCATGTTGTTTTGTAAACGAGGCACAGTGTCACACAGAGACAGAGTTCACAAAGAAACATTTGTTGAAAGATGAATTGGTACCAGATCTGACTGAAGCTGCATCACAAACCGTAAGTAAGCTTTGTCTGGAAATGACCGTTTTATTTTGATCATGTTGTCAATGCAATAGTGAGGGGGCGGGGCATTGATACGGTTTCCTATGCAATGATGTTAGCCAATCATAACAGTGGCCGATTACTGACAAGCCTTAAAGGACACGCCCTTTGTTTTTTGTATGCAAAAAAACTATATTAACATTATAAGTAAACCTCAAGGAACATATTCAAATAAAATAAAAATCCATGTCATGACCCCTTTTTTTTATTACTACATACTGTTGAATATAAATGAAAATAACTAGTTCTCTTATATTTATTTAGTGACAAACAGTGTGGAAAAAACAGCTTTGAATATGTTTTGTGTGTATTATTATAAAAACATAAAATTTATTTTACTGTTTATTAGGGCTGCCCTTGACTAAAGATATGTCCTACGTCATCCGCCCGACAATTAGCGGAAGCGAAAGAAAAGTGTTTATAACGTTTTATATATGGATATTTTTCTTACAAAGACGCATTGATTCGCTACAGGAGGCCTTTATTCACCCCAGAGCCGTGTGAGGATTTTACTATGTATGGATTCGCTTTATTTGATGTCTTTTGGACTGCTGAACAGAAACACCCGCCCACTGCCATTATAAAGCTTGGAAGAGCAAGGACAATTTTTAATATAACTCCGACTGGATTCGTCTGAAAGAAGAAAGTCATATACACCAAGGATGCCTTGAGGGTGAGTCAATCATGGGCTAATTTTCATTTTTGGGTGAACTAACCCTTTAAATCATAATAATGAGCCTTTAATTGCCTACATAGCCTATAAGCGCTCAAGTGCATGCATAAAGCTTGCCACAGCACACCGGCAGATATAATGATTATGAATGAGTCAGGGAAAAACAGTAAAGAGACTATTAAAGTGCCCCTATTATGGATTTTTAAAAATGATCTTTCATGCAGTGTGTAACACAGCTCTAAGTGAATAAAAACATCCAGCAAAGTTTTAAATCTGAAACTGCACAGTGTATAAATTTATTGTCTCTCAAAAAAAAAAAGTAGACTCTGAATCATTGAAAGAAGTCGTTTTTAAAACTAACCCCAAGCCATTTCAAGCTGATGTCAAGATGAAACATTAGCATATTGCCCGCCCACTTGTTGCTGCGCAGACCTGGGAAAACTTGTACCTCCCCCCACCCCCCCTTTCAGATGACACGCAGCTCATTTCTCCATCACTGCAAGTTACTGAAACCACAATTTAAAACACGCAACACATGGTAGAGGCACGTTTGTGCGGCAGAGCGTCTCTCTCTTGCACTGTATGGACGTGACAGACAACTAGTTGTCCAGTCCTGTTCCATTCACACAGTGCGTGTTCTGAGAATGCGCTTGTGAGTCCTGAAAATTTACAGGTGTGAGTTCTGTTACAGAATGCAGTTGTCACACCCGTAAATAACCGTACTGTGTGTAAACGTAACCATATTAAGGACTAAAATACAGGACTGACAATCGTATTTTGCTGCTGTGTGAACTTGGCCTATGTGTGGCAGGACTTCCCGTGGGTTATATATAGCGGTTCACATTTACAGGTCTGAGTGATTGCTGCTTAAAACCATCGGTCAATTTTCGCGTTGGTCTGAAAGAAAATGCAAATTCATTCTTTGCCACTAAGTGCCGCTTTTGGAGCGGTAAAAATGGCTGTTACCCCGGTATGATTTCTGTGAGCATGACATGTTGAATTAGCTACACTATCTATGATTGAGTGGCTTTGTTTACTGTGATTGTGTAGTTCTCTATTACTGTGTGATGTTGGAGTTGTGGTGTTTTTCATACCGTGCTGCTTCTTTCTTTTGTTCCATCTCGGCCTCCTGTTGCTGTTTCTTGATCTGCATCTCTTTCTCCCGCCGTAGCCTTTTTTCCATCAGAGCTGCTTTCTTCTGTGCAATATCCTCCTCTGGCTTCAGGTCATCCTGAGTCACAGCAACACAAACAAACAATCATTCAGTCTGACACAAAGAACCTCATGTGCAGTTGGGTGTACAAGACAATGTCTCTCACAGAACATTGTATAGTGCTTCACAGTAAATGACAGAATACTCAAACACATTTTTAAAAAATGCAAAGAGTCTATCTCAGATGAGCGCTTGCTTGAAACTACAAAGACATGCTGAAGCTGTTGAACTGAGTTACCATTCCTGTCAAATACAAAGAATTTAAGTATTTTGTTAGTTTGAAATAAACCCCTGGTTTTGGATATTTTAGAGAAAAATGATCAAATATGGCAGTAAAATCTGCTAATTATTGGGAATACCTCAAGTAAGTTCATTCAATGTTTTTTTTTTTTTTATTCAATTGCTTTAACGTGTCAATTTAGGGTAGGGTTTTTCGATCTTTCAGATGCCACGGACCCCTAAATATGATTAATCTCTTGTAAGGGACTACATTTTAAAAGGCAGTAAAAAGCCATTATACTGTGTTTAAGAGGCTATTTATTTTCTAGTCTAAAGGCCCAATTCATACTGTGAAAGTAATATTGCAAATAAATGTAAAATATTATTATATTACATTAGATTATTAATTTTTTCTACTGTACTGTTACTGTACAATAAGCTTTATTTACTTATTTATTTACATGTTTTTTTTTTTTTAATCATTTCCCCCCCATAGTTATAAATTATTTAGTTAGTTTATTTATTTTAACATTTTTTAAATTGTTGTAAAAACCTGATTTAGGCAACTTTTCTTTATATGTGAGTGTTTTCAGCTCTCCGAGTCTTCATACTTTCTATGTAAATATCTGAATCTCACCCTAAAGAAGAAGCCACAGCACATCTTCTGGTCTGGCCTAGAATCTGTCCCAGTCTCCGTTTCTCTGCTGCTCTCAAGATCGTGTCCATCCAGAGGCTTCAGAACAGAGAGAGGAACCTCAATCAGATCCTTCTTCTCATGTGACCTTTCTTCATTTGTGTGTCCACTGGCCATTACCATGGAATGGTCCATTGTCTGCTGAGACAGAACCTCAGATGTTGGCGCATTCATGATTTTGTCACTCTTTCCAATGTCCTGTTTTTCTTCTCCCAGCTTTTCATTCACCTGAGCAGATGGCGAATTTGCAGCTGCTTTTTGTGCATCTTTGGGCTCTTGCTTACATGGCTTTTCTCTAGATGTGTGGTCCTCACTCGAAGGTCCCTCGTCATGTCCCAAATAGGCGAATGAGCTAGACTGTGACTGACTCTGCAAAACACGTCTCAGTCGAGGCAGGCTGTCCACTGACTGTGGCGTGTTGAGCATGCGGCTAAAAGGGGTAACCTTCAGCTCATTGGGCCTTGGCGTTCGTGGTGTTCTTGCATGGAAAGATGCAGACTTCCTTTTGATCGTAGAGGGTGAACGGTGTGTCGTGCGTGGTGAACCAGTGGATGACAAAATGGGGGAGAGCGAACCCACTGAACCTCGACCAACTACGCTGCTGCTGCGCAGCTCACGCAACTGTTTGCGTGGCGACGGATCCGGAGGCGAAATCTCCCAACTTTGGTGTTCACGCATCTGCATGATGTGTTCCTGCTGCTGTGCCAAGCGCTGCATCTCCGACTGTAGAAAGCTCAGAGACGTGTTCAGGCGCTCAATGGATCGCGTATAATCCCCCAGGTCCACTTCCACGGCTGCTTCCTCCAGAGGTGATTTCGGTGGTGCACCGTCTGGTCGACATCTCTCAAGCCTAGAATCAGTGTCATTCGAATTCAAAGATGTTTTTGGGGGTTGTGGGTCACTGGTTTGTTTTTCCCGACCATCTGGGCCTTCGCTGTCGCCCACTAGTGGCGACACGACTCCTTTACGCCTGACCACATTGAGGAAGGCGGTCCTGCCCATGCGCTGCCTGTGACGCGTAAAAGCCTCTTCGACTTTCTTCTTCTGTGCCTCAATGGCTCTACGTTTTTCTTCTAGCTTCATCTTCAACTGTACCATCTCCGATGCCAACAGGTGCGAGGGATCCCGAGGGGAGGTGATGCGAGAGGGGCTGCGGGCATCAGGAGTAATCGAACGAACTGTCCCCGTCGCTCCTGGGGTTGTGACGTTCAGGTCGCCGCTCTCAGGCGTGTTACCACCGCTCCCACTGCTGCGCCCATCACCGTGGTTTAATTTACGAAACTTCTGCTCGGCGAAGCTGGTCATGCGAACTGCAGAACCCAATGAGGAGGCCAGGCTGGTGGCCAGGGAGCGTGTTTCCAAAAGACTCGGACACGGGCTGCCGGATGTCTCCGGAAGTGGACAGGAACGAGCTTCGCAATCCTGGTCCATGTCTGAATAGTCCTTGAGGGATGAATCCTCATCCTGTCCGTCCTGGATATCCTCGGTACGGACGTGGATTCCAGTGTCCATGTCAGTAGAGGTGGAATTTAGGTCCACGTCATCTGCTGCTCTAGTCTTGGAAAGCGAGTCCTCTGGATCATTTGTATCAGATGTGGACTTGTGGGAAGACGGGTTGTGCAGGAAAAAGGCGCTGTCCCCAGATGGGAGCTGCAAGCTGCTGTGGGGTCGCTCAGAGTCATGGATGATCTTCAGGGCTTCTTCTATACTTGGGGTGTTGGGCTGAGGGTCATACGGAGGGCTTGAGTTATCTGCCGATACACCATTTGAGTACCTGAAACATAGGATATTTGTTCAGTTTTAGAGAACTCTCAACATTTTGATAACTATTACTTCAAAATAAAACAGTTTGCCACTGAATACAATAAAGCGTTCTTATATATATCTACCACCTAAAAAAAGAAGAAATAAAGCAGCCTGTCTCAGAAGCTAATCTACAGTGAAAATCAGAGCCATGGTTTACTGTGCATTTATACTGAAGCTGATTGAGTGAAGAAGCATGCATTTCTACAGAAGCCAAGCGTCATGCTTGTGTGGTGGATTGTGGGATTGATAGCAGACTGGATAAAGTGTTAAAAGCATTCAAAAGTTGAGAAATTCTCAACTTTATGCAAACGGCAGCAAATGTCTGCGAGGTTGAGATAATGGCATTTGTCTTAAACATTTCTATGCAGACTGTGCTGGAGTTTCAGTTGGATTTAGTGTAAAAGTCACATTGTTTACACATTGCAAACGTTACATGTATGCAAAATACCACAGCTTAGACAATTTCATTGCAAATAAACTGGCTTATCAATAGGTACTGAACGGAGTCGGTATTTGATAATACTGCAGAAATACTGCATCATCACCTTTTCACAATTTCAGTATCGACTTAACAAAGGACTTGTACTAGTATGGACTGTATATTGTGCTTTTGTCATTTTGACAGTGTCCTTCTCCATTCAGTTCACTTCTTTTACGTTTCAAAAAAAGGCACAAAAGATTTACCCAGCGTAGTTTGCCAGACGATGTCTGCTGATCTGTCTGTTGGATTCCTCATCATCCTCCTCACGTATTTTGCTGTGGGCGTTCCCATTAACGGGCTGGAACGAGAGGTTCCTTCGCATGCCTCGGGCCGCGTGGTGAACTTTAAAACCCAATCTTTCAGTGCTTGCTGATCGGCTCAGTCCACGTCCTGAAGATGAACTCATGCTGTCATCAAGTGGAATCTCAAATGATATCCCATGAGCTGAAGACCTGAGGACAAGACAAACAGTAACTCATCCGCAGCATGTAAAGAAATAGAGAGTTTGTAGAGGGCACAAACCGTTTCTCTTTAGGCCATGTCCCCACACATCCGTCCACATACGACATGGAGGATGACCGCCTGATAACTGCTGTGAGAGAAAGAAATACCCATAAATTGTATCAGTGTGTGCTAGAGCCATGTTTTTCCAGCTGAGCTACAGGAGACACAAAACTAATGAGAGGTGCAAAATTTTTTATAAGTTCTACAAAATTGTCCCAAAAGTCTTACCTGAGTTGTCATTTTTAGGTTGTGACCTAAAAGATGAAATTGTTTGGAATATAAATTCAGACTTGCATAAACTCATGATCAATAATTTAAATTCTTTGTAAATATCAAACTTGCATTGTATTAAAGACAAACCTAGACTGATCCGGACTGCCTGGCCTGTGGATCAGGTTTTGTTTGGTTATGGGAGCCATTGTAATGGACTGGGATGGGTCAGATACTACAAAAGAAGAGATAAATAAAACCGGTGTTAATAAAATGCATGACATGCACACCAAATATAATGACACCAGATGAGACAGACCTTACCTTTGGTATTGAGTGTTCGGGGCTGAACAAAAGATGGTTTCACAACTTCACACCACCAAAATAGCTCTGCCATAAACACAAGGTAATTACTCTGAAAACACACAAACACACTAAAATTAATGAGAAGAAAATGATGAAACTTTTAAACAATCTCTCTTCACTCTCTTCAAACATTGAACTGACGTGTTTGTGATGTGCTGGTCTTGTAATGTTCCTCTATAACCACAAGATGTCAATATTCTCCTGTAGATTGTAATAGACTCTTACTAACTTTAAAAAGCAAGATGACAGCTACTGTACATATATACTGTGCATGTATGTAGTGTACTGCCTACTATTATTTAAAAATTATGAAACCGTATGAATTGTTACTTTAGGTATTCTTTGCATGCAGAAATTTTCCATACTACCCACAGTATACATACTATATACTGCATGACGAATAGTAAGGATGGTCATGTGATCTGAACATGGTGGGAGTGAAGCCTAGATTCTGATCACCCAATAGGCATCATAACATTCTGATGTGACAGAACACACAAACACAAGTTTAAGCTATTTAAACAGCGTAATAACTGTGCAAAATAACTGACTGTCCTTAGTGTATAACATAATACAGAGCATTTATTGAGAGCAACAGTGCAGCAACCATAAGAGTCTCTTTCAGTGCATTAAAGGGTGTTCTGACCCAACAAGAGCAACAAAGCAACCGGGGCAGGCTGACACGAACAGAACAGACCCAGCACTCTCTGCTGATTTATTCAGTCCTGACACCTTTATTTCACTATAGTTAGTGGCTTGTGTTAGCCTCATGAAAAAGGCCTAATTTAGTGAAAAACACACCACTTAAGCCCTAAATGACCAAAGAAATCAGATGTACCTTTGTTTTACTGGAGAGCATGTGATTGGCAGAAGCAGCCAACAAGTATTTTAACCTGGTTTACATAATTGACCACAGACTCATCTGACATAACGGCAAATCCACAGCTGCCAGTTTGGAAAATGTAACACATTTTGCTCAAAAAATATGTTATGATGGTGGCTGTGTGAGGTAACGGCTTCACATGGACTGTGTTTATCTAGATAAACCACTTCACTAACATAACTGTTTGAGGCAATCCACTTGGCAGAGCTCTCACATACACACAAACGATGACTCAGTCATCCCAAACCGTCAGATTTAAAACATGCACTGGTCGGCTTTCCTTTCCTGCACCAGCCCTGCTGAAATTCCCTGTAATATTCCAGTGATCACTCATTCATCTTGGCCTCAAACTAAAAAAAGATATTCAGTGGAAAATCACCACAGAAAGCGCTCAGAATCTGTATCCTAGAAACCATGTAAAGTTTGCAACACTGAACCAAATGGGAAACACATATCATATTCATTGTGTTGGAACATCTGAGAAAACTTCTGATACTAAATCATACCAGGAAAAAATAATAATAAAATTAGCACAAAAGAAATAAAATAATTTAAAAAATCAGCACATCAAATCAGAGCAGATTTTCTGAAGACAATAAGAATAGTGAGTGTCATGCAACAATCCTCATCAAAACATGTCAAGATGATCTATCAAAATAAAATCCATCAATAAATCTTTTAGTAAAATGGTATCAGTAAAGACATTTACATGTATTTATTTACAAAAAAATTTACATTTTACTCCTCTTCTCGATCTTGGCAAATAAACCTGCCAATGTATATCACAAGTATTGTCAGCTCCTTTTCGAATTGCTTTTGTCCCTCTTTTGTTAGTCGTTTTGGATAAAAGTGTCTGTTAAATGCATAAATATAAATGTAGTAAAGAGAAGTAAACTGTACTGACGTCAGGTTTACCTTGATGGTGCTGGAGGCATACAGCATATCCTCCAGGGTGAAGTGACAGCAGTTGTTGAGGTTTTCTCTGCAGAACTCCTGGATCAGCTGGAGATTGTACAGACTGTCAGCCAATGACATTGTTTCTTTGACACAGATATCTGGATGGGGAGGGAACAAACCACATAACAGCAAATGACATTATGAGTATATCTGAGGGGGCAGAGACAGAACTCAAATAGAAGCCAATGGAGATTCATAAAGACTGTGAGGGCGGGACCAGGATGTGTGATGTAACGAGCAGAATCCTCAGAGTCACGGGGTGGAGATGTGTTTATGTTTGAATAACTGCTCCTCTGTTCTCGCTCAAACTTCCATTCACGCACTCCTACTCGCTCTGTCTATTCCTTTCACTCATTTCTTCCTCCACCCACATATACCCTTATTCTTATGAAGAAATTCTGACTTTTATATAGCAAGGATGCATTAAATTGATCAAAAGTGACAAAGACATTTGTGGTGTCATCAAGTGGCTTTAGTAGCACATTGTCTTTCAAACCAAGTTTAAATAAAAATTAAAAAAAACCTGCTATTATATCACTAAGTCAAGTTTTAAGTTAGGCAGGGACTTTGTGTCCTTCAGAAGACTCTAAATATCTGAATGTTATGTTTGTGGCACGAGGGACTTCAGAGAGAGTTTAGTGGATAATGTAGTTTTCCTGATGCTGTTTGTGTGTGTATGCCTGTTATCTATGGGGCCAGATTAGGGCCAGAGTATTTTGTAGAGGGTTTATCTGTACAGTCCTCTGTTGGAAAATTGTGCTACAGTATTTCAACTACACCTCTCACTGAAACAAAATTAAGACAATAAGAATACACTCTTTCTGACTAAAGTATATTGCAGTTGTGTAGGTTATTTCCGTAGACAATGTTCAAGTCTAAAACTACACAAAAATTACACTTTATCGGTCTCTGTCAGAAAGAGATACATTAACGAGAAAACTAGTGCGCTATTTATAGAGGCTATATCTTTAACACCAAGCATTTCTGCAGACTCTGTTGATCTTCTCCTTGATTCCTTTAACTCAAAAAGTTAAGAATGTTATTGAGGATATTGCTCCTGAAAAAGTCAGTAAGAAGACTGGCAGACAGAAATCACCTTGGAGAAAATCAACAGCAGTTCAGAGTATGAAAAGACAATGCAGAAAAGCTGAGCGGATGTGGCGGAAGACGAAACCTGAAATCCACTATAGCATCTATAAAGACAGCCTTCATGCTTTCAGTCTCAAACCCAAAGAGATATTCTTTATTAAAGTTAAGATTTGTCCACGCCACCCTATAACGGCTCATTCAAGCACGGCCCCACATGTCTGCGTCACGATGTGGAAATATTTGCTTAATGCTGCCCAAATGTTCACATACCTTGACTCTAGGGGTCAAACAACTAAAAACCAAGTCAAAAATCTTGGGGTGATTCTGGAGACAGACCTTAGTTTCAGTAGTCATGTCAAAGCAGTAACTAAATCAGCATACTATCATCTCAAAAACATTGCAAGAATTAGATGTTTTGTTTCCAGTCAAGACTTGGAGAAACTTGTTCATGCCTTTATCACCAGCAGGGTGGATTATTGTAATGGTCTCCTCACCGGCCTTCCAAAGAAGACCATTAGACAGCTGCAGCTCATCCAGAACGCTGCTGCCAGGAATCTGACTAGAACCAGAAAATCTGAGCATATCACACCAGTCCTCAGGTCCTTACACTGGCTTCCAGTTACATTTAGGATAGATTTTAAAGTACTTTTACTCATTTATAAATCACTCAATGGCCTAGGACCTAAATACATTGCAGATATGCTCACTGAACATAAACCTAACAGACCAATCAGATCATTAGGATCAAGTAAGTTAGAAATACCAAGGGTTCACACAAAACAAGGGGAGTCCACTTTTAGCTATTATGCTGCCCGCAGTTGGAACCAGCTTCCAGATGAGATCAGATGTGCTAAAACATTAGCCACATTTAAATCCAGACTCAAAACTCTGTTTAGCTGTGCATTTGTTGAATGAGCACTGTGCTACGTCCAAACTGACTGCACTGTATTTTATGTATAATCATTTTTATTTCTAACTGTTCTAAATTCATTTTAAATCAATTTTTAAATACTTTTAAACGTTTTTAAATTTCTGGTTTCATTGTTGTGATCTTTTTTTTTTATGATTATTTTACCTCCTTTTTATGTAAAGCACTTTGAATTACCATTGTGTATGAAATGTGGTATATAAATAAACTTGCCTTGCCTTGCCTTATCATACTTGGTACAAGATTAGAAAATCACTACTAATTGTGCGGTTTAAAGGGTTACTCCACCCCAAAATGAAACTTTTGTCATTAATCATTTACCCTCATGTCGGTCCAAACCCGTAAAAGCTTAGTTTGTCTTCGGAACAAAATTTAAGATATTTTGCATGAAACCCGGGAGGTTTGTGACTGTCCCATTGACTGCCAAGTAAATAACAATGTCAAGGCCCAGAAAAGTATAAAAAACAAAGAGGAATCAATACGGTATGCCGCACTGTCTGAAACATGTCTATGCTTGTGTGCGCTTCGGTGCGCAAATAACGAATTGAGTTCTGTTTCATTTCTTCTTGTGGTTTTAAATAGCTTAAACATGTAAATTGGCAAATGAATCTGCAAATCACATGACGAATGGTGGGGTCTGAACCTGGTCCGTATATCACGGATCAACTGCGAGCCGTTTAAGCAAAAACCTTTTATTTACTGATTTAACATGAAATCGTCAAATTGCTACTCGATATCAATCGCATACAACGAAAATACAGAATAATTAGAAAAATAATTTACGCAAAATAACATTTTCCCCAGAACTTTCTCGTGAGCCGGTAGGAATTCTTCCACGGCCCGGTAGTGGGTCGCGACCCAGTGGTTGGGGACCTCTGGTTTAAACGATGTGCAATTTGACATTATCGAGAATTTGAGAGTGCACGCATTCATTACGTGAAGTCTAGACTAGTGTTCGAGCGTAGGGTGTGTTCTTTCACTGAACTTTCACTACATTGAGAATGAACACAAAATTAAAGACATGGGGGCAGAAAATGTATATAGGCTATTTTGTAGTTAATCAATTTCACACAAAGAATAACGAAAAATAACGCTCCAAAAATGACCATGATTACAAATGTGATATTGATTTTTTACTACAGTTCAATAAACAAGAGGTTAATTAAGATACTTACGTTTTAGACACCATATTTACTGTTTTTGCTTTATTTCGACAACAAAAATCACTCCAACCACAGCCACAGCACTGTTTTGAGTCTCTGAGTCTGAGCAACATGAGGGTGTTTCGTTCCTGCATGAATCAACCGTTTGAATCATTTGGTTCAATCACTATGACTCACTTATTAACAGTGACTTACCGCCACCTGCTGGCGATTTTAATTTCACATTCAAAATATCTTTTATTATTTAAATAATTTCAAATATCAGTATTTAACGTTTTGTGTTTAATATATCAAAACATGATTCATGCATTTGTAATTGCAGGTAAATGCATCTAAATGCCACTTCAGATGCAGCTTCTGTGTTTTCTCTGCATTGCAAAGATGAATTTTGTTGATACTGATTTAATTTGCTTGGTAACAGCCCAAAAGTCTTATTATTCTAATTCACTGATTAAATGTAAGAATTTGACTCAAAAGATAATGGACACTTTTAGAAAAAATGGCTTTATAAAGATAAAAATGCCCATAAAATGTAAAAATCTGTTTAAACTTATTAGAAAAGATTAATTTCTCTCAGTGTGAACTGACCACCACACGGAATATGAAGAATATCAAAAACATTAGGAGTCAGCTGTCTACGGCAGTCCTTAAGGTACCAGCACAATAACATACAGCAAAATATCGTCTAATTATTGTTATCGATAAAATCCCAGAAAATATCGAGATATTATTTTTTGTCAATATCGCACACCCCTATCGTCGCTTCATTAAATTCAGATTGAACCACTGATGGCAGATGGACTATTCTAACGATGTCTTTCATACTTTTCTGGGCCTTGACAGTGGTATTTACTTGGCAGTCAATGGGACAGTCACAAGCCTCCCGGTTTTCATCCAAAATATCTTAAATTGTGTTCCGAAGACGAACGAAGCTTTTACGGTTTTGGATTAATGACAAAATTATCATTTTGGGGTGGAGTAACCCTTTAATGTCAGAGACGTGATCTAGCAGTACTATGACACAACAAGCCTTAGTGATCATGCAGGTAAAACAAATTTTAATCCAACTATGACAAAAAATTGTGCAGTTCAATACAGAAGAATCTATTTTAAAAATTAATTAAATTAATAGATAGAAAATAGAAAAACATGTCATTAAAATTAAAATGATATCTGTTCTTCACACAAAGCTATTGTATGGATTCGCAAGGCCTTGAATTCAGAGAAGGAATCTTATGGACTACATTTTTGTCCTTTTTGAAAACTAACAGCTCTTGGTCAATATATGCTTTTATTGCATGTATAAAAAGCAGCATGAATATTCTTCAAAATATCTTCTTTTGTGTCCCATGGCAAAAACTCTTATCTTTAACACAAGGGTGGATAAATAATGGCAGAATTTTCAGTTTTAGGTGCATTATACCTTTAAATTAGAGTGAAAGTCTACAATAAAACCAAACGTTCATGGTCCCAGAACCACTTAATGTGCCAAGGCCCTTTCCTGACATGTCATATCAAATATCAACATCTAATGTCGCTCTCTAAATATGAATCTAACACCGTTTCTACACTGGATGCGATAGCTTGAGGCTGACTACAATGGATGCGAAAAAGTGACCGTTGCAAATCATTTTAACTTTGTGTCAGCATGTCATAAATAGAACGAGGCATCAGTTTACTGTCGGGCATTTGTCGTGTCGCGCTATGCTGCATCCAGTGTAGACAGCATCACTGATTATAATGGGTTCTATAGTATTTTGTCACGCTGCGCCGCTTGTATCTGGTGTAGACAGGGTGTAATGCAGCTCTCTAAATATAAATAAAGTATTCAAAATATAGTGTGAGAAGGTTGAAACGTGGTAGGAGAAACAGTACCTTCCAGTGGCACAGCATCAGGACAGTAGAAGTGCAGTAGTGCAGCCAGTGCACAGCCGTCTGTGTTGTCCTTCAAGAGATTGTCCACCAGGGGGAGACAAAGAACCGGACGTGCTTTAGAGTCCTCTCTTCTGTACCGCCCCTATGGATTACACACAAAGAAAAGTTGCCATAACAGCAAGAAAAATGCATTATAAACAGATCCGGTTAAAGACATGAGTCAGTTAAGGGACACACACACGCACACAACTGTAGAGAACAAAATTACTTAAGAATATTGAGATAGGGCTGATGTAAATTAACCCAAAATACTATAGTTACAACTGCATGCAAAAGGATGCAAGGAGTAAGATCACCACAGAAATCTGATGTCTTCTTCTTATTTGTTCTGTATAAGCAAACTTAACATCTTTAGTGTCTCTCAAACTTAGCATTTCATCTCTAGCTTATAAAATCTTGACTTCCTGATATTTGTGTTTGGATTAATGGATTTTATGGTTTTTGGGTGTGTTCAAGTTGTTGTTTTAGGCCAAAGTTACAAAGGCAGGTACACAATAAAACTGGACTGTGGACTTTTGAATATTTCATACAGTAGGCACTGTGCATGTTTATACGGAAGTATTCCTCAACACAGTACACTCACTGTGACTGTTTTTGCGTGCCAAATAGAGTAAGAACAAGCTGCAAAACAGCACCCAGCATTACATGAAGAACAGAAGACTTATAGTGTAAGTACTGTTGAAGTTTTCATTAATTTCTCATGATGTAGAATGACTGTAGCTATGTTTCCAAAACAACTTCTTATTTATTCTGTAATTTCTTTCAATTATAATTTCTATAAATATAATTTAAATATAGTGTATTTATTAATTATTTAAATATTTGTCAAAAGTATTTTGAATAAATCTGAGAAACAAGGCAAATGAAATATTAAGTGTTACATTGGTATATACAGTATAGGAGCTTTGAAATGTTTTCATTTTCACATTATTTTCAAATGTTTTTTCAAAGCTTTATCTGTGGATTGACTTTGGTAGACTTGCATCTGCAGTACTTACATCTGCAGGGCAATTTATGATTCAGCAATACAATTAGGATATGTCTAACTTCAAAGGAATGAAAAGCATAGTTTGTATGAGCCCATGCTGTAGCCATGATACACAGAGAAATTCTAAGGAAGTGTTTGGAAAAGCCTTGATTTTCATGTACAGATCAAATGTTTCTAAAATAAATGAAGACTAAGTAGATTACATGTATTTTGACAATTTATCACTTATTTAATAACATCAACTTATAAGAGTTCAACAGCATGCAAACATAAGGAAAGAATGACTGTTTCAGAGTCTTAAGGTGCGTTCACGTCATATCGGAATTCTCGTAATTTCGAGATTCCAACTTGTAAAAAGCGTTCATGTCCTCGTAGAACTCGTAATTACATCTTGTGAACTGGGAGTTTTCTGAGAGCTACGACTTGTACCATGTGACCGCTGTACCACCTGACCACCACAGGCTCTGTTTAGGCGCTGATAGTGTTGCCATAGAAAAGCATAATTCCGAGTCTGAGGATGTAGAACGTCATGTGCTGTCATCTCAAAATTACAGTAATTACGATATAGCATGAACGCAGCATTAATGTTCTAATGAATATCTCCTCACCTTTTGAACCATGCAGGGTTCTCCTATATCTCGAACTCTTTGTTCTTGTACCAAAAGTTCTCTAAGGTGTTCATTTACCTGCATTGGAAAATGAACATGTGTACAATAGTCATGTAGCCAACACAGGTACACACAAGCACAAATAAACAGATTCGTTCACAGGATTTTTCTGTGTATTTTGCTGTCTCACTTACTTACATATTAGAAGTAAACTGTCGCTGTGTTTACATGATTGTTACTTACCTGTTGTAATATGCAAACTGAAAAAAGTAATAAATATATTTTTCAAAAAAAAAAGAAAGAAAAAAACTGTCAGTGAAGTATTGTATGTGGATTTAACTCTTATATGTCTTTACTTGTCTTGTCAGGTGGATGATTGGTAACACATGATGAGATAAAAACAAGGATGGACAGAGCTTAGAGAGTGTTTTCATACTCATAAAAGGTAAGATAGACAACAGAACATACGGTGATCTCTACAAAAGGAAACTTTTAAGATTTTAGTTTACAGCATGATGCCAAACACCATACTTGCTTGATGTGTGTATGTGTGTTGAATTAAATATGTTAAATGAAATAAGTTCATATAATGTGATCATGACTCTTCAGAGGGCTTGGAATAAACCACTCTATTTTTATGGATTGCTCTGTGCCTTTAGCTGTTGTATATTTATATCATATTTTAATTATTATTTTTTTGTTTGTTTGTTTTAGTATGGCTACAGTAATTCAACAGACAGAACTTCCTCTTCGAGTAGAGGAGTGGACGAGAGAGCAGGTTCATTACTGGCTGACTGAGGTGATTAAAGTGGATAAAAAACATGCAGACAAGCTGTATGAGGAAGAAGTATCAGGGGAAGAACTAGTCTGTTACCAGCCCAAACATCTGCAAGAACTTGGAATCAAGCATGGTCCAGCTGTTAAGATTATCACCCGGTTAGAGACGTTAAAGAAGGAACAACAAGAATCATATTCTTCTGACAATTCCTACACACAGCACACAGAGGCAAGGCTGGACACAACAGTGGAAAACAAAGACAGCATTTCAACAGATCAAACACAAATATCTAAAAAAAAAGCGAAAAAATCAAAGAGAAAATCACACAAAAAAGAAAATACAGAACTTAAAAGTGCTAATTCCATGGACAAATTAATACAATTGGGAAAAGATTCAATGGATAACATCTCCAAAAGCACTCCAAAAGAAGAGCCACAACCAAATACACCTGTAAGCGAACTCCCTTCACAAAACAAAAATATTCCACTTTCAGAAACTTCTAGTTGTACATCTTCACAAGAAACCGAACCAACAGAGTCAGCTGACCCTAAAACATCAAACATTAATACTGATAAAGTAGTTGACGAGGAAAAGCACATGACGAGGTCCAGATCCGTACAGCAGTCATGTAGTCTCTATCCATTTGATCAGAACTCTGCTTCTCATCGATACATTCAAAACTATACTTTACCACCAGAGACGGGACCAGGTAATCTGACAGATCCAGTTCATGAGTACAAGTTCATGGGCAGAACAGATGACATTGATGTGATGAAGAAGAAGTTCAATAAAGAGGTGTTTCGGTTTGCTGCTGGGTGTATGAACAGCCGCACAAATGGAACCATCCACTTTGGTGTAGCAGACTCCAAAGATTCTCAGTATGCTCATGCTGAGATTATTGGGGTCAGTGTTGAGAAGAAGGACACTATCATTGATCATTTTAATCAGGGTATTAAATCACACTTTGAAGAGCACACACATGAAGCAAAGACTTGCATCAGACAACCACGCTTTGTAGAAGTGCTGTGCCCTGATGGCACACTATCTGGCAAATATGTCATCGAGGTGGATGTTGTTCCATCCCACAGCATAGTTCATGGCAAGCTGTTTTATATCCAGACTCTGGATGAGGACAATCAATGGAAAAAGAGCAAAGGAAAATCACTCTTCATCAGAGACGGAGCTGCGACCCAGGATATCTGTAAAATTGGTAATCCAAGAAACTTGCAATCTGAAATAGCCCGAATAAGTACAAAAGTAAATGTTCTGGACAACATGAGGAAGGAGGCAGAAAAGAGGCCTGAAAGCAAAGGAACGTCAAACCAGGGGGAAAAGCTGAAGAATCTGTTGACATGTGGAGGAAGCAGACTGGATCATTATGATTATTATATCATAGTAACAAATAAAAGTCACCCTGAACAACTCCAGCATCTTCAGTTCATGACAACATTGAAACTGTTTTGTGTATTGGACTTTGATCCAAACTCTGTAGTAAATGGGTCCTGCCACAACTACAGAGATGTTCGGATTGCAAATCTTCACAAACCAAGCCAGTTCCATGGAGATCCAGGAACAATAATTAAAAACCTAAACTTATACACACAAACAAGCTGGGTATTTTGTAATGGCAGAGAAGACCTCAACACTGAATCTGACAGACCCCTTCAATCAAACGAATGGTTAAAACATAAAGCTGGAGAAGTACAGGACATGATTTCATTCCTCTGCAATAAAGACACTCTTCCAAGAGGACAATTCTTAGTCATATTCCTCCTCCTCTCCACTGTTGAGGCCTCAGTCGATCCGATTTTTGACACATTCATGTCATTTTATAAAAACCTTGGGGGTACAGAAAACATATTAAGTATTTGCACTTCAGATACGTCCTTTCAAAAATGGAGGGATTTCATTCAAGCCCGATGTGATGATGACATCAGTCAGCGGAGCATATATGACCTGGAGCTCAGTGAAATCAATGGGACAATACTGAAACTGGGCCAGAACAAGCAAAATGCTCAGAGACTTCTTCCATCTGCTGAGGGCAGTACGGTGATTCTACAAAAGAAAGATGAAGACCTTATGACATCTCTTGATATCCTGTGTGAAAATGAATGTGAAAACGAATACGATGAGAGTTCTGCAGAATTTGAAGAGTTCAAAATTAAAACCGAGTCTGAGTTCTACAGAGGAGGCAAAGTGAAATGGTGGAACTTCTATTTCTCAGAGCAACCTGCAGCAAAGCCATTCATAAAACGTGACAAACACTCAAAATTAGAGAATAGTACCAGATCTCAGACCAGAAATACCAAAAGCACTTGTGTCATAGTGAATCTCTTTCATCACCCAGGGTGTGGCGGCACCACCATGGCCATGCATGTGATGTGGAATCTGCGAAAAGAATTCAGATGTGCAGTGCTGAAAGACAACACCGTTTCAAAGGAAGAAGTAGCCCAACATGTTGCTCATCTGATAAAGTGTGGAAAAAGTGAGCATTCATTAAAAACACCAGTCTTGCTACTAGTGGAAGACTCAGAGGAAACCGAAAACACACAAGAACTCAAGCGCTCATTGAGGACAATTACAGGAGAAACAGGGGCAAGTGTCATCATCTTAAATTGCATACGTACAAAAACCCCACAAGACAGACACAACAGAAGTGTTGATCAGAGTGAATTCATTACAGCAAAGCTATCTGACAAAGAAAAATGTGCTTTTGAAATGAAGCTTAAAGAACTTTTAAGATCTTTTAAGATCTATATGTGAAGATTTTCTGGGCATCAAATGTGCATTTTGGGGAAGAGAGTCTGTGCTGGACAAAATGGAGCCCTACTCCTGTTTGTTGATTGAATTCGGGGCAGAAGAATACGGGGGATTCAAAGCAATTCGCTTTGTTCACCAACATCTTGCAACAGAATGTGTCAAACAACTAGAGAAGACACATAACTGCTCCAGGGCTGACATAGTTCTTGACATGCTGCATTGTGATGCCTTCTTCAAAACCTTTGCAGTGAAGGACATTCTTGTTCAATCGATGAAAAGCATGCTGATCACTCGTCAACGCAAGACAGAAGGTGATGAGAAAGACACCCTGTTTTCACCACTGATAGAAGACATAAACTCAGGAGAAGATGGTCCGAATAAAATACAAGACATTTTTATTGCAGCTTCAGAAAGATTTGATAAAGACTTCACAATTCCTCAGGCTCTAGCAAGACATTTGTACCTGAAAGAGAAGAACTTCGCTGAAGCTAAAAGGTGGGCAGACATTGCTAAATCCATCAAAGAAAATTCGGTTAGAAAATACAGTTGGACAAGTTGCAAAAAGTGAATTGAAACACAAACTGGAGTGTATAAAGCAAGAGAAGAAACCATGCACAGCTGAAGACTTGAGGGAATATCTTGAGTTAGCAAACACAGCCACCAAAGCTTTCAGAAAAGCCCAAACCTTGGCAAAGACAGATGATACCCTTGAAACTGAACAGGAACTTCACAGAAAGTTCAGCCCATATAATATATCTGGCTACATGGGTGAAATCGACACAGCCATGACTGTTTTTGACATCGTCAAAAAACTGCCATTATTTAAGAATGGTGATCCAATGAAAGATCATTACATCCAGAGCTTTCTCAAAAGAAAACTGCCCTGCTCAAACATCCCAGTTTCTAAAAATGAATCCAGTCATGAATTTGTTGCTGTTCTTCAGGACTTTGAATCTTTCCTTACATCTTTAAAATCACAGGTGAAAGAGGCTTTTGACTTCCTTGAAATTTACTTCACTTACATGAAAGAAAAGGGATCTGACAATATGAGAGATGCAAAGACTCGCAAGAGGATCTCAGAACACTATCAACAATACATCTCTTTATTCTGCACCTCCGCAGAGGACAAACAAAAAGAGAAAAAGCAGAAACCAACACTGAGTTTGAATATGGAGATTGAAGAGTGCAGAATGTTCCTAGAGAAAAACAGGGCAGATACATTCCCAGGCCTTCTCCAGATTTTGGAGCCCAAAAAAGTGTCAGTAGAACAGATCACTGAAAAATATTCATTCATATATAAGAATTTAGCCATCAAAACTACAAAGGACAAAACAAATCATCTGCTTGCACATTTAATCCTTCAGCTGATTTGCTCAAAATCAAAGTTAGCAAAATCCACAGAAGAGCTCAATGAGCTTTTAAAAGAAATTCTGCAAGATGTTGGTACACAGCACCAATACCCAGAGCCTTTCTACCTTGCCATACTTTTGCTCTGGCCAGGAAAAAATGTCAGCAGCACTGGCATTAAGACATATGTTGATAAAATCAGAAGCTCAGCAAGAAAGAATCTCTCCCATATGTACCGTACAAGGTCAACCATTGCACACTTCTTCTTGGGAAAATCTGATGGAATACAGAGGCTGGTGACTAAAGTTTCCCTTGACAGATCTGTGAGTGTCAGTAATGTTAAGAATCGCAACATTCTCTGGCAAACAGGAGAAATCTTCAAGGAAATCTCAATAAACAGCAAGCTCCTCAGAGTGAGTGGTACAATTGAACAAGGTGAGGTCTTCACAGAGTATGGAAATCTTAAGATCCCATTGCGTCCTGCATTTCTTGGTGGAGTGAGAAGTGGCTACAGCACAGAGAATGTGTCCTTCTACATCGGCTTTGCCATGGATGGACCACTTGCTTACGACATTCAGTACAAAGATGACAGATAGATCATGTATGACAACATACTATGTCTGTTTCTAGTCATGTAGAGCTCAATCTAGAATCAGTGTTTTAATACACAAAACTAAAATTAGTCTGTTTGTTTAAAACAGCAGCTCAATGAATTTCCATGTGACAGATTACTATTTTTAAACGTTTAACCGTGCTTAACTAGAAAGTGGAAATTTTATATTTATAATATTTTATAATTAACCACAAATTATAATTAAATGAATTAAATGTGATTTTTTGCAAATCCTATGAGAAAATCACACATTTCCATTTACAATTCTCAAATAAATCATCTCAAGTAAACTTGTATGCTGATTTGACCTGTTTGTATTTGACTGATGTTATACGTCTTGTGTTAATTCTGGACTTCACTTCATCACTTTTAAATTAATTAATAAATAAAAAATTTGTCATCATTTACTCATTCTCATGTCCTTTCGAATAACTTTCTTCTGTAGAACACACAAAAAAAGTCATTTTAAAAGTTCTTAAAAATGTTAGGGTTCAAACAACATTGGGCTCCACTGACTTTCAATGTATAGAGGGGGAAAACACTAAGACCTTTTTCGAGAGAGAATGTTTAAAAAATGACTTGATTGGGAGTAAAAGATGACAGAATTTTGTGCATGCATTAAGATCATATACTTTTTTGTTGTTTTTAAATGTAGTGCATGCAGAACAACAACTGATGTTTCCCAATTAGCGGCCAGTCAAAAAGACTCGACTGAAAAGACTCAACTAAAAAAAATGCACTGTGGGTTACATTCAAGTTTAGAAAATATTGTTATGTCCCAACTAGTCATAAAGTAACAACTGGGTTCCACTGACAAGCCATTCCTCTGAACATACAAAATATAGCATAACACAGTCAAAAAATACAGAACAGTGTGTGAACAAGTTGTCTTTGCTACACTCTCTTTCACAATGCACTGCACAGCTGATATATATTACAAGTTGTTAGACATTCCGGGTAATCTGAAATCAGCTGAGATAAAAAGTACATTCCCGATATTCACCTTGTTGATCCATGTTGTCACGGCCTCTTCAGCATCATAAGGGAAGTCTTCCTCAGGAAGGAAAGGAGTCAATTTCTGTATGCAGGTCAGCACTCTCTCCACGCTGACCATTTCAACTGTGTACGCCATCATTAAAGTGTCAATCATCGCCAGGTGAGAACTCTAAAATGACAAGAGAAAAAAAGAACACAAAAAAACATAAGCACTGTTTCTTAGAAATTCTCAACAAGAATGAACTGTTTGTAAAAGAGACCAGTTTACAAGGAGCACAAAGAACATATTACAAACATATTGTGCAATTTTATGTAACGTTAGATAGTATTTCTGATTTTTCATGCATTACACATCTTAGCAGAAGGTCAAAAACTATGTGTCTGTCTGTGCATGCAACACACATGCAACTGATGGTCTGCTGCCATTTCTTCAACTACTGCTATAAGAAATATGACCTCTTCCTGTCTGCTAAATTAAGTCAGTATCTCGCCTCTAGAGGGTGATATTGAAATTGTGCGGGATCAGAGACTGATGAGTAAATAGTACATTTAAAGAGCCAATGAAATGGCTTGACTGTAAGAAAACTGCAGTTTTCTTTTCTGTTGTTGTATTTCCTAGTTGAACATGAAGTCTTGGTGGGACATATTAAAGGGTGAGTCCCTTTGAAAAAACGTAGTCTTTAGATCAAATATGTAAAGTTAGCAAACAAAGAAATGCCTCCTCACATTCAACAGCAAATTTCTTAACATGTGCTAATATTTGTATGAACATAAAAAATGTAAGAACTGAGACATAAACTAGTAAAGATTCACAGACATTTAACAAACAAGAAATTGGTGGTGGTTGTTTTTGGGTCAACATCTAAAGTTGCAGTGCAGTGAGTATCTTGTGTGGCACCAGCTGCTTTAAAGGGATTCCCAGAAATGAAAATTATGTAATTAATTACTCACCCTCATGTCATTCCAACCCCGCAAGACCTTCGCTCATCTTCGGATCAAAAATTAAGATATTTTTGATGAAATCCGAGAGCTTTCTGACTGTCCATAGACAGCAACAGTCCTACCATGTTCAAGGTCAAGAAAGGTACCAAGAACATCGACAAAATATTCCATGTGACATCAGTGGTTCAACCGTAATTTTATAAAGCTACGAGAATACTTTTTGTGCGCAAAAAAAAAAAAAAAAACTTTATTCAACAATTATTCTCCTCAGTGTCACCCTAGCTATATTTTGGAGAGTATCACGAAGCATGCGCGAGCTTTGATCTGTACGTAAACAGGGCATGTGCATGGTGCTGCTGCCGTAGAACACGCATCGGGGCACTCTCCAAAATGGTGCTAGGGTGACATGGAGGAAAAGAATTGTTGAATAAAGTTATTTTAGAATCAATATTTTGAATAAAGTCATTATTTTAGTTTTTTGTGCACAAAAAGTATTCTCGGTATTCTCGTAGCTTCATAAAATTAAGGTTGAACCACTGATGTCACATGGACTATTTTGTTGATGTTCTTAGAAGCCTACCTTTCTGAACCTTGAACTTGGTAGTACCCTTGATGTCTATGCAAGGTCAGAAAGCTCTTGGATTTCATAAAACATATCTTAATTTGTTTTCTGATGACAAACGAAGGTCTTACGCGTTTGGAGCAACATGAGGGTGAGAATTTTAATTTTTTTGGTGCACTATCCCTTTAAGTATATAGCACATCTCAGCCTCATGGACTGCAGCAGATTTGCCAGTTCTTGCTGTGAGATGTTACTTCACTCACAGACGTCACTACAGTGAATGGCTGTTCAAAAAGCCATTTTCTTGCGTATGCATGCGTTTTCATGGCATAGTTGCACATCAACCACTAGTGGACACTAGTGCATTATCCTATACACTGCCACCCAGTGGTCAGATGTTGAATGTGGATTTTTTTCCCCCTCCAACCCAAGATTTCAGACGGCTCTTGCAGGTAAGAAAAAATGTTGTAACATCTAAACAGTCATATCATTATCCAAGTATTGATTTTAGATTGGGAGGAAATTCTGATTATACACTTTTCCACTAAATTGGACATCATGCATCACTACTATTACTGTGACTGTTGTACTTAAAAATAGAGTTCAAGAGTGGAGCAAGACAGAAAGGGCTAGAGGATAGCGACAGAAATATCATCTGAGTCAAGGAAGGATGATGGTGATGGTAATGGTAGTGAGGAGGAATGGATGCCAGAAAAGGAAGGATTACACTGTAGCTATCCTTTGAATCTACAGTACAGGAGAGTGTACGGTGGCCGAGAGAGCTCAATGCGCTGCAAAAAGAAAAAAACACCTACAAATTAAGAAAACATCTTCATCAGTTTGACAGCAGGTGGTGCAAATGCTCACAACACAACCAAATAAAGAAATGCACTGCAAATAGAAAAAAACATCGGCAAATTAAGAAAACAACTTCATCAATTTGACAACACATGCGCAGCAAATGCTCACAGCACAACCAAACAAACAAACGCACTGCAAATCAAATTCTTTATTTGGTTGTGTTGTGAGCATTTGCAGCGCGTTTCTTATATTCTTATAAATTACCATGGGTCTCTTAAATGTATTTATATTTTTTAAATGTGAAAAAAGTATAAATGTTTTAAAATGATGAGAGTTAGAGTATCAGCAGGTACCTTCTTGAGCCACGGCACAACATTCAGGTAAAATGGGCCAGCTGTTCAGTTAAAATGGGCTAATATAAAAAGAGAACAACACAGGTAATTTCAGCTTAAATCATTTTATTTTTAACAGTAAATTGACACTATTGTCTTTAGTGTGCCATAGCAACACCATGAATGTATTTCATTAAATAGAAAGTTGAATGAATGTTTAATTAAACAATGCAATTAAAAATGAACTGATCATGTTGTATAGGTGTGTGTTTCTGTGCATTGGTGTCTTTTGTGTGCATGTATGTGTGTATGATTGCATTTTTTTTACTGTTAAGCTTTTGTATGGATAAATATCTAGGCCTATAAACCTATTTTCGCCCTCAATTTCTTGCTGAGTAAAAGTGTGTGTGTGTGTGCAGCCCATTTTACTGACATCTTCCTTTCTTTCCCTTTCCCTTCTCTCTTCTTGTCTCTCTGTTTCCTTTCTTTGCGTGCCCTCCTGCCATACTGTCTGCAATGCAATTTTTTAAAAGACTGTTAAGATTTTGTATTAGGGCTGCAACGATTAGTCGACATTATCGACAACGTCGACAATAAAAAATTGTCGACAAACATTTTTGTTGTCGAGTAATCGTTTGATCTCATATGACCTAATGTAAGAGCCTGCAATACTGCGGTTTGACCAGTGTGGCGCTGTAGCGCAAGACTGTAATTCAGATCTCCTGCATGCAATTCAAGAGAAGAAGACAGACATAGCGCTTCAGAGAAAATGCATCAGAACTTGAGCGGCGTTTGGATGAATATGTAAATATATATTGCGCGCTTTCCTCTCAGTAACGAAATAAAAACAACAAAAACTGGCAGCAGTTAAAAATGCATCGATGTTTGCATGAGCTCTGCTTTTCAGTAACGTAACGTTACTCCAGTAAAGTCCGGTCACATCATGTTTATTTATATAGTACTTCATGCAATAGATAGCCTTAATTCAAGCAGCTTTACAGTATTAAACATGAAAAACCAGAGTCAGTGTCGCTTTCAGTTAGAATTACAACTTTATTTTCTGAAATAAAGCAGCTCTCCAGTGTGGAGCTAGCTAATGATAAAATATTTTTAATATTGGGAAAAAAAATAATTTCATTAAAGTGATAGTTTGGTTTACAGAGATCAAAGCTTGATCTAGCTCAGGACTGTTTTGGTTATCATAACCCTATAAGGTATTTTAAGACATTATGTTGTGAATAAAATAGTTTATCCAAAGCATCTTATCGCTTACCTTTATTTTGTCTATATGACTTACAAAAGGAGATGTTAGGCAGAATGTGAAAGATGTGTCATTCAGTTACTTTTCCATGTAGCTAATTAAATGGTGAGAGTGTCTCTATCTAGCATCTCATTTTGTGTGCCAAATACATCTATTTGTATAATGAATTGGTAACACTGTACAATAAGGTATAATTTGTTAACATTAATGTATTAATTAACATCAATGAAACAATGCATTTATTACATTTAACTATTAATCTTTATGTTGGTTAACAAAAATACAGTTGTTCATTGTTTGTTCATGTTAGTTCACAGTGCATTTACCAATGTTTAAAAACACAATTTGTGATTTTAATGATGCATTAGTAAATGCTGAAATTAACATTAACTAAGATTAACAAATGCTGTAGAAGTATTGTTCATTCTTAGTTCATGTTAACTAATGTTAACTAATGAACCTTATTGTAAAGTGTTACCAATTAATTGTATAATAATTGTAATTACATAATATGCTTTTCTAAAGCTGAAGTGACCTTTATTTATGTTAGAATATGTGTAACTTAATATTTTAACTAGTTGCAAAAGCTGAATAATCAATCAAAATCTACTGATTAATCAGTGAAATAATCGACGATTAGTCGATTAATCGTTCTAATAATCGTTAGATTAATCGATTATCAAAATAATAGTTTGTTGCAGCCCTATTTTGTATGGATACATATCTTGGCCTATAAACCTATTTTCACCCTCAATTTCTGTCTAAAAGTGTGTGTGTGTGTGTGTGTGTGTGTGTGTGTGTATGCAGCCCATTTTAACTGAAAATTGTGTCCCATTTTAGCTTAACCAGCCATTTCTACTTAAAATTACCTTTTTCACAAAAATGTAAGTTTCTTTTATTAATTAAACCTTTTTATTTGAAAGAGCATGTCAAATCATTGTTCATAAACCTTTGCTTTGTTGGTATGCTTACTTATAATTGCTTTAGTGCCCTTACTAGTGATTACAGTTTTTCTCGAATGCTAAAACACTATAACTATATATACTATATTTTTTTTTCAAAAAAGCACACCCATTTTCCTAAACTATAAACACTATTCCCATGCTTTGACTCATGAGTCAGATTTGGTGAACTGTTACTGCAAAACTCTACACACAAATCCCTACATTTCTCAGTGCTTACACCATGTGGTCATTTAGAAAGGACTAGCATTCAATATTGTTCACTCAAGTCTGCACAGTTTGAGATCAATTAGCACACATTTACCCAAGTGGAAACACTAGGAGTCCAAATTTATCACACACCAATCAGATCCTTCGATGGATAAAGGGCCAAAGTCAACTTACAGTTTTTCTCAGTGGCTTTGGTGCAATTCTCAGACCAGAAATGAAATTCTCAAAACTGCTTGTTCAACCTCCACATCATCTAGTCACTTGTGCACATCATAAAATGTTTCTCATTCTTTTGAACAAGTTGTGCTTGCTTCGGTACATTCATGCAACTGATTATGTACATATGTCTGTGGTTTCCTACATTACTATTTACTATTGTTATGTTGCTGAAAATGTATTATATAGTTCTCTGTGCTATAGTCTTATCCCTCAAAACATCTAGTCATTAGTTCATATAAGTCATTACAGTAAAATGGTTGATCTAGTTGTCATAAACTGTCAAGCGTATTTTCTACACATTTCTATTAGACTTTTTATAAATTTGCCATGAATTGTGAAAGTTAATCTTGACTTTCACTAATGAAGAGAATATAGATCAACCAATGACAAACCAGTTCTCTGAAACAGCTCAAAGGTACATCTCATGAACCTTCAACTGGAAAGCATATATAGACAGAGTTACAAATTCTGACAGTGGACTTTCTAATTTTTATTTTCACCTTTGTGCCCATATTTCTTTTTCTTTTCTATTTCACAATGACATTGTAATGTTTTTTTATTTATTTATTTTTTGGTCAAACCACTAGTAAAAGTGCAACTGTGAATCATATCCATTCTTTTTCAATCAATATCCCACATACAGTAATGTGTAAATTTGTACTTTTGAAATGGATATATGGCATACATAAGAAGTGCAGCCTTCTGCATTTCAATACAGTAATGTCATCCAAACTGTTGCCATAGTTTACATCAGGTAATACTAACAGAGTGCACTGTTATATTGATAACATGACTAAGCATCTTGTTGACACAAGGACTTTTCATTCTGTTGGCACTGATATGTTCATTGACAAATACTTACTTTTGAGAGATGAACTAAAGATTTTGAGTAAGTTACAGGCTTTTGCAGGAAATACATTGTGTGGTGCTGTTTGTATGAATTGTTTTGAGAAATGCACATACTTTGCAAATAATTACAGTAGGGATGATTCCAGAAATGCACCAAAGTGACTGAGAAAAACTGTATGTGTAGGAAGAGGTCAAGGACACCACAGAGGAGAAGGAGTAGGGAGTAGAAAGAAATGAAGGAAGAGAAAGAGTAGGTGAAGAGGGAGGAAGAGGAGGAGAGAAGGAGGAGGATGACGACAACATGGAAGAGAAAGAGGAAGGGCCAGGGCAAGAAGACAAGCAGTCTCAGATATTTCAGTTGATGCGTGCCAGGGTTTGATCAAGCATGCAAGAGGATTTTACCCTCACTGACTGGCCAGGGCCAATTTAGCCTGATATTGAAGAGGTTATTTGGCCTGTCCCAGACCAAAGACGGGATGCTGGGGCAGAATTATTAATTTTGTTGTTGTTTGCTGTATTGTACTGTACTCTGCAGTACATTAAATTAAGAAATAAAACACTTGGGGAGTACCACAAGCAACACTTATTACCGTTTTTTGTAGTATCGTCTAGAATTGATCTCATCAGTGTGTAAGACTGTGTTGTAGTGTGTGTGTTTCTGAGGGTTTGTGTGTCATGTCTGAGAGCAAAGTCTGTTTTTTCAGCAAGATTGAGTTGTTTTGAGTGGAGAGCTTCATTTTGACCTGAATAGTCAAGTGAAGTGAAGTACTTTATTGTCAACGAAATTTCTCTTGTGACAACCCCCGAAGTGCATTTAAAATAAAATAAAACAGTACAAATAGTTAACAATACATATACAAAAAAAAAAAACCTGTTATAATAGCAACGTTATTGAACTTCTAATTGAACAGTAAGTCACACATTGCCGTCATAGATTATTTTACACGATTAGGCAGAGAGATACCAGAGTTCATCAAAATTATTGCTGTTGGAAAAAAACTGTTTTTGAGTCTATTTGTGCGTACCCGGATGGATTGGAATCGCCTTCCAGATGGGAGAAGCTGGAACAAACTGTGGTTAGGGTGAGTAATGTCCTTAATAATATTATTCGCCCTTTTATAAAGGTGATCAAGTGAAGGTAGTTTCATACCAACAATATCCTGTGCTGTTTTTACAACCTGTTGCAGGGCTTTTTGGGCAGCTTTGGTACAACTGCCATACTAGGCTGTCATGAAATTAGTCAAAATGCTCTCTATAGTACATCTATAAAAGTTGACCATCAGCTTCTGAGGAAGATTTGCTCTCCTTAACTTCCTCAGAAAGTAGAGGCGTTGTTGTGCTTTGCCTACTATACATGCAATGTTATCACTCCAGGAAAAATCCTCTGTGATGGTAACTCCCAGGAACTTGTAGCTGTGCACTCTCTCCACGATCTCATCTTTGATCATTAAAGGGCCGTGGGTGATCTTTTTAGTGGTCCTAAAGTCCACAATAATTTCTTTGGTCTTTCTGATGTTTAAGACCAGGTTGTTTGTATCACACCACACTGTCAGGTTCTGAATCTCCTCTGAGCCCAATAACAGTTGTGTCATCTGCAAATTTAACCAGAATATTAGAGTCATGGGTAGCTTGACAGTCGTGGGTAAAAAGTGCATAAAGGAGGGGACTTAGTACACACCCTTGTGGTACACCAGTGCTCAAAGTTAGGGTAGAGGATGTATACTTATCCAACCGCACTGACTGAGGGCAGTTGGTAAGAAAGTCCAATAACCAATTGCATGTGGAGGGTGTTAATCCTAAAGCATGAAGTTTGTTAATCAGCTGGCTTGGTACAATGGTCTTAAATGCCGAGCTGTAATCAACGAAGAGCATCCTGATGTATGTGTTGGGCTTTTCCAGATGTGAAAGAGCAGCATGCATAGCTACACAGATGGCATCCCGATGGGCAAACTGATATTGATCTAGATCAACTGGTATAGAGTCTTTGACATGAGTGATTACTGGTCGTTCAAAGTATTTAGCAATGACAGGAGTGAGAGCAATTGGTCGATGGTCATTAAGACATGTTATCATGTTTTTTTTTGGGGACAGGCACGATGGTCGTGGATTTCAGGCACATGGGAACTATACACGAGGAAAGAGAAAGGTTAAAAATGTTTGTGAACATAGTAACACACATCCTTGCACACCATCAGGACCAGCTGGGGTGTATTCCAGAAAGCATGGTTAACTTACCGTCAGATAAACCCTGAACTTTCGGTTGATTAACCCCAAACCTTGCTTACTCGAGGTATGTGGTTCCAAAAACGCGTCCGGGAGTAAGTTCATTCAACTCAGAGTATGTTCCTGGTTAAGACTCAAGACATTCTCAACAGAGCAACGAATTGACGAGTCACTATGGAAACAGACACTAAGAATAAGCGCGCCATACTGCTTCTTTCTTCTTCTTCTGTTCAAAGGTCATGTAGGCCTTATGCTTAGTGCATATCGCCACCTAATTGATGTTTTTTTCCGTTTAATCTTTAATCCTTGAGAATAAGAATTATATTGTTTGTTTGATGCTAAATATATATTAAGTAATATCAGATATGTATTTTTATTATAGAAATACATTATAGAAAATGCCGATCCATGTGTGAGATGATAATATAAAATGTTATATATATATATATATATATATATATATATATAGGCTAATATAATAAATCAAACATTACCTTGTCATAAGTGTTTTATAATTTATACTGTTATACAGTATATGCCAATAAAATATACAATTAACCATATCCTCAAACATACCCGGGTATGTCACATAACCTGCTTTTGGGAATACACCCCAGATTTCCTTATGTTGATGTTATTAAGTGCCTTCCGTACCTCATGTGTATGTAAGACAAGGGGCTGTGAATTTTCCATCAATTTGAAATGAACTGGGGATTGATTATTGTCTTTTTCAAACCGTGCAAAGAAACTAAGTTCCTCCGCAAGGTAAGCATTGTAATTGGATGTAATATGTTGTGTGTCAATCTTCTTTTTATAATCCGAGATTAATCGGATGCCTTGCCACATTCTCCGAGGATTGGAGTCATTGCTAAATGTTGAATATAGGAAGTTTGGGGAATTGAGTTAGAAGTTATGGATTTGTGTTTAGAGTTTCGCAAAGAAGAGGCATAATTTCAAGAAATGTGTTTAAGTTATCGAGGAAACTGCAATTAAATTTACTATGTCAGGCTCAATTTCCTTACAATTTCTCTGACAAGCTTCATGTAACACTCTGCCCTGCCCGCCTTAAAAAACTCAGACCAATAAAAATTATTATGTCAACAAGTGTTGAAGCAACAATGCAAGGTCAGTTATTGTGATTTTCTGTAAAAAATTTAAACAGATATGATGCTACAACCTTATTTGGCCCATTTTACCTGATAGCTCATTTTAGCTGACTTCACCCTACAATTTGGATTAAAATAAGTTTGGACCTGAATCCAGATTGCATCAACATTACAATCGCACACATGTCATAGGCTTAAAGAGTCCTAATACTAAAGAGGGAAGAAAAAAAAAAACAGGATTTCTTTTGATTGCTTTTGCCTCATGTTGAGTTTAGCCCCATCCTGCATCTTAAAATTTTATATTAATGAGATTTTCTTAAATCCTCTTAAATTAAATCGCCTAAATTTTCCTAGAAATACACGAAAAATTGAACAAAAAATGGCCACTCAAAAAATATCTTAATCTGGAGAAATTCGATAATTCGTAATTAAGCAATATATTTTCATAAGATATTTCCAGCATTTTCTCTAGCGATAATTTGTCTTGAAACAAAATACCAATACAAGCATGAGAATAAATACAAATTGCTAATGCTTGTTTAAATACACTACAGTTATCTTAAGGGCTGTGATTGGAAAAGCAGACATGGAACAACCAATTCTGGTCTCTGGGCCGCTCCCGTAGAAGTGGTGTCCTGGAGGAATGCCTGACCAGAACTCCATACTGTACCCTCCTTAACCCCATAGCAGCGGTAAACCATTACTTGTTGATTTGTACATTTGCTTAGTCCCATGTAATTGTGCCTTCCCATGTGTAATTATGTTATTTTTATTATGTGTTGCATATTTAACTTTGAGGCAACATCAAGCAAATGCCTAAACCTGTAAATCCATAGGCTGTGACTGGCCTAAAATCTCTTTGACCAGCTTTAACTTTCTGATTAAATTTTTAAAAAGGACATGTTACTTAATCAATCCTTAAGCCACTAAAACGGACAAATAACAGTTTAATCCACAGAGATCAGCAAGTCTTGGCTTTTCAGCATTAATGAAGAAATTATTTAGATAAGATTCAAATCCAAACTGTATAAATCAATTTCAGAAGAAACGCAGATGTGCCTATAAAGTATATGCTCATATTTTGCCTATAAGACAAAATAATAACTAATTCAATATGCAAAAGTAAAGCTCTTCTTATGAATACAAACAGATGAGAAGTATTTTAAGTTTTTACTCTTTAATCTGTCTGGGTGATCCAAGAAGCTTACCAAGCATTTATTGTAAGCAAAAATCTTTCTCTGGATTCCACCCAAACATTCAGAATTCAAGTGAGTGCTGCCACAAGCACCACAGTCATACGCCAGCATGACAGGCCATGCAGCTTGTGTTGGGCTCCACAACAAAATGATCTCAAATGCTATAAAAATACTACTGCAATTTGCAAACTCAGGAAAACTTCGCGCACAGTACATCCACATGCAGATTCGTCAGATATCATTTTGTGGGCTGTTACTGAGCTCATAATTGACTACCTCGCTGAACCGTCATTTTTCATTAATGTCTGAATCCAAATGTTTTAAGTTAGTGTTTCCCGTAGCACTGCTATGCAAACAATGTTTCTTATACAAGAAGGTTCTAATATTTATTAAAAGTTATACTGGTTAAGATCCATACCCATACAGGATAGAATCAACTAGTGGATGACCAATATGGATTTTTTGATGGCTGATGTGGATACCTTATCTTACGTTATATGTGATATCACACTATTAAATTTAAAGATTGTAAACAGCACATGCATAACAATTGCTGCAATAAAAAGTATATTTATTTTACACATTTACTAAATTAAAATAATTTTATAAATATATCAACATCCAAAAAATAACTGAACTTAATAAATCTGTAAACTACTGTAAAAAAAACTGTTATTTTGTTTTGTTTTTTTACAAATAAAGAAATCATTAAAAATATGAATAAAAGCGGGGGCACTGTAACCAGCAGTGCACTCAATATAAATATGACAAGAATATGACATAACGGCCAACTAGATATAGCACAGCATAGTTTAAATCTCTTTGGTCAACTTTGTTGTGTTTAAACGTGCTATATAAATAAAATGTACTTACTTACTAAAATGTCTGCACCCCAACACATGGACGGTGCATCACACAGAGTACACGTTTTTATGCAGGCTACAAATGCAGTTCAGAAGATCTGAAAACTGGATTTGCCAAAGTTTATGCGGTTTGTGGAATTAAATATTTATTAAATGTTCAAAGACTTGTTTAAATGACATTGATGTGTATTTGCTGAATGCTGAGAATCTATAAGAAAATTTTACTAATAATAGAAAGGCAAACGCTATAATACTTTTTCCAAATACCATTAACCTTTTATATTTAATAGTTCTGTCCATTAAATAGACAGAACTGTTAAAGACAGTAAACTGAAATGCATCGTTACATTAATGTATTTAATTCTTGTTCATATCATACTCTGTACAGAAAACAAGCAAATGCATGGAAATTCATTTTAGGGATAAGACCCATATTTGCACACATTTCTTCATCTTTCATTGTAGATACAAGTATAAACATCCAGAGTCTGGAGTTCACCTCAAACAGTGCTGTTTAGAGATAGCAGAGGATTGTAAGGCCCTGCCAGGCTGAATCTATCTGATAAGTTTGTATCTACAAAACAACCACAGAGAATTTCAAATCACTGAAACCTTCTATAAAGAAGCACTAGATATAGCTTCAATGAATCAAACACTAAATTTACACATTAACACATTATCAAAGAGATTTTCACATTTATCATACCGTACATACAGTATTGTTCAAAATAATAGCAGTACAATGTGACTAACCAGAATAATCAAGGTTTTTAGTATATTTTTATTGCTACGTGGCAAACAAGTTACCAGTAGGTGCAGTAGATTCTCAGAAAACAAACAAGACCCAGCATTCAATGATATGGACCCTCTTAAGGCTGTGCAATTGGGAAATTAGTTGAAAGGGGTGTGTTCAAAAAAATAGCAGTGTGGCATTCAATCACTGAGGTCATCAATTTTGTGAAGAAACAGGTGTGAATCAGGTGGCCCCTATTTAAGGATGAAGCCAGCACTTGCTAAACATGCATTTGAAAGCCTGAGGAAAATGGGTCGTTCAAGACATTGTTCAGAAGAACAGCGTACTTTGATTAAAAAGTTGATTGGAGAGGGGAAAACCTATAAAGAGGTGCAAAAACTTATAGGCTGTTCAGCTAAAATGATCTCCAATGCCTTAAAATGGAGAGCAAAACCAGAGAAACGTGGAAGAAAACGGAAGACAACCATCAAAATGGATCGAAGAATAACCAGAATGGCAAAGGCTCAGCCAATGATCACCTCAGGATGATCAAAGACAGTCTGGAGTTACCTGTAAGTACTGTGACAGTTAGAAGACGTCTGTGTGAAGCTAATCTATTTTCAAGAATCCCCATAAAGTCCCTCTGTTAAAAAGGCATGTGCAGAAGCGGTTACAATTTGCCAAAGAACACATCAACTGGCCTAAAGAGAAATGGAGGAACATTTTGTGGACTGATGAGAGTAAAATTGTTCTTTTTGGGTCCAAGGGCCACAGGCAGTTTGTGAGACGACCCCCAAACTCTGAATTCAAGCCACAGTACACAGTAAAGCATGGTGGTGCAAGCATCATGATATGGGCATGTTTCTCCTACTATGGTGTTGGGCCTATTTATCGCATACCAGGGATCATGGATCAGTTTGCATATGTTAAAATACTTGAAGAGGTCATGTTGCCCTATGCTGAAGAGGACATGCCCTTGAAATGTTTCAACAAGACAATGACCCCAAACACACTAGTAAACGAGCAAAGTCTTGGTTCCAAACCAACAAAATTAATGTTATGGAGTGGCCAGCCCAATCTCCGGACCTTAATCCAATCGAGAACTTGTGGGGTGATATCAAAAATGCTGTTTCTGAAGCAAAACCAAGAAATGTGAATGAATTGTGGAATGTTGTTAAAGAATCATGGAGTGGAATAACAGCTGAGAGGTGCCACAAGTTGGTTGACTCCATGCCACACAGATGTGAAGCAGTTTTAAAAAACTGTGGTCATACAACTAAATATTAGTTTAGTGATTCACAGGATTGCTAAATCCTAGAAACAAAAACATTTGTACAAAATAGTTTTGAGTTTGTACAGTCAAAGGCAGACACTGCTATTTTTTTGAACACACCCCTTTCAACTAATTGCCCAATTGCACAGCCTTAAGAGCGTGCATATCATGAATGCTGGGTCTTGTTTGTTTTCTGAGAATCTACTGTACTGCACCTACTGGTAACTTGTTTGCCACGTAGCAATAAAAAATATACTAAAAACCTTGATTATTCTGGTTAGTCACATTGTACTGCTATTATTTTGAACAATACTGTACTTCCAGCTGTTTAAAAAACATATTCTTCAATTATGCTCCTGACAATCTGTTTTTTGCACACAAAAAAAATCAGAGCATTGCACACTGAGAAAGAATTGGTGTAGGATTTTCACTAATTTCACAAATATTTCACGAATTATAAAGAAATGGCAAGTAACAATTAAAGGGGTTTGAACATAAATGTGTGTTGGCAGTGTGTGTACACAACAACCCTATAAGGATAAAAATCCACCCAGTGTTTTTTTTTTTTTATCTACTAAAATCATTACCCCTTTCTCAAATCAAGCCGTTCTCAGCTTCTTGTCCCAGGCCCTCCCACGATAGTTGATTGACAGTAGCGTTTCAGCACAGACTGGACTGGAGTCTTACTTTAGACCAGCCCTGAGTGAGCTGTCATCAGTCCACCATTGTTTCACCGCCGGAGCAGATGTAGACAAGAATGGCTCCTAAGAGATTGAAGTGTTTTGTTGTTGGATGTAATACTGAACATAGTAGTTGTAATTTACTCCCAACATCTGAGCAGCTAAAGTTTACCGTCTCTCAGAGAGCGGGGGCGGGGTCAGCAGAGCTAATTTGCATTTAAAGCGGCATGCAAGAAAACAGTTTGCTCTGAAAAGAGCTGTTTTTGACAAGGTAAAAATGGTGTTGTTTTACACTACCATTGAGAAATGTTAACCAAAGTATGTTATAGACTTTTTATTAAGACCCTAAAGAATCATATCAACTTGTGGAAAATGGGCATCTGATGACCCCTTTAAGCTAAATAAAATTAAACATTACATTTTGAAGTAGAAAGACTGAAATAGTATTTTTTTAAATTTGTAGATTTTAAAAATGGGCTCTGAAAAATGGCCCAATACAGTTTGCATCAACAGGAAGTGCTTTTACATCATCAAAGGCTGAGAGCGACAGGTCTGGAACTGTTTCTGAGGGCTCAGGTATCTCTTACAACACAATGTGATGTATGCGGTGCAGTTTTCAGAGGGTTCATGCTTCACTATGTAAACATGCTTTTCTTCTCTCTTTCTCTTTTTGCATAAAGACCTGTTGTGTTTGTCCTCCATCCTTCTAACAGACTGACTGAAAGGTGGAGCGCTGCCAGCCAAAGAAGGTGAAGAGCATGAGAGAAAAATTAAAAACAGAGTAGGGTACAACGGGGCTAAAGGCCCACCTTAAGAAAAAATGTGCTATTCACTGCACCTAAAATGTATAATTGCAGAAAAAATATATATACGATTGTACTGAACTTTAATGGAGCAACAGATTTTGTGTGAAAATAAATCATTCAAGTTGTTTATTTTGTTTAAAAATCTTATAAATGTATGAGGTGGCAAGGGGGGCCTTTTACCCCACAAACGGGGTAAAAGGCCCACCAGCATGGGGTAAAAGGCACATGGAATTGATTCAAATAATTCAGCTAAAATAATGTTTTGTTTAATGATGTCTAAAAAACAATCACTTTAGCAAAGTTTGTACTGTTTTCTGCTTAATTTGAAAAAAAAAAAAAAAAGAGTTCAATATACTGTCATTAAAATATGCTAATATAAAAATATATTTTAAAATACAGAAACAAAATCATTTTAATTAGTAAAGATTCTGAAAGTATTGAAGGAGATCCAATAATAACTGAAAATATATTTACAGTAGTAACAACAAATTATATTTTATTATATGATATGATTAATATCATGTTTTTAAATATGATGGTTTCATTCTAAACATTATCTTGATTATGGACACCCAACATAATATATGATTTACCATCTGAATCTAACCATGTCATGTCAACAAATGGAAAAGTCAGCCATCTATTAATTATCATGTTAATTACTGTGCGCCTTTAGCCCCAACAGCAGGGGCGTATTTTACCACAAATACCATACTTTTACATATTCTTTCGTTATTTAAAATACTGTTGCTTTAATTATCTTAAACAAAATTGAAAATCATAAAGAAGACCTTTGTCTCAAAATATATGCATTAATTTTAGCGATTCTCATTTGCTACTTAAATCTACAACATTTATAAAACATAAAATATTAGATCAAGTAAAGTTTAGCAAAGTGCTACGCCACGTTTTTGTGCCATCTAGTGGTTTACATAAAAATAATATCAAAGGCGCCTATTACCCCGGGGGCGCCTTTAGCCCCGTTGTACCCTACTTCTAAGAACTACTGTATAAGGAGTTTTCATCCTGTTCACCTGCTCTTGACTTACAGCCTCACTTACAGTACAATAACATCACATGACAACAACTGTATCACATGCTCACATATGTAAACACACATACTGACATGTTCAGCAGTTCCCATGAGATATTACTTAGAACACATAGATATCATAGCATTTATAGAGGAAAATCATTTCAAATTCAATTTGTAACCCATTTTAAGGTGCTGTGATTGGTGAATAAACTCTAAATTAGAGTGAATTGCAACAGTCGTGGGAGGTATTCTGATCAAACTGCATGGGGAAAGAGGATAAAACAGAATTACTTATTGGATAAATGTTTAATAGATATACCTTATACAGTGGCCTCAAAAAGTATTTGGTCATTTTGGACAATTAAGTCACACTTGCATAATAACAAAGAGGCATTGGCAAACATACGATGCTAGAGCTTTTCTTAGAATGAACTTTTCTGAACAACTTCTTAAATTTTTGTTAACCAACTGCTCTGGTCCTTTTTTTTTTATGGATCTATTGAAGTCAGTTCTCCTCAAAATCACACAGATGTCCTGGCAGAGTAACCACTGTATAGTTTAACAATATAAAATATTCCAAGTAGAGTTTGACAACCAGAAAGTGCCCAAGACATTTTATCTTAATTTTGAACAATATCCAGTATATTTATTGTTTCATATTTCAAACTGAATAAAACTTTATGAAACATTTTGATTGAAAAGTTTGCTGGTGCTGCATTTTTTTTTTTAAATAATTCCCACTTGCTTTAATATGTTGTTATATAATACAAATGTTTTTGAATTGTTACTGTCCGAATTTTTAGAGGGTCACCGTATATTTATACAGTGGGGTCCAAAAGTCTGAGACCACTTTGAAAATCTGGGAATTTTTCATATTAACCCTGGAAATTAAAAAAAAAAAAAATTTTGAAAATACAGAGTATGATATAAAATTAAGAAAAATATTGAATATTCTAGGTGAAATATCAAATAATTAAATTTATGACACTGATCATGTGAATCCTTTGCACAAACTATCAGATTAAAGAACAAGATGCTCTTGGTTCATCTCAAATCATGATCATCAGGTTTCACACAGAGTTCCTGCAGCTTGAATGCTGCTGTTATTAAAGGAAAAGAGAGACAAAATACTAAGACATTCAGCATTGTTAATTTTTGCAATTTAATTTCTTATTATAATATAATTTAAAATGCACAATGTTGAATTAAATTAGAAAAGAATGCAAAATAGAAGCATTTTCATTACTTCAGACCCTCAATGTATACATAGTTTAAACCATCACCTTCTGTGTTTCACCTGCTGAGTGAGAGCATATATGCAGTCAACACTTTTCTCCCAAATATGCTGATTAAAGTGAATTTTATCAATGCAGTTTTCACAGCAGAGCAGACCCCTCCTCTCCAACTGAGTCACACACACACACACACACACACACACCTCGACACACTGCCGCAGTGCTAATCGCCATGCCAACAGACACACCCACCCATGTGCACATATAAGAGTGCACTCATACGGAGACAGCAGACTAAGCTGTGTCTTTGGACACAGTGGTTGTACTGGGTGAGTTTTGCAGACTATGAGACGAACGAAGGTCACATTGTCTTTACCAAATAACCCTGCCAATCATAAACACACACACTGTGGTTGATGCAAAGACAAATCTGATAGCATGTGGTGATGTGTTTTCATTTTGGAGCTTACTGTACACAGGGTGAGTCTGCAACTACGAGGAGCTGTGGATGTGCGTGTTGTGTCTGTGTTAAATCAGATGGTCTAGACTGAGCTCTGTGGTCTCGGAGAGGTAAAAGCACCTAAATTGAACACTGAAAGGATACTGAGTGTTACTGCAGAGACGGAGAGAAGGAGAGAGAGAGAGAGAGAGAGAGGGAGTACTGCAATGCAGACATCAGCAGTACCTAATATGGCAGTGTCCAGTCCTCCACCCTACACTTTACACCCTAAAACACCCTTAACTGAAGTGCACACTGCTGCTTACACACAGCCACCAAAAGCAGCACAGTTTGCATTACCAGTTTAATACTACCAGTAGATTCATGTTATCACTGCCTTAAAGGGATAGTTCACCTGAAAATGAAAATTCTGTCATCATTTACTCATGTCGTTCCAAACCCGTAGGACTTTTGTACATCTCCGGAACACAAATTAAGATATTTTTTATGAAATCCGAGAGCTTTCTGACCCTGCATAGACAACAATGCAACTTACAAGTTCAAGGGCCAGAAAGGTAGTAAGGACATTGTTAAAATAGTCCATGTGACATCAGTGGTTCAACCTTAATTTTATGAAGCTACGAGAATACTTTTTGTGTGCAAAGAAAACAAAAATAACGACTTCATTCAACAATTTCTTCACTTCCATGTCAGTCACAGGAGTATCACGGCACATGCGTGTGGTGTTGCTGACGCAGGAGCCGTCGTTCTGACATAGAACCCAGATGCGCTGCACTTTGTTTAAAAGCATTCTCATATTCTCGTAATTTCATAAAATTATGGTTGAACCACTGATGTCACATGGACTTATTTTAACGATGTCATTACTACCTTTCTGGGCCTTGAACGCGGTAATTACATTGCTGTCTATGCAGGGTCAGAAAGCAATCAGATTTCATCAAAAATATCTTAATATGTATTCTGAAGATGAGCAAAGGTCTTAAGGGTTTGGAACAACATGAGGGTGAGTAATTAATGACAGAATTTAAATTTTTGGGTGAACTATCCCTTTAAATTATGACAGCAACTGCAAGGAAAACCTCAAAATTATAGCCACACCAAAAAAATTCCAATAATTTTCTCGCTTGTTCTATAAAAATCACTATGAAGACATTTCATCAGACTTATGAAAGCTTCAGTCAGTAGTAAGGATACACTGACACTAAAATTCTGGTCGATAACAATAAGCCGATTAATATGGCTGATTACGAATATTTTATCTAAATAATTCAATAAAAAATAAAAAGCAAAACATTTAAATCAATCATTTTAAAAACTACAAGTAAATTTAGGAATCACAACATCAATTATAGTTAATACCAATAAAAAAAAAAAAATTATGGTTAATACCAATAAGCCAATAATTATGGTCAATATCAAAATTCTATGCTGTTTTGGCTAATTAATTAATAATCAAATTACATAATCAAAAAATCAAACGCTAAAAACAAAAAAACAATTATTTTAAATTAAGTGAATTTAGAAATCACAGCATTATAATGCACAGTACGAAAAATTTATATTCATTTTGAGATTTGATCAATTTTACATTTAACAATGTTATTAAATGAGTGGTGTTTTTAAAAATTAACTTTAAGTGAGCAACCTGGAGAAATAAGAAAAATAAAAGTTTGATGGTTTAATGTTTGAAAATAAAGAAATTAAGACAGCCATTAATATTATTATGTTTTATTTTACTTAATATTTTATTATTATTATTATTATTATCATTGATATATAACTCAAACATTTTTGGCCAAATTGTGCAACCCTACAAATAAGCATAGCAACCTTTTTGTCATTTTTTTAAAAAACTTTTTTAAAATCACAATTTTTAATCAAAAAAAAAATTCACAGTTAGATTTTTCCCCAAATTGCACAGACATAGTGCCCATATTGTGCACATATTACTATGAAGTAATATTACTATTACTATGAAGGCATTGCAACAGTCTTTTGAAATCATTCACAGGGTCATGTCACTATTAAAATAAATCCTTACACTCTAAATCTGAATGTATGTCAGTTTTGCAACAGAAAAAAATGAAGGTGTAGTGTCAAATGACTTGCCATCTGTATGGGGGTCTTGCAGAGGTCTCTCTCAGTCACGAGTCTCTCCTGGTCAGTGACGTAGAGACCTTTCTGAGCGAGGGCCTGGATGACAGCGTTGTGACCCAGCAGAGGTTTAGCCGCGTCGCTCCTGAGGATCAGACTCCCAGCGCGGCAATACAACTCCGCAGAAAGCAGCAGAGACACAACGGGCGGCTTCACATGCTCCTGATCATACTGGTCTCTGTAGAATGGATCCTCCAACTCCACCGGTACACAGTCTAAACAGAGAACGACAGGGATTGTGATTGAATGCACAATTTTGGAAGCTAATGAGAAATTATTCAGGTGGTCATGTGAGGTGGGTAAAACATTAAAAAAAATAGTACTATATTCATTTCTTTAGGTGAAAAAATAACTTAATGTGCCTTTAAAGCTGATTCAGTATCAATGTTTGGTCAAACAGACTGATGTGAGGTCAAAAAGTGGAACCTGAAGAGAGAGACACACTGTTTTCAGACTAATCCCATTATGACTCCCGCATAATCTGATTTACTGAAGACCTTTTGAATAGCACCATAGACTCAAACACACAAACAGACAGGTAAAGGCATGCATGAATTGAGTCACACACACATACAGACTGCAATCACTGGGAGCAAGCAAACACAATTACACACACACATACACACATAAACACCCAGGTACAGGCCTGAAAAAAATGAGTCACGAGCACTCGCCCAAAAAAACAACAACGCAGTCATGATGCACACAAACAGAAATTAACAGCATCAAGATGACAACATCTGCAGACTGACAATTCAGCTCTGTTTCTGTCGCTGAAGTGCGACTGCAGATGTCTGAGTTTAGAAGGCCAAGGAAATTCCTGGCATCCCATAATGCTTCAGTGTGAGTCAGACTACAGGCGATGTAGATTCCTGCTCTTCCCGGGTCATTTCCTTTCAGTATGTCTTTGTGTGTGTGTGTGTGTTCATTTTCAGCAGGAAATATGTGTCTTAAAGGTGCAGTACAGTTCCTGCTGTTCTTGCTTAAAAATAAAACATTACAAATAAAAATCATAATAATTAAATAAATATTTACTAATTAATTAATTCATTATACAAATTAAATAACATTAAAGTAACAAACAAATAAATAATGAGAGAAGAAATGTTTTTAATTTTAAAAATAATTAAAAATAAAATAATAATTAAACATTAAAAAGAAATAAAATAAAAATTATATGAAACTGTAATTGTATTAAAGGGGTCATCGGATGCCCATTTTCCACAAGTTGATATGATTCTTTAGGGTCTTAATGAAAAGTCTATAACATACTTTGGTTAAAATTTCTCAATGGTAGTGTAAAAAAACACCTTTTTTACCCCTGTCAAAATCAGTTCTGTTTTCAGCAAGCCATTCTAGTCCATGTTGCTTTAAATGCTAATGAGCTCTGCTGACCCCGCCCCTCTCTTCCGTGGGGTGACAAGCAGTACTGTTTACTTTGCATATATTAGGAAAGGTGATTTGCAAAGATTCATAAAAAACCACTTCTGTAGATGGAGCTGAATCACGAATGATTTGTGCAAACATAGACGCATTTAGGCAGATCGGGGGATCAGTGCATTCCCTTCAAAACTAAAGTAACGTTAATCCTCTGCGTCTTCAGCAGCTCAGATGTTGGGAGTAAATGACGACTGCTATATTCATTATTACATCCAACAACAAAACACCTCAATCGCTTAATCGGAGATGTTCTTGTCTGGCCTGCACCGGAGTTGACACAATGGCGGACTGATGACAGCTCACGCAGTTCACTCAGGGCGGGTCTAAGGTAAGACGGCCTTGTCAATCAACTATCGTGGGAGGAGTCTGTGCAGAACTACGTCATTCTGACAGGAATCTCAGAACAGCCTGATTTGAGAGAGGGGATTTTAAAACAGGGATTTAAAAATAAACACTGGGTGGATTTTTATCATTATAGGATAGGTGTGTACACACACTTCCAACACACATTTATGTTCAAACAACTTGTAAAGTGAATTTTACATCCGATGACCCCTTTAAAATAACTATTTTTATTATTTATAAATATTTTTAAAATTTTTAATAAATAAAATAATATAAATTAATACGAAAAAAACAGCCATTTGGTTGTTGCATGACTAGTTGACCATCATTATCCATCCCTATTAAACACTTATTTCCAACATTAGCATTAATTTATAACAGCTGTCGACAGTCTTAATGAGTATTTTCAATATCTACAGAAACATAAGAAAACTTTTAAAAACATTCCCCTTAACCTTTATGAAAAGCTGCTGCGTCAATGGAAACCCTTTCTCTGCCAGTCTCCGCCAGTTCAGAGCCAGAAGAAAACACACACACACACACACACACACACTTCTGTTAAGCTCACGGTTTTTCCTGAACATGCTCATAAAGAGCTGCCTGGTAATGGAAAGGTTTTTCCCCCACGTTTCATCCCAGCTAGATGGAGGACAGAGGCAGGAAGTGGCTCTCGAAGGCACGACAAACACAGGGAGGAAGTGAGGGTTCAGAAAGAGAAAAACCTGAGGCAGCAAGTCACCTCTACTCACAAAAGCCTTTCAAAAGTTCAACTCTCCCCTTTGTGAGTTTAAATGTTACTGTAAGGAAACATAACTCTGTTCCTTTATGAAATTATTATCTTAAGGTCAATTATCAAGATTTTTACAGCAGATAATATACTACATTCTACAGAATGTTGAAGATATTCTTAGCATATGCTTATTATAATCAAGTATAATGACATTGAACAACTTGTACGTTAAGGCCAGCATGAAATGTCAATTGCAATCATCTTTTCTTCCTTTCTGTGAAACATGCTCTCAAGCAATTAAAAAAAGAAGTAGAACAGGATTGATTTTGTCCATCATTAACTAACTGGATTGTTGTTGTTTGCCAGTCGCAAACTGGTTGGGTCTGTCATGATTTATTCAATTTGTTCCAAACCCTTCCAGGCTTTTTTTCTTCAAAAAGATACCAAAAGCATCATAAAAACGGCCCTTATGACCACATTTAAAAACAGGCCAAAATTTACGTCAGAATTCCCAAGCAACCTTCCTTATCATCTTATGAAACAAATAATGTAATCATTTTCATACTCGCACTATTGGGTCGCTCATAACATAAGGACATTTTTGGTCCTTAATAACAGTTTACAGTGAGAATAACAGTGCACAGAGTCACACGTGAACGTCACACACTCCCTACGCTCCTCAGGCTTCAGTGATGTAACAGAAACGAATGCTCTCTGTTGTGGTATGTGCAGTATGCCACAGATGTTAGGCTGGAGGGAAAGACAGGACATGGACAATGTCGTTATGAGGGCCTATTGGCACTCAAAACAGCTGTTTGTGGCCTTGTTTATTTTTCATTTCCGAGAAAAGTATCTGGATGAACAGACATCCACCAGATTCTATTTTCAATCTAAGGATGCCTTGCAATGGTGGGGCTCCTTTTCCTGTGTTTGTTTCTCATGCTGATCAGCAGTTTCATTCTGCTGTGAAGAGCAGTGACTGATGGGAGATATGATCACCCTTACAAAAAAAAACTACCACAGTACTTTGATGTCTGCCCTGAGGACCATATTCATGCACCATGGTATTTACACAGTACTACCATGCAATATGTTGAGAAAAACACAGGATCATAAAAGCAAATGTCAAAAATACATGTTACTTTATGTATAAACCCTTGTGAAAAATAAGAGTATTATTTAAAAAAATAATATAGGTTAAAAGAATACAGTATACTGTTTGTCCTTTTTGGTTTACTTCCTGTTCTCGTTTTGTTAATCATCGCTCATTTAGATCACCTGTGTTAATCAATTTAGTTTGTTCCTTTGGTTCCTGCCTTTGTAAGTCCTCAGTTCTCCCCTTGTCTTTGTCCTGGATTAATGTTGTTTTCTATGGTTAGTGTGTTGATGCTTATTAAAGTCTCCTTTTGTTTACTCCTTCGTCGGGCGCTTACTTACTACAACCATGTACCGTGACAGAATCCAGGACCTAGAGAAGATTATGGAGATCGCAGCGTGCTTCACCGTCCTGGCCCGCAGAGATCTCCCACTACCGGAGTTTACGCGTGAGTTCAGCGGGCTCGCCGTTTGGACGGGGCCCGACGACGATACGCTCAGCTCTTTGTTCTGGATTGGGGACAACTACCACCGCCCCGTGGACCTCCCAGACACCACCAGACTCAGCTGGAGGGAAGGGATCCTCCGGTGTCTGGACTTACTTACTACAGCCACGTACCGTGACAAGTACGCATGAATGTAATATTATTGGACACTTAATTATATGTTATTTGCAATTAAATGAAGATGTATTATATTCTATTGAGTGCAATCAGTTGAACTTAAGAGTGTTTTTGTGACCCACTTACAGCAGGACTTACAGTAAGTACATCTTTATGTATAATTTTGTAATTGTCTTTGAAATACGGTTACTGCACAATACTGACAAGCATTAATAGCAACTAAATTATACTTTATTGTCATTTCTGAAACTTGCATGTCAAATTTAAATGAACTTTTAATGTAATATTAAATAGCTCAACAGTTAGTAATTAAATTTACTCTTTAGAAGCACAATGAAAGATTATTAAATTATGTACTTTAAATGAAAACTTTTAATCTGAAATTAAACTGCACTCTTGAAGTGTGCCTAAGCTTGTATAGAAACAGTCATGCAAATACTCTCTTAAAGTACACTAAAGTGGAACTTACATTATCTGCAAGTACAGTTTTTTTTTAGTTTTTTTTTAAATATACTCTAATACATTCAATACAATTAAGCACACTTCTTCTCTTCGTTCACAAGAGGTGTAATGTCCAAAAATGATTAAGTACAATAGTAGTTTTTGTTAATGCCACTAACAGAACTGACTCAAATTTAGGTGATTCAGAGACATCTGCAATAAAGATCAGAGTAAATACATGCTTTATCAACCACATTAGAGTTCATGTACCAGCAAGTCCAATGACAAAAGCAGACTTTTTACAGACACACACACTTCTGCCAGGAGCCGTCTTCATCTTGGCGCTGTTGCGTTGCACTCCACAGGCGTTTCTGTTGTGGGCCGGGCCACTCTAGCAATAAAAGCCACACTGCTAAGGCCATGCAAGTTTGATAGTCTGTGTTTATGTTTATTCCAGCATCCTCCATGTGGAGCTATTCTGGAAAATTCAATCCTATTACTGTGTGCAGAAGTGGGGAATCTGCTTTGAGCATTCATTATGGACTGTGGGGACGGACTCAGTGCCATAAGCCAGACTGTGGCCTTTCATGAGTCTATGTAGGGATCTAGGCTAATGGTTTCTGCAGACATGGCAACAGTTACCACCATGTAGACTTTTGTGAAATGCACTGTTTGTAACCTCTGTATACTGCTTCTCATGAGACACATATGCACTTAAAATACCTTAGGAATTGCAGAACTTTTGTTTAGGTCTCCTAAGAGAACAACAAATTTGTTATCTTCTCATAATTGAACAATTAGTGTCTTTTCCATTACAACAAAGTCCCTCCAATAAACTCTCATGATGCTAAATTTATAAATATGCCCACTGCATTTCTAAATACTGGCAGGGGAAAATAGGCACGATGACACACTTTTACTCCAACCCATATTTCTCTAAGTAGGTCTATTTTCAATATGAAAGCATGCTTTGAAGTCTTGTCAACAAAAAGGCAACTAAACACGTCCCCTGTCACTGCCTAGGAAAAAATATACAGTTGACTGAATATATGGTGAGCAACAGCAAGGTGTCACACTATATGGGGTAACTTGTCACAATGGAAACTGCCATTAAACAGGCTTTTCAGCTAAATGTAAACAAAACACAATTCATGAAAAGTATATTAAACCAGGGGTTTTCAATTTTTTAAATGCCACAGACCCCCAAATATGACCCCATCCTAAAATTTAAATGGCATCTACAGAGTTTGTACAAAAACCCAAATTATTCTGTGCAAAATTAATATTATAAATATGTCTATAATATTAATTTGACAATATTTGCTTTCTCCAAAGTTCCATTATTATTCTTTTGTAACAAACTCATTATAGTGCTGTTATTGTACTGTATTTATTTGATTACTTATTTAAACCTAATTATTTATTTTTATTTTATGTTTTAATCTAATGTTTGCTCATTCATTCATTTAAACCTAATTTTGGATTTTTAAATGTATTACTTATTTTTAATTCATGCATATTTCTTTTTTTATTATTATTATTATTTACACTCTCATTTCTTGCTTCTCATATCATTTCCACATACCCACTGTGCGGCCCCCTGTGGTCCCCGGACCCCAGTTTGATAAAGCCTATATTAAACCACTGAGATACAGTATAGCCCTTGTGACAACTTCCCCCAGCACTCAAAATCCAGATTTTTCATACCGTTAAGCGCCACCTACCAGATCCAAAGGCCTTGGCGATGAGCCACGTCAAACTGCACGATATCTTGGCCCTGGTGAAGTCATAGTGATCAACAGATTTGATCGTGGGCACGATGAACGTCTTCTTGCTCTCCTTGATCTCTGCGGCATCACCCATCTTGGCATCTACTAGACTCAATTTTATTTTAAAAGCACTTTCAACACCACAAAGTGGAACCAAAGTGCTGTACATAAAAATAAGATATAAATAAGCATAAAACTAAAACACAGAACGCGTCTCTGCATCGCGTCTCGCGGAACTATGAGATCAGAGCGGTGATGTGAAACATAACGGATCGGCCCGAGCTCTCGTCTAGTCCAATAATCCTGCTCTCATATATTGATTATATACAGGAAAAACAATCCCAACCGCATCCCCGAGCGCCGGATTCAATATCCAACAAGCAATTCCAGGCGACTGCAGTAGTTCTCATCCGTTTCCCGGCATTATATCCTCAACTTGGTGTAACGTTAGATGACAAAAATCAATATTTCATAGGTGACACGAGCGCCATGATGAGGGATGACAAGTTCAATGGCGAGGAGAGGCGATCGACGAGTTCACTGTTTTGTGTCATGATTTCTCGCCTTCTTTAACTTTTGTAACTGTCCTTCCTAAAATCTCTCCCTCTCCCTGCGGTCCGCCTGCCGCACTGGCCTGGAAAAAAATGAGAGAGATGAGTGCGCATGCGCGAAACGCCCAGACGCAGACAAGCACTGCTGAGGCAAATTCACGGAGCTGTCAAATAAAACGACAATTTTACACACCTCATCTGTTTTACTTATCTACACTACATTATATTTTACACATCTCTCCTTTCAAGTCTCTAAATATGCTGATGTGTTTGTAGGCTACGCTGTGTAAAAAAAAAAAAAAAAAAATCTAACTAAATTTTTTGACTGTGCATATTGTTGATAAAATTGTTTGGGATTAACTTGCTGTAAATGTTAAAGGTAGTAAATTTAAACAAAGATAAATAATGGCTTAATTTACCTGTACCTTTATCTAATAATTAAACCCTCATTCTTACTATAAACAGTTTTCTTTACAACTTAAAAATTTTTTTTTTTTTTTTTAAAAAGAGTATAATTTCCTCATTAAAATAATCAGAGATTAAATGTACAATTTCATTTAAATGTTTTCTTTAATAAAATATTAAATTATAACTCATTGCCCTCACTGAGTTCAGATCACAACTTAGATACTTAAATGTATTGTAAACATACAGAAGGAAGGTGTTCATGTAGTGTATGTGTATAAAATGTATACAGTCATGGCCAAAAAATATCAGCACCCTTGGTAAATATGATCAAAGAAGGCTGTGAAAATTAATCTGCATTGTTAATCCTTTTGTTCTTTTATTAAAAAAATTCACAAAAATCTAACCTTAAAATGGGGGGAAATATCATTATGAAATAAATGTTGTTCTCAAATACACGTTGGACACAATTATTGGCACCCCTAGAAATTCTTATGAGTAAAATATCTCTGAAGTATATTCCCATTCATATTCACAATTTTGAGCACTCCAGAGTGATTATGAACATGAAATTATCCAGCCATGGCTTCCTGTTTCACAGAAATATAAATAGGAGGGAAAACAAAGCCCAAATTCCTTTAATCATCTATCACAATGAGAAAAACCAAAGAATATATTTCTGATGTGCAGCAAAAGATAATTGAGCTTCACAAATTAGTGAAGTGGCTTTAAGAAAAGAGCTAGAGCATTGAAAATTCCCATTTCCACCATCAGGGCAATAATTAAGAATTTCCAATCAACATAAAATGTTACGAAACTGCCTGGAAGAGGACGTGAGTCTATATCGTCCTAATGCACGGTGAGAAGGAGGGTTTGAGTGGCTAAAGACTCTCCAAGGACCACAGCTGGAGAACTGCAGAAAATAGTTGACTCTCGGGGTCAGAAAACCTTAAAACAAAATACAAAATAAAATAAAAAAAAGTGTCAAACAGCACCTACATCACCACACGTTGTTTGGGAGGGTTTCAAGAAACAAATCTCCTCGCTCATCCAAAAACAAACTCCAGCATATTCAGTTATCAGACACGACTGGAACTTCAAATGGGACTGGCTTCTATGGTCAGATGAAACTAAAAAATGAGCTTTTTAGCAGCAAACACTCAAGATGGGTTTGGTGAACACAGGGATAAAAAGTACCCCATGTGTACAATGAAATATACTGCTGTATTTTTTATGTTTAGGCCTATATTTCTGCTGGAGGTCCTGGACATCTTGTTTAGACACATGGCATCATGGATTCTATCAAATAACAACAGATAAAAAAAATCAATAAGTGACTGACTCTGTTAGAAATCTTATAATGGGCCATGTTTGGATCTTCCAACCGTACAATAATCCAAACACAAACCTCAAAAACAACACAAAAATGGGTCACTGAGCACAAAACCAAGCTTCTGCTATGACCATTCCAGTCCTCTGACCTGAACCCTGTAGAAAATGAATGAGGTGAACTGAAGGTGGCAAATGGAGGTTTCAAAAGTATTGAATAAAAGGGTGCCGTTAATTGTGGCCAATGTGTATTAGAGAAAAACATTTATTTCATTATGATATTTCCCCCCATTTTAAATTCTTATTATCCAAATATAGGCTAGATGAATACTATATCTGTCATCAGATTAATCTATTAATGAAATGTTTTTTCCATAAATGTTAGCGTGTTCAATCAATAAAATAAATACAAGATATCCCTTGAGACTAATCAGGTGGGGTTGTAACTCTGACATTGAAACAGTAAATTAGTGAGTAGAGTCTTAACTGTGAGGTGTTGAGGCAGATGCGAGTCCTCAGGTTGTGTTACTCAGCAGCAGGAGTCATGGATCAGATCTGTCAGACAGGAAGGGGTGTGACCACTGCTGCGGCCAAGGCCTCTGACTATCAGCTCTGGAGAATAGCTGTAATTACTGCCCTCTACCCACATACACAACCCTTTCATCAAATACACACACACACATACACACTCACACAACCCTTTCATGTGAGAGAGAGTGAGGCTTCCAGTTCCCAAGCACAAATGGAAGTCATTTACTGAACTCCAACAAATATGAGAGAGAGAGAGAGAGAGAGAGAGAGAGAGAGTTCCACCCAGATGTGACTGAAATCTCTTCTGCTAATTTTAGCAGCTGGCTTCTGTTACTCACTGCTAAAGCTTCTGACCCTGTTTGAATTACATCACACTGTGAAGTCATTCTGTGTATTGAATCAGATGGTGAAGAACAGTTTAACTGAAAAAAAAAAGTTAAATAATAATTAATACATTTAATCTCCCTATACTCATGCCCACCTGTTTGTGCCTTACATTTGACTGCAGAAATCTACACGGTGCCAACTGTGCACACAGAGTAATGTCGCCCTCTAGCGGACACCGCACACTGCACAGCTGAATATGGGGTGGATGGAAGCTCGTACCGCAGTTTTACAGTCTGTAAAACTTCAAGCCGCTGAGTTAGAGGATCTTTAAGGTACTATTATGTAACATTTAGGGGGGAAAAAAACCTTAAGGTAGCTTTTGTACCTTAAGTTTAGGATACCGTGGAGCCCTAATTACAGCGTTGTATCTTTTATTTAGAGTGTTTTAGAGTGTATAAAAAACAACCAAATCACGAATGAAAACTGATGAAATAACTAATACCGAGGATCCAGCCAGTAATAGAATAAATATAAAGCGATATAATGGCATTTATAATGACGATGATGATGATGATGATAAAAAATAAGAATAAATAGGTCCTTTAAAATAGATAAAGGAAAAATATATTAATACTAAGAATAAAATGCAATAAACACACGTGTATCAAATAAATAAATAAATAAATCTTTAGATTTAAATTCGCTCTTCTTTTATCGCTTTATGTGACAACCGTTCAGGTTAAGCTGCGTTGTTGTATTCTACCACAAGATGGCAGCAGTGGCGAGGCTACATAAGGGCCAGGGTGGCACTGGCCCACTCAGATTGACGGCTGGTCCACCCAATATATTTATGATAGGGGTGTGCGATATATATCGGCTGCGACAATATCGTAATTGCCGTTTTAACGATGTGCGATTTGACATTATCGAGTATATCGCAAAAACCTAACAAAACACGCCTACAGAGGGCACGCGTACATTACGTGACTGCGCGTGCCAATTTAGAGTGCGTTCTTCACTGCATGATTCAGTCTATTAAAATGCATTTAGAATGAAAACAAAATTCAATATATGGGGGCAGAAAATGTATATTTTTATATCATTTCATATAGTTAATATCACACGAAGAGTGCCGTTTTTTTCTCTCCAAAATTCAGCATGATTATAAATGTGATATTGATTTTTACAACAGTTCAATAACTGTTGATAACAACAATGTACTAGTCTATCACTCATTCTCTGATCCACACAATTTCAATAGCATCCTCAGGTGAGAGTCTAACTAATAATCAGACAGGAAGAGGTCATATTTCTTATAGCAGTAGCTGAAGAAATGACAGCAGACCATCAGTTGCATGTGTGTTGCATGCACAGACACATAGTTTTTGACCTGCTAAGATATGTAACGCATGAAAAATCAGAAATACTGCTTTTCTCAGTCTAACTTTACATAAAATTGCACAATGTTTGTAATATGTTCTTTGTGCTCCTTGTAAATCAGGTCCCTTTTACAGTTAATTTGTGTTGAGAATTGCTAAGAAACTGTGCTTATGGTTTTTGTGTTCTTTTTTTTCTCTTGTCATTTTAGAGTTCTTACCTGGTGATGATTGACACTTTAATGATGGAGTACACAGTTGAAATGGTCAGCGTGGAGAGAGTGCTGACCTGCATACAGAAATGTACTCCTTTCCTTCTCGAGGAAGTCTTCCCTTATGATGCTGAAGAGGCCGTGACAACATGGATCAACAAGGTGAGATGCCTACAACTCACATTACAATATGTAAACATATTGCCTGCATGTAACTTTTAGTGAATATCGGAATGTGTACTTTTATCTTAGCTGATTTCAGATTACCCAGAATGCTAATTGGGAAACAACAATTGTTGTTCTGCATACACTACATTTTAAAAAAACATCTTTGAAAAAAAATAGATATAATCTTAACACGCACAAAATCATTTACTCATTGTCAAATCATTTCAAACTTTTTCTCTTCTGGGGTACACAAAAGAACATATTTTTTGAAAAAGGTCTCAGTGTTTTTTCCCTCTATACATTGCAAGTCATTGGAGCCCAATGTTGTTTGAACCTAGCGTTTTTAATAAATGTTTTAAATTACTTTTTGTGTTGTACAGAAGAAAGTGATTTGAAAGGACATGAGATTGAGTAAACGATTATACATTTTTAATTTTCTTTGAAGTTATATTTATTATTATTATTTGCATCTTTCCAGTTCATGGGTCCCCTGTGGCTCAGTTTGACATGTCCAGAATTAACAGACACATAACATCAGTCAAATACAAACAGGTACATTTTATTATAATTTCATTCAAAATGTGTTTTTCTGCTTTCTAGGTAAGTGTGGTTAAATGTTTAAAAATAATGATCTATCTGTCATCTTCATACTGAATATCGTAAGCAAGTGGTCCATCCATGGCAAAGCCGATGTAGAAGGACACATTCTCTGTGCTGTAGCCACTTCTCACTCCACCAAGAAATGCAGGACGCAATGGGATCTTAAGATTTCCATACTCTGTGAAGACCTCACCTTGTTCAATTGTACCACTCACTCTGAGGAGCTTGCTGTTTATTGAGATTTCCTTGAAGATTTCTCCTGTTTGCCAGAGAATGTTGCGATACTTCACGCTACTGACACTCTCAGATCTGTCAAGGGAAACTTTAGTCACCAGCCTCTGTATTCCATCAGATTTTCCCAAGAAGAAGTGTGCAATGGTTGACCTTGTTCTGTACATATGAGAGAGATTCTTTCTTGCAGAGCTTCTAATTTTATCAACATATAGCTTAATGCTAGCACTGGTGACATTTCTTTCTGGCCAGAGCAACAGTATGGCAAGATAGAAAGGCTCTGGGTATTGGTGCTGCAGACCAGCATCTTGCAGAACGTCTTTTAAAAGCTCATTGAGGTCCTCAAGGCATTTTGAAAACTTTGAATTTGGCCAAATTAACTTAAGTATTATATGTGCAAGCAGGTGATTTGTTTTGTCCTTGATACTTTTATTGGGAGAATTCTCATGTATGAAAGAGTATTTCTCAGCAATCTTTTGTACCGTCTCTCTTTTGTGCTCCAAAAACTGAAGAAGGCCTGGGAATGTATCTGCCCTGTTTTTCTCTAGGAACATTCGGCATTCTTTAATTTCCTTGTCCAAACTCAGTGTTGGTTTCTGCTTTTGCTCTTTTTGCATCTCCTCAACAGAGGTGCAGAATAAAGAGATGTATTGTTGATAGTGTTCTGAGATCCTCTTGCGAGTCTTTGCATCTCTCATATTGTCAGATCCCTTTTCTTTCATGTAAGTGAAGTAAATTTCAAGGAAGTCAAAAGCCTCTTTCACCTGTGATTTTAAAGATGTAAGGAAAGATTCATAGTCCTGAAGAACAGCAACAAATTCATGATTGGATTCATTTTTAGAAACTGGGATGTTTGAGCAGGGCAGGTTTCCTTTGAGAAAGCTCTGGATGTAATGATCTTTCATTGGATCATCGTTCTCAAACAATGGCAGTTTTTTGACGATGTCAAAAACAGTCATGGCTGTGTCGATTTCACCCATGTAGCCAGATATATTATATGGGCTTAGCTTTCTGTGAAGTTCCTCTTCTGTTTCAAGAACATCATCTGTCTTTGCCAAGGTTTGGGCTTTTCTGAAAGCTTTGGTGGCTGTGTTTGCTAACTCAAGATATTCCCTCAAGTCTTCAGCTGTGCATGGTTTCTTCTCTTGCTTTATACACTCCAGTTTGTGTTTCAATTCACTTTTTGCAACTTGTCCAACTGTATCTACTGTGTACGAATTTTCTTTGATGGATTTAGCAATGTCTGCCCACCTTTTAGCTTCAGCAAAGTTCTTCTTTTTCAGGTACAAATGTCTTGCTAGAGCCTGAGGAATTGTGAAGTCTTTATCAAATCTTTGCGAAGCTGTAATAAAAATGGTTTGTATTTTATTCAGACCATCTTCTCCTGAGTTTATGTCTTCTATCATTGGTGAAAACAGGGTGTCTTTCTCATCACCTTCTGTCTTGCGTTGACGAGTGATCAGCATGCTTTTCATCGATTGAACAAGAATGTCCTTCACTGCAAAGGTTTTGAAGAAGGCATCACAATGCAGCATGTCAAGAACTATGTCAGCCCTGGAGCAGTTATGTGTCTTCTCTAGTTGTTTGACACATTCTGTTGCAAGATGTTGGTGAACAAAGCGAATTGCTTTAAATCCCCCGTATTCTTCTGCCCCGAATTCAATCAACAAACAGGAGTAGGGCTCCATTTTGTCCAGCACAGACTCTCTTCCCCACAATTTATTTTTGATGCCCAGAAAATCTTCGCATATAGATCTTGAGACGGCTGGTTCAGCAACATATGAATTTAGCAAAGCCAGTATGCAGAAAAGCCGTGTTTGTTTACTCTCTGAAACTCTGAAATCTTTCAGAATGTTAGTTGCAACATTTGCAACATACTCTGGGTCGAAATTAGATTTCATGATCATAAAACTGTAGAAGTTCTCAGTTGTGAAAGACTTTATTTCTTGAAGTTCTTTAAGCTTCATTTCAAAAGCACATTTTTCTTTGTCAGACAATTCTGCGGTAATGAACTCACTCTGAGCAAGACTTTTCTTGTGTCTGTCTTTTGGAGTTTTTGTACGTATGCAATTTAAGATGATAACCAATGCACCTGTTTCTCTCGTGAATTTTCTCAAGGAATGCTGTAGTTCAAGTGTGTTTTCGGTTTCCTCTGAGTCTTCCACTAGTAGCAAGACTGGTGTTTTTAATGAATGCTCACTTTTTCCACACTTTATCAGATGAGCAACATGTTGGGCTACTTCTTCCTTTGAAATGGTGTTGTCTTTCAGCACTGCACATCTGAATTCTTTTCGCAGATTCCACATCACATGCATGGCCATGGTGGTGCCGCCACACCCTGGGTGATGAAAGAGATTCACTATGACACAAGTGCTTTTGGTATTTCTGGTCTGCGATCTGATACTATTCTCTAATTTTGAGTGTTTGTCACGTTTTATGAATGGCTTTGCTGCAGGTTGCTCTGAGAAATAGAAGTTCCACCATTTCACTTTGCCTCCTCTGTAGAACTCAGACTCGGTTTTAATTTTGAACTCTTCAAATTCTGCAGAACTCTCATCGTATTCGTTTTCACATTCATTTTCACACAGGATATTAAGGGATGTCATACGATCCTCATCTTTCTTTTGTAGAATCACCGTACTGCCCTCAGCAGATGGAAGAAGTCTCTGAGCATTTTGCTTGTTCTGGCCCAGTTTCAGTATTGTCCCATTGATTTCACTGAGCTCCAGATCATATATACTCTGGTGGCTGATGTCATGTTCACATCTGGCTTGAATGAAATCCCTCCATTTTTGAAAGGATGCATCTGAAGTGCAAATACTTAATATGTTTTCTGTACCCAAAAGGTTTTTATAAAATGACATGAATGTGTCAAAAACTGGATCATTCATGGCCTCAACAGTGGAGAGGAGGAGGAATATGACTAAGAATCGTCCTCTTGGAAGAGTGTCTGGTTTGCAGATGAATGAGATCATGTCCTGTACTTCTCCAGCTTTATGTTTTAACCATTCACTTGGTCTGAGTGGTCTGTCAGATTCAGTGTTGAGGTCTTCTCTGCCATTACAAAATACCCAACTTGTTTGTTTGTACAGGTTGAGATTGTTAGCAAGAGTTCCTGGATCTCCATGGAACTGGCTTGGTTTGTGAAGATTTGCAATCCGAACATCTCTGTAGTTGTGGCAGGACCCATTTACTACAGACTTTGGATCAAAGTCCAATACACAAAACAGTTTCAGTGTTGTCATGAATTGAAGATGCTGGAGTTGTTCGGGGTGACTTTTGTTTGTTACAATGATGTAGTAATCATAATGATCCAGTCTATTTCCTCCACATGTCAACAGATTCTTTAGCTTTTCCCCCTGGTTTGATGTTCCTTTGCTTTCAGGCCTCTTTTCTGCCTCCTTCCTCCTGTTGTCCATAACATTTAATTGGTCATTTATTCGGGACAGTTCATCATGTAAGTCTCTTGGATTACCAATTTTATAGAGATCTCTGGTCGCAGCACCGTCTCTGATGAAGAGTGATTTTCCTTTGCTCTTTTTCCATTGATTGTCGTCATCCAGAGTCTGTATATAAAACAGCTTGCCATGAACTATGCTGTAGGATGGAACAACATCCACCTCTATGACATATTTGCCAGACTGGGTGCCATCAGGGCACAGCACTTCTACAAAGCGTGGTTGTCTGATGCAAGTCTTTGCTTCATGTGTGTGCTCTTCAAAGTATGATTTAATGCCCTGATTAAAATGATCAATGATAGTGTCCTTCTTCTCAACACTGACCCCAATAATCTCAGCATGAGCATATTGAGAATCTTTGGAGTCTGCTACACCAAAGTGGATGGTTCCATTTGTGCGGCTGTTCATACACCCAGCAGCAAACCGAAACACCTCTTTATTGAACTTCTTCTTCATCACATCAATGTCATCTGTTCTGCCCATAAACTTGTACTCATGAACTGGATCTGTCAGATTACCTGGTCCCGACTCTGGTGGTAGAGTGTAGTTCTGAATATATCGATGAGAAACAGAGTTCTGATCAAATGGATAGAGACTACACGAGTGCTGTCCGAATCCAGAACTGCTCATGTTGTTTTCTGTTTCAACTATTTTATCAGCGTTAATGCTTGATGTTTTAGGGTCAGCTGACTCTGTTGGTACGGTTTCTTTCAAAGATGTACAAAGAGAAGTTCCTGAGGGTGAAATATTTTTATTTTGTGAAGGGGGTGCGCTTAACGGTTCACTTGGTTGTGAGTCTTCTATTTCATTGCTTCTTTGAGTGATGTTATCCTTTGAATCTTCTCCAAAATGTATTATTTCTTCTATGGAATTAGACCTTCTAAATTCTGTTTTTTCTGTTTTGCGTGATTTTCTCTTGGATTTTTTATTATTTCTAGATATTTTTGTTTGATCTGTTGAAATGCTGTCTTTGTTTTCCACTGTTGCGTCTAGCCTGGCTTCTGTTTGTTGTGTGTAGGAAGAATATGATTCTTGTTGTTCCTTCTTTAACGTCTCTAACCGGGTGATAATCTTAACAGCTGGACCCTGCTTCATTCCAAGTTCTTGCAGATGTTTGGGCTGGTAACAGACTAGTTCTTCCCCTGATACTTCTTCCTCATACAGCTTGTCTGCATGTTTTTTATCCACTTTAATCACCTCAGTCAGCCAGTAATGAACCTGCTCTCTCGTCCACTCCTCTACTCGAAGAGGAAGTTCTGTCTGTTGACTCACTGTAGCCATACTATAAAAAAAAAAAAACTAATTAATAAATTAAGGTATGTTTATATCTGATTTCTGCACAATATACAACAGTCAAATCACGGACCAAGCCATATGAATCAAGCAGTTTAATCCAAGTCTTCTGAAGAGACACAATCGCTTTATATATCAAGGTTCCTCAAATCCAGCCCTGGAGGGCCAATAACTTGCAGAGTTTAGTTCAATCCCTGATCACAACCACCTACCCATTATTTTTTTAGTAACTCTGAAGACCTTGATTAGCTCGCTCAAGTGTTTTTTTAGGGCTGAAGCTAAACACTGCAGGGCACTGGCCCTCCAGGGCTGGATTTGAGGAACTCTGCTGTATGTGATTAACATTTAATTTATGCTTTAAAGCAGTGGCCACAAACCTTTTTAAGCCCAGGATCCTGACCTCGGCCTTTATGAAAGACAAGATCTAGCTATTGAAGAATTGATAGGAAAAGACTAGGGGTGCTCCAATCAGGATTCCGTGAGCTGTATGCGATTTCCAGTGTGTATTGCAGACCATGTGCGGTACATAAGTGGTGCAGAATCAGCTTTCACACAGGAGTCCACTACTGATCCATGTTTACCACAAACACAACATTTATCCATTAATTTGATTTCAAATCCAAACATTGTTACTGAAAATGCTTTTTCAGCATTGTGATTCTTTTTTTACACAGTATAGTAATACAATAGTTCATAGACGTGTTTAAACGCAATAAATATAAGCAACACATTATTCAAATTTTACTACTACTTCTAGATTTATATAGTAAGTTGTGGCAAAACATTTAAACTACTTTTCTTAAGTTATCACAAACATTCTAAATTAAAACTTACCACTGAAAGAAATGGCTCTACTGCCTTTTCTTTTGCATTTAAATCTTTATTACAAGCAATCCTGCAGTTCACAAAGAACTTAGTTTTTCTACTTCCACGAGTGCCATTATTGCCTTGTTTATCTAAAAGTGCTCTTTTCCTTTAAACCTAGCCAAAAACCATGTGTGTTGACTGTTAAACACAGACTTTAATTATATGCATTGTAATTACTACATTTTCGTGTCAATCCATGTTCATACTTATCGCAAACAATGCGCTGTTACTTTAATTCAGCGCTTGCAGCACAGCAAAAATAGACTCGGTGCAGAAACAATCGCTGCACTACTGCAGTGCAGACACACCGCTCCTGGAAAGCACTGCCGGACCGCAACCGCGTGCAGTGTGAACGCTTTCATCCGTTAACATGAGCGCGGAAAATATACGCACTGCAAACGGAGTAATATGAACCTGGTGAACCTGGCAAACCTGGTAATGTGCATGAGAGCGCACAGTCTCCAGGAGGGCGCGCGAGCGCTGAATGGTTAAACACTGGCAAGAATTACAAAGAAATGCAATTTTTAAATATAAGTGACGAAGCGACACTGCCTCGATTGTGCAAGTGACAATTCCTGTGTCAGCTGTGCAGTGCAGCTCGCTTACAGTGCAGACGTGATGTGATTTGAAGTCACTTGCGCATTTTGAGAGGGAAAGAGAGAGCGAGCACGTGGTGATTCACTCACGGCAAGCTGTTTGTGAAATTACGCCTCACAGAAAGTTTTCAAATTACTTTAGAAGTTATTTAATGAAGAAATGTTTATATGAATTGTACCTCACCTTCAGCCATAGGCGCAGGGTGAACCAACTCCAGGGTAAGGCTAAAAGCAGCCAAATCGATTAACTACAAAGTTTATAGCTTTTTCATTGATGATTGCAGTGTTACTGATTTTAATTTTAGGCCTATAATTGATTGTATAATAAACCTGTTTTGAAAGACCTTTTTAAAAACATTTTCAATGAGGAGTAGGCTACTCTTTATTATCCTCGCAGCGCATCAGTTATGGGGTGATGCGCTATGGTTTATGTTTTTCTGCTTTAAAGGGGTAGTTCACCCAAAATTTAAAATTCTGTTATTTATTACTCACCCTCATGTTTTTCCAAACCCGTGAGACCTTTGTTCATCTTCAGAACACAAATTAAGCTATTTTTGATTAAATCTGAGAGTTCTCTGATCCTCATAGACAGCAAGGGTCCTACCACGTTCAAGGTCCAGAAAGGCACCAAGAACATCGGCAAAATAGGCCATGTGACATTAGTGGTTCAACCTTAATTTTATGAAGCTATGAGAATACCTTTTCTGTACAAAAAAAAGCAAAAATAATGATGACTTCTCCCCTGAGTAACCATCTACCATGACACATGCGCATGCTTTCCTCAGCTCGTTATCAAGGCACAGCGCATGAGTGTTCTACGTCAGCAGCACCACACGCATGCGTCGTGGTACTCTCCATAATGGCGGTAGATGGTTACTCAAGTGAGAAGAATTGTTCAATAAAGTCATAATTTTAGTTTTTTTTTTAGCTCAAAAAGTAATCTCGTAGCTTCTTAAAATTAAGGTTTAACCACTGATGTCACATGGACTATTTTGTCGATGTTCTTGGTACCTTTCAGGACCTTGCACGTGGTAGAACCCTTGGTGTCTATGGGAGGGTCAGAGAGGTCTCGGATTTCATAAAAAATACCTTAATTTGTGTTCCAAAGATGAACGAAGGTCTTACAGGTTTGGAACGACATAAGGGTGAGTAATTAATGACAGAATTTTCATTTTCGTGTGAACTACCCCTTTAATTCACATATAAGCACTCCATGTACGCATGTGCATTGATCCAGGTTTTTATAATTAGGATTCTCTGTATGACCATGTTCATTGGCTTTTGCAACACCACAATATAAAAATCTTATACTTAGCTTTATTGCAATTAAAGATTAGAAGTATTTTAGGAGTACACTAATTATTTGAGAACTCCTGAAATGTTGTATTCATCTTTAAATCTGGTACTTTTTTGACATTTAAACAAATATGTCCAAGAGTTTGTCTGTTTATTTGTGGTGACAGACAAAACTGCTTATGGTGTTAAATCATAAAAGTATCCTTATTGCAAGAAGTAGAACATCAAAAATATAGATAATAAATAGATAATAGAGATCATAGTATGTTCTGTTTGTTTATCTTACCTCTCATGAAGTATGAAAACACTATGCTCTGTCCATCCCTTAAGTTACCATCCATCCATCTGACAAGACAAGTAAAGAGAATGACATATTTGAATTAAATTCACACAAAGTAATTCACTGTTCCAAAGGCCAATAACACTACACTAAGGAGTAACTGATAATTGTGCACATGGGCATTGTTTCTGTAAATCAACTTTATACACTTTATATTGTTGTTTAATTCATTGTATTACTATTGTATGTTTCTTTGTAATTAACTGTGAAATTTACTAGCAATTTCTGAGTGAACTTAATTTTCATGAAAGTAAAAAAAATAAAATAAACTTTCATGAAAATTAAGTTCACTCAGAAATTGCTAGTAAATTTCACAGTTAATTACAAAGAAACATACAGTAGTAATACAATGAATTAAACAACAATTTGAAGTAGACAGACTGAAATAGTATTTGCTACTAAAACATACACCAAACCTTTTTTTTTTTTACTGTTTAACCTATAAAAGCATGGTTCACTTAAATCATAGACTTGATGGAAATAAAATTATGTACTGACATGTTATTTCTCATATGCATGTAAACGTGTAAAGAAAAATCTTGTGTGTGTGCATGAATGTTTATTTGTGCTCATCCCTACGTAGGCTATAAGTATGTGTACATCAACATCTTAGGGACCTTCTGACCCAAGAACAGAGAGTTTGAGATATAGGAGAACCCTCCACAGTTCAAAAGGTGAGAAGATATTAACATTTTTTATTTTATTTTTTTTAATTGCTCTGAAACAATTATTCTTTCCTTAAGTTTGTATGCTGTTGAAAACTGCTGCCATTGAAGACTACAGTCACAGTGATAAATTAACGCCATTAAATAAATGATAAAGACATAAGTTTACTTTCAACAGATTTGATCTGATTTACAATCATATCCACTCAAAACATTCCTTTTCCAAAATTTTCTACATCTTACCATGGCTACAGCATAGGCTCATACAAATTTGTCGTTCCTTTGCTACTTTAAATACAATACAAGGTATCAGCTTTCATATTTTGTCAATTTTATCACAAAATACAGACAACATACAGTCATGGCCAAAAATATCGGCATCCTTGGTAAATATGATCAAAGAAGGCTGTGAAAATGTATCTACATTGTTAATCCTTTTGATCTTTTATTTTAAAAAAGTTCACAAAAATCTAACCTTTCATTGGATAATGAGAATTTAAAATGGGGGGAAATATCATTATGAAATAAATGTTGTTCTCAAATACACGTTGGACACAATTATTGGCACCCCTAGAAATTCTTATGAGTAAAATATCTCTGAAGTATATTCCCATTCATATTCACAATTTTGAGCACTCCAGGGTGATTATGAACATGAAATTTCCAATCAACATAAAATGTTACGAAACTGCCTGGAAGAGGACGTGTGTCTATATCGTCCTAATGCACGGTGAGAAGGAGAGTTTGAGTGGCTAAAGACTCTCCAAGGACCACAGCTGGAGAATTGCAGAAAATAGTTGAGTCTCGGGGTCAGAAAACCTTAAAAAAAAAAAAAAAAAGTGTCAAACAGCACCTACATCACCACATGTTGTTTGGGAGGGTTTCAAGAAACAAATCTCCTCGCTCATCCAAAAACAAACTCCAGCATATTCAGTTATCAGACACGACTGGAACTTCAAATGGGACTGGCTTCTATGGTCAGATGAAACTAAAAAATGAGCTTTTTAGCAGCAAACACTCAAGATGGGTTTGGTGAACACAGGGATAAAAAGTACCCCATGTGTACAATGAAATATACTGCTGTATTTTGGATGTGTTGGGCCTATATTTCTAATGGAGTTCCTGGACATCTTGTTTAGACACATGGCATCATGGATTCTATCAAATACCAACAGATAAAAGAATCAATATGTGACTTACTCTGTTAGAAATCTTATAATGGGCATTGTTTGGATCTTCCAACCGTACAATAATCCAAACACAAACCTCAAAAACAACACAAAAATGGGTCACTGAGCACAAAACCAAGCTTCTGCTATGACCATTCCAGTCCTCTGGCCTGAACCCTGTAGAAAATGAATGAGGTGAACTGAAGAGAAGAAGCACCAACATGGAGCTGGGAATCTAAAGGGTCTGGAGTGGTTCTGGATGAAGGAATGGTCTCTGACCTCTTGTCAGGTGTTCTCTAACCTCATCAGGCATTATAGGAGAAAATTTAGAGCTGTTAAACTGGCAAATGGAGGTTTCAAAAAGTATTGAATAAAAGGGTGCCGTTAATTGTGGCCAATGTGTATTAGAGAAAAACATTTATTTCATAATGATATTTCCCCCCATTTTAAATTATTCTTATCCAATGAAAGGTTAGATTTTTGTGAATTTTTTAACTAAAAGATCAAAAGGATTAACAATGCAGATTAATTTTCTCAGACTTTTTTGATCATATTTACCAAGGGTGCCAATATTTTTGGCCATGACTGTATGTGATTTTGTTGCTCTTTAATGTGCCGTTTACTAGTGCCTCAGCTGCAAGCGGCACGTGAACCGATCATCTCTTCCTCTTTACTACTATTTTAAAAATAAACATGAATGAACATCAGAAGGTATGTTAAAACAGCACTTCTCAAACATGTCCTAGGGACCCCCAACCACTGCACATTTTGTATAGTCTTGTTCAGACAATCCAAAACTGTATTAAAAAAAATGAAAATTAAAAATCACATGAAATCCGATTTTTACAAATCCGTTTCAAGCTACATTCATATGCTCAATGCTCGATATGGCCGCTCTATCGAAGGAAGCCCCGCCTTCTGAATAAAAGAGTCAACCACTAATCGGTAAAGGGTTTTTCCTGCATAAAGGATTATGAGGCAGCCGCCTCTGCCAAATTTTGTGTCACCTCTGGTTGTCGACAAAACTCGGCAGTCATGTGCAAGAGTCACTGAACAGCTGTCCATTAGAGCTTTTAGTTCAAAAGAGTGCATATTTGGAAAATTACTGATATTTTTATATTTGATTGATATTTCTTTACACAGAATCATAATTTTTATTCATTTTCCACTGATTTATGCGATCTGATGAGCATTAAAGGGGACCTATTATCAGGGGTGCACATAAATGGTACGCAGGTCCGCATGCACGACCAAAATAAAAAATGCGCTGTGTAAATAAGTTCATACCGCGCATTTGCGTACCGACATGGTTGACAGCTGTTAATGCACAATTACCGTTTTAGATTGACAAACTGTATTGCACAAGATTTCTATTCAAATGAAAGCATTAATCTAGGCTACCTGGAAGTGCTTGTACTTGCCGGCAACCCGCCAAAATAAAAGCTTGCTGATTTTAAGTTTGAAATGATAAATTCATATTTTAAAAAAGTAAATATTAGCATTTTATTTTTAAGTTAACTATAAAATAATTGTATTTGATACTCCCTTTTTATTTTAGAATATAATAGTATAATCACACTTTCTTATTTTGTTTATTTTATTTTAAAAAATAACTAAAAGTGCAATAATATTATCACTATTATAAATGTTTTTTTTTTATATAGTTATATTTAATGGGTCACACTGTGCGCAGTGTGAGGACCAAACCAAATCTCCAGGTTCTCTTATGAGAACCAGGCTGAAAAACTTATGTGCACCCCTGCCTATTATGCCCCTTTTTACAAGATGTAAAATAAGTCTCTGATGTCCCCAGTGTGTGTGAGGTTTTAGCTCAAAATACCCCACAAATAATTTTTTATAGCTTGTTAAATTTGCCACTTTTAGAGTATGAGCCAAAATGTGCGGTTGTGTGTCCCTTTAAATGCAAATGAGCTGGTGCTCCCGGCCCCCTTTTCAGAAGAGGGCGGAGCTTCAAGAGCTCAAGCTCCAGCAATACTGATGCTGGTCTTTGCAAATAAACATTCCACTATTAGCACAAGCCTGTTATCTTTACAGAAAACATACTCTGTTTAAAAGTCAGTCTTCTGATTGTACTGTGCATAATAAATGATTATTTATGAATTACACAGAAGAGGAGCATGGCACGATAAAAATAACGACAGCTGGTCTCATTGTGCCTTCACATGCCATCACAAACTTTATAAGTCACTTGTGATTATGAGCTCGACAAATTCAAGCTGTCGATTTCACATTGCTTTCATATGCTCCAGGTGGATGCTGCACACTGGTGGTGAGGAGAGACCCCCAACATGATTGTAAAGCGTTTGGGTGTACAGCAATACAGGTCGACCGATAGTGGATTTTACCAATACCGATAGCTAGGTTGGACCACACTGGCCGATACCGATTAATCAACCGATAGTTTTTAAAATGGATACTGAACAAAAACTAAAATAGAGCTTTACTATTTAAAAAAAAGCAGTAACAGTACTGAACCATACTTTGTAAATGAATAAAATGTTTGTATTAATATTAATTATTATATTGATCATTAAAGTTATTTCATAGTTCACTAATGTTAAAAGAAGAAACTTTAAAATTTAAAAATGAAGCCTATTAGTAATAGTAAATGTTGAAATGAAATGAACACACTCTAACAAGGAACAATACTTCTACAGCTTTCATTAACGTTACAAATGGACTCTTATTGTTAAGTATTACCATTTCATTTCAACAGTCATGCTTAAAGATAGCCATCTTGAAATACCAACACAAGGCCATATTAAAATTACACGCACAAGTTATTGATATTGTATGTGTACTCTCACATTTTATTTGCTGCTGTTTTAGAACACTGCATAATTATCTAATCAAAATACAAAAAAAAACATATATATGCAAGTGACCCACTGTCACAGTTGCCAAGTCCGCGTATTATACGCGACTTTGGGCTTCTTTTTTTGTAAAGTTGCGGGAAAAAATCCCTGGTCGCGGGTTGCGGTTTTTTTGGGCTTATTTTAAAAAATATGGTCGCTTGTTAGGGAAATCTGACAAGCAACTTCGTTTTCTTTATTTATGTTCGCCTGTATTCTCCAATGCATTGATTGACACTCTGTCTGCTCGCAGTTAATAGCCAACAATAATATAAGTGCTGTAGCGTAATTTGCCATATGTTCCGTCCCTCATTGGAGAAAAATCACATTCAAAAAGAAGGCGCGTGACGCTGTGATGTAGACTTAGAGGAGTGGGATGAATTTCTTTTAGCCTAATTTTTACAATGTTTTGTAATGTATTAATTATCACGGGCTGTAATAAAAAACAAGTAGTCATATCCTAATTCTGAGTAAATACATTTGGTTCGAATAGCCTGGTATAGCAAGATGTCTTAAAATGTATTTCTTTTTTTTTTTTACATTTAAACCACATTATTAGATTACCTTTTGACTTCACGAATACACATAAATGACAGCTTAATGATTTTTTATCTTTTTTATAATATTTTTTAAATATTATTATATAATATTTTCTTTTTTAATATATATTATAATTGAATATATAATTGAATATAATATTTTATATTTTTTCTATAATATTTATTATTCTATTTATTCTATTCTATTCTATCTATTTATGTGGCATTTTGTTTTTTATGTAATTTATTTGATAGTTATGTATACATTATTTTATTTTAAATGGAAGAAAAACCTGTTTTTGACCTCAAAATACAGCACTTTCCCTCTGTATATGGCTCTGGGGACGAGCAGTTTTGTGGTGCTTGGAATTCTGTATAATTAATTAAAAACAAATATTGCCACATTGATGCCTCAAGTAGGTGTAATTGTTCAAATAACACATTGTTTCATTTTAAAATATATTTAAAAAAAAATTGTAACCAAGTGTTTTTCAAGTGTAATATTTCTGTAAAGGCTAGGGACAGAAAAATTGACATTTCCATAGAATGACCACTATATATATTTTATGCTATAAATATGTGGCTATGTTACAGCTCCCCTTTGAAGCTCTTGTGCTTTTCTCCTTTTCCATCTCTCCAATCCTATTCTGCTCACAGGTGACTGGAGACGAGTTTTGTTCCCACTTTTGTTGCAGTTTGTTAATTTTTGTAAAATAGCTTTGTTTTTGCTTTTCAGATAAAAGAGTGGTTTCAGTTTAATATGTTGCAGGCTCATTTATTGGTAATAAATAATTGCTAATAAATAATATTGATGATAATAAATAATCAAAAAAATATTGGGCTTGTTTTGGGCTTGTTTTTGAAGCTGCGGTTGCTTATTTGTCTCGCGGGAGTTGGCAACTGTGCCCACTGTGCAAAAGCGCAGCGCTGCGTCTTGGAGAAGTCACAGGTGTCACACACAACAGACGCGTCAGGTCTTCAAGCAGCGGTCTAAAACTGTTTATTTAAAGGGGAGGTTAACGGTTTTTTTTCTAGGCTTGATTGTGTTTATGGGGTGCAGTCTAACATGTGTTCATGCTTAAAAACGCATTATTACTCAATCAAATCACGATGTGGTGGCTTCACTTATGTCAAAAGCAATTCTTATATATATATATATATATATATGCATTACAACAGAGGCTGATTACAACCAGAGGCTGATCACAACCAATAACAAATAAGCATAAATAATTTGCTTTCTTCAATTAACATAACGTTTTCGGTTGTGTAAATTATGTGAACGGAGATCGTTTCTGAAACGCAGTGAAAACTCCAGTATAAACGAGGATCTTTTTCATTTTAAAACGAAAACGCACTAACGTTAGTGTAAACAGGGCTTTAAGTTGGTGCAACAGATGTAAATATATCCTAGTAGGAAAGCTGCACGTAACTCATACAACACTAGTGGATTCAGACTTAAAAATTTACTCACGAATCCTTATAATTTCACACAGCAACAAACATCCAAGGCCAAGTGGACAAAAAATCCGGTCCAGAGCTCAAAGTAGCGATGGCATGCTATATTAAAATGTCAAACTTCGAGGCACGTATCGATCACACACTGCACAATTTCAAATCGTCGTCTTCTTCTCGTTAATGGCAGTTCACGCCATATATATGTATAGATGCCGCGTTCGACCGCTCCAGATATGTTGACGCGACCGCCATTTTGGAACGGTCAACTTGACGTCATTCACCATAATAATCAATAGCTGTGTCCGAAATCGCTCACTCGTTCACTTATTCACTAATCCCTAGAGTTGAGTGGACTATATCAGAAAGGAGTGAACGAAATAAATGAACGGATTCGGACGGTGACGTACACGTGAGACTTGGAGCTGTTGCAAAACATCTTCGTCACATATGTACTTATATTACCTTATTTTAGAAAATAATATTAATAGCAATAACACTCAAAATTACTTTATATTGTAATTATACATACCTCCGCGTCAGCTTTGTGGTTTCATCGATGGTATTAATTTGTTCTGTAATGCTTTTATGTTCATAATCATTAAATACTATTAAAATACTGAGAACAAAAATAAACACACATTAACATGTTCATAATTTTATGTATTTATTATTTGTAGTATCTTGAAACTCTCCCGAGCAGCGTTTTGAGCTCAGATAAGATGGTCGTAGAGCGCCCTCAGCCGACCGTTAATTTTACATCAGAATGAATACACTACAGTTGATTAACGAACATTTTTAAATTATCCACCAAATTATAATCATTTTTGTAAATTAACAACGACGCCACATCAGTAAATTAGTAAAATATTAAACTGAGTTATTATATTTCAAAATTATGGAAGCCCTCGCAACTCTGTTTCTCAAAGGCTCTGCACTAACCATAGTTTAACCATGGTAATCCATTTGCCAAAAAAAAAAAAAAAACATGGTTACTGTACTTTTACTATAATAAAATCATGGTTAATTTTTTAAGGGAAAAATATGACTCATGTTCAGTATTAGGATTTTTCTATAAAGATATTGTAATGATGTAGTTATCATTGTACTAATTTTGACATGTAGACAATTTAGAAAGTAGGCCTATAGTTTTGTTAAATCTTGAGTATTAAAGTCATGTGAGAGACATAGAGATATCAGGGCAAAATAAAGAGACTGAAAATTAAATTGAAAGTGAAGGTGCAGTTCACTTGAGAACTTTTAATTATTTTGCATGTCCCCAGCCTAAGGATTTTTTATGTGATGGCCATACAAAAAATAGGGCTGTCCGTGTTTCAGAATTTTCTTGGGTGTATAGGATGGCCTGGATGAGTGTGAGATTTCCTGGCCAGACATTTTTTCCCAGTCCGCCACTCGTGGAAACTCGAGTGGCACAGACTCATGGTTTCATTTACATGGGTGTGTGTATCGCTTGCAGTGTTTTTAGCCTCTGCTGCCTCAATATATGAGTACATGAACACATAAACATAATCTCTAGAACTTAATGAGTCACTTAATGAGCATTTTACAATTTCTTTTGAGAAAACTATCATATACAAACAGACACCAGTGTTTCAAAAAGACACTAATGTTTTAGGAGTTTAGTACAAAGAATAGGACACATACTTATTAGATAACCGTATTTGGGTTGATGTAGGCCTATATGCTTTTATTTATCTTTTTTTTAAATTAACTGTTTTTTCCCCCCCAAAGCATTGTTAGACGCAGTGTTTCCTGTAGTTATGCAAAGATTTGGTTTCAAAAACAGAATTATGGAGTCAATTTAATGCCACATATATATGCAAAAGAATATAGTTTTGGAAACGAAATGTGCTTTTTGTAAACAAAAATAAAGAATTGCAAAAGAAAATAAAGTATTGCAAGAAGAAAATAAGTTTTGCAAACAAAAATAAAAAAATTGCAAAATATAAATGTAACAGAGCAAAAGCAATGATTTTGCAATACATATTTTCCATGGCCATATTGACTAATTTATTTGCAACGCTGCTTTTAATTTGCATTTCAGTCAAGTTTGAGCTTGCGATACTGTTTTCCCCTTTGCACTTCACGTTTCTGCGCATCTCACTTCACGAGTTCACACTTACATATAATAAACTGAGTAAAGGTTTATGCGTATTTGGCATGCTGTCCAGGGAGAGGGCTCCGAGCTCGGTACTTACCCCCGAGCCCAGGGTACTCCCCCTGTATGGGGAGAGGGGTCCGAGCTCTGCATTTAGCCCAGACCCAGAGCGTTCCCCTCGTGCTGGGGTAGGAACAGGCTGAAGGTGAAGAGTCGGGGTGGTGGAGGGATGCTGAAAGACTAGAACTGATGGAGGTAAGACTGCTTTGATTATTTATAGGGGTTCTCTCTCGAGCTGATTGGATAGATGGTGTGATTGCTGATGATGAAGTGGCTGCGTTAATTATCTGCGCTTGCTCCTCCCGAAACTTGTTAATAAAACATCACTTTGTGGCTGTGAGGGACCGAGAAGTCAGGAACAAGGAACACAAGCTTTCTACTAGAAAGCTGGGTCTTTATTTACCCCAAAACCAATAACTTTACAAACTCATAATCATACAACAAATAAACCAAAAAAGGAAATGAAGTCAAACTATCCAGACAGAAACAAAACCAACAACTAAAAAACTGACCTCACAAATAAACACAACAACAGCTTATAAAGCTAAAGATGGGCCCATTACAAATTAAGAGGGAAAGCAACAAAACTTTTACATTCAACAGGTAACATTACACAAATCAAACCAAAAAAAAAAAAAAACATATTAAATCAAGATAAACAAAACAAAATGTAATTACATATCATAAATATACAACTACATAAATCAATTAATAAAGAAATCAACTTTTCGTCCTTCCCCGGGCAACCTCAATGAATGGTATGTCCGGGCAGAACCACTAATGCTTAAATTCTCCGTTCCTGCCCGGACCCTAATTTTCGTCATGCCAGGATGCGACTGCAGCAGACCATATTTGAAGATCGCCACACGTCACCGGTGAACTTAAACTCAAAATAGAAACAATTGTAAATAATAAATACAACACAACTAATTTGTGTGCACTCCAAATCAGCAACGATGTATATAAAGATGGATTGTAAATGTAAACATATGAAAACCTAACAATAAAGAACTAATGAATATTGTGTTTCATGTGGTTATTATAAACTAAAACCAAAATGAATGCGAATGACAAAGAGGGAAATTTAAATAAAGATTAACCTTAAATGACTGAACATATCCTTCATATAGATATATGTATAAAAGCGCATACTTGTGGATACGTGTAGATGCGTGTGCTGTGTGTAAGAGATGATACATCCACATTACCACTCTTGTGCGGCCACCACTCGGGCCATCACAGTGGCACTGTTTTGACATGGGGGTGGAGTCAAGGGACGGGGGCGTGTACAACAGGCCTGGGCATGCCTCCCTGGAAGTGATGTCATCAGCCTGAGACGCAGATCACAACTGATCCAGGCACCTTCATTGAGCAGAGGCATGCGGGTGGATTGTTTCCTTTTATTCACTAGCTTTAAAACATGCTTTTCTTCTTGCAATACTTCATTTTCTTTTGCAATTCTTTATTTTGGTTTACAGAAAGCACATTTATTTTTTCTCAATACTTTCAATTTCTTTTGCAAAACTTTATTCTTTTGAATATATATATGTGGCATTAAATTGACTCCATACAGAATCAGTAAACTATTTATTATGGTTTTAAATCTGCATTGAACTTCCAGATCAATCTCAAAGTAAAAGGCGGTAAAGTCTGATTTTGTGGTGGATGTGTTCAGTTATTATTAGATTAGATTAGATTCAACTTTATTGTCATTACACAAGTACAGGTACAGGGCAACGAAATGCAGTTTAGGTCTAACCAGAAGTGCAATAGTAGCAAGTGCAGTATATACAATGGTTGAATAAGTGCAGGACAAGGATATGTACTGAGTATATGTATAAATATATATAGAAAGATGGTTATTAATATAAACAGAATTTACAGGTGAATATGTGTAGTGAATAAATATACAGAAATTACAGGTGAATATGTATAGTGAATAAATATACAGAATTTACAGGTGAATATGTATAGTGAATAAATATACAGAATTTACAGGTGAATATGTATAGTGAATAAATATACAGATGGCTATTACTATAAACAGAATTTACAGGTGATATGTACTATCAATATAATATATATACAGATGACTATTACTATAAACAAGGTGTAAAAGTGCAGTGGAAGTGATTGCATATTACAATTAGACATACGGTGCAAAATGTTAATGTAAACATTGATAATGTAACAACAGTCGGCAGTGCAAATGAGCATAATCCAATTTAGGTATGGTAGTGCAAGATACAAAAGTAAACAGTTGTTACTGTAATAAAATTTACATTCAGTAGTGCAAATAAGGCCGATGTGAGGTAGGAGAGAAGAGTTAATAATATATGAGGAAGTGGATCAACGGGGGTTAGAGTTCAGTAAAGAGACAGCTCTGGGGAAGAAACTGTTCTTTAATCTGCTGGTCCTGGTCCGGAGGCACCTGAAACGCCTGCCGGAGGGCAGGAGAGAAAACAGTCTGTGGGCTGGGTGAGAGGAGTCCTTAAGGATGCTGCGAGCTCGATGCAGACAGCGTTTCCTCTGGATGTGTTCGATGGCAGGTAGTGGAGTCCCTGTGATGCGCTGGGCAGTTTTCACCACCGCTGCAGTGCCTTGCGCTCCGCAACAGAGCAGCTCCCATACCATACTGTGACACAGTTGGTCAGGATGCTTTCTATTGCGCAGCGATAGAAGTTCACCAGGATAGCTGAGGAGAGCTGATTCTTCCTCAGTGTCCTCAGAAAGAAGAGGCGCTGGTGAGCCTTCTTGACCAGGCTGGAGGTGTTGGTTTTCCACAACATGTCCGCCGAGATGTGGATCCCCAGGAACTTGAAACTGGAGACACGCTCAACAGCCATTCCATTGATGTGGATGGTGTCGTGTGTGCCTCTTGACTCCTTCCTGAAGTCCACGATGAGCTCCTTCGTTTTGGTGGTGTTGAGGAGCAGGTTATTTTCAGTGCACCATGTGGCCAGGTGCTGGATCTCCTCCCTATAGGCAGTCTCATCGTTGTTACTGATGAGGCCAATCACCGTGGTGTCGTCTGCAAACTTGACGATGGAATTAGATCCATACACAGGCTTGCAGTCGGAGGTGAAGAGGGAGTAGAGAAACGGGCTTAGCACACAGCCCTGTGGTACACCAGTGTTAAGTGTGATGGATGTGGAGCAGGTGAATCCTGATCGAACATTCTGGGGTCTGTTGGTCAGGAAGTCCAAAATCCAGTTACACATTGAGGTATTGATGCCCAGGTCTCCAAGTTTGGCTATTAACTTGGTTGGGATGACAGTGTTGAATGCTGAGCTGAAGTCAACAAACAGCATACGTGCATAAGTGTTCTTATTGTCCAGGTGAGTGAGCACAGAGTGCAGTGCCATGGAAACTGCGTCCTCTGTGCTCCTATTGCTACGGTAGGCAAACTGGTGTGAGTCCAATGTGGATGGTAGAGAGTCTTTTAGGTGTTCCAGGACCAGCCGCTCAAAGCACTTCATGACGATGGGTGTGAGTGCTACAGGGCGGTAGTCATTAGGGCACCTCGGACTAGAGTGTTTTGGCACTGGCACAATGGAAGTGCATTTAAAGCATGTTGGTACGGCTGCTTGGGCAAGAGACAGGTTGAAAATGTCTGTAAAACCCCAGCGAGCTGCTCCGCACATGCCCTGAGAACACGACCAGGGATGTTGTCTGGTCCAGCAGCCTTGTGTGCGCTGATCCGGCTCAGTGCCTTGCAGACATCTGTGGAGGAGAGTATGATTGGTGGGTGGTCAGCTGAGGGATTGAGCTTGGTGGCAGTTTCTCTGTTGTCTCTTTCAAAGCGAGCATAAAAGTAATTTAGCTCGTTCAGGAAGTTGACATCAGTGGCTGCGGGGTGGAGTGGGTGGGTTTGTAGTCACTGATGGCCTGAATGCCCTGCCACATGCGCCGAGGGTCAGAGTTGGAAAAGTGTCCCTCTATCTTTAGCTTGTAGCAGTGCTTGGCCTTTTGATGCCCCTCTTCAGGTTTGCTCTGGATGTGCTGTAGGCTTGTGCATCTCCTGATCTGAAGGCAGTGTTGCGTGACTTCAACAGGAGTCGCACTTCCTTGTTCATCCAAGGCTTCTGATTTGGATATGTGGTGATCTGTTTCTGGGTTGTAACACTGTCAATGGTGATATTGATATGATCCAATACAGAGGAGGTGTAAGAGTCAATGTCTGTGTGAGCGCCACTGGTGGCTTGAGAAGCAAACATACTCCAGTCTGTGTGTAGAAACCTTTCCTGGAGTGTGGAATCTGCCCCGCAGGCCACACCTTGATGGTCTTCACTGATGGCTTCACACGGTTGATGAGGGGTGCATATTTGGGGTGAGGAACAAAGAAAGGTGATCTGACTGTCCCAGGTGGGGAGGGGTGTCGCAACGTAGCTCCAGCCATGTTTGTGTAAACATGGTCTAAGGTTTTGTTTCCTCTGGTGTGACAGGAAACATGCTGGTGAAACTTGGGTAGCACTGACTTTAAGTTTGAGTGATTAAAGTCACCTGCAACAATAAAAGCCGCTTCGGGTGATCAGTCTGTTGTTTACTGATGGCTGCGTGAAGTTCTTTCATAGCAAGCTTGGCATCAGCATCCGGGGAATATAGGCTGCAGTTATAATGGTGGAAGTGAACTCCGCGGTAGATAAAACGGTCTACATTTAACCATGAGAAACTCAAGGTTAGCTGAACAATGACTCCCAACAATAGCAGAGTTTGTGCACCAAGCTTTGTTAATGTAAATGCACAATCCACCACCTCTGGTCTTACCGCATCCATCTAATGTTCTATCCGCCCGAGTGTGTGGCGTCCGCTAGCTCAATAGCGGTGTCCGGTATTCCGCTGTTTAACCAGGTTTCCGTGAAGATTAGGACGTTACAGTTCAAAAGTTTCTTGCTGTGTGTGATGCTGAGTCGAATCTCCTCCATTTTGTTCACTAGCGACCGTACATTGGCAAGGAAAATGCTGGGTAAAGAGAGCCGGTGTGGTGTTAGCCTTAGCTTAGCTCTTAGTCCTCCGCGCTTCCCCGCCTTTGTTTACGATCTCGGCGCCGCCTGCGAGCACTTCCGCCCGGCCGGGTAGGGTGCATAGCCTCGGGTGTCCTAGCGATCTCAGGAAGGAGTCAAGATTGTCCATAAAAGTGTCGGAAATTGCAAACCGATATCCAAAAGCTCACAACGGTGTACGATGTAAAGGCACAACTGTTCTGCACGAACAGGCCCGAGATGAGTAAGAAAAATACAGCAAAATTGCTAAATCTGGAGAGACCCAGAGCCTCGTGATGTACTCGCGCCGCCATCTTGGGTGTAAAATGATGTGTAATGGGTGTAAATGGGTGTAAAATTATCATCATCTTAATTCAAGTCATGAAGGATTTTGAAAGTCTTGACAGTAATCAGTGTTGAGCACTACTGTAAGGTTAACCCTGCATTGTGTAAATGTTGGAAAATGGTTAACAGTTGAAAACATTCATTAGAAATTTAGAAATGTAATCAAAAGTAATCAGTTAGCCTACATTACTTTAACGTTCGGCTAGAGTCGCTTTGAACTCGTGCATCTTCGGAAGCGGTGCTGCGCGGAAAGTTAAAAAAAATGTAGTGCACACCGCCATGCGAAATGACGTCGCATGCACTCAAAGCGAACTTCCACCAACACCGCGAAGACGTATTTGCCGCGCGCACCCAGGTGAACTTGCAGATGTGTCGAGTATAAATCAGCCTTTAAAGGAAAACGCCACCGTTTTTCCATATTCCAATATGTTCTTCCCTCAACTTAGACGAGTTGATACGTACCTCTCCCGTCTCAGTGCGTGCACTCAATCACTTCGACCTCGGCGCAGTAATATCATGATGCTGCACTTGCATGCCCAAGAGGCGTTTCAAAGATGGCTGCCGAGAAACTTTGACTTTGGTATAACTTGCTGTTGTAGACGCACACAGTCAATTTGCGCTTGAGGGTTCGCAGGCCGTTCCAAAAATGGCAGATGGCTTACGTACAAAGCCAATAGAAGGCAAGCCTGCAACCATTAGCCAAAAAAGCGTAACGGCTAATGCTAACGGAAAGGAGACCAGAGGCTGTTTTATATATATATATATATATATATATATATATATATATATATATATATATATTTATATATGGTTTTTAGAGTGTGCATCTAACCAAATTCTAGGGTGAATTCCAAACGGAAGTGAGCATGCCTATGCCCTATTACCTTCGTGTGTTCTTTGAAGGGTGTAGGGCATTACGGTCTCGTATAAGTGACCATCGCATGATCCCTTCGCTAATGGACTTCTGGAAGCGCCCTTCGTGAAGGTGTTCAGTTATTCACTTTCATTTGGAATGTCCCTATATGGCGTCCTTTTCCCGAAGTGCCCTTCAAGGGTGCTAAATAGCCATATGGAATTCACCCTACAAAGCTCCCTCCGTCCCTGGGTGGGCTTTAGGTTAACAGCCGAAAGATTTAAAAGGCTTTATCATATTATCATCAATATGATTTATTATAAATTATTTATTACCAATAAATCACCCTGCAACATATTAAACTGAAACCACTTTTATTTGAAAAGCAAAAACATAATCAGCAAACTGCAACAAAGCGGGAGGCACGCACTATCCACACATCTCCAATCACCTTTTAGCAGAATAGGATTGGAGAGATGGAAAAGGAGAAAAAGACAAGAGCTTTAAGGAGGAGCTGTAACATAGTCACCTATTTATAGCCTAATAAAATACATTCAAACCAAATGTTTAGATGGTTTCATCGGGCGCATGCGCCTGGTCCAAAGTTAACATCCGCTCTGTGTTTGTTTATCAGTCTGGATAGTGGCGCCGACTACAAACTCAGTTAAAGTTAAAGTGATGAGTAGACTTAAGTTTGGCTCATGTTGTTGTGCTGTGGGATGTGTTTCCCATACATTTATTTATCTGTGGCGACCCGTCACAATATCAAAACTGACCACCACAAATAGATTTTCCAAAAGGCTTTGACTTTGCTGAATAAACATGAAACTGCACGTTTCAAAATCAAAACGCGGTGTGGGTGTTTTTATATCACTGTATTTCTGAAGGAAAATGACTGTCTTTAGAAAATTTTCGATGTCATTTTCATTTCATCCTGCATATAATGCCTGATAAAGCTGCATTTGTGAGCTAAATGCTGCTTTGTGTACAGCCGTTACCAGGGAAACCTCTATTTCTGCCACTCCAAAAGCACCTCCTGCTGGCAGAGAATAACTGTGTCCCAAATGACACACTATACACTGTGCACTTATACACTATGAACATTTATGCACTATGTGCTCAACCATATACTGTATGAATTATATAAGGTTATTTTGTTGTTAATAATCGGAGTCTGATAGCCCCTTCCCCTTCGTAACGTAATTAAAGCTGCAACAGTTGAGTGCATGAAGTGTCCAACATTCCAGACTTAGTTTTTCCAGTTATTTAAGTGCATCATCTGGGTATTTAAAGTGCACTTTTTCATTTTGGAATTTTCAGTGTGAACACATTACTCGCACTATTTATACTACAAAACTTCATATAATAGTGCATAACAAGTACGTGATTTGGGAGGCAGGCACCTAATGTATTTGCATTTTCAATAAGCCTGCCTGAATTTTGCAGCAAACATGTTTTGCTTTTTATCAGAAATAATATACTCAAGAGGAACTTTGCTGATGTTATTGATTCTTTGCGGAGGGTCTACCAGAAGTTAAGTTTAGGCCACAAAAGCACACATGCACAGTAATGTTTGTTTATGCTTGTTACGTCCCGTATTGTTCTGGGAGGGGTGTTCTCTTTCATAGGTTCACTCAATGCTGCGTAAGCTAAGACACTTTGGGAACGCCCTCTGGGTGTGCCGATTGTCTGAAGCCCTTATAGAATCACGGCAATTCATTGGCTGATGCCGTCTTCGACATTCTTACGTCGCCTCCTTATACTGGCAAACACGCCATCTACTCCTCAGATTTCTCTGCCTTCACGAAGCGGCCATATTAACCCTTCTGTTGAGATTTTTCTGGCCCGAATTCGATCGTTTTTTTCTTGGGATTCCTTCGTCTGCACTTTGGCGACTGCAGTAGTGGAACTCTGTTCTCCTTGCGGCAAAGTGCCATAGAGTATCGTCGCTGTCAACCGCCATGTTCTCGCTTCATCGCGAGCGACGACCCGCACAGTAAGTGTGTTAAATGTATTCTGCACGCACGCACGCGAGGCGGTTTATGGCATCTCGAAATGCAAATTCTGCAAAAACGTCCGTCTCAAAACTCTCCGCACTAGGCTCGCGGTTTTTGAGAGGGAGTCATCCGTTTTTTCCCGTTGCGCTCCTGAGGCCGCTGAGGCCTTCCGCGAATCCATGACCTGGGGCTCGGATGTGGAGCTCGAGGTGATGGAGAGTGAGCAGATGGGCTTCGCCTTTTCTCTCCCTCTCTCGCCTGAGCATGTGCGCATGAATTCTCCGGTTGAGTTTGCGCATGAGTATTTACGTCGTAGCCCGGAGGCATGCAATGCCGTTTCCTTCGGCCTAGATGACGTGTTATTCACAGCAGCATCCGACTCTGAGGATTTCGGGCCTGCTTTAGCCGATGCTCTCCCGCCTAGCGACTAGGAAGTGCAGCCTTCTGTGGCCTACTCAGAGCTTGTGGACGTGCTTTCGCGCGCCACTAAAAGCTCTCCATTGATTGGCCCGATGAGCCCCGCGAATCTCAGTCGTCTAAGCTTGACGAGCGGTTCCTTAGTGGCCCAAATTCAAGGCCTGAATGGAGGAAGCTACCATTTTTCAGCGATTTGCATCACAAGATCTCCAGATCCTGGAAACAGCCTTTCTCCTCCCGCCTTACTAACGTGGCAGCCACTGACTTTACCAACCTAGTGGGTTCTGTGGAGCAGGGCTATACCGCCATTCCGGTGATCGAGGACACACTAGCCTTTCACATTTCGCCATCTTTGGCGCCTTCAAGGAAGTCCCGCCCCCTCCTTCCAACCAAACCATGTAGGACCACTTCCACTAACTATGGCTTAAACTCACGGAGATTCGTGAGATAGAGAAAGTTTTTCTCCTTGACGCCCCCATCTCTCAAACTGGACTATTTGGGGAGGCGGTCAGCCCTGTGGTGGAGAAGTTTTGGTCTGCCAAGTCTCAGTCAGCTGCCCTCAGGCAGTTTATGCCTAGGAGAGCGAGGGACCACTCTAACACCCCCTCCTCCTTGTCTAGAGAGCGCTCCTTGCCCAGAAAGGAAACCGCCAGTAGGAGCAGCGCCCCGGTTCATCCCCCTCCGACCACGGTCTGGGGAGACCGCGGCCGACCATTGCCCCACTGGCGACCACGCAGGCGGATTGATCTGAAGCGGCCCGACAGGCCTGCCGCTTCAGCTCCATCGAGTCGCTCCTGACTCTCGGGTCAGGATGAAGAGAGTTTTTCCAGAATTCTCACGAGGCAGGCCCAGACCGTTCAAATGTTTGCCCACCTCTAACACACTCTCCTCACTCAGATATGTCACATCCGCCCAGCAGGTTTCGGTGTGCAGCAAACGGCCATCTTCAGTCTCTTTCAGTGTGGCAGTCGGGAGACGCATCAAGCTTTCTCCCCCTACTACCTGTTCCTTCGTCACCCGCGGCTCGCATGATAGGAGACACATTCGGTTCTCTCCCACAGCTTACAGGCCCCGTTCCGGCCACTTTTCAGTCCAGTACATCAGTCCCCGTGGACTCCCTCATCCTAACCAAGGACGCCATAGGCTTTCCTTTGTGGTATGTCTTCTAGACTACAACATTCTGCTTCCTCTATCGCATTTCTTTCACGAATGGGAGCGTCTACCGGGTAACGCCTTGGGTTCTGCGCAGTTCAGTCCGGCTACACACTCCAGTTTGGCCGCAATCCCCCCGCTTTGTTGGGGTTCACCTGACAGTAGAAAGCAGCTCCTCAAAGGCTTCTGTGCTACAGCAGGAACTGTCCTCCCTCCTCCTCAAGGGGGCAATAGAGGAAGTCCCTCAATCGGACCTGGAACAAGGCTTTTTCAGTTGCTATTTTCTTGTGCCAAAGAGGGACGGCCGTCTACGACCCATTCTGGACCTGCGTCGTCTCAACCTCTCCCTTTACAAAGGGAAGTTCAAGATGTTGACGTTAAAGACTATTATGTCTCAGATTCGAGTGGGAGACTGGTTTGTCACTGTCTACCTGAAAGATGCCTATTTTCATATTCAGGTCGTTCGGCGGCACAGGAAGTTCCTTCAGTTCGCTTTTGGAGGGAAGGCTTACCAATACAAGGTTCTTCCCTTTGGCCTGGCTTTGGCTCCGAGGACGTTCACAAAGTGCATGGATGCTGCTCTGGCCCCTTTGAGGCTCCAGGGCATTCGTGTACTCAACTATCTGGATGATTGGCTTATCCTGGCCCACTCCAGGGAGTCAGTGAGCCGTCACAGGGATGTCGTCCTACGCCACATTCGTGCTCTGGCCTCAGAATGAACACCAAGAAGAGTGTTCTCTCCCCTTCTCAACAAACTGTGTTTTTGGGAGTGCATTTGGATTCTGTTCAAATGCAGGCCCGTCTGGCTCCTGCCCGGATTTCCAGCCTCAATACATGTTTGGCCCGCTTCAAGCTTGCCCATCATGTCTCCGTGAACACTTGTCGCAGGCTCTTAGGCCTCATGGCTGCAGCCTCCCCTGTGCTGCCTCTGGGGTTGCTTCACATGAGGCCGTTCCTTTGGTGGATGAAACTTTCAGGGGTCCGCTCCACAGGACCAGCCACTCACCTAGTAAGGGTGTCGTGCAGTTGCCTTCGCACCCTTTTAATATGGCGGGACCCCCTTTTTCTCCAGAGTGGAGTCAGAATGGGCGTGATTCACTGTCGTCAGATGGTCACGATGGACGCATCCCTGACAGGCTGGGGCGCGGTCTTCGAGGGCAGACTGGCGTGCGGAATTTGGGCAGGAGAGTTTCTCTCCTGGCACATAAACTGCCTGGAGCTGAGAGCTGTCTTCCTGGCATTGGTTCACTTTCTCCCCTCACTCAGGGGGTGTCATGTGATTGTCAGGACGGACAACATGGCGGTAGTGTCCCATATAAATCGCAAAGGGGGTTCACGGTCACGCACCTTAAACAGGCATGCACGCTGTCTCCTCCTTTGGGCTCAGGACAAGTTCCTCTCCTTGAGAGCGGTTCACATCCCGGGAGTATTGAACCTCGCAGCCGACTTTCTGTCGAGACAGAAGCTCAGGTCGGGGGAGTGGATGTTGAACCGCCAAACGGTAGCCCAGATTTGGAATGTGTTCAGCAAAGCGGAAGTGGACCTCTTTGCGTCGCAGGCGTCGTCCCAATGCCCGCTTCGGTTCTCCCTGAGTTCCGCCATAGATGCGTTCACTCACCCTTGGTCGGACATGAGGCTGAACGCGTTTCCGCCCGTCAAGCTGATTCCGGCAGTTCTGTGCAGGGTCAAGGAGAGCGGTGTCCATCTCCTTCTCGTAGCCCTGTTCTGGCCATCCCAAATGTGGTTCTTGGAGCTGATTCCTCTTCTGTATCAGCCCCCTTGGGAGATTCTTATCAGGCAGGACCTGCTCTCTCAGCTTCAGGGCAAGATCTGGCACCCTCAACCCGAGATCTGGAATCTGTGGGTATGGCCCATCCAGGGTCACAGGTTTTGACTTCTGGCCTTCCTGCTGAGGTTCAGGAGACTATTGCTAGTGCTAGAGCCCCCTCCACTAGGAAGCTGTAATCTTCCAAAAGGAAGGTCTTTGAGTCTTTGAAGGTCTTTGAGTCTTAGTGTTTAGCCCATGCAGTGGACCCAGTCGGCTTCCCTATTGGTCCAGTACTAGAGTTCCTGCAAGAGAAACTTGCGGCAGGGGCAGCTGCTACCACCTTAACCCTCTGGGGTCTGAGGTCATTTTGGGGCCCTTGAGATGTTTTGACATGCCCTGATATTTGTGCTTATTTCAGCTACTTAAAACATACTATTGACCAACATGTAATTTTTTTTGTATTCAGCTCAAACTGTGTTACAATAATATGTGACCAAGATGGATGTACATGTTTGAATTTTTTAGTAAAAAAATATTATGCGTGGTTAGTAAGTTTTGGGGAAAAAATATTAGCTGAAATAAGGCCTTAAAACCCACACTAAATAGTCCTGAACAAGACTTTTGAGTAATCAGTCTTGTAGCCTAGAATATTTACTTCAAAATTGTGTGAAAATCATTCTGCTTACTCATTCACAGAAAACAATATATTGATTTAAAATTTTCAAGACATGTTTTGTGATCGAGGGTCTATATGCGAGGGAGTGGCAATGGCCATGAATATTAAGTGAGTCTCACCTGAGAGACAAAAGGCCCTCCCCTAATGGCCCCTAATGGCCCATCAGTGTGACTGTGACTTTGAGGCAGGTAAGAGAAAATGTGAGGAGATTGAAAAAAAGGGTTTTTTAAATTATTTGTATTTTATTTACAACACAGTATAATCAAAACATACATAATGAAGGTCAAAGACACATTATTGTGCACACTGATCTAACAACAGAGATGTGAACAGACTTTGAGTCATTCCTGCAACAGATTCTGTCTAACAAGTGAAACAAGTAAATCATACCTGATATTTACGTGTGTTATTTAAGTGTTTCTACTTCTTTCCATGGATTCAAGAAGAAAAAAACATAATCAGTAGAAAAGGAGTTTGTTTTAACATTGAATATCAGTGTAGTTGAACATCTGATGTTGGTGCAGCGCTCTCAAAGGAAAACAGTTTGAAGAGACATCAGGATACATCTGGTGCTGGTATCTGATTCAATAAAATACAAACAAAAAAACATTTGTGAGCATGTTAATATCAGGAACATCTGTATATATATATATATATATATATATATATATATATATATATAGGTTTTGTAGCCATAGACTCACACATGCTTTGTACTATCATAAAAAAGAGAAAGAAATCTTATTATTATTGTTTAGCACGTTATTAAAATCTATTTCTGAGTAGGCTATTAATAATAAACATGTACTAAACATACTTAGACTCGTAGCATTCATCATGTTACAGTGTACACTCATATTACTTTTATTGTTTTATATAGAGCATGAAAACATCATCGCGCCGTAAGAAATTTAAATACAATGAATTGCCATCATATTCAAAATGTTTTACACGATTTCAAACATTGTAGTTAGGAATTATAGTTTGGGAAAAACCCAACTATGATTTTGTAGTCATATAGTCTAGTATGTATGATTTTATAGTAGCCTATGATATGATTCTGTAGCCACAGACTCAAGCAAGCTTTGTACAATAAAAGGATATACTTTGTGCTATAAAAAATTATATTTTATATCTGAGAAACTAATTATTATTGTTTAGCACGCTATTAAAATCTATTTGTGAACAGAGTATTAATAATAAACATGGTCTAAACATTCTTAGATGCGTAGCATTGATCATGTCGTTTGGGGGAAAACCCAACTAACTGTTAGTAAATCTGTTCAAGTTTATGTCACAATAAAACGGTAACTAATGCAAAAAAGAAACATTACTTACTCATCTCCTCTACTGGATGAAATTGTGTTCTTCTTTGGAGGGAAATCCTGCTTTTACTCGGTGCGTCTTCCAGAAACGAAGAGTAGCCGCGATGAGGATCTCCTCTTTGTTTGTGTTGGGCGTTTGCATATGCGCACGTACCACGCAACTATTTACATATGAACAGCGCGAATCGCGCGGGGGCGGGGTCACATTAGAGATAATGAGTCAGACGGGAGAGACTGAACATCGTGTTGGTTTCATACGGATTACTTCATCACAGAATGTTTGTATTCGATAAGACTTGCTTCATTTCAAAGTAGACACTTCAAGCTTTCTATAGATATATTTCTTATGTCTCTGTGTGAAGTATTTGCTGAGTTACAGTTCATTTTAGTGACGCGTTTCTAAAAACAGTTCGCGGAGACAGAGAAGACAGAGAGCACACTCTGTTTGTTTTCTTTATTCTTCAAAAGCACAAAGTTTAGTTGTTATTATGAGTGTATACAAATAAAAGTAGACCCCTTACAGATTCGAATGGTGTATTGCTCTTATCTGTACGATCAAAAATGGCAGAGTAATTCAAGCTCATTTCGGCCTTATCAGGAAAATCTGCCTCAAAACGCGTATACACGTTTGTCGACCCCAGAGGGTGAAGGGTTTACGTTGCGGCCATCACCTCTTGGAGAGAGCTGGATGAGATTCCCCTGGGAAGACATCAGTTGGTCTCTGCGTTTATGCGTGGTGTCCGGCGTCTGAGACCAGTACGCCCCATTGGAGTTCCTTCTTGGGACTTATCAGTCGTCCTTGAGGGTCTAATGGTTGCCCCATTTGAGCCCTTAGAGTCAGCTCCAGAACAAATTCTGACTCTCAAGGTTACTCTTTTGTTGGCGCTAACGTCTTTGAAAAGAGTTGGGGACTTGCAAGCTCTCTCTGTCAACGAGATGTGTATGGACTTCGCCCCGGGTCTGGTCATGGTGACCTTACGGTCTATTCCTGGCTATGTTCCCAAGGTTTTATCCGCATCATTTCGCTCTCAGGTGGTCACACTTCACTCTTTCCATCCTCCTCCCTTAGCTTCAGGCGAGGATGAAAGGCTTCACATGCTCTATCCTGTCCGAGCTTTGAAGATCTATGTGGACCGCTCCAGCCATTGGAGAAATCTCCCCAGTTGTTGGTATGGTTTGGTGCGGACCGCTGTGGGCTTGCCACATCGAAGCATAGAATTTCTCACTGGGTGAGGGACGCTATTTCGCTGGCATATGAGGTGCGTGGTCTTTCTTCACCTCTCAGCGTTCGGGCGCATTCTACTAGGAGCGTGGCTTCCTCTCAAGCTCTTTTTAGAGGGGTCCCCCTAGAGGATATTTGTGTAGCGGCAGGATGGTCCTCGCCGCACTTTTATCAAGTTCTATAACTTGGATCTTGACACGGCTCCGGGTTCCCAGGTTTTATCTGCTTGAGCCAGCCGTGTATGCTGTCTGGTTCGTAAACGGGCCAGATAGGGCAGCGTTTTTAGCTTGGCATGTTTGGTATATCGTTCCCAAAGCATCTTAGCTTACGCAGCGTTGAGTGAACCTATTAAAGAGCACATCTCGGATTACTCGCGTAACCCTTGTTCTCTGAATAGGGAACAAGACGCTGCGTTTGCTGCCAAGCTCCTCACGCTGCCGACAGGGGCCTTTTCGGCTCAGAAATCTGAGGAGCAGATGGTGCGTTTGCCAGTATAAGGAGGCAACGTAAGAACGTCGAAGACGGCATCCGCGCCATTAGCCAATGAATTGGCGTGATTCTATAAGGGCTTCAGACAATCGGCACACCCAGAGGGCGTTCCCAAAGCATCTTAGCTTACGCAGCGTCTCATTCCCTATTCAGAGAACAAGGGTTCCCTATCAGTCAGTCACGTTCGACGTAATGTCAGTGTGACTGACTAATGGGATCTCGCCCGAGAAACCTTCGAGTGTTAACAAAACAAGCCAATGACAGTTGGTGTGCGTGTTTCGCCACGCGCACCCCGCCCCACAGTGCGGGTATAAAAGGAGAGCGCGTACAAACGCACATCAGCTTTTCGCTTCGGAGCCGAGCCATTCAGCGCGAATCTCCGAGAGTGTCTGCAAGACAGCTACGAAGCAGTTGGTGTTACGGCGCGTCAGCGGAGGTTGCTGTCCAGTGCTGCTGCTTCTGACGGCGTGCTGCAGCTCGTCATTCTGCGGCCGCGCCACGACCTCCTGGGCGCTTCAGCGCTTCTCTAAAAGAGTATTTTTTCTAAAAGAGCAAAAAATATCTAAAAGAGCTCCACGAGAGACAGGCGTCTTTTTAAAGATGGCTTCCCGCTTGTGTGTTTCTGGATGTGGTCCTTTCCTGGCTTCATCTGATGGTCACGATCGCTGTGTCTCGTGCTTGGGCTTTCAGCACGCTGAAGCAGCACTTGTGGATGAGTCATGTTCTCATTGTGGGAACATGACCATCGCGATGCTGCGCTCCAGATACCTCCTCGTCAAACGGGGGGGTATCCCCCTTGCCATGCCCCGTTCTAGCTCCTCCGGTTCTCGGAGGGCTACTTCGGCTCATGGTCAGGATGACCTGAAAATCACAGTGAGAGATTCCCGGTCGAGTGCATCTCCGCGGGCCTCTCACTCCTCCAGTGCATCGCACCATCTGGTGTTCCCGGACGAACCCTCGGGATCCCCGGTCAGGGTGGGGTTCAGCATCTCGTTCGGAGCACCAGCGGATGACAGGATGTCGATCGCTGCATCGGAGGGTGAGCTAGGCTCTGGAGATGATGATTCGGCTGCGCTGCCTCTGTCAGGAAGAGTGGCGTTGTCCGAGTCAGATCCAGAGCTGACTGCTATGCTTTCCCGGGCCGCTGAGAGCGTCGGGCTGCACTGGAGGCCACCTCCTTCTCCCGAACGCTCGAGGCTGGACGATTGGTTCCTGGGGGCGCAGGCCGATCGCCGGCAGCTGCCTCCGGTTCCATTCTTCCCGGAGGTGCATCAGGAGGTGACTAGGTCTTGGAGGGCACCTTTTTCTGCCCGAAACAGGCCTGGCCCCTCCTCCACCCTCGACGGTGGGGCGGCCCAAGGGTATGTGGAGATCCCCCCAGTCGAGCGCACTATTGCCATGCAGCTCTGCCTGCAAAGCGCCGCCGCCTGGAGGGGTAATCCACACCTTCCGTCCAGGGCCTGTAAGTTCTCGTCCGCTCTGACAGCCAAGGCTTACAGTGCTGCTGGACAGGCCGCTTCCGCCCTGCACGCCATGGCCCTCCTGCAAGTCCACCAGGCCAAGGCGTTGAAGCAGTTGCACGAGGGTGGTGCTGACCCAGGTGTGCTGCAGGAACTGCGCAGAGCGACGGACCTCGCCCTAAGGGCGACGAAAGTCACGGAGCGGGCCCTGGGTCAGACGATGTCCACATTGGTGGTCCAGGAGCGCTGACCTTGGCAGATATGAGGGAGTCTGACAAGCATCGCTTCTTGGGCTCCCCGATCTCCCAGGCCGGCCTATTCGGCGAAGCGGTGGAGGGCTTTGCCCAACAGTTCTCCACCGCACAGAAGCAGACGGAGGCATTTCGTCATATCCTGCACCGGCGGTCTGCTGCTGTCTCCACCCAGCCGCCGACTGCAGCCCCTCCGTCTGCTCGTCGCTGAGGGCGCCCTCCTGCGGCCTTCACAACGGCCGCAGCGTGGAGCTGGCCGCGGGAAAGCGGCGCAGCCCGTCTCCGCCCCTGCCAAGCCCGTGAGGTGCCAAGGCAAGCGGCGTCCCTAAGACGGGCGACCCGGAGTCTCTGGATCCTGCTCTTCAGGAGATGGTGACCGCACCACTCCTTCCCCCGGAGGAGGGCCGGGTGGAAAATCTTTTGTTCCCTTTTTATTTTGTTCCCAAAACCTCAAAAAAAGAGCAGTTTCCTTTTTCTCTGGGTCCCAAGAGGGCCAGGATGGCGGTGCACAAGACACAGTCTCTACACCCCCGTCCCCCTCTCCTTTCGCCAGCAGGCAGCAGGGTCCGGTCCGAGGACGCGACGCCTTCTCCCGCGCCCCCTGCCCAACCGTGGAGCCAGGTAAATGTTGCACCGCGCACTCAGACCCCACTCAGACCCCACTCTGGGACGCACTGCCTTCCGAGTCGGGTCCCTGTGCTCCACTTCGCTGCCCCACCGCGGGTACGTCGGTGGCTCCCCTAGTCCCGCTTGTACGATCTCTGGGGGCCTGGCTAGCGCTCCCCAGGCCGTCTCGCTGGCTCCTGATAACCATCAGACTCGGCTACGCGATTCAGTTCGCCCGGCGTCCTCCCAAGTTCAGGGGCGTTCGGTTCACCTCTGTGTTGAACAAAGATGCTCCTGTCTTGCGTGCAGAAGTCGCGGTCCTGCTGGCGAAGGACGCGATAGAGCCGGTCCCTCCAGCTGAGATGAAGTCAGGGTTTTATAGCCCCTACTTCATCACACCCAAGAAAGGCGGTGGGTTACGACCAATCTTGGACCTGCGTGTTCTGAACAGGGCCCTTCACAAGCTCCCGTTCAGGGCATACAGCTGGCCTCGGTGCCTACGCAAATATGCGTTTCCCCCAGTGAGCCTTCTCGCACAAACACTGTGCAAGGTCAGGGAGGACGAGGAGCAGGTCCTCTTGGTGGCACCTTACTGGCCCAATCGGACTTGGTTCCCAGAACTGATGCTCCTCGTGACAGCTCCTCCTTGGCAAATTCCTCTGAGGAGGGATCTCCTTTCTCAGAGAGGGGGCACCCTCTGGCACCCGCGCCCAGACTTGTGGAATCTCCACGTGTGGTCCCTGGACGGGACGCGGAGGTTCTAGGTGGGCTACCTCCAGCGGTAGTAAACACCATCACTTCAGCTAGAGCCCCGTCTACAAGACACGCTTACAGGCTGAAGTGGAACCTGTTCGTCGATTGATGCTCTTCCTGCCGGGAAGACCCCCGGAGATGCCCGATCAGAGTCGTGCTATCCTTCCTGCAAGATGGGTTGGAGCGAAGGCTGTCTCCCTCCACCCTCAAAGTGTATGTTGCCGCTATTGCCGCACATCACGATGCAGTAGACGGTAAGTCTGTCGGGAAGCACGACTTGGTCATCAGGTTCCTCAGCGGGGCGAGGAGGTTAAATCCTCCGCGCCTTCATCTGGTACCCTCTTGGGATCTCCCTCGGTCCTGACGGCCTTGAAGGAGGAGCCCTTCGAGCCTCTGCAGTCAGTAGAGCTTAAGTATCTGTCGTTGAAGACAGTGCTCCTCACAGCATTGGCCTCGGTCAAGAGGGTAGGGGACCTGTAGGCAGTTTCGGTCAACGATTCTTGCCTAGAATTCGGGCCGGGTAACTCTCACGTTGTCCAGAGACCCCGGCCTGGATATGTGCCCAAAGTTCCTACCACGCCCTTTAGGGATCAGGTGGTGAACTTGCAAGCGCTGCCCGGGAGGAGGCAGACCCAGCCATTGCTCTGCTCTATCCCGTCCGTGCCTTGCGCGTTACGTGGACCACACGCAGAGCTTCAGGACCTCAGACCAGCTCTTTGTCTGCTTCGGAGGACAGCAGAAGGGAAAGGCTGTCTCCAAACAAAGCATGAGTGCTGGACGCCAGGTCCAGCACTCATGTGTTTGCTCAAGGTCAGCCCTTGTGCTGGGCTAGGTGCCCGTGTGTAGCGATTCCCTTTGGATGATCCCACATGTGTATTTTCCACGGTACAGCTCCCCTCACGGTGAGCCCGTGTCTTTCCCTGGCAGAGACCTTCTGCCGTCTCTGCTGTGTATTGATCTCACCCCAGGCTGGCTGAGTCTACCTCAGAGACTTCCATATGTAGTACTGCCTAGCCCAGTCCATATGTGTAATCTCCACATGGTACCTCCTTACGCAGGATGTGGCTTCCGTAGCGTTCCCCTACTTGGAGTACGCTTTCCCAGTGTTATCCATATCCACTGTAGGGAACAGCAGTGGCTGTCATCTCTGCCTAAGCCCTGTCCTATCTTCCGTCCCAACTGGTGTGGGGGACTTGCCGGTTTCCGCAGGGCACTGGAAGGGGTCAGCAATAGTGGCGTTTTCAAGGGATCCCATTAGTCAGTCACACTGACGTTACGTTGAACGTGACTGACTGATAGGTAACGCCTTGGTTAAGTATGTAACCCTCGTTCCCTGAAGGAGGGAACGGAGATGTAACGTCCGTCGCCACAGTTGCTGTACCACCGCTGTACGGCCGGGCACACAGTCTCGGCTCCTCAACGAAAAACTGATGTGCGTTTGGCGAAACGCATGCCAACTGTCACTGGCTTGTTTTGTTAACACTCGAAGTGATTGGGCTCGGGCGAGATCCCATTAGTCAGTCACACTGACGTTACGTCTCCGTTCCCTCCTTCAGGGAACGAGGGTTATACGTAACCGAGGCGTTACGCGATTGACCGAGACGCTTTTCTCCTTTGTCTTTCTCTCGCTTCACTCTCACCTCAGAGACCTGTGATTGGACCATGCTTCCGTCAGTCATCAATTCTATGTGACTCTTTGAGGACCAATCAGACTTCAGTGGGCGCATATAAAGACTCGGATGGGACGTGAGTTCGGGAGGAGCGTTTGCTTTTCATTTGTTTGCTCTCCCACGTTTACTTTGGTGTTTGCTCCCTGTTTTGTTGTTATTTTCTGAATTTGAGTTATTGTGTGTTTGAGATTTCTGTTGCGAAACTTTGCTGTTCATCAGCTATTTGACTGCGTTTGCGCTGTCTCGACTCTCGTTTTTTTTCCGAGTTTATCTAGGTCCTGCTTTGACACATAGTGATGGGGCCAGCTCAACATGTCACGTGACTTACATCTTAATACACGCAGGGTAAAGTTGTCTAAACACACTAGTTTAGGAGCGGATGCCAATTTCTGTATTTATGTTTGTCAGCGTAGCTAGTGGCGTTCTATGCTGAAGATGTTACTTTCTTTAATTTCTTTTGTTTTGCTTAGTTTTGATTGATGCTAGTTAGAGTGGTTATGTTTTATTATTTTCTTTTCTTTAGCACCGCTCTTGTCCCTCACTTTTGTTGTCTTTAATTCATTATTTGTACATAATTTGTAAATAGATATTTGTTGGTTTTGAAGGTATGTTGGGTGTTCAGTTTATATTATTATTGAGAGTTCTGTAATATTGAATGATTTTTCTACTAAACGCAGAACTCAGACTCTGTTTTGCCTCTGCCTGTTTCTTAATTGCACACACCGCACCTCCATAGCAGGGAAAAGTGTTTTAGCTTAAATATATTTTATTTATTAATGGTTTTGTGTTATCTCCTAAAATCCCTGGACGCCAAATAATTAGGGAGACGTAACAATGCTGTTGCCGTTGAAACCATCTATAGTAGGCCTGCTTGTTTATTATTATAGCCCGTGATAATTAATAGTCTACATTACAAAAACTTTTACCATATAAAAAAAATTCATCCCACTCACATCTACTGCTATCATCACTTGGATTACAGCATCACGTGCCTTCATGTTGAACGTGATTTTCTCCAATGAGGGGGAGGAGGGGGCTGAATGTTTAACAAATTACGCTACAACACCTAGGCTATATTATGGCACTGACTGGCTAGCTGTAAGCAGACAGAGTGTCAATCAATGTATTGGAGAATACGGCGAACATAAATGTAAAGAAACAAAGTCCCCCACAACCACGATCAGATGATAGAAGCAGGTCATTTGTAACTCTAATGAGAGCAGTCTCAGTACTATGATACGATCTAAATCCTGACTGGAATTCCTCACAGATATCATTTTTCTCTAGGAAGGAATATAATTGTGAGGATACTACCTTTCTAGTATCTTTGACAGAAAAGGGAGATTTGAGATCGGTCTGTAATTAACTAGATCTTTGGGGTCAAGTTGTGGTTTTTAATGAGAGGCTTAATAACAGCCAATTTGAAGGTTTTGGGGACATATCCTAATGACAATGATGAATTAATAATAGCCAAAAGAGGATCTATGACTTCTGGAAGCAGCTCTTTTAGTAGTTTAGATGGAATCGGGTCTAACATACATGTTGTTGGTTTAGATGATTTAACAAGTTTATACAATTCTTCCTCTCCTACAGTAGAGAATGAGTGGAATTGTTCCTCAGGGGTCTATAGTGCGCTATCTGATGCGATACTGTAGTTGACGGCTGCAGGGATACAATTTTATCTCTGATAGTATCGATCTTGGAAGTGAAGTAGTTCATAAAGTCATTACTGCTATGCTCTTGGGAAATGCCAACACCTGTTGATGCTTGATTTTTCGTTAATTTAGTTACTGTATTGAATAAATATCGGGGTTATGTTTGTTTTCTTCTAGAAGAGACGAAAAGTAATCAGATCTAGCAGTTTTAATGCTTTTCTGTAGGATAGGGTACTTTCCGCCAAGCTAAACGAAATACCTCTAATTTAGTTTTCCTCCAGCTGCGCTCCATTTTCCGGGCTGCTCTCTTTAGGCGCGAGTGTGCTCATTATACCACGGTGTTGGACTCTTATCCTTAATCTTCCTTAAGCGTAAAGGAGCAACCGCATCTAAAGTGCTAGAAAAGAGAGAGTCCATAGTTCCTGTTACATCATCAAGTTGTTCTGAGCTATTGGATATGCTGAGGAACTGAGATAAGTCAGGAAGATTATTTATAAAGCAGTCTTTTGTGGTAGAGGTAATGGTTCTACCATATTTGTAACAAGAAGTTGGCTTTACAGCTTTAGCTATATGGAATATACAGGAGACTAGATAATGATCTGAGATATCATCGCTCTGCTGCAAAATTTCAACGCCACTGACATCAATTCCATGTGACAGTATTAAATCTAGAGTATGATTTCGACAATGAGTAGGTCCTGACACGTGTTGTTTAACACCAATTGAGTTTAGAATGTCTATAAATGCTGATCCCAACGAATCTCTGTCATTATCAACATGGATATTAAAATCACCAACGATTAGGACTTTATCTGCAGTCAGCACTAACTCCGATAGAAGATCAGAAAATTCTTTAATAAAGTCTGTATGGTGCCCTGGTGGCCTGTATACAGTAGCCAGTACAAACATCACAGGGGATTTATCATTAACACTTGTTTCTTTGGATAACGTTATATGAAGCACCATTACTTGAACGAATTATACTTGAAACCCAACCTCTGAGAGATACTGAAAATATTTCTATAAATTGTAGCAACACCTCCCCCTTTACCTTTTGGACGCGGTTCATGTTTGTAACAGTAATCTTGGGGTGTAGACTCGTTTAAAGTAATGTAATCATCTTGTTTTAGCCAGGTTTCTGTCAGACAAAGCACATCTAGTTTATGGTCAGTGAACATATCATTTACAAAAAGTGCTTTTGAAGAAAGGGATCTAATATTTAATAAGCCAAGCTTTATCATGTGTTTATCTGTATTATATCGTTTTTTATTTGTTGAACATCAATTAAATTGTTACTATTACTTTGGTTTGGATGTTTTCTGTATTTTCTAGTTCGGGGAACAGACACAGTCTCTATAGTGTGATATCTAGGTGAAAAAGTTTCTATGTGCTGAGAGTTAACTGACTTTGGTGGCGTGAGGCGGCTAGCAGACGATCGGTTTAGCCAGTCTGTCTGCTTCCTGACCTGGGCTCCAGTTAGTCAAGTACAAACTCTAAGACTATGTGCCATATTTCTAGAGAGAAGAGCGGCACCACCCCAGGAGGGATGAACACCATCTCTTTTCAACAGGTCAGGTCTGCCCCAAAAATTCTTCCAATTGTCTATAAAGCCTATGTTATTTTGGGCACCACTTAGACATCCAGCCATTAAGTGACGACAGTCTGCTATGAATCTCATCACCACGGTAAGCAGGGAGCGGACCAGAGCATATTACAGTGTCTGACATCGTACTTGCAAGTTCACACACCTCTTTAACATTATTTTTGGTGATCTCCGACTGGCGAAGTCGAACATCATTAGCGCCGACGTGGATAACAATCTTACTGAATTTACGTTTAGCATTAGTCAGCACTTTTAAATTTGCCAAGATGTCAGGCGCTCTGGCTCCTGGTAAACAATGGACTATGGTGGCTGGTGTCTCTATTTTCACGTTCCGTACAATAGAATCGCCAATAACTAGAGCACTTTCATCAGGTTTCTCGGTGGGTGCGTCACCGAGTGGGGAGAACCTGTTTGATGTTCTGATCGGAACGGAAGAGTGGTGTTTTGACCCGCGACTATGCCGCCTCACTGTCACCCAGTTGCCCTGCTGCACGGGCTCAACCGAAACCGAACAATGTACAGGACTCCTGAGCTAGTCGCATCCAAAGCAGTATCTACAGCCCTCACATTCTTACTATCCTCAACTAAAGTTTGGATGCGTGTCTCTAGTTCTAAAACCTTCTCTGTCAGCCTAACTATTTCCCTGCATTTATCACATGTGAATCCCTCGCTGCTGACAGAGACAGATAAACTATACATGTGGCAAACAGTGCAAACAACAATAGCAGGAGAAGAAGCCATTACTCACCGTGATTGATGAATGCTTGTACGATCTCTGGGGGCCTGGCTAGCGCTCCCCAGGCCGTCTCGCTGGCTCCTTATAACCATCAGACTCGGCTACGCGATTCAGTTCGCCCGGCGTCCTCCCAAGTTCAGGGGCGTTCGGTTCACCTCTGTGTTGAACAAAGATGCTCCTGTCTTGCGTGCAGAAGTCACGGTCCTGCTGGCGAAGGACGCGATAGAGCCGGTCCCTCCAGCTGAGATGAAGTCAGGGTTTTATAGCCCCTACTTCATCACACCCAAGAAAGGCGGTGGGTTACGACCAATCTTGGACCTGCGTGTTCTGAACCGGGCCCTTCACAAGGTCCCGTTCAGGGCATACAGCTGGCCTCGGTGCCTACGCAAATATGCGTTTCCCCCAGTGAGCCTTCTGGCACAAACACTGTGCAAGGTCAGGGAGGACGAGGAGCAGGTCCTCTTGGTGGCACCTTACTGGCCCAATCGGACTTGGTTCCCAGAACTAATGCTCCTCGTGACAGCTCCTCCTTGGCAAATTCCTCTGAGGAGGGATCTCCTTTCTCAGAGGGGCACCCTCTGGCACCCGCCCAGACTTGTGGAATCTCCACGTGTGGTCCCTGGACGGGACGCGGAGGTTCTAGGTGGGCTACCTCCAGCGGTAGTAAACACCATCACTTCAGCTAGAGCCCCGTCTACAAGACACGCTTACAGGCTGAAGTGGAACCTGTTCGTCGATTGATGCTCTTCCTGCCGGGAAGATCCCCGGAGATGCCCGATCAGAGTCGTGCTATCCTTCCTGCAAGATGGGTTGGAGCGAAGGCTGTCTCCCTCCACCCTCAAAGTGTATGTTGCCGCTATTGCCGCACATCACGATGCAGTAGACGGTAAGTCTGTCGGGAAGCACGACTTGGTCATCAGGTTCCTCAGCGGGGCGAGGAGGTTAAATCCTCCGCGCCTTCATCTGGTACCCTCTTGGGATCTCCCCTCGGTCCTGACGGCCTTGAAGGAGGAGCCCTTCGAGCCTCTGCAGTCAGTAGAGCTTAAGTATCTGTCGTTGAAGACAGTGCTCCTCACAGCATTGGCCTCGGTCAAGAGGGTAGGGGACCTGTAGGCAGTTTCGGGCGACGATTCTTGCCTAGAATTCGGGCCGGGTAACTCTCACGTTGTCCTGAGACCCCGGCCTGGATATGTGCCCAAAGTTCCTACCACGCCCTTTAGGGATCAGGTGGTGAACTTGCAAGCGCTGCCCCGGGAGGAGGCAGACCCAGCCATTGCTCTGCTCTATCCCGTCCGTGCCTTGCGCGTTTACGTGGACCACACGCAGAGCTTCAGGACCTCAGACCAGCTCTTTGTCTGCTTCGGAGGACAGCAGAAGGGAAAGGCTGTCTCCAAACAAAGCATGAGTGCTGGACGCCAGGTCCAGCACTCATGTGTTTGCTCAAGGTCAGCCCTTGTGCTGGGCTAGGTGCCCGTGTGTAGCGATTCCCCTTTGGATGATCCCACATGTGTATTTTCCACGGTACAGCTCCCCTCACGGTGAGCCCGTGTCTTTCCCTGGCAGAGACCTTCTGCCGTCTCTGCTGTGTATTGATCTCACCCCAGGCTGGCTGAGTCTACCTCAGAGACTTCCATATGTAGTACTGCCTAGCCCAGTCCATATGTGTAATCTCCACATGGTACCTCCTTTACGCAGGATGTGGCTTCCGTAGCGTTCCCCTACTTGGAGTACGCTTTCCCAGTGTTATCCATATCCACTGTAGGGAACAGCAGTGGCTGTCATCTCTGCCTAAGCCCTGTCCTATCTTCCATCCCAACTGGTGTGGGGGGACTTGCCGGTTTCCGCAGGGCACTGGAAGGGGTCAGCAATAGTGGCGTTTTCCAAGGGATCCCATTAGTCAGTCACACTGACGTTACGTTGAACGTGACTGACTGATAGGTAACGTCTTGGTTAAGTATGTAACCCTCGTTCCCTGAAGGAGGGAACAGAGATGTAACGTCCCGTCGCCACAGTTGCTGTACCACCGCTGTACGGCCGGGGCACACAGTCTCGGCTCCTCAACGAAAAACTGATGTGCGTTTGGCGAAACGCATGCCAACTGTCACTGGCTTGTTTTGTTAACACTCGAAAGTGATTGGGCTCTCGGGCGAGATCCCATTAGTCAGTCACACTGACGTTACGTCTCCGTTCCCTCCTTCAGGGAACGAGGGTTACATACGTAACCGAGACGTTACGCGATTGACCCGAGACGCTTTTCTCCTTTGTCTTTCTCTCGCTTCACTCTCACCTCAGAGACCTGTGATTGGACCATGCTTCCGTCAGTCATCAATTCTACGTGACTCTTTGAGGACCAATCAGACTTCAGTGGGCGCATATAAAGACTCGGATGGGATGCGAGTTCGGGAGGAGCGTTTGCTTTTCATTTGTTTGCTCTCCCACGTTTACTTTGGTGTTTGCTCCCTGTTTTGTTGTTATTTTCTGAATTTGAGTTATTGTGTGTTTGAGATTTCTGTTGCGAAACTTTGCTGTTCATCAGCTATTTGACTGCGTTTGACTGCTTTCGTGTAGGCCTACTTTACGCAATGTACTTGGAACTGTTGCATTATATGTAGGCTACAATATAGGTGTATTACTTTTCTGTTACATCATATTGAATTATGTTAGTTCATACTGGCATATACTGCCACATTTTAATGGGTGAATTTCATTCATTTTTTATGTTTTATTTACTTTCATTATTCTTTTTAGACTACAACATAAAATATACTTGATGCCCGAGAGAGAGAGAGAGAGAGAGAGAGAGAGAGATTATCATTTGAAAATACAGACTTTGTTAAAAATTATTTTGACTTTTAATTATAATTAGTGATCAAGGATTATTAACGGCTTTGTGTGAATTATCTGGAAAAAATCAAATAATCCAGCCATATTATAAATCTTATAGGAAAAAAAGTGAAATAAGAATCATGAGGATTCATTTGCATTTATTGATTTATGTATTTATTTATTTATTCACATCATTACTCTATCAAATTGCTTCTTTTTTTCCCTTATTGTATATAAATGATGGTGGAGCACATGAGTAAAAAGAGCCAGTCCCTTATAAACATTCAGGAATGTGTTATGATTGCGAACATCAGAACCTTTGATTATTCACATGACGTTCAATTCAAAGTGTGTGCCATTATCATGCTAAACGCTACCAGCCTCATCCAACCCCCCAAAACCACTCACACACACACACACACACACACACACACACACACACAATGTGCTGCATATTTCATACAAAGATGCCTTCACGCAAACACAACACGGGCCGTGTGTTTTCCACTGCATCTATTCACTGACCCCCACCCCGACAGGCCCTACACCCACCCATACACAGATGAGCCCCATCCGTCATGAAGCAGCACACAAAAGGACAGTTCAGGCCGATGCTCGTGTCTGTATGTCTATGTATGCAGTGCAGTGTGTGCTCTTTGCTCTAAGCTGCCAAACTGCTTCCAGATACGACCCAGCTGACGTCAGCGTTATCGCAGATCCTCCCATAGTATGTAGCTGTACGTTTCTATAAGCCCTGTTAACATTTACAACAGAGAACCATTTCATTTGAAGCCTTTGAGAGAGGCTGTTATTGAAGTGAACAAGTCATAATCTTCTCTTTCACTTGTTTTGTGTCATACATTTACATACTGATATATACAAAACACTTGATTTTCACAAACTCTGGCAAGAATATGTCTGGGTCATATTTTACCACAAAACCAATTAAGTATGAATTAAGAATTTTGCTTTAATCCCATTTTTAAAAACCGCTAGGAATTTTGCATTGTGATTATTTCTTAATACATTACCGTCGAAAAGTTTGTGATTGGTAAGCTTTTTTTAAATGTTTTTGTATTTATTAAATTTATCATACAGTAAAAACAGTAATCTTATGAAATATTATTACAATTTAAAATAACTATTTACTATATTTTAAAATGTAATTCATTCCTGTGATGGCAAGCAAAATATTTCTCTTTATTAACAATGCTGAAAACAGTTGTGCTGCTTAATATTTTTGTTCAGACAGTGATGCATTTTTTTTTCCAGAAAAATGTAAAAGAACAACATCTACTGTATTTTAAATAGATTTTGTTATTGGTAACATTATGAATGTCTTTACTGTCACTTTTGATCAATTTAAAGCATCCTTGCTGAATAAAAGTATTTTATAATTTAAGCGTATTACAGTAATGAGAATCTAGAGAGAAAGATGGTCAAGTGTCATAAAAAATAATGTCAATAGATAGATAGATAGATAGATAGATAGATAGACAGACAGACATATAGATAGATAGATAAAGAGTTCCAAAAGATAGAGAGTTCCAAAAATAGGATTTATTAAAATTATTTTAAAAATATAATTTTTGTTGTTTCTTACACTGTAAAAAGTGATAAGTTGACTTAACTTAAAAAAATTGAGGAAACCCGTTGCCTTAAAATGATTAAGTAAATAATATTTACATTTACTTAAAATTTAAGGCAACAGATTTCCTCAATTTTTTTAAGTGAAGTCAACTTATCACTTTTTACAGTGTAGGCTTTGTTTTTTCTAAATGTTTTAATACATTGATCTGCATGAAATAAAAGGTGCTTTCAAATTCCTTTAATATTACAGCACTTATTAATAATAAAAGGTAGATATAACCATGGTAGACAAACTAGGCCCACATTTCAGTTATGTGCAGAAAGTACAGGGAGGAGACGGAGTGAGCACTCTTGTGCTTGGGTCACTGTGGGATATTTTTAACGCACACAGACCTCAAGGCTGTAGTTAGAGGGTGGGGTCACGCTGGCCTGTGCTTCCCCCACTGGCAGCGCAAACCTGTATTTATCTGAATAAAATCCAGAGGGGAGTCTGGACCATATGCCCTAAGTTTATCTTCTCTTAAACGTTGCGACTTTGCAACAGTGACACAGAAACCGCACTGGATCTGGCTTGTTTTGTGGATTTGTTATGAAACAATGGGAGATTCCACCATACTTCAACATCTTCTCTGAACTCCACCATCTTGAAGTTGTAACTTAAAATGTCTAGGAAAACAAGCAGTGCAACTCGATTCATCTTTTCTATTACAATATGCTTTAAACTAAAGTGATCAAATTGGCTTTTTATGGTTCCAGCTCATTTTTACAATTCCTGGCATGCACTGAGGTATGAATAATAAATACGGTTAAAATGAAGATAAGCACTTTGCTCCCCATTACTTGCATGTTTCTCAGCGAAAACATGATATGAAGTATGTAGAATAATTTAAAACCATCTAAATAAACAGAAAATGTTTGAATATAATTATTTTTAAGATGACAACTTAAATGGATAGCGCACTCAAAATCTTAATTTCATGTTGTTCTAAGGTTCTATGCATTTCTTTCTTTTGCAGGACACAACAGATGATATTTGAAGAATTTTGGGAACCAAACAACATTGGGGCCTGCTGACTTTTGTTGTATAGCCAAAAAAAAAAAAAAAACAGATTTTTCTTTCTTCTTTTATGTTCCACAGAGAAAAAAATTAATACCGTTTTGGAACAACATGAGATTGAGTAAATGATAACAGCGCTTTTCATTTTTGGGTGGACTGTCCCTTTAAGAATCTTCTAATGACTACTTCTAAGAAGGTAATTGGTATAATGATAGCAGATTTTAAGTCCAGCCAAGACATTTACAATATAAATTCAACAACATTAACAACAAAAAAGCAATGCAAACTGTTGCCTCTACACTTAATTTTTTTACTGAAGACTGTTTGTTGTTTTAACACGATTCTTAGCAATTTAAAAAAATAAATGAGTTAAAGAAAGACAAATTAGATTGTGAAGAGAGATGCAGAGTGAAAGAGAAAGAATGACACAGATTGCAGGAGAAAGAGAGAGCGTCCCTTAGGAGATCTGTCGAGTCTTTTTCTGCATGCATGAACAGTAAATGTATTTTCACTTGCTAATTAAAAGTTCTGTTGTGTTTATTTTCATTTGTGCTGCTCCAGTTCTGCTTACACATTTTCATGCGGCCTACATTTTCCCTGAATATCTCTATGCTCTTTTCATAAACTCTGTGAAATGACTGCTGGTGTCAAACGGACTATTTTCTGAAACAAACGATGATGGTGACAGATCCTTAGTTCCAATATTGACTGCAATCACATTCCACTGATCTTCTGAATAGTTTAATATACTTTTAAACAACTCAACTTCCTCCCTAGTCCAAAAAAAGCATCAATTTAAACTAAACAGCAAATGCCTCACATGCAGCAAAAAAATATTCTTTTATTTAGTCATATCTGGCTCAAATCCCTTTGGATCAACTGAAATCCAAATTTCTCTCAGTTACTGTAGAAGTCAAGTCTATTGGCATTGTGCTCAAGTCATTAATTTGGTAACTGATATTTACTACAGTGACTAAACAACCAGCAGTGCGTCAATCCTAAATATCTGAAAAACTAATCAGAATTGGGTGCAGTCTGAATCATGTCAAAACACTGAGAAATCTGTGACACACAAAGATTAATACATTACCACATGACCATTCACATTTACTCAGCTACAACACATATGTGGTATTGAGCAACTTGGCCTACTTATTCATCGTGAAAGAGGAAGTAGAATAGATACAATTATCCATAAAGACCATAACACAAAATTATTTTCCAAGCTGGTATTTAATGATGAGAGTAAGAGGCAAAGTCCACCAAATAGTGTGCTGCTCTGGACTCTCAGTATTAGAAACAAGCAGCCTTGACCTTAAAGGAATAGTTCACCCAAAAATGAAAATTTGCTGTACTCACCCTCAGGCCAGCCGAGATGTAGAGTTTGTTTCTTCATTGGAACAGAACTGGAGAAATGTAGCATTACATCACTTGCTCACCAGTGGGTCCTCTGCAGTGAATGGGTGCCGTCAGAATGAGAGTCCAAACAGCTGATAAAAACACCACAAGTAATCCACACGACTAAGTGAAAAGCTCATGTTTTATTGTTTCATGTTTTGTGTTAATTTCATCCCCTGTTGTCCTCTCACATCAAAATCTATCAACATTGGTTTGTAAATAGTGCTTGATCTGTGCATATTTCTCATTCAGACATTTTACTGGAGAAAGCAATATTAGACTCAATTTTAGTATTTCAGCTTGAAGAAGAAATGTCTTGATGGATTTGATTCTTACAAACACAGCTTTTCACTTCATAAGATGGACTGGTATTGTGTGGATTGCTTGTGGATTATTTATATCAGCAGTTTGGACTCTCATTTTGACGGTACCCATTCACTGCAGAGGATCCATTGGTGAGCAAGTGATGTAATGCTAGATTTCTCCAAACCTGTTCTGATGAAGAAAAAAAAACTCATCTATATCTTGGACGGACTGAGGGTTAGTAAATTTAATCAAATTTTCATTTTGGGTGAACTATTCCTTTGAGACCACTTACTAAATGGACCAAACAGACAACCCACAACCTATAAATAAGCATTGTTACCCACTTCAAGCAAAAAGTAGGCATTTGGATCTCAGAAAAAAAAAAAAAAAAAAAGATTAAAAAACACACATGATATAGCCCCTACCCCTTGCTAATCATCAGTGGAAGCGTTTCATGTTACATATGCTTTCCATTTAAACTGCATACAGGAAGTGGGTATGGCCTCAGTTTTTTGTAATTGTTTAGGATGTGTTTAGGAAACATTCATTATTATTCCTAAAGATTGAGTCTACTGTGCGTTTAAGTGCCACTCGAGTTTAATTAAACTGTTTACTCACACATAAACAGGCATTGATTTTGTTGTTAGATGGGTTGAGTCATGACGCAGGGTTTGGTCTCATGCCTGCACGGCAGAAAGCTTGTTAAAGAAGAACGATGAGCAGATTTGTGTAAATTCTCTCTGGAACTGCATCATATTGCGACAAAATCTAAGAAAGCCGCAATGATCATACAATACAAGAGACCCACAACCATGATGACTAACTGACATCTAATACCAGCTCTTTCCATCACCCATGGACACAGACTAGAGATTCGTTCAACATCAGTTCTGTCCCATTTTCCCCTCACTCATATATTTTACTCAAACTAAATAATAATCTGTGAAACTCAAGGATGCCGCTGTTTTTTTTGTTTTTTTTTTTTTGTTTTTTTTTTTTTTTTATTCTTGAGTGAAGTGGCAGAGGAAAATCTTTCTGCTCAAATGTTGCTTCATTTCATGGAGTTCTCAGTTATGATTAAGTGAAATTTGAACTTCATCTTCATAAAAAGCCAGTGTATACTTATACGCATATTAGTGCACCAAAGAGAAATGTACTGTAAAAGTATAAAGCTATGAAATGAATGGGCCACAGGAGTCATCATATTTAAGATTATATAAAGAAAACAAAATGGGAAAAGTGAGTTATCTAAGCAAATGTCACCATTTACTATCTGTTTTACATCATCATTCAAACGTTTGGGGTCTAAATGATTTTTAAATGTTAATGATTTTTAAATGTTATTATGATTTTAAAAAACTCACCAAACCTCACCAAATTATTACTCTAAATGCACATTATTGAACACATTATAGTCAATACATTATATTACTATATTACTGATCTCCAAAAAATCTTTCACAGAAACATTAAATAGTGTAAATTAACTTAATGTGCACATTTGAACACTTGCTTCCTTTGTTTACACTTTGACCTTATATATGCATAAAGCTACATTAAAGGGTTACTCCACCCCAAAATGAAAATGTTGTCATTAATCACTTACCCCCATGTCGCTCCAAGCCCGTGAAAGCTTCGTTCTTCGTCTTCGGAACACAATTTAAGATATTTTGGATGAAAACCGGGAGGCTTGTGACTGTCCCATTGACTGCCAATTATCACTGTCGAGGTCCATAAAAGTATGAAAAGCATCGTCAGAATAGTCCACCTGCCATCAGTGGTTCAATCTGAATTTAATGAAGCGACGAGAACACTTTTTCTGTGCAAAAAAACAAAACTACTTTATTCAACAATTTATCTCCTCTGGTTCACCGTAGCGCCATTTTGGAGAATATCTGCTGGACGCAAGCAGCGTACGCTGTTCTGTGTCAGCTGCGTCACAAGGATAAGTCTTCTATGTTTGTTTACGCTTTGATTTGAATGAAAACTGCGTATCCGGTATGCGGCTGACACAGAAGAGCGTACGCTGCTTGCGTCCAGCGGATATTCTCCAAAATAGCACTACGCTGAACCAGAGCAGACGAATTGTTGAATAAAGTCGTTGTTTTGTTTTCTTTGCGCAGAAAAAGTGTTCTCGTCACAAACCTCCCGGTTTTCATCCAAAATATCTTAAATTGTGTTCCGAAGCCGAACGAAACTTTTACGGGTTTGGAACGACATGGGGGTAAGTGATTAATGACAAAATTTTCATTTTGGGGTGGAGTAACCCTTTAATAAATGTGTAAAGATACATTTATTTAATAAAAAAATAATAGTATTAATAATAAATAAATAAATAATACAGTAAAAAAGTGCAATATTGTGAAATATTATTACAATTTCAAATAACGGTATATATTTTAAAATGTAATTTATTCTTGTGATGCAAATCTAAATTTTCAGCATCATTACTCCTGTCTTCAGTGTCACATGATCCTTCAACAATCATTCTAATATGCTGATTTACTGACATTTCTTATTATTATCAATGTTGAAAACAGTCGTGCTGCTTAATATTTTTCATGAAAAAATTTTTTTTCCAGGATTTTTTATCAAAAAAGACATAACAGAGATTTTAACAACATCTCAGTAAATGCTGCAAATAATACAGAGTCCAATTATATATTTCTCTGGCCTCATTTATGCATGAGAGCATTAACAATACAGCTATATGCTGTTTACGAGATATTGTATTGTTAACACTTCACACCGGCTTCAGGTGTGTGACTTTAGTTTGTCCGCTATGAAATGACGTGTGTAAAACGCTGAAGCCAGCGGGCAAATCTGCTCTCAATGCAAAGCCACTGTCAGCAGCAAACACCAACACATACAGTACGCTCACTTATACCCCAATGAAAAGAGTTATCCCGAGCATTCAGTAAATACCACAGCAAATCCTCATCCTCCTGCTTGCGTATGTGCGTTTTCACCACTGATAAAGCCGCCGGTTGTGCTTACCTCCTCTCATCCTCAGCATTATTCTTCATACTTTTTTGCCTTGAATGGTCAGATGTGTAGGAGTGCTGAGCCAGAATCTGTTTATATGACTGAGATTGTGCCAGGAAAGGGGAAAAATCTGATTCGAGATCAGCACTTTAACTGAGAGATGCTTTGTGAAGCGCAGAGGTAGGGAGAAATTGAAACGGTGGGAATAATGTGTTCATCAAAACAGTATGAAAGACAGTGTTGCTTTGACACTTGTGTACTCATACATTAAAGAAAGTGGACACAGTTGCATACGTGCACATAAACGCACATACTTACATACAAAGTCGCATATGTTGCTCCAGGATGGTCTTCAGGCCTGCTGGCTGTTTTGAGCCGCTTATATAAGTGCAAACTGTCCGCTGTGATTAGGGTCAGTCCACACAGGCACAGCTCACGCACACAAGTGTGTCACTTCCTGTTTGCCCACCTCTCAGCCTCCCCCATGGGCTTCACAGTTCCTGGAGTAAACAACACACACAACGCAGCATTACTGCAGAGGTCATCTCATTACCAGAGGAACTATATTGATTTTCCAGTATCTGAGCATTTGATAAACTACGTGTTCAATAATCAGTTGAATTCAGGTTATATCAGACTTTAGTGTCGGTTTGAATTTCTAACCTACAAAATGTGAATTCGCATTCAAGTTTTGAATTAAGAATTTAATTTAATTTAATTTAATTTAATTTAATTTAATTTAATTTAATTTAATTTAATTTAATTTAATTTAATTTAAATATTTATTACCATCTTTACTACTAAACATAAAATATATTTTTTCTTTTTGTTTCAGGAATGGGGCAAGGGCTGTAACAAGTGAGACATTTTCATAACCAATAAATTTTTCAGCATGGCATCAGTAGCATCTTTTGGTGCCTTCAGCCAATCAGTAGGCATAGATCACAGATTAACTAGGTTAACTTTTTCCATAAAAGTCAATACATTATATTACCATACTATAGGTCTCCAAAATATCTTTCACATAAAGATTAAATAGTGTAAATTAACTTACCTTAACTTGAACACTTGCTTCCTTTGCGTGAATTTTGATCTTGGAAGTACTTTAATTCCTATTATTTTGAAAATACAAGTGTTTTTAAATTGGTAATTCCAATCACATGATACAAAGACTCAAATACATTTTTTATTTTTTATTTTGCACACACACACACACACACACACACACACACACACACACACACTATATATATATATATATATATATATATATATATACATAAATTTTATATAATATATATAGAAATTTCTAACTTAAGGCAACTTAAGGCAAAACATCTAATATGAATAATAATATAAAATACCATTTCATATTATATTAGGCTATTTAATTAATCTTATTGGATAATGCATTCTGTAGTGGGTTTCATGAAAATGTATATTATTTTTATGATTGTAAAGTCAAAAATGTCTGTTTCCATTGTCACTGTCAGAACCGCTGTATTAATGCTAGTACTGTCTAAAAGGCATGTGACAAACATTACTTTGCTACCACAATACACTTTTTTTTATAAAATGACCAAAAACACAAATTATATACTGCACTAAGTATCACAGCTTGTATCCTAACAGGAGCCAGAAAGAAAGGTTTCTGGCATTGCTGCGCTAGCCACCTGGCATTTAGGATTGGATTTAAATTGCATTATGCCTTTTTGTTGAAAAATAAGTTCCCAGCAATCAAGTATATCTTAGAACTCCTAATGAAAAATGTTTCAATCTGCATTTTTATATCTTGTGTAAGTAACATCTGCAAGGCTGTTTCGCTGGAAATCTGCCAGGGACGATTGGAAAAAAATAAACAAAAAATTATTTAAAACAATATTCTAAATCTCATTTAAATCTGATTAAATAATCCTTTCTCTGAATCTGTATAAGGTCTTCTTCACAGGGTATTTGTAAACCTCAACTTTAAAGCACAACACTGAACTGGATACATGCCAATAACTACGGCATTTCAACATACTGATGTTGTATTTAAGCTTATTATTCTGAGAGCAAAATTCTTGATTCTAAGTCCTAGAGCTTTCAAGCTTCATCCACGTCTATTTGTTATGGACTTAAGGCTTTTTACACTCTGACACAAGATATTGACTTGACAAGCTGTGCTTTTTTAGTAGCTTTTGATTACAGGGATACTTGACATAAAATATTCTGTTTGGTGACATTGTGAACTTTGACATGTGAATCATATTCCATAAATCTGTGGAATAAATCACAGAGACCCAAAGGCCATGTGATTTATAGACCCAAGCAAACTGATTCACATTCCTTGTTATTCATAGTTTTAATGTCTAAACTCTCTCTGTACTATCATAGCACACATACTGTGTGAGTAGCTGACCTTTGTGAAGATATTTTCAACCAATCATGTGCAAGTCTGAATAAACTTTGAAATACTGTAAATACAGATTTATAAAGCGATAGCATGTTTATGGATTTACTTTATACTTTTACGTACACTTTTATGCAAAGTTATTTGGTGTTTTCCTTGGGAATCGAACCCACAACCTTTATGTTACCAGTGCCACAGACTTTGTTTCTTGTAATTCTGAGTTTATATCTCACAATTCAGACTTTGTTTCCCGCAATTCTGCCCTTTTTTTCAGAATTCTGAGTTTATATCTTGCAATTCAGGGAATACTCATGTCTTGAGGAACAAGAACAATTCTAAGTCCTGTTAGAAAGTAGAAAATCAATGCAAATGGCTATTTGACAATCATATAATCAATGCAAATAGATACAGAAAAGACAAAGTTGAAATAAGTGGGTTATTTCTGATTCTCGACATATGTATAATATCACTCAACAGCATGAAAACAGCAAAGACTGTTCACATCTTTCTTGCTGTCAAGACTTATTAGTCACAACCAATCAACATCGCTCCACTCAATCCTGATTGGCTAAACCCCTGTCAATCAAACCCAACCTCTGTTTAAAACTGCTTTTGAGTTGTATGCTTCTAAATACCTGCTCTAGGACCTTTTGAACTTTAAGATTAAATTAATTTCAGCGGATGGTACATCTCGGCTCAGTACCAGGAAAAACTAATGTTAAAAATACTTTTAATACTGTTATGACAGGTACACGTCCTAAAAATGAAAGCCAAAGTTCTAAAACTGACAAATGTTTAAGTATATGCGAAACAAGAATATGCAAAGATGAAGATTTGTTAATATGTTCATGCTAAACAATTCATAAAACCTGTGTGTCCATCTGGAGTGGTGAGAAATAGTGACAGACTAGAGTAAAATGCAGCCAAATAAGTGCTTGTCATATTTTTGGCCACATTATGTTGCAGACGAGACTGTCCTGATATACATCCAATATTAATAAGATGCTAATGGTGAAAAAAAGAAAAACTTTTCAGATGGCTGAAGAAATGCACCGGTGCTGATATTAAAAACATTTTTGCTAATATGCGTGTTTGAGACCAGGGCAGAGCTATGAGCACAATACTGCCATTTATTTTTAAAATAGGCTTAAATTATGCAGCAACAACATGGCATTAGCCAGAGCGTGATCGTCATTATAATGCCTGTTGGCAGCATCCTTAATCATGAGACGTTGATTCCAACAAGAGTGAAAAGAGACGGAGAAGAAGGATGATGCACAGAGAGATGCATCAGTGATGTTAGATTTGTGTCTGCAGTAAGAGAATATGCTTGGCTGAGCATGTAGGCCAAGCCAACAACAATGCAGAATAACCCCCACAGCAGACCTCCAGCCGTACAACTGCCTGCATCTTGTCCACACGTCGCGCCGCGCTTTCACATCAGTGCGACAGGCCCGGCGCCCCAGAGACTATCGTAATGCTCACTGCCTAATTCTGCTATCAGCACCTTTGTCAAGCGGCATGGGCTTTAAGAAAGGGCCTGTAAGGCTTGAATTGAAATTAATTACAAGGAAAACAGAGTTTGTTGAACATGTGATTCAGTAAAATGTGCATTTTAAACAGGTTTTTGAAACAAGTATACAAACTATTGAATTTATGGAGGTAGTTGTATTTTATGCTCTCCAGGGCTGCGTTTTTAATTAAAAATAAAGTAAAAACAATAGTATTATGAAATATTATTACAATTTTAAATGACTGTTTTAAATATATTTTAAAATATAATTTATTCCTAAATGCCAAAGATGAATTTTCAGCCGCCATTACTTCTGAAGACTTCAGTCTTCAATGTTACATGATCCTTCGGAAATCATTCTAATATGCTGCTTTGACACTCGAGAAACATTTCTGGTTATTATCAATGTTGAAGACTTGTGCTGTTTGATATCTTTAAGGAAACTGCAGCTTAATAAAAAATTTTCAGTAGAAAGTTCAAGAGCACGTAATGGAAAGAAATCTTTTGTACACTTTTGATCAATATTATGCATCCTTGCTGAATAAAATGATGCATTTCTTTAAAAAGAAAAAACCCTATTGACCCCATACCTTTGTTAGATAGAAAGACAGACAGACAGACAGATAGATAGACTCTAAAAAATGCTGGGTTAAATACAACCCAGTGCTGGGTAAAATATGGACGAACCCAGCGAACCCCTTGTTTAGACCCAGCTGTTGGGTTACTGCCCAGAATGTTGGGTTAAACATTTAACCCAACTGTTGGTTGAAAACAACCCAGCATGTGTTCTGTCCAATATTTACTTTATATTAACTATATTAACTTTATATTTACTATATATTATATTTAATTTATATTATAGATTATATAATAGATAGATAGATAGATAGATAGATAGATAGATAGATAGATAATCAGTATAATATCAGCCAGACGCAACTATTGTTGCTAACTGATCACAGTGTCTACTCATAAGCCTTAGCGGCTGAGCATGTGAGAGTGAAATTAATGTTATAAATGGAACTTGTGGTGTTTACCAAATGTTAATTTGCTGTTCTGTGGCCAAATCTGGTTCTGTCTGGACACAAGAATTATCAAACCAAAACACTGATTCAGGATCAGAGGAAGAAAGACTGTTTGTCAAAAAAGGGCCCTGATATTGTTTCACCGTCACTTCCTCTTGGTGGGTTAGAATGTCCTTCCTCCATTTAGGCTCGAAGCGAACAGTTGCATAACGGCTTCATAAGTAACCGTCAGTCACCCCGAAACCCAGACATGTTACTCAGTATCTCCCTCTGTATCAGACACACTGTTCTTACCACACACCACTGCTCAGCCCAGGTCAGGATGACACCAGATCAGCTGACATTCAGAGGGTACAGGATCACAGAGACCACAGTAAGAGTCACAGGTGCTGGATTTCCATTAAATGAGAAGTGTCATCCAGGGAATTCTGGGAATGTCAGTTTTCTTTTTCTTTTCTTTTTTTTACTGTAAATTATATATGACAAGGAATCTTACCATTAACCAAAATTATTTTACAGGTAAAATGACTATACATTTTTACAGTATACAGACAACATATACAGTGATTCTGTAGCTCAAGTAGAGCATGGTATCAGTGCCAAAGACATAGGTTCAATTCCCAGGGAAAAACAGAACTGATAAAAATGTATATCTTGTTCAATACAAAAATCCCATTGGATAAAAGCATGTATATTAGGGGACTTCGGCAGTGCATTATGGAACGTGCACTAGGTCAATTTTTTCCATTTATACTGGCAAATGTTTGTATGATAGACTAAACATTTGATGAAAATATAAACATGCACTCAAACACAAAATGATCAAATGTTCCCACAAGGATAGTATAATCAAATGCATTTGGGGACCAACCGATGGGTCTAATAAAAAATTACATTTTCGTAATTAAGAGATTTCTTTTAATTATTAGGTAAGTGTAAAAATAATAAATGTCAGTGAAAAACCCCACAATGACAGAAAAGCAAACACATGTCAGTGTGTCAGATGTGGTTTGTCATTCTGTCACTCATGTCACCCCGGGATTTGATGATCCCATTTGAGCTGTAGGATGTCAAAACACATACACACACTCACACTCAAGTGAGTTGTCACTTAAGTGCACTGTATAGGAACATACACTACTAAACATTCACACACTATCAAAAATGTTAATGTTTTGAAAGAAGTCTCTTATGCTCACCAAAGCTGCATTTATTTGATCAAAAATACTGTAAAACAGGACTATTGTGAAATATCACAATTTTAAAACATAATAATATGTCCTGTTTTGAAATATGAAAATTGAGAGTAATCAGAATTCCAGAGAGAATCCCGATTCTTTGATCTCATTTTGTTTATCATCTGAGGGAATTTGGTAGTGCTCATTATCAGCAGCTGACTTGAGCAATGTGTTATTGGCTAAAACAGTGGGTGCCTAGTTAAGGACCTCTCCCCTCATTAAGACCTAATCACTCCAATTAGCAAACATCTGCCCTCACTCAAGGCACATCTGCAATCAACCAGCCATTCTGAGATCCAACATGGGAGCACCTTCATCTCCTCAGTCACATAATAGAAAAGGCTAAAACAGTCTGTAGTAATAGGCTGCATCCAAAATCACATACTTGCCTACTATATAGTAGGTGAAAAAGAGTGTGAACAGTCACAGTATTCATAAAACTGCAAGCAAAAAAAACAAAAACACTATGTGCAAATAGCCCACCTTGTTGGCAGAGGCTATTTACACTAACTCCGCCCACCAACGTGTGATTGGGATAGTCAACACTGAAAAAATACACTTGTTAAATATCAGTTTCGGTGGCGTAGAGGTGCGTGCTTTTTGATGCGATCAACCCGAGTTCGATCCCGCCTTTTGCCAAATTTTTTCTCCCTTTTTAAATCTCATATGGCATCAGAAAGGCATTTGTTTTCAATAAAAATGAAGGAAATAATCAAAAAGTTGAAAATAAAGTATCGGGTAGGGTTAGGGTAGGTGTAGGGAGGTCTTTATTGTCCCAATAAGGTGGCATCCATTTCATAATTTGAATTAAAACTATAATTTACACTCAATACGTTATTATTGCGTACTGTTTTATAATGTACTACAATACTGAGGTGCAGATAATTGCCACTATTTGCAATAAAATCTTGCTATTTTAACACAGTGTAAATAGAATCTATAGCTATTTGCACTTAGTGTAAATAGCATATCATTAAAAAATACTGCTATTTTCACTTAGTGCAAATAGCATCTCTCGCTAAGAAAATATGCTATTTGCACTTAGTGTAAATAGAATCTAATCGCTGTTTACACTTAGTGTAAATAGCTGCTGCACTACTATTACATATGCACTACTAACCAACCACTACTATTTCTGGCGAGGTTCTAAAGTGCACATATGATTGACATTTTACTATACTGTTTGGCCATGAGAGAGGATTTGTTAATAAAAGTGAAGCGACGAAACTGATGCTTGTATGTCACATGACAGTGACAACATGATGAATGTACATCCAGATTACATTCATACTGCACAGATTCATACTATATAGAACGTACTTTCTTTACAGTCGCTAAGTAATTGCTTATTCAAAAGAAGTACCTACGTAGGCCCAGAATTACACAACACAATGGAAACAAGCCGCAACACAATGGAAAAAAAGTCACAGCGCAATAAAAAAATCGCAACACAACGGAAACATGCCACAACACAACGAAATTAGTCCTATGCGTTGTGTTGTGCACTACTGGGCCACCGTAAGTACCTCAGACAGTAGTGCAGCTGCAGTGCAGTGTTTGATCTATCCACCATGTATATATATATATATATATATATATATATATATATTTATTTTATTTATTTTTTGCGTTTTTTTCCTGTTTACTAGGATAGGACAGTAGGCCTATACGAGACAGGAAGTGAAGTGGGAGAGAGAGGGGGGTGGGATCGGGAAAGGTCCGCAAGCTGGGACTTGAACTCATGACACCCGAAGCGGAACGGCGCTATGTGTCGTATGTCGCTATATTTATATTGTCCACCATATTTTTAATGTAAGAACGGACACAGCAATTTATAACTTGAATGTGCAAGGCTTCCAGTGTCATCTGCTTCCAGTTATTTTTAGCTGTCCATTATGCTGCTTGATATAGCAAACTGGTATTTCTTTTCATTCATTAACACTTTATTTTTATCATTTACTGCACGTTGTTATTCTTCTAGTTATTTCCATATAGCAGCTAATAAATCGGAAGTCTCGCACATTCACAGACAAATAGCTCGCTTTCGTGTTGCAAAACAAGGTGGATAAACATTCTGTCCTCATCTTGTTTTGTAAACTATAAAGCATGTTCATTTAAGTGTTCATTTCTGAATATATTGACTGATTTTATTTATTATTCACTAGAGGCTAGCTTGACAGTGACAAAGAGTGGAACAATCATTCTGATCACACACACAATGGTGTTTTAGTCTCAAATCAGTTAAAAAATTATGCATCACGCCAGTTTAAACTGATTTACAAAGCAGCCTCAGAATTTATCCAACAGTAATTTCCAAAATTCATCTGTAGGACTATATTTAGCAAATATGCACTTCTAGTTATTTACACAGAGCGGCTAACGTTTCGCACATTCAACAGAAAAATAGCTCACTTCCGCATTGCAAAATAAGGTGGATGCAGTCTGTTCTCATTCTGTTTTCATTTTTCATCTGTAAATATGCTTTCTGATTGTATTTATTATTCACTACTATAGCTAAAGCTAACTGATAGGGTTTTGTTAATGCACACATAGAAATTTGCACTCTCCCTATTTGGCACCGATACTACTAAATCCCTGGCTTTGGTAGGTTGCCATGGTAATCAAGTGTAGCAGATCAGATTTCCACACATGATGACAGTGACAAAAGGTGGAACAATCATTCTGATCACACACAAATGGTGGTTTTGCATCAACACGTTTATAAAATTACGTGTCGTCCCAATTTAAATTGATTTACAAAGCAGCACCAGAATTTATCCAATAGTAATTTACAAAACCTGCTGGTAAGAATATATTTAGCACATTACGTGATATGAAACAAGACTTAAATCGATTCTTGAGTCCAGATTTTGAAATGGCTTTTGGAATTTATGGTAATAATGAGTATGCGTGAGTTTCTCTCATAACACAATTCATGATGTGGTCTCTAGACTGCGGTGTCAGGCAGATAACTGTGAAAATGTCCTGCCTAAATTTAGCAATAAATTCCAGCGCTGAATACCATCCCAGTGAAATGTTTTTACCCACATGTGAACGTCTATGTCAAATCACCATGGAGACGACAGAAACCAGCCTCTGCTACACAAACCTGCAACACTTTCATTACGGATTATCCTTTAGCAGGAGCGAATTTATCAACCCTGCAAATAACTACTGAGCACACGAATGTGTGTGTGCGAAGAGGAGAGAGATTAATTTTCCTTCACACTGTCTACCACATCCTTATAAATTGTGGTTTCAACAGACAACATAATAGACAGAAATGTGTGCAGTATTACGCATAACTCTATGAGCCTATGGGGACAGAATGTAAGATGAGTTTCAATTTGAGAATTAATCTTTTTTTTTTTTTTTCCATAATGATTTGGATAAATTCTTTTAAAAATGTTCACAAATGAATATATAGCATGTGTTCAAAAGTCAAATACTGTTTTAAACCTTCAAACACACACACATATGACTTTCTTCTATGGAACACAAAAGGAGAAATTTTGAAAAATGACCACTCTTTTCCAGGCAGTTCGTGCCATAAATATGTTCAACGTGACTTCTCACTTCCTTTTGTTTTCCATGGAAGAAAGAAAGTCATACATGTTGGAGACAACATGACAGTGAGTATAAACGATGATTTACAGATCTGTTTTACAAGCTGTTTGATCCTGATAGCTTTGAGGAGTGACTCTCATTGCTCACAAAAGGAGGACTGAATCCTATTTTGAGTTTTCTTCTGTAAATAATTCACTGAAATGTGTCATAGAGCTCTGCGGTTCAGCGCAGAGGAGAAGCACTCTTAATGTTTTTCATTCCTCTTTGTTGTTTTATAGATCTTGGGGAACCAATTGTCAATTAAAATTTAATCTGTTCCAGATGATGGTCAAAAACATACCTCAATGGAACTGTTTAAGGATGCTTTAATGCTTCCTTCTGCTGCCCTCACCAGAAGGAAGACAAATGAGTCGGTTTAAAAGTGTCCCAATAGCAATACTCGTTCTCCTCTAAGCCAAGCAGATTCATTCAAATTTGTGGCTAGTGGGGTAAACAGGAAGTGTACAGGCTAAGAAGAAAAAAAAAGCTAATCAAGAAACACATGACTATTGTGAACACACTGCAAAAAATTAAATATAAAATATGCTTTCTCTACATTATTCAGTATGTTGATCCAGACATTGGCTGTCTAATGTTAATAGTATATATATATATTTTATTATATGAATATTCTTTGACAAAAATAATTTGGATTTTAATTTAAATATTGTAAAATTATTTTATTTTTGCTCACAACGCCTGAATGATTAACTGCATTAGTTACTGGTCTTTTGCACTCAACAAAATAAATAATCGTTAAATATATAGCTTCACTTTCATGAATAGTATACGTTTTTTAAGCATCTTTAGGACGGAAATCTCCACACTGACAGGCTCGCAGAAAATATGGGCCTTGCTGTTTTTCTTTTTCTTTTTTTGGTTTTTTTTTTTCTAAAGGACCCCACCCACCCACACTATTCCCCCCCCTTCACAAAATTCTAACACACGCTGGACTCAACGTCAAATAGCTTTACACTCAACCAATCAAAATCAACAGCATTTGGCAACCTACATCCCAGTGGCCAATCATATGTTCTACAGTCTGTCATGTGACACAAAGCCCCGCCCCATTTGTGGAATCATTGAGAGCGCGAGTGGAACTACAGCGATTCAGCGGTGACCGGCGCAGATCCAAGCAGCTGGAGGATCCGGAGAGATTTCTGAAGCGATTCGAATGCTCCTTACGTGGACTGGCTTCCTTTATATCTTCTTAAGATTTTTAAGACGGTATGTAAGCCTTCACTTTGCTCTCACAATGCACAGGTCGCAGATTTTGTTCATTAAATCAAGGTAAAAAAGCTGGTGGCAGCTGCGCATGAAATAGGAACTGTGTCACCAATAACTTATTCATAAAAGTGCTATATCTGCAGGTTGATAGATAAATTTCCGTCAGGCTTTTTAAAAATATATTGCAATACATTTAGATGTTTCATGTAGCCTAATAATCTATCTAAATTTATCTCTGTTAGAAATTACTATATAATTAATAGCCTATAAAAGTTCAATATATCCGATTGCAAGAAGCTAATGTTGCAACAAGATATAGTTACAGATACAAAGATCTATAAAAGCCACTTTTTACCTCTCAGGGTGTAACATCAAAACCACAACTGGGGTTATCTTTGACCCTTACTTAATTATATATGACTGTTCTCTTTGTATGTTTATTTTTTTATTTTATTATTATTTACACCAAAAGCTCTTGAATAGCCTATTTATGGAATACTTTTATTGCAACAACGTCATCTCACTACATCACTAAAAATATAAAATGTTTTGAAATATATAGAAGTAAGAAATAAGAAGAAATATTAAGATTTAATAATTCATGCAATTCATAGAAGGGTTAAATGCGTAAAGTATGTTTTTTTTTTTCAGTCTTCAAAATGTTAAGTTTAATTCGATGTTTCTTTCCATTTCTTTGTAATTCATTGTGAAATTTACTAGCAATTTCTGAGCCAATTTCTTTTTAAGGAGACACTGGGAATTGTTGTAACACATTTTGTTTTAACATGTTTAACTCACTGTTTTTTTTGTGCTATGTATCTCAAACTTTGATATAGTATTCCTAAATTAGTCTGCTACAAATGAAAGCAGTTTAGAAATGTACAGTTTACCCCTTAACTATGTAAATTAATATCAGATACAAAAGAGTACCATTGTTGCCCTTGTCCCCAGAGTGAGCTTCAATTAAAAAAACAGACGCTTTAAATTATGTGCATTAATTTATTGTGGTAATCAAATTTCTTAATTGTAAACCTTTTCATTTTTCAAGTGGTAAGCACATTAAAACCATTTTGATTAAAAATGCAAATAAAACAGGAAACAAATGGTGTACACACTGTCCCATTTTCAGCAATCTTTGTGGCTCCAGTAGATGTAAATTGGAAAGTATTACAGCCCTCCCCGTCTGCTCAGAGATGATATTTCTAGTTTTCTAAGCGTGTAGATGAAAAGCTTGCTCCAGATCACCTGGATTTCACCTCTTGCGTTTGACTGCTTTCCATTGTCGGTCTGATCACAGACGGTGGTGTGAGTCATCTCAGCGCCCAGACTCTCATCTTCACCGCTGCATCATTAGATTAAATCAGTAAACTGATGCTTGTATGTGGGCTGAAGATAAACTTGGCTTAGTGACAAGTTAAATGTGCATGATTACCTTTAATCTGGGTTTCAGTTTCGTTGTCCTCTGCAGGTTTTTCTACAGTAAATGTTACTTATTAACTACAGCAGTTGATGTGTTTTGTGTAGACGAGTCGCTGTTTAAAAGAAAAAGTAGATTATGTGCAGAACAAACTGAATCGAGTTGATCACTAAAATCCATCTGGTGTTGTTGACAGGATCCAGATGTGTCTAATTGCAATATATGAAATCTGTTTGTTGTCGTTCCGGTCTGCAGTGAGATAAAGTAAGGTCATGGAAAGCCGCAACAGACCGAGAGAGACGACTGTTAAATATATTACAGGCTGTGTGATTATATCTGTACCGGAAAGTGAACCCCCTCCATACACACACACTCTCTCCACCTTCTTTGTCTGTCTCCTGGGTTTATTTCCACCTACTGCCACCCTCAGAGACACCTGAACACAGACATAATGATCAACAGCAACGGGCGTCTGGAGAGAACACCCCCTCCTCTCTTTCTCTGTCTGTCTCTCTCTCTCTCTTACACACAGCAAACAGGCCCAAACAGCGGCAGAAAGGGCTTCTATTCTTTTATGAATAGGCGACACACAGTGTGATAAGACACACAAATCCGATGTTTTTAATGTCAGGTATATCTGCAGAGTAAGATACACTGGCCTCAAGTATTTGAACATTTAATTATGTCATTGTATGAATTTCATTGAATTAAAATAAACAAAATGTCAAACATGGTTATTTTAATTCATATGTTTTAAATAACACGGCTTAAGCACACTTATGCAAGCAAAACCTTTCAAAAAAAGATGTTGTTTGAGCTTTAGATTGGTAAAGAATAAATATGGTTTAAATTTAGGAAAAAATGATTTGGACATTAGAGTTGATGGTTGTGATTGTAATTGCGAAAATATTTCGCAATTACAAACCTAATGCTACTTGGCTCATAAAAAAAGGGACCATTTTAGTTTTATAAGAACTGTTTTTAAAAAAAAACAAAAAAACATAATGAAATACACAGCCATAATGCCTGCTCTGAATTTCTTGTCTTCTCGTTATTTCATCAGTTTTTCTTTCTAAACATGTTCTATTATTCTGGCATTATACCATTCTCAGGCTGCTTGCTGTGACTTCTTGCTCTCTCCAGATCAAGTGAAAATACAAGGGAAGCATATTTTTATGTTTTTATGATAAGTGGCCCCTATGCTTTGTGTTGAGCTACAAGTCTTAACATTTCTTTAAACTGGCTGCATATTTGTGGAATTGTAGGTTTGGAAGTTCAGAATGCTGTCTTGCACAAGACATAAGATAAAAGTACATCTCAAACACATACAATATCATTAAAAAGTTTTGTTTTTTGAAATAAATGAATACTTCCATTCAGCAAGGATGCATCAAATTGATCAAAAGTATCCAATTTGAAATAAATGCTGTCCTTTTGAATGATCTATTCATCAGGGAATCTTTAAAAAGTATCACTGTTATCTCACAAATATTAAGCAGAACGACTGGTTTTAGCATTGATAATAAGAAATGTTACACGAGGACCAAATCGGCATATTAGAATGTTTTTAAGAATCATGTGACACTGAAGTCTGATGAAAATCTGGCTTTGCCATCACATGAATAAATTGCATTTTAAAATATATTAAAATAGATCACAGTGATATAACATTGTAATAATTATTTGCAATATTTCAGTTTTTACTGTATTTTTGATCAAATAAATGCAGCCTCGGTAAGCGTCTTTCAAAAATTAAGTGTTTCAAAAACTTAAATAAAAACAATCTCACCGACCACAAATGTTTGAACATGTAGTGTACAAATGTATTTTAGTTTGAGACCATTGGAACAGTATCTCTGTAGAGCAAAAAGACACAATAAAGTACATCCAAATAATGAGCGACAGTTTGTGCTGTCCACAGGATAATTTTTTGGGTGTGTGATCACTTTTACTTTTACCAATATTATAAAACCAATAGTTTGAGCGCAGCTCTTTTAAAATGTCCCAGAAATCCACGACCCCTTGCAGGAGGTAAGCACATTGACTGCTTTTCAAGTGAAAACTGAAAGAAGTAGTTTTGATCAAAGGTGTGTGGTATTCAGTGGCGTAAATGTGGGCATTCATTGCGAACAGTGAAAAGCAGTCACCATTCAACAATAATTTTCACACACAGAAGTCAAGGCAGCTTTAAAATCCAGAGAATGCTTGGGGTGCCTTGAGGGAAGCCACGCCCATTCCAAGTCTCAACAAAATCCACACACACACATAAGATAACATACCTCAATGTGTGGTTTTGGTGTTTTGGGAAAAATATTCCAGAATGGGCTTCGCTTCAAAGAGATGTTCATCCATTCTGTCTGAGGAACTAAAATTAACAGAAACACCTCAGGGGGAATATAACACCAGCTGCTTTTGTTCTAATGCTTTTTCTGGGTGCGCTTGAGCGTGTGCGCTCACATATGTAGAGGCTTCGCTATTTCCAGGGCTGGGGATGTGGCATCCACACTGTAATCTTTTGAGTGGAGAGGATGTTGAGATGGATTATTGAAGCCCCAGCGTGCTGCGTGTGTCATTACCGTGGAGAGATCAGCACAGTGAGGTTAATGAGCCAATCTGCATAAACTTTGTCCCCATCTGGAGCGTTTGGGTGGTGTGGGGCAATGCGTTACCAGCGTTCCTGCATCTACATCACCAACAACCCTTAACATAGCAAATGATTTATGCTAACGATCTTTCTACTCTTCACTGAAAACTTACTACACAAGCTCAGGCTCCCTGGAGCATGACTGCGGTTGGTTGGTAAAAATCTCACTAAAACGGCATGGTTTCGGCTGCAGTGACACATTTATATACAGTTAAAATATGGGATATTATGTACAATTTCCACTACCTGCTGCTCAGTCATAGTGTGTGATTGTATACTTTATGTATTTTTTAAAATGAGTTTGGTGTTAAAATACCATCTCTTATACCAGCTTAATGGTCAGAGACAACTAAGCTGTTCGTAAGTTGATTTCCTCGTAAATAGCCCATGTCTCTGTGTGCTTTCAAAAGTCTTTGTTTTTGAGTCACAACATTGGCTCAGTCAATGGCACGAGTTTAAGGTGGGACTATCTGTTTTGCAGATGAGAGGAAACTTTCCATGAATGGAAACCGTCATTTTTGCAATTCCTTTTAGTGTCACTAGTGGCGTAGCAATTACATACAGTCGCTTTAATTGGAATTAAAGTAGTCATCATGGAATTTGAGTGGAACGTATTTAAACCCAGCTTGCTGCCTTTGAAAGACTCGTAGAAAGGGACCGGTTGCATAAACCACTTAGACTAGTCTTAAAAAGTTAGTCATCCAATTCTATTTCTTTAAGACTGGTCATAAGTTTTTAAAGTCAGTTATAAAAAGATAGACTGGTCTAATTTGAATCCAGAAAGTAAGTCTGATTACCTCTTGGCTAGCTACTAGTTGGTCAAACTAGTTGATAAGACACAGTCTTAACATGGTGGCTATGTTTATGCAATTGGCTCCTGGACTGGAGTGTGTTTAAGACTGTGAGTCAGAATTAAATATATCAGTTCTAGGTTGTGTATCTGAGTACGCTCTTAAAAATAAAGATTCTTTGTTGGTATCAGTGTGTCTATGGAGAACCATTCCATTGCATAAAACTTTCTTTACAGTAAGAAAAAAAAAGGTTCTTTAGATTTTAAAAATGTTCTTCACACTTGGTTCTTTTAAGAACTGTTCGCTGAGAAGCTCTTTGGGGAACCAAAATGGTTCTTCAATGACATTCAAAGCAAAAGCCTTCTTTTGGAGCCTTTATTATTAAGACTGTAGGCTTATATGGAAAAACACAGCAATTCAAACTCGTTTTCACTGCCCTACATGGGCAAAATAACTACACATTTTATCAGTTGAGTTATGTCCGAAGATTGACTGAGACAGATGGGTTTGGTTTGATTATGCTTAGAAAGAAACCCAAATGTGAAAATTGATATCAAATCAAAGTTAATCAAAAAACTCAGCCAATCTGCTCAGTTCCAGTTTTGGTGTAGTTACTGCTTTTTTTAAATTCAAGGCTGTTTAAAAGTTGTCAGCTGCTAACGTCATCATTTCAGCTTCCATTCACAGGTTTTTTTGTTGTGTAGTGTTGAAAATTCAGTGACACTTCTACTGACAAGTGATGTTCTGCTTTCGCACATGGTGGCTGGAGATACAAGGCTTTTTAGTTTGGGAAATGTAGGCGTAATTATAAGTGTGCTTTCACAAATTAGCTCTTAAGATCTTGAATTGTCTCAGAAACATCCACAATCAGTCTTTAAAGACATCCATTTGACTGGTGAACAGCTTCTTTGACAGTTACGTCATAATTGTGATGAAATAATGTGTAATTTTTAAGGCGTTTTTTAAGGCTTAATTATGCATAATTTATCTTTGATAGTTCTTTTTCCCAAAACCCATGGGAAAAATGTGTTTAATCAAAGACCATTTTTGATACAAACTCACATTCCTACACCAAATTTCTCCTAAGAGCTGCATTGAAGAAACATGTGAAATTGATTTTTAACTTAGCCAACGATTTTCATTGGAAAACGATTAAAGGCCATTGTAAACACTGTCTTGAGAACATTTTCTAAAGGTGCTGACTGTAGAATATGCCATGTGTTTACGACTGAGGATTTAACCACAGACATCTTACACAGCGGTTTCCCAAAAGAACACCTCTGCATTAGGAAATTAAGAAAAAACATAAATTCCAGAAAAGCAATGCTTTTGCAATGCAAGATTTCTTTTTATGCCTGTTTGCATGAAACCTCTGTATTGTTGGCTGTAATCTGTGATCTGCAGACTCAATAAGTTGGAACCTTTTGAAGAGCAACCACATACACATGCAGTTAAAAAAAACACTGTGTTCTACTGAGTGTCTACGGCATAAACAGAAAGCGACGATTCCTCTTTTTTTTTCTCACTTCCAAAAGACAACCACCCAGCTAGTCTAAACCATTAGAACATTTCGTTTTTCCCCCTCTCATTACCCATAATGCTGTAAACCCCACTGGGCGCAGTGTGGGACCTTACTGCTGTAGGATGCACAACCAATGAGCCGTTCATTTCTCTTATTTCGTTTTCCTCTTCTTTCTCTCCATTTCTTTTTTTACTTGTTACCCCTCTCTGTGTGAAAAATGAGTGAGGACTGTTAGAGAGTTTAATTCATTTTGATTATGTCAAGGAAAAAGAAAACGAAGCTGTTTTGTTCATTTAATCTGTTTAGAGACGAAATGACGGAACTGAATATTTAGTTACGTTAGGTTTTTTTAATGTTAATTACTGTGGTGTGGTTTGCTTATTTTTTTTAAACTTAATTTTTAAACATTTTCCCCCAAATGTAGTAAAGAGAAAAACATATTTTACAACCTTTCCACATAAAGAGAACCAGCTTGTTTCAATGGGAATGTCATTCCACTTGTATTGTATATATAGTGTAAGCACTCAAGTCACATGATCACATAAAACCTGCCAGGGCTGAGTCTCAGTTCAAACCAAGGTTTTGGCATACAGTGAATTTTCTTTTTATTTCTTATTTTTCCTCATTAAAGCATGCTCTTTTTATAGACTTCTCAATTTGTCTTCAGTAGAAGCCACCAATTTGTCTTGTTTCAGCAGACGCCAAAGCAGATGCTGCTTTGAGCACAAAAAACTACATAATGACTCAAATTTTGGGGCTCGTATACAGTGGAGTACACCCATACTCCGATTCCCCTGTAGTTTTGAAAGGATGCAAAAATGTAGTATGACACATTTAATGATTTGACTCTCATAACATGACTTAGTCCGGAGATGATGTCTATACTTGCGGTCTATATAGTGCACTGCACACGTTGTGTAGCATGTCCTGTTTGTCATTTTCTGGTTCGGAAGAGCTCATGAGCACCCCAAGTGCCACCATGTTGCCATGTAGACTACTAACTGGCATCGCCAAAGTGTGGACTTTGAGAAGGACCAGGTGCTATTTGGGACCGGATCATTGGCAGTATAGTCAAAGAATATTGGTAGCATTACTTTAAAACTATAGTATTTGGCTCGCAAATGTTTTGGAAAGCTTGCTGAACAAATACGATTCATTTGTGTACCATTGCTCATGAAGACTGTCATAGTCTGCATTTTTCCATCTCTGAAAAGGCCAAAAATTTCATAAATTTTCATTTGTGCTGTTATATTGGATGCTTGATTTTCAGTGTTTCTCAGAGTGGACAAGAAACACTTATTATTTGATACTGAGAGTCTGATCAGCTTGTAATGGCAGCCTCATGGAAAACCCTTGTATTAGACCTGTACATTCCTTCATATGTCCATATGGAGACGGCATGAACAGGAAATGGCATGCATTCCTTTTGTCCGATTCAAAAATAAACTCCAGTGTGCACTTCCTGCAGAGGCGTTGAGAAGAGAGAAAAGAGGTGAAGAGGGAAAAGAACAGAAGCAGAGGAAATAAAGAGTGTAGTGTTAAACTTAAATGGGCTCCGTTACACTCAAGGGTCTCTGCTGTGATTCGATGAATCCTCGTGTGGTGATGTTGGCTTGTAAATCACACACCATGTTTCCTTCTTTTGTAAGGAAGATTAAAGCTCTTTGTGTTGCCACATACATCCCTGCAGTTCTGCACTTCCTGTCAGCAAGACATGTGATTGTTTGAACAGTATGTGAGGTTGCCATTTGTCATAGGCATTGTGAATTTTTACGACAGCCCTGCTTCCACTTTCTGCTGCCTTCTGGAAAGTTCACCTGAGGCTGGATGAGACATGTCCTGGCATGAGGTTTTTTATTGAATATTCATAGTTTACAGAGACTATGGTGCAAAGATATGGTATCTTCAGATTTCATATATCAGTAATGATTGTGCACTGGATAAGCTTACAAACCCTTTTTGTAAAATTCTGTGGCCTGCTTTGTTTCCCAAGCCTTAAGACGTGAATTTGATATTGATACTTTTTTTGCAATTTAATTTGTGTCCTATATGGAGATAATAAATATGCGTTGTGTTAGCAGTGTAAGACAATTGTGGCTGTGTTAACAATGTTTTTGCTGATTACATAAAATTAGGCAACATCTTAACATAATTTCTCTGGTTTAAAGTTCGATTCATTCTCTTGTCTTTTTCAGATAATGCAAATGAAACGGTGAATCAAAGATTTTCATGAAAGTCCCACCAGTTATTTTACAAATATGTCAATGTTTTTGTAAAAAAATATATGCGGCTAAATATTGCTGCTTACTGTTATTTGCTGTATTGATGCATATAATTCAATGCTGTTTGTGTTAAATAAAACTAATGAAATAATAAAGAATTTAAATACAATAAAATATAAATATTAGAGGAAACATTTTCGACTAGCTGAAATAATTTTAAGTACTAATATTACTAAAACTGAAAAAAAAAAAAAAAAAAAGATGATGGCATAAATATCACTAATACAGAAATATCACTGATATAAATAAAAAAATATTATCTTTCTTCAGTTTAGTTAACAGCTATGGTGACATCCAGCCTTTATTATTTTTTACTTATTTTTTTTTTTTTAATTTCTGTTAACATTTAGAATTTATTTGGCTTATAGGGTTAAAAAGTTCATAAACAACAAATTTATAAATATACAGAGAAATATTTTGAATATGATGAGATGCTTTTTTTTTTTTTTTGCACAGCCCTAATTATGAGTGTATGTTTTACGAGGTTCTTTCAGGCCAGGCTGCCTTGTATCAGTCATATGGTTTTCTACAGTACTCTGTAATCCAGGGCTTCATCTTTTGTGGATGTGGCTCTGGTGCCCGACGGTCTGTCCCCGTCCTTTTGTTTAAGCCAACCGTAGCTGTGCATTTTCTCTTTTATGACCATATTGTCTGGCGGGGATGCCATGTGATTTTCCTTTTACTGTGTTTCAGCTGCTCGGGGGCCAAGAAGTTCGAGCATGATCATGTAAGAGTGTGACTTTTGTGTGTTTTTCAGAGGCTGTGCAGGACAGTAGAAGCCGTTGAAGTTTTGACTGTGGGTTTGCACTCTCTCACCCACGCTCTGTCTCCAGAAGCTGCAGGGGTTTTGCTGAGTTGGCAAAAACGCGTCGCGACGCAGGAACAGAAATAAACTGTCGGCGTTCAAGAACTCCAACACACGCACATCTTGTCCTCACTGGACCTCCAAGTAAGAGCTGTGAGGATAAAATACCACAGTGTTGAATAAGAAAAACAGTAAAATGATGGACTTTCCAAAAGCTGACATACTGTAGATATATTTTACATAAATGATTGTTTGGGTTTTGGCTTCTGGCCCTTCATACAAGGGATTTATTGGAGTTTGCGCGTTCCAAGAAAAATGAAGCTATGTTGCATATAAGGGCTCCATACATCCTCACACAATTCCTGACCGTAACTTTATTTAAAAATGACTATATAATGGCTTTCCACATACAAGTTACGTCAGTGGAACAGCCTTTAATAAGCCGTGAATCAAAAATGAGAGAAGAGGGAACGACCCAAAAAAGCAAAGTAGAAGACATCATCACATCTGCAGGGCTTTGGTTTCTTTGACTGACATCAGGTTTATTTTCTTTAATACGCTCATACACATTCTTGTATGTCCATTCCCACAGATTTATGTCCTTTTAATGTAGTTGCCGCTATGCGAGGGAGGCAGAGTGAAAGCTTTATGTCTGTCTGCTGTGATCCGTGGCATAAACAGTCTCACTGTACTCTGGAATCCCGCCACTCCTACAGGCTTTAGAAAAAGGGGCATTCAGGGTGAAAGGAAGGGGCAGTGTTTTGATCCGTTACGTCTAACGGTTTTACATTTAGGCTGTTTGATTGATTGATGTTTTTAGGTGGGGCTGTTTAATTGGTGCTTTTAGATTGGTAGTTGGTTTTAAAGTGGGGTTGCTTTACTGTTTTGCGGTTTTCATGGTTAATGGTTTTTTTAATTGGTGGTTATATTCAGTGAGAGCTATAATACATGATTTTTTTTAAAGTTAATACGGCTTATTCAGCAAGGATGCAATAAATTGACCATATGTGACAGTAAAGACATTTATGATGTTACATAATTTTTGTTTTAAATTAATGCTGTTCTTTTGAACTTTCTATTCTTTAAGAAATCCTGAGAAACAAAATGGTTGTTTCATGGTTGCCAGAAAAATATTAAGCAGAACAACTGCTTTTGACATTGAGAATAATAAAAAATGCTTTTTGAGCAGAAAATCAGTATATTAGAATGATTTCCGAAGGATCATGTGACAGTATTACTATTTCTACTGTATTTTTGGTCAAACAAATGCATCCTTGGTGAGAAAACTTACTAAGCCCAAACTTTGGGTTGTTTTGTGCATGCTATTTCAATTTGCTGTCATTTCTCAGTTTTGGGTACAGAAAGAGGGGGAAAAAAGGTCTTTGAAGATTTCCAATCACTTACATGTACTATAAAATGAAATATTTCTTTAAATATTATTATTATTATTATTATTAATAATATTATTTTTCGTATCTTTGTGACCACCCACAGTTGAGTGGAATTCACTGCCATAAATATACAGTATTAATATTGGATAGCTTTACACATGCATTGGTCTCTTTTCGTGGAATTTCATACCTGCTCAGCAATTTTTTTATACTCCCAAAACAGAAGATCGAGGGTAGCTTAGGAAAGAAACAGATGCCATTCACTTTAGTAGAAGTCAGTATAGCACCAGAATGATTTTTAAACAGATGTTTCAACATAAAAACCTAAATACAGCTGCTTTAAGTTAAGGATGTTTGATTGATTGTAGAAATTAATTCTTTGCATAGTTGCATTTATTAAAGGCAGGCTAGGTGATTTGGTTGTGTTGGTTGAAAGTCTCTTCACATCCATAAAAGGTTTTTCCAATCATATCCCTCAGTACGAGGACTACGATAGGCTTTCCTACCTGTCTGTCAACGTATGTATTTGCATACCTCCGCGCATCTTGTTTGTGTAGACATGTTACGTCATCAGCATGTTGCATCACGCATTTGCAGACCAAACAATTAAAGGAAGGTGTTATTATTGTAATATTATGGGCTTCGTACTGTAATGTTTTCTCACCAGTGAATGAGACATGAGGTAATCTGACAGCATTGCATTCAACCCTCCACTAACACCGTCCCTCCTCATCGTTTCACTGATTAGCCTCTGGTCTGCCTGAGCGTGTTCATGTGTTTTGGAGGAGGCGTGGCTTTGGAGAGTGATTTGCAGGGAGGGTGGGATCTTATGCTTTCAGAGCTAGCTTGCTCTTGCTAGCCTCTCTGAAATCATCTACCCTACCTTTAAGTGAGCAGATGTTTTTTATCCAGTGACTTACAAATAAGCCTTACAGTAGTCCTTGTTGGTAGTTTGTAAATGTGCTAGTCACTAGTCTGCCTCTCACTTCTCTCTCTTGTCTCTCTGTGTTGCTGTGTGAGGGTTGTGAATGGTGATTAACAGGAAACTGAGTGTCTGAGTGGTGATTTGCCAGAGATTGAATGGGTTGTGAGTTGTCCAGCCACTGACTTTTACAATGGGAAACATTGTGCATAGGCACGTCTGACAAACATCCTTTTGTCTGCAGTGTAGAAAACAGCTGTGTGCATGTAAATCGGGGGGGGGGGGGGGAGTCAAAGTCCCAGACGTTCTCTGAGTTCAGGTCTGTAGCAGGTGACCCGTAGAAAGCATTCAGGCTGATAGCAGAGCCGAACTCACTCAAAGCCTGACAGCACTCTAAATGCCTCTTGTAGACACATGCACTAATGCATGCATACACACTCTCTCCTATGGTGGTTATTGGAACAATGCAACCAGCGACTTGGGGCTGCATTCCTAAAGGTTTAGGGGTCAAAGGTTAAACTGGGGTTTACCTTTTTGTGCTACAAACTAACCTGAGCACTTGAATTGTTTTCCTTAAAGTTAAATTTACTGTCTAGCTGGCACACTTGTGATTAGAAGCCCCTGAAACCATCACACTACCATTCAAATGTGTTCTTTTTAAAGAAATTAAATACTTTTAATGATTGAAAGTGATAGTAACAGCATTCATAATGCTACAGAAATCATTCTATTTCAAATAAATGCTGTTCTTTTGAACTTTCCGTTCAAAGTATCCAAAATATATTTGACCGCTCATTGCCTTGATTGACCAATCAGCATTGTAATATTACTTAGGATAGGATATAGAATTAATAATACTGAAATATTACTTATAGTATATAGATTTTTTTTTTTTTTTTTAAATATTGTTTCCAAGAGGTACAGCAAATCATATAATTAATTATTTTCATTTGAGCTGTCTTCCTGCTCTTTTCATTGTTTCCTATCAAGGGCTGATTAGGTTAACGGGTTTTCCAGCCCACTACCTCAGCTCCAGCTTAAAAGTTGAACCTCATGGCACCTGCGGCACTGTGAGATCATATCGCTGTGGAAACTCAAGGAAGCTTCTCTTTCATCTCATCAGACCGCCTGGCATCCCGTCACTGTCCAGCGGCGCATCTCGCCGAAACAGCCGTGCAGCTTCAAAAGAATGCCTTTTCTTCAATGATCTTTTTCAATGATCTTTCACAAAAAGGCTGAAGCTCAGAATTCATAGACACAGCGCAAGCAAGAGATGCCATCACAATGGATTACTTGATTCTGATTGGTCAGTCGCGACATTCTGTAGTAAAATATTTTTGTATAATGACTGATGAAATGTAACCTTGAAAAGGTAAATTTACACTAAATGTCACCAAAAAGCTAATACAATGTGTGACTCATTTGAACAAATCAATTAGAACAAGCAATAACTCTTTTGAACAACTGAACACAAACCAATCGTTTCTTTGTTAAATAGAACAAACCAATTGAGTTCTATCACAACATCTATCAGTGAATCATTTGCTTGAACTGAACAAACAAATCGATTTGTTCAAATGAATCAGACTTCCCAGCACTACATATCACTGAACCATTTTTAAAACAAAACAAATTGATCTCCCTTGCACCAACATCTATTAATGAATTATTTGTTTGAACTGAACTAACTAATCAATTAATGACCTGGACTTCCCAGTACTTATCAATCAGTGAATCATCTTTTAAAACCAAACAAACAAAGTTATTGAATTACTGTCCCGCTACTGAAAATTTAGTTACTCTTCAATTCTATTTAGTTTCTATTTCTATTCATTTCCATTTAATTACTCTTCATTTCACTTTTGTTTAGTTTGATTAGTTCTCTTCAGCTCTGGCATGAAGTCATATTTTGTAGCAAAGCGGAAATCCTAGGACATCATCAGAGCTTTCGTCTCTCACAGTAAAGACACATCCACAGCGGTGGAAACCACAGGTGGCTGTAGAGGACGGAAGCGTTGTGTGACACATCAGGGGTGAACGTGTTCCTGATTGCCTCCTGTCCGCAGCGGCAGCGATGTGTAATCAGCGCTGATAGACGAGCTGCCCGACCACAGCTTGATGCAGGGTATTTTAAGAGCTAAAACGGGGCCCCCTCCCAACCCCCCACTTCCCCCCCCAAATTCTGTGGAAGACCACAAGGAGACGCACTGAAAAAGGCCACATCCACAGTCCACGTTAAGATCAGACCACCATGTCTGAAAGCCATTATGGACTATATATTAGACACATGAGTATATAGGAAGGTGCATTCTTTCTTTCTCTCTCTCGCTTTGTGAAGTTGGACCACTTCATACCACCCAAATAAGGAATGTTTTTGTCAAGGTGGTGATTCACGCAATAGGACAAACTGCTGTGGGACTGAGGGTGAGTTGGAGTGAGTGTCTATTTTTAATGACAGTGGAGGGATGTAGGTTGTACATTTAAAAATCATTAAAAATGAAAGATTCTGAAATATTTCAGATTTCTGCCAGGTGGTTTGGATCAGACTTGTACAAATTAGACTGCTCATGTTTTTTTTCTCCTAAAGTAGTCAAAAAAACTAAATGGATTTGAATTAGATGGGCCAAAAATTACGATTTTTCTGAACTTGGGTCACTAATTGATTCACTAAAATGAATTGATCTAAACAAATTAACATTTTTTTACACTGACGAGGTGTATTCCGGTTATAAAAGACTGAGAAAGCAAGGATCTTCATGGATAACTTGAGCGATTAATGTTGTATGGAACACTTGAACGGCATGTGTTTATTCTGGGTACACACTGATCACACAAATGTGTGAAATTCATACAGATATCCTGCTAAATAACTGATAATATCCAAAAACTGCATGAGAACACCACCAGAGCACTGTTTTGGTGATGCAATATAAACTACTTCCCTTTCATTTGGGGTATAAAGTCTGAATGTGTTCTGTCTCGTGATAATGTAATGCTGAGTATCTGGATTCACAGGGGACCCCCGTACACACACACATCCACTCTACCCACAATCCCCCTGGATTATCACATCTCTCCCTCACACCACTGTTGCCATAGGAAACCCTTTCACCCCCCCATGGTCGTCTAAAGAGGTGGTGCAGTGTGTGTGTGAATTCATCATCCATTGTGTTCGAAATGGTAGAGCGATTTGGTAGAAGAGTTTGGTTTTAGGGCAAATCAGATCACCGCCTTTTGTCTGAAAAGAAAGAGTGTGTGTGTGAGAGGTAAACTAATATTTGTTTGAAATAAAGAAAATAATGAAATTATAAAGAAATGCCGTCTGCAGTGATATGCTTTCCAGAACATTAGTTTTTATTATTTTATGATGAGATTTTATTTGACTTGCAGGGCATTTTCTCTATGGATTCTGGTTTTGTGGAGGAAGGTCCTCTACAACAGTTGTACCTCTGGAGTTTTATTAGGATTTTAGATCCATACGAATATGATTGCACATTTTATTTATTAATTTTTGGCAGGAGCTTAATCTTGTCCAGTTTTTAGTTATGGCTTTTATTAGGGCAAGATGCGCAAGGTGCAACGAACAAATAATCAATAAATAAATAGTCTGTAATGTTGTCTGTAATATTGTGAAATGTTATTACAATTTAAAACAACTGCTTTATATTTTAATATATTTTAAAGTGTAATTTATTCCTGAGATGGCAAAACTGAATTTTCAGCAGCCATTACACTGGTTTTCAATGTATCATGATCCTTCAAAAAAACAAAAAAACCAAACAATAATCATTAAAATGATTAATTAGCTGATTTGGCTCAAGTAATAAATCTTATTATCAATGTTAACAAGTTGTGCAGCGCAATATTTTAGTGGAAACTGTCATGCTTTTTTTCAGGATTCTTTGATGAATACGTTTAAAAGAACAGCATTTATTTGAAACAAGCTTTTAATCAATATTTTATTTTTTTATTATTTTATATTTTATTTTATTTTAATTTTATCCACATGAGTTATCATGGAGCCACCAATCCTTTTTATCTTGAGTAACCGCTAATGTCCTTTGTTGATGTGTCTATCTGTTTAATCAAATATTTTTTCTTATTTTGAATTGCTCTCTCATATTCTCATTTTCTCTTCTAGCAGACACTCGGCTCAGCATGGTGACGGTTCTTCTTGAAGGTTCTGAGGAAGCAGAAGCCCACGTGACAAGGTTTGAATGAAAAATGTTGGTCTTTCCCACCCTCTTGCTGGTCTTGTTGAACATTCAACGCTGTCGGTGAGTTTTTGACATTGAAAAACCATCGACCGTTGATTGTGCCCTGAGGCCACGCCCTCTTCAACCAGGACACGCCCACCTCTATAAACGAGTGCATTTCTACAAAGGTCATAATCAACATTCATTGCTGTCGGTGGGTTTAGTTTTGTAACAGCTCTCTGAACAATGAATGTAACTGTGGCCCAGATTCCAGCCTGTCATGCCAGCACACATCACACTCTACGCCAGTACAGCGGAGATCAGCTTTTCTGTTCCTTTCTTCTCCCGCTCTCATCCTCACGGATCTGGAGTTCTTCAAGGAAGACGCAAATAGAAGCAGCCGTGCTGACTGCTTCCTCCTGCATCTAATTGGTGGTTGTGTATATGTGTGCGTGTGTGGAACGGATAGAAGGAAATGGAGGATGAATGTGTAATCATTTAGATGTTCTTCTCATTTGGCTGTTTTGTCTCTCAAATTATATACTGTGTTCACTGCAGCCTGAAATGAGCCTAAAATGGCACTTGCTGCTGAATACTGTGTCCTCTCTGTCAGCTGTGTGTCTGTTTGGTGTTAGCTGGCGTTTGTGCAACTTTTTAGTCTATGTACATGAGATACGTAGCGTATGTATGCGTCTCCGTCGCAGACATCAAAGAAAAAGCTTCAGTCTGAAAATCTCCAGATACCGAAACACAACAACACAGCTATTGTCTAATCCCGTCTGCTTTTCTGTCTCTTTCTTTGTCTACCTTTCATTCTTCCATGTTCTCAGTGGAACGTTATCTGAATAAAATGTCTGCATAATAAAATCTCAGTGGGGCATTGCGTCTCTGTCCTGATTTTGAGTGTTTGTTGTCTTGTCGTCTTGTTGTGGAGAAGAGTCTCTTTTTAAAACCAGTGCTTGAACATGACTAACAGCAGGGAGCGGCATGCGAAATACGATTTTACCAAAGTACAACATTTCTGTCAACACCAAGAACCATATTATCAACCGAGCATACATCTAAACTCTGAAAAGTGGGTGAGGTTAATGCAATATAAATCTTATCGGCTTGGCTCATGAATATTAATCAGGTGACATAATGTCTGTCCAATGGAGAGCAGTGGGTGGGATCTGGAAGTGGAAATCCCATACATTTTCTCCATAGGGGAATTGATTTTTAACAATAACTTAAACTTTCAAAAAACATACATGCTTTGTATGTTTACATACACACACACACACACAAAAAAATCTCTTTGTAGATTGTATTTTTTTTTTCCTTGTTGAAGCTGTTAAGGTTGTTTTGTACCTTTGACATTTAGTCTGATTTTCAAATACTTTTTGCTTCAAATTAAATTTGATTGGTTTAGTTTGGCTTATAACTCTTTTAAAAAACACTTTTTTAAATAGCTATGGGAGAAATTAATGGGGAAAATACTTTAGGATCCAAGGCCACTGAAAAAGGTGCCAGGCACTGTTGCACTCTAGTCCTTGCTAAAATTTAAAAACATAAGTGATTACTAACATGGTCTTAAAGTCCATTTTTATGTGACAGGTTATTAAAACAAATTATTATTAAAAACAAAAAAATGGTTGTTTCCCAAAAAGTGATGACAATTATTTTAAAAAGTGCGGATACAGTTATAATGGTTGTTGCTTGTCATTTTAAATAAACCCTTATATTACATGTAAAGTATGATACTACCATGTTTTGGATATGATACTATCATGGATTGTTGAACTATCCTTAAAGGGATAGTTCACCCCAAAATTTTAATTATGTCATTAAATACTCATCCTCATGTTGTTCCAAACCCATAAGTATTCATTACTGTAATTACTATGGTATTGGTTGAAAAAATGATGTTTGTTTTAGGCTCCAATCTGAACTTTACCCCTAAAAATTGAGGGCAATGATTGCCTGACCTTTTAGGATGAGCAGCAATATTCCCTTTGTGTAAATCTATGAGAGCAAAGTGGTCCATTCTTAAAATAAGCCGAGTGAAAGAAATTTCCTGGGAATTATTGCTCTGAATTGCTTTTGTAATTGTATTACTTTATAACCCACAGAGCACTATGAAATAAATATTTCACAATGCTGTGAAGATAAAGATGTTTCGACACCTATGTTGTAATAACTGTTGTCATGAGTCTGCTCAATAAACTCAGCAATTAGGATTTTACAGTTCTTTTCGAGCCCTAAACGAGTCAGTTTCTTGCGCAGCTCTGAGAACACAGGGCCACAGCGGTCGTCAGATCCTCAGCGCAGGGATCAAACCTCCTAGCCTGGAGCTGTAGATGAAATAATCAAACATAGCTAATGCAGAACGACACTGTCTGTCTGAGTTATTCTCAGTGCTAGTGTATTCTTTAGGCCCCATTAAATGTCTTGCAATTGGCTTCAGTCACAGTGCATGACCGAAGATTTCATCACAGAAACTCTGAAATGGTGATCTTAGCTCTAAAAAGTTTTGGCTGATATGAACAGCAATTAGACATTCATACGTGTGTGAGTTCATGTGCTGGGGGAAGTTAGCCGTTCAGGGTGCGATTGCGTAAAAGGAAAGATTAGAGCGGCAGTGGAGCTGTTTTGTTGCCGAGTTCCTGTTTGTGTGTGTGGGTGTTTAGGAATGTGTGTGTTTCTCCATTATTCAGCAGGAAGTCCTCTGTGTATGCAGCAGTGCAGAGAGGACTGAGGCAATGATGTCATTGCCAGTCTTGGCTTGACTGGAGAGCGTCGCTGGTAATTAAACCACTCAGCTGCAGGAAGTGTGTGGTTGTAATTTAGGGGACAAAATGGCTTAAAAATTGTCCCTAGAGGCAGCCAAAAATTCATTTTGGGGAAGCTGTAAAATAGAAAGTGGACCATAAAAGAGTAAATAATGCGTTCTTCAACTTTACAAAAATCAAATGTTGAATTTTAGTGGTAAGCGTAGTCATGCTAGTAGGCTGCTATACTTGTATTTGAGAACAAGGGGTTTTCATCTATCAAGATGTTGAATGGAAATGTTCACTTTAGTGTGTTCAGTCCTCTGAAAAAAAAAACAAAGATATACTTGTGAAAAATGGGGGGAAATAATTTTACAGTTTTTCTCCCTGTATTTGTATTTGTATGTTTTTAATACCAGCCTAAATATGCAACTGTCCTCTCATACAGAGTGAGTGTTGCATCATGTCCTTCTGAAAGGTTTGTGTTCCACAGAAAAAATAAAATCATACGAAATTAACGCGAGGGAGAGTACAAATAATGACAAAATTTTTATTTGTGGGTGAACTATCCCTTTAAATGTAACATTTATAATTTGGCTGCACCTGTTGTTGTTTCTAAACACAAACAGTATATTTTACTTCTGTCAATTTGCAGGTAATTATGTCTTTCTTCCTCGTTCTTTCTCACTGGGAGTTTTATATATATATTTATATATATATATATATATATATATATATACAGTTGGCAAAATGTGCTAGACTTTCCCCTCATAATCAGATTTTTTTAAATTTTTTTTTTTTTTAAGAAAACATCCGGATACGTTTATTTAAGCTATCATTTTGAGCACCTTGTATCTATTTATTAGGTTATGCCCGTTAATACCGAGAAAGAAAGAACGGCCTTATATATTTTACACTTCTGATTCTGGCCAGAGAGAGTGTAAAGTAACAAATGTGTTTATTAATAGATCAATTGTTGTTCTTGTTATTATTAATCTCTCCTATGCTGAACATGAGGCTACGATCGCTGGTTTACATCAATGAAATATAGAAGACGGGCGACACCATGTGGATCTTCTAAGTATTTCATCTTTTTTCCTTAGGTGTTCTGATAAATAATGCTACCTATCAGATTATGCTACCAACACTGTATTTATCCTTCTGTAAGGGTAGGTTTAGGGTTGGGGTAGGTGTACGTGTTAATAAAGCCTCACACCTTATTAATATCATGCTGGAAGCAAAATCTGATAGGTAGCACTTTTTGCTATCGAATTATGCTACCAAACTCCACCATAACGAATGCTTAACCAACCCCACAACTAGACCTATCCTTAACACGGTCTCCACCCCACCCTCCGGTCTGAGGCCGCTGCTGTGCTGACTGACAGTACGGCTATTCGCCACACAAGAGAACAACAACGCGTGTAAGTGTGTATTAATTTGACAGATTATCTTTCAAGGTTTGTTTGAGACGTTATTCTGCATTCCAGTGCTTCCTTTTAGATGACATCAGTAGTTATTTCCAAGAGCTGAAGCACGTGTTGTGGGGAATTTTTGTCCTAAAGCCTTTAATGACTCTCGCTCTTTCTCTGACCGATCAAAGCAAATTATTCAACACACCTCATTTTTATCCAATCACAGAAAAATTCTCTTTCAGTCTATGCACTTTGTGTGAATCACCCGGGAAATCTAGTTAATCATTAAGCACAATTTTAGCTAAAAATTACAGTGCACTACATCTTCTAACGTGCATTTATTTTACAGATATTGTTCTGAAACTCATCGTGCGTGTGTGTGTGTATTCTATAATTCTATAATAATTATTTACATTTTTTTATATATAATAATAATTGTTGTTGTTTTGTTACTTTGTTTCGTTACATGTAATTGATTGTTTATTTGTGAACTTATTTATGTGTGTGTGTGTGTGTGTGTGTGTGAATAATAATACAAATATTTTTTAAAGAATATATATATATATATATATATATATATATATATATATATATATATATATATATTTATATATATATATATATATATATATATATATATATTATAATACCACTATTATATTTATATTATTATTATTATTTTGTTAAATTTCATTGCATTATGTTTGAGGTATAAGAACATCAATTAAATACAAAAGGCAAGTTTTCACTTTACATAGAAAATTTATTTTAATGCAGTTAATTAAAAAAGCAAACAGTGTAACGGTATAAAATAACATGCATATACAAATATGCAAAGTAAATATGCAAATTTCATAAAGAAATAGATCCTCCTCCATAAAGAAATATTCTTGTAGTGACATCTGTTTAACCAGAGAAGTTGTAAAATTAGCCTTTTGAAAGTTTTTTGTTGATTACTTGCACTTTTTGCCTAAAAAACAGGAAAGAGACAACAGAATCATTAGCTTTAATTTCAACACTGTCCAGTTAATGCTCATTTGTTTTTATTTATTGACAGCAATCACACATCTGCAAGCTTACCTCAGCACACGGACATTCTCCATCACCCAGTCTTTGGAGGGGTCAGTGCAAATGTTCCTGCCTCTTATTGTGTGGAATCTGTGAGGTAAAGCAGCATCTTTTGGTTAGGTTTTTCTCTAGGAATCAGTTATAATGCATATAGTCAGTCAATACAAAATGCACCATATGTAGAAAGCATCTTATACTTACATGACAGCATCAATGTGACAGTGTCTTGTCACGTCCTGAATGGAATATCCTTTGATAATTGCCATCGGTATCTGTGCTTTGGTATACTTCCTGCAACATGCTGTATACGCAACAATAACAGTTTAGATTTTGTAACTTTATTATTACAAAAATATCTTCACATCATGAACCTCAGATTTTAAAAATAAACAGTGTCTCTGAGAAACAAAACAGTTATCCCAATGAAGCAGTAAAACCTAAAAATGCATCCGCGACTGTGCAAATAGCTTTATTATCGGCCCAGTTTTAGAAAGAAATAAATGTACTTACACAAAGCAGAAGCATCTGTATGGAGTACACCGAGAGCTGCAACCAACAACACGATCGCTGTAACTGAAGTTTGAGTCATCGTCTCTGTCAGTGTGTATGAGATCCTCAGAACAAGAGTCAGATGAGAATTGTGCCGGTTGTGAGAGAAAGTCTCTATTTAAAGGGTTGGACATGGAAACACCCGAGTCAGGGTTTTCCGTGCATACGTAAACAGAAGTACATGTGTACAAAAAAAAAAAAAAAAATGAAGCCGCAATGAGATCTTATCCGCCCTGTCAGTCAAACAGGTGCAACGAGGAAGAACACAGAGGAAAAATCAACCAGAGGGAAAGCACAGAACACAGACCTTTAATGTTTACTTCCCTGAAAGAGAGAGTGAACCATCAACATATTTGAACTGTTTCCTACTGGCAAATTAATAGAAACAATGCTGGAAACTCCAGGAGGCCTTAAGTGTAACTTGAAGGTCACTAGAACAAAGGAAAAATTCAGGACTGAAAATTTGCCAAAGAACGCTGTAACATAGCTTTCTATTATATAATATTAAATGACATCAATGAAAATGCCAGAGGGTGTGTGACATAGTTTACTACTTCTGATATTTTGACTCTGCTGTCATTACTTTTATGTATATTATATTACAGTGGGGCAAAAAAGTATTTAGTCAGCCACCAATTGTGCAAGTTCTCCCACTTAAAAAGATGAGAGAGGCCTGTAATTTTCATCATAGGTATACCTCAACTATGAGAGACAAAATGAGAAAAAAAATCCAGAAAATCACATTGTAGGATTTTTAAAGAATTTATTTGCAAATTATGGTGGAAAATAAGTATTTGGTCAATAACAAAATTTCAACGCAATACTTTGTTATATACCCTTTGTTGGCAATGACAGAGGTCAAATGTTTTCTGTAAGTCTTCACACACTGTTGCTGGTATTTTGGCCCATTCCTCCATGCAGATCTCCTCTAGAGCAGTAATGTTTTGGGGCTGTCGCTGGGCAACACAGACTTGCAACTCCCTCCAAAGATTTTCGATGGGGTTGAGATCTGGAGACTGGCTAGGCCACTCCAGGACCTTGAAATGCTTCACGAAGCCACTCCTTCGTTGCCGGGCGGTGTGTTTGGGATCATTGTCATGCTGAATGACCCAGCCACGTTTCATCTTCAATGCCCTTGCTGATGGAAGGAGGTTTTCACTCAAAACCTCACGATACATGGCCCCATTCATTCTTTCGTTTACACGGATCAGTCGTCCTGGTCCCTTTGCAGAAAAACAGCCCCAAAGCATGATGTTTCCACCCCCATGCTTCACAGTAGGTATGGTGTTCTTTGGATGCAACTCAGCATTCTTTCTCCTCCAAACACGACAAGTTGAGTTTTTACCAAAAAGTTCTATTTTGGTTTCATCTGACCATATGACATTCTCCCAATCCTCTTCTGGATCATCCAAATGCTCTCTAGCAAACTTCAGACGGGCCCGGACATGTACTGGCTTAAGCAGGGGGACACGTCTGGCACTGCAGGATTTGAGTCCCTGGCGGCGCAGTGTGTTACTGATGGTAACCTTTGTTACTTTGGTCCCAGCTCTCTGCAGGTCATTCACTAGGTTCCCCCGTGTGGTTCTGGGATTTTTGCTCAAAGTTCTTGTGATCATTTTGACCCCACGGGGTGAGATCTTGCGTGGAGCCCCAGATCGAGGGAGATTATCAGTGGTCTTGTATGTCTTCCATTTTCTAATAATTGCTCCCACAGTTGATTTCTTCACACCAAGCTGCTTACCTATTGCAGATTCAGTCTTCCCAGCCTGGTGCAGGTCTACAATTTTGTTTCTGGTGTCCTTTGACAGCTCTTTGGTCTTGGCCATGGTGGAGTTTGGAGTTGGACTGTTTGAGGTTGTGGACAGGTGTCTTTTATACTGATAACGAGTTCAAACAGATGCCATTAATACAGGTAACGAGTGGAGGACAGAGGAGCCTCTTAAAGAAGAAGTTACAGGTCTGTGAGAGCCAGAAATCTTACTTGTTTGCAGGTGACCAAATACTTATTTTACCGAAGAATTTACCAATTAATTCTTTAAAAATCCTACAATGTTATTTTCTGGATTTTTTTTTCTCATTTTGTCTCTCATAGTTGAGGTATACCTATGATGAAAATTACAGGCCTCTCTCATCTTTTTAAGTGGGAGAACTTGCACAATTGGTGGCTGACTAAATACTATTTTGCCCCACTGTATATTTCAAATAAACTAACAAATATCCCCATGCTCAATTTGGGAGGCAAACACATTCAGATTTTATTCTTTATGAATAAGCTTACTGCACACATGCAAGGTAATGTGACCAGCACATTAAGAATATATAATGTGATATAATATTCTTAACTGTTTGCTTATTCACTTTTAAAATAATTTCAGCACACACTAAAATTGACAACTTTGCTGAAATAAAATGTGGTAAACTTATCATAGCACATTTTTTAAATGAAAAATAATTTTGTTAAAATTTTGTAGTAAAGTAATAGTTAACCAAAAAATGAAAATTTAAGAGAATCTGATGAATGTTCGATTTCCAGGAAGGGCAGATGCTGTTGACTTCTGAATGTTAGTCTAAGTGTTTGACTACAGTAGATGTTTAAATTATTTATGTTATTTATTTTATTGTGGAAGTAGATGCAATATTTAATTCAAGTAACTCATCTGCTATCACAGACATTACTATTATCCACAGATTCCACATCTTGGAAATAATTAAAGAAAAATAAAATAATTAAAATGAAATAATTAATGTCTTTGCTCATTTTTAGCTACATTTCTTAAATTAATAATAATAATAATAATAAACAAATTGTAGATATTGTTAAATGAATAGTTAATCCACATCTTGGAAATAATTAAAGAAAAATAAAATAATTAAAATTAAATAATTAATGTCTTTGCTCATTTTTAGCTACATTTTTTAAATTAATAATAATAATAATAATAATAAAAAATCTAGATACTGTTAAATGAATAGTTAACCCAAAATGAAAATTTGTTGAAAAGATGTAGATGAGTTTGTTTCTTCATCAGTGCAGATTTGGAGAAATTTTGCATCAATTGCTCATCAATGGATCCTCTGCAGTGAGAGGACAACAGGTGATGGACTTTTTCACTCGAGGAAGCATTATTATGGATCACAAACTTGTATTTTGGCCAGAAGCAACAGTTACAATGTCTTAATGATGGATTTGTTTCTTACAAAAACAGCTTTTCACTTCACAAGACATTAATTAATGGGCTGGATTACTTTTGGAATACTGTGATGTTTGTATCAGCTGTTTGGACTCTCATTTTTGACGGCACCCATTCACTGCAGAGGATCCATTGGTGAGTAAGAGATGTAATGCTAAATTCCTCCAAATCTGTTCTGATAAAGAATTAAACTCATTTTCATCAAGTGAGTATATTTTCAGCAAATGTTCATTTTTGGGTGAACTATTCCTTTAAAATTACTGTTATATTTGTTATATGAATATTTGAATTTGTTCTCAAATTCACTGCAACGCATGGAATATTTTACAAACCGCTTGGAATTACCAGTTCAGATAATGATTGATAAAGAGCGACAGTGCATTTGACATGGGACTTTTGAAACCAGGAAGTGGGAATGTCCACCAGGAAAGGAGTCAAACCTTAACTTTTTGATTATTGAATGAATGCATTATATTGTGTTTTATTATTATATAACATCTTTCATGGATAAAACCACACACATGCACACGAATGGATAATTCTGAACTACCCACATGCTCAGCGGCGTCCTCATTTCCACATGCTAACGTGTGGTTTCTTGTGGGGGTGTAGAATTACATATATTTTCTAGGTCATAATGTTTTATGTAACACATGTCCTAAAATCAAAGGGTGAAATAGGTCATAAGAGTGAGAACAAAGCCTTTACAGTGGCTTCTCTAGCAATGAATCACTTCCCTTCAAACCCACAACCTTCGCTGTAGTCTTTCTGCGTGACTTTAGACACCAATTTTAATGTCACTTAAAAGCATTGCTCTCCGTGTTGGTTTTACAAAAACATTTTCACATTCTTTCATTTACACCTCCAGGTTTAGAGAGGTGTCATGACATTTTGAGTTTAATTTCTAAGAAATACACTTATGATCTTTTCAAATGGGGGAGTGTCTGGATTAGAATTAGAGTAAGGTTTAAGTCATATCAGGTTAAATATAATATAGTTTTTTCCCATCAAAGGCTGCGATCTGATCTGAAGCTGTGATAAGAGAATCTTGATGAGTGTTCAATTTCCAGGAAAGGCGGATGCTTTTGACTGCTGAATGTTAGTCTAAATGTTTGACTAGATGTTTATGTTATTTCAGTTATTTTGTCTTGAAAGTAGATGCATAGAAATGATATTTAACTCAATTAACTCATCTGCTATCACAGGCATCACTATTATCCACAGATTCCGTATCTTGGAAAAAATGCAAATATTCTTGCTTCGTATGGAAAATAGTTAATGAAAAACTGATGAGTCTTAGCTGTGCTCACTGTTGAATGTTTAATGAACATTTGCATGACTTTGTCTAGAATAAAATGGGAAATGAATTCGGACATGTGCAGATGAGATGAAGTCGCACATGCAATACAAATCTTTATGTTAAAGCTATCTGCAAAAATCTGCTCTTTTATAGACATCACTTGTGTTTGTTTATATATAGGATAGTATATTTTTAAAGTGTTGCATTTCAACAGGCCTAATACCAAATATAAATACTAATAATTAGAATTAAATAAAAATAATTTTTTTACATTGTTCTACCTACTTTCCATTACACCCACACACACACACACACACACACACACATTTACATTTAATCATTTAGCAGATACTTTTATCAAAAGCGACTTATAAACAGAGGTGTAAAAAGTACTCAAAAATTTGACTCAAGTGAAAGTAATAAAAGTACGAGCATCTGGCCAAAAACATACTTGAGTAAAAGTAAAAAATTCTTTGTAAGAATGTAAGAAAATTACAAATACTAATATTTTAAACTTGACCTTCGTGTTCACTTTGTGTGGTTTCTGAAGTGGTCCTGTCCCCTTGCATTACACGGACTAAAAATCTTTGCATGTGTTCATCTGAAGAAAGAAAGTCATAAACATCTGGGACGACGTGAGAATCTTAATTTTTGGGTGAACTATCACTTAATAACAATGTGATGCAGAGGTTAGAAACATATTCCAGACAGAATGGAAGAAGGGGATGAATTAATGAGGAGTGTCATAGAATTAAAACATACAACATTAACATTTTGAAAGGCCACTTTTTTTGTGTTGTCTACATCATTGTCTAAAAGGATCATTAATCTTTTAATTGTTTATTTGGGGCATTTTTATTTGGGCATTTTCTCAGCAGATATTGCTACTAATTATTGGCGACTAATTATATGAATTAATGAGCAAATCCTGTAATTATTAAGATTAAAAAATATTCATTGAGACTCCAAATTCCTACTCAATGCATCATATAATGACATATTATTAAAACAATTTATCCACTACCTGGTAAGAACATCACAACATGAATTACAATTAAGTAAACATACAATGTTCATTTAAACACTTTTTTGTAACATTTAATTAAAAAATATTAATCACATTTAAATTTTCATCACTGATTTGATTTGCACTCAGTCTTGTGCATTCAGCCAATATACACAACTAATGGCTCTATCAAAACGAAGAATAATGAATAAACTTTTTTGGGGAAACGCAACCTGATGAAAGTCATAACTAAAGCAGAACTGTGTGTTTGATGCGTGAAAACAATGATCATTGGTTCTCACGTCAAGAACACATGTTTGAGATTCCGTTTACCATATTTAATGTGCATAAGATCAAATAAAAATATAATGTACTTTTTAAGTTGAAATAAAATTGTAAGGAGTAAAAAGTACTGTTTTTTTCTTCAGAAATGCAATCAAGTAAAAGTACAAGTAGTCAGTTTAAATTGTACTTGAATAAAGTAAAAATCCCCCAAAATAATACTTAAGTAAAATTACTCAAGTATTTTACACCTCTGCTTATAAATGAGGACAATCAAACCAACAAAGGAGCAACAATATATATAAGTGCTGTGCCAAGTCCCGGTTAGTCTAATGCAGTACACTTTTCTTTTTATTTTTTTTTAATAATAAATAAAAAGAATGAGACAGCCAGTGTTAAAGGGTCAAGTATATGTATAATTTTGACCTATTTAAGTTATTTTGTTGCACTAAATAAACATTTAGACATTATGTGGGTACATTTTTACATTCTTGTATAATATATTTTTTAATCATTATTGTTTTAGGATCTCCTGAGATTTAAAAAAATGTAGAATTTTTTAATGAGTCAGTCGTGATATATCGCTCATCTTAACATTAAATCTTCATGTTGAGGAAAAACGTCCATCTACATATTTACCCAGGTACACTTTTTTTTTTACTTTATCTAACTTTTTTATTTTAGATTATTTTTATGAACTACAGATACTCTATTCTTAAAATAGTATTTCCATTTCTCACTATTTTATTTTATTTCTTATTTTTTGCATCTACAGAATTGTTTTGCATTCCTTACATATATGTTTGAATTATATTTACCAGCACTGATAATGTTTTGTGTCTGATTACACGCTTGTAATAGTATCAGAAAAATGGGACAGATTTTCAGATTTCCCCTGTCTTCCACCACTCAGTGACGCTGCTGTGTGGTCCCCAAATTCCCCTTGTGAACAGCTATATAATGTTGCTTTTGGGGATGCCAGATAACGTGGACTAGGAGAGCTCTGCATCTTCATCACCATCATCAACACTTCTGCTGCTGTCCGCACAACTGCCATCAACTTGTTGAATACTTTTTTATCAATTTCATTTTGCTTTTTCACCCGTGAGTGTCTTGTTTCCCTCCCATGATGAGCAGACTCGTCCTGACGTCATCTGCGCTGCTGCTGTTGCTGTGTGTCTGGGTCAGCCTGAGTCAAAGCAGTAAGTAAAACTGACTTTTCTCAGACAATCTCTTTGGTTTCAAGTGTTTCTTGGTGCTTTGAGGTCCCAAGGCTGTTCTTGACATGTGACCACGTGCATTTTTATGCATTTAGAATTGGGACGATTACATTAGTCATATAGCTGAGATACTACCATGCTTAATAATCAGGGATTGTGCAGTTGATTTGATTTAAGTGAGTGATATGATGGGTTTATGTCTTAATAATTCAGTGGCAAATTGAATATAACTGTTTATCTAACAAATCCGACATCTTATTTGAGCATTACTGACATATGGTTTTGGTTTCTGTAATAGTACTAATAATCTGAATGTGCTAAAATTAAATACACAATAACCAGGTTTATATATTTATTATCAATAAATCCAATTTGTTTCACTTTAACTAATATTGCTTATTCCACATCTTTTTAACCATGTTCATACTTTTTAATTGAATAAATTGAATTGCTTTCACAATGAACAGAATCTTATTGAAAATTAATTTTGAAAATATGATTTTTTTTCAAATAAAATTAAACCGATGCTAATAGTTAATAATATAACTACGTTGTGACTTTTTGAGTGCTATTTCTTGCTAATGACAAATATGCATCACATTATGTTTATTATTGTTTGTTTATGTTCTTAAGGCCCAAATAATTTTTTGAGTGTGTCGCTCTAATTGCTGTTGCTGTTTTCGAGGGATATATATAATTATTTAGATATCAAAATAATAATTTTTGGACATTTTTTTTTTCATGACTCCAAGATGCCATTGGTTAGATTAAAAAATTCAAAGACATTTTTTTATAACAAATTTAATATTTACATGTATGCATTTAGCAGGTGCTTTTGTCCAAAGCGGCTTAAAATAGAGGAGCAATTTTTCACAAAGACAACATTATTCATAGTATACAATGCAAAGTTTATTACCAGGAAAATGAGCAGATGAATGAATCTTTGAATACACTATTGGTCAGTATAGTTGGATCAAGTGTCATTAAACCACATGAACTGAGAATTTGTCTTGTGTTAAGGTCCGGTAAGGTGCTGTACCAAGTATTCATCACAGCCTTTCCCTGTCCTCCGACTGAAAGACTTCACCCGACAGGACGCCACCATGACCTGCAACATAGAGGCCGTCATGTGAGGAACAACACTTATTAGATGAAAATGACATGTCTCGGATATAAATATTCTTTCATAACAATGTAAGAGAACAATCTGTAATATCTGTAATATTTATTATTTCTCTCTCCCGCAGTTTTACTACAGTGAAGAACAGACAGATCTGTGCCAACCCTGATGACATATGGGTTCAGAATGCCATCTTGCATATACAGTGAGTTCAGCATTACACATGCTTACATTTATGTTTTTTTGGCATTGGCAGTGAGCACAAGGCTTAACCTATAGTGAATGAATAAATTGCAAACATACTACTGACCCAGTTAAATGTTTTGTAATCTCCTTATGCTGGTTATAATGGTAAATATGAATGAGCTAAAGTTCAAACTTGAGAAATACCTCCTAAGAGTTTCATTTTATTGTCTTTTGCAGGAACACAAAAAAGTCATCGTAATATGGACACCATCAAATCAGCCTAAAACTGCCTTAAGCTGAACAAACGAACAGTGACAGAAATCCTTCAATAAAATGTATTGATTAGAATTTATTTTTATAATTAATAAATGGTTTTGACAGCAACAGTGTTGTTTTTGTTTTGTTTTGTCTGCAACATTTCTAGTAATATTGACAGTTCTGAGAATTTTTTTCACAATGTTTTATGCTCACACGGCTGCTCTGACATAACAGCACGCTAAAACAAATAATCACAACAGTAAACCTGGCCAAATGAAAGTTTGTGAGCACATACAGTAGACAGCAGGTGGCAGTATGTGCCCACGTGGCAGTAGTACTCACAAAACCTTTAATGTCTTTTAATTATTGGAGATTTATTTAGTGCTTGTAAAAGCATAATAAAGCAGCTTAATAAGGAATCCAATGCAATCTCCTTTTGCATGACATTTTATTTTGAACCCCATTATTTATTTATGCCACAGTGATTATACTGTTACAAATAGAGGTGAAGACATAAGCTTTAGCGACTTAGGAGAGGCCAACTCGTATATTCCAATTTTGGTGTAAATGGCCTCTGAAACAGGCTTATGTAATGTCTGAATTGAAGATCATGATTCAGATAAACTGAACCCGAGAGAAAGTCTTACTTTGAAATTGGGATAGTAACAATTCATGAGCTATAAGGCTGAAAGAACCTCAGATACTTTGATCTCCTACAGATAATACACACACATACAAAGCATCAGTCTCCACCCGACAGAGTAATAAATGAATAAATACATAAATAAAAGTGGTTTTGTGATTTACAAATTGTATAAATATATCAGCCTTAAAATACGTGATAAATGTTCCCAAAATTTAGAATGACATGAATTTCTTCTGGTTTGCTAATTTTGTATATCAAAAAGACAGACACAGATCACTTTCATCAAATGCATTGTAATAGATTTTAATAGCAATTTGTATAAAACAAGCAGAGCTGAGCAATTTCATATTATGGATACATTGTATATAAATTCAGTATTTCTTAGTATATTTTGATTATTATGATTTACATGTGAATGTGATTAACACAATTTTATCTTTTTTATATTAATATAAATCCTTTATTGAAAACAAATTGAGATGTCATAGAGAAATCTTTGATTAACCACACATGCTATGTTTATTAGAACAATGTGTTAATTGTCATGCATATCAGGATATTGGCAGCAGATTGTTACAAATGTTAGTTCATATGTGTTATATATTTTAAAAGAGCACAGTGAAAATAATTAGAATTCAGGTTGAAGATCAAGATTCTGTGTGCCACAATCTGATGGTAATATTGTGGCTCTTCAGCGCCCTACCAGGGTTTAGTTTTTGCTAAAACTTTGTCAGAATATTTGTCCAGCAGGAAGCGGATTTGAACGCCAGGAGCAATGACCAATTTTGACTTATACTGGTAGATATCATAATCCTTTGTGCTCTTGGCTTCGATCTTTTCAAACTTCACAGCATATTGATAGGTGGAATAGTCACCATTTCCATCTTCTGAACTTTTGTAAAACCCAACCCATGAATAGTAGAAGGCATCTTCCCATTCACAGAAAGTGTTTTTGATGTACAGCTTAGCACAAGCTTTACCATCCTCAGTAAAGAGCTGAAGACTAGCATCAAAATCTGATATTGCAGTAGGGAACTCTTTGTTGGCATCATAAAACTCTGGTCCATAAAAGTATTCTGGCTCAGACCAGGGTAATGGCAGTTCAGGCTTATGACCAGGAATAGATTTGCAGATTTTTGATGGTGATATCGTCATTTCTTTATCATCCTCCCAGGAGCTAGTATGTGCTAAAATATTGTTATAATTTTTCTTCATCAGCAAGCGGATTTGCACGCCAGGAGCAATGGCCATATTTGACTTGTACTGATAAATTTCATACTTCTTTGTGTTATGACCTTGAACTTCTTCAAAGTTCACAGCATACTGATAGGTGAAATAGTCATTATGTTCATGTTGCGAACTTTTGTAGAACCCCACCCATGAGTAGTAAAGAACATCTTTCCAGTTGCTGAAGGTTTTCTTGATGTAGAGTCGAGCGCAGGCTTTTCCGTCTACAGTGTGGAGCTGCAGACTAGCGTCAAACCCCTTTATTCTTGTGGGGATCACTCTATTAGCTCCATCAAACTCTGGTCCATACCAAGTGACTAGTTTACCAAAAGAATTGAAAAGTTGCAGTCGGGGTTGGAGACCAGCATTCAGTGAGACAGAAGTCTCTAAATCCCCAGAAAAGTCATAAAGAGTGAACTTTTTATTTCTATCACTGGAATGAGAGTTTTGCCAAGTATCAATGTGTACGTTAACGTATCTTTTTTTTCTCATTATGTCAGCAGGCATCTTCCATGTGAGTTTTGCAGAACCTTGTTTCGTTGCTTTTATCACTAGTTTTATTCCCTCAAATGTATTACATTTGGAATTGAGTGAGCGTTTCTTTCGATGGATGATGGGTATACAGTCAATGCTGTTATATCCTATTTGTTTCAAAAACTGGCTGCATCTCTCATCTTCCATGTCTTCTGTATATTGTGATATTTTGTAAGTGTAATATATTTTGTTTGGTTTTTCATGTAATTTGCAATCAAGAGTGTGTCTGATCAATAAAATCAGTGCAGAATCAATTTCATATGTCTCAGATGGATTAAAGTCATTCTTGCCTTGGTTCTGTGTTGTAATGAACACCTTAAACATCCTGTTTGGCCTGTTTTCATCCACAGAGACAATGAGCCTGTCCATGTTTCTTTCTGGCACATTGGTGTTCTTATAATACCTCCGCACATAGGATGGCAATGCATTGGCTGCAGGATAACTTAGATTGCCAACCGAATAGTAGCTCTGTCTCAATGAGCTCAATGAGGGGAGAACACCCTCTCTATTTTCATACAGTTGGAATCCAAAATCTCCTCTATGAGGATCAAAATTCGAATCAAGCATAAGACTATTGTTTTCATCGACATCCAGGACTTTTTGTGCAAACCAGAACAATAACTGGAGTCCATGATGTGGAGGAGAATTGCCATAATCAGCATTTTTCAGGTTGTCAATATCGTTAAGTTTTCTCAAAGAAGAGGCATGCGCTGAGTAGAGGCTGAAGAGCAGGAAGTAGAGTCTCGTGGCACCCATGGCAAAAACCTTCAACAAACAAAACTCTGTTAATCAAACATATAAGTTGTACATAGAATTGAATAATAAGCTGGCAATTTAATGATGGAAAAATGTTTAATTTAAGATTTTAATATTAATATTTTTAAAAACTGAACAGAAAAAATATCTGCTATTTTAATGATTATACTAAACAATATATAGATCTTTATTATGGTAGTACATTTTTGTGGAGTTTTTGTGGCGTACCAGTGGACTGTCACTTTTAAAAAATAGAGTAGTGCTTTAAAAGTGCAACGGAGCCGCTCAGTGTATGCTTTTTGGGAAAGTAGTGGCTGCTTACAGTTTTATCATTCAAAAAATTACACACATAACATTTAACTTAAATTAATTTTAAAGTCCCCCTAAAATCAATCATTGTATCCCTTAAAACTCACAGCAGTAAATAAAATGTGCAACACTCGACTTTTTGCAAGATCTCACAAAATGTGTAACTTTAATAATAATTAGATACTACATATACAGTGTGTACGTAATTATTGTGAAGTAATAATAAATTCATATTTCTTTTACCTCATAAAAAAAAAAAAAAATTCCAGTAAGTTCAGACAGCCAAAACCTAAAAATCTGGCAACTCTGATGCTTATAATTTGGTAACTTAAATAGAAATTTAGGATGTTTTTTTTTTTTAAACACTTTGTTTCTTTGTTGAATCAAGCCCTCTATTTTTTGTGTGTTCAGGTGGCAAACAGAAAAAGTAGCCAAGTCTTGAACCGCTTAGATTTAGGAAACTAAAAAAAAAAAAAAAAAAGCCCAAATTTGTCCAGAAGGATCTTTATGTAAAATATGCTTTTTTTAATGTTATATTTAATATTTCTTTTAATTCAGTAAAAAAATATCATTGCAGTGCAGCCAAAACCTAAAAATTTGGTGACTTTGGTGTCATCTGGTTACATATGATAGTATAAAAATATCAAACATTTCAATGCCACTATTTGGCTGTAGTACTCAATGGCTTTTTGGTAACACTTTACAATAAGGTTCATTAGTTAACTACATTAGTTAACATTAACTAATAATAAACTGCACTTATACAGCGTTTATTAATCTTTGTTAATGTTAATTTCAACATTTACTAATACATTATTAAAATCTTGTTAACATTAGTTAATGCACTGTGAACTAACATGAACTAACAATGAACATCTGTATTTTTATTAACTGTTAGCAAAGATTAGTAAATACAGTAACAAATGTATTGCTCATGGTTAGTTCATGTTAGTTAATACATGAACTAATGTTTAACTAATGAACCTTATTGTAAAGTGTTACCGGCTTTTTTTGTGGGTGTGTGTGTGTCTTGAATGCTCAGATTAAGGAAACTATTTTAAAAAAAACTAAACAAAATGATTTTGCCTAAATTTGTCCTGAAGGATGGATAAGATAAGATAAGATAAGATAAGATAAGATAAGATAAGATAAGATAAGATAAGATAAGATAAGATATGTTTATAGGTAAAATGGGCCAAAAGAGAGATTTAACTCTCTTTTAATTTGAAAATTATTAAATGCCCACGAGAAGGATGCAATACTAATGCAATATTAGAAATTGCAAAAGGTGAGACCACTGGACAGTGAAATATTCACTGGGTTAATAGGGTGACAAAAAAAGGGTACAGAAGAAAAGACATATGCTAACTGCAAAAGAATTAAGAAATAAGGTGAAGAATAGGTGTGAATTAGCATCCATTCTTCAGATCAATCTCAATCACACAATAAAACTAGTTTGAATGCCCAATTGGCTCGTACTATCCTTTCATATGTTAAGGATGATTCCTGATGACAGCGCTGCTCTGTGCATTTGTTGGCTACATAAGCTGGTTTTGAAAGAAAAAATAATTTCCTCGTTCAAAACTGCACTTTAGTATTTTTCAGTTTAAAAGTTTTTACTGCTGACTCGTAAAACAGTCTCTTGTCGCCATCTAATGGCAGAACAATGTAACTAAAATTACCATCACAAACACACACACATGCACACACACACTCTCTCTCACACACACAACATTTAGGTAATGAAAAAGTTCTACACACTTGTGGTCTTCACAGCCACTTAAACTCTTGGGCTAAATATAGAAATACATCATGTAGCCTAAGCAGACTAGTGGTCAAGTGCAAAGACCACACACTGAAAAAATAAGAAGTTAAATTTACTTAATTTTTCTTTTGCAAGTTTTTGCACGCATATTTTTAAAGTAAAATTTAAATAAGGAATTAAGTCAAATCTACTTAAACAAGTTATCTAAAATTAGTAAAAGGAAATAAGTAAATTTAACGTGGCCAGGTAGAGTTTGATGAGTAAATCTACTTAATTATTTTAAGTTTACCCTACAATACTCAAGTACATCTCACTCAGTCACGGTTTGTAAACTTTACTCAAACAACATAGCACTGAAAAAAAAATGCCTATAAAGCATGTGGTTAAGTTACAAGCACGTATGTAAGCAAGTCAACTGCTCGTTATTCATTTTAAGGTAATATGTTGACTCAATATAATTATTAACTGAATGAACACAGAGACCTGAATACTTGGCACATGATACACAATGACGGTGAAAATCAGTGAATAGTGTTTGAGTATGAATGGGTCATTTTGAGTAAAAAATGAACTCCAGATGTCACAAAACAGCAAGTTACTTAACCTAACAACAAAAGCAACCATAAAACAGTGTAAACAGCAAAAAACAAAAATTACCTTATTAATTACTCATGCCCAAGTGCATGATGGGAACAATGGGATCATGATGGTGATATTTAAACAATATTTGTAAAAATAACAAACAATTCCAAGTAAAATATACTTATAAGTTCAAACTTTAAATTCTACAAGCTTAAATTGAGTACTAATATTGAATTTACTCTTTTGTTTAAATTCTTGCCTGAACTAAATTATTTATTATTTGATTTTCTGTAGTATTTTCCTCACCACAAAATCACTTTTATCAGTGATGCGTGGGTAGTTGGACAAGCTCTGTCTTTGGTTTTATGAAGAAAATGCTCAGCAATGGTGTTGATTGATTAATGTGCTGGTTTGTCTTAAAGCATATTAAAAATCGCACATAAACAGAGCTGGGTAGTAACTGATTACGTGTAATCTAGATTACGTAATCAGATTCCAAAAATTAAGTACTTGTAATTAGAGTAAATTACATTTTAAAATACTCGTAATCAGACTACAGTTACTTTTTTATTGATTACATGATAACATATTATTCACACAATAGCAATGCATTATTTATAATTTACTGATTCTCTCTAATTCCTCTTTTTTATCTTTTAAATTTTCCTTTCTAAAATAGTCTACCGCTTATATACACTCAGAAAGTCTTTCAGTTTTGTGGACATTCACACATAGACTTGTCATTAGTCAAGTGGCAACAGAGGATTTGACCACTGGATTTACAAATATCATTTCAGGTTTAAGAAGTGTTTCAACATTGCATCAACTACTGATGAACACATTCATTTTTATTTGAATTATCACTCAGTAGGTTATTTAACCACGTAATATTATGTATTATTGAAAGGCTTTTGTCTTTCAGACTCATTAAAATGCACAAATTCTCGTTTTTTCTCAAACTTTTTGTCATCTGAACTTTGTCAACTTTCACCTAATATATTTACTTTAAAAGACAATATCTCCCTTTGCATTGAACTTTGAGCGTCATAACTTTGCAGATGTTGTTTGTGCTCAAACAGCAACATTGCACACTAACTAAAGTTAAAAAAGTGAAATCAATGACCCCTTTAAGTACCCCTGAGATTTTAAAATAAATATTTTAAGTATCACATTTGCATGTTCATGGTTCTCTGACATTGGTTAATGGTCATGTGGTGCGCAGGTAAACATAAAATATTTCTTCTTTTTTAGTAAGTGAATTATTTTGATTGTTATTTTAAAATGATTTATTTTAACACTACACTTTTATGATTTAATTATATTTTTGCCTTTCATTAAACTCTCAAACCCCCTGCAGGTCCTTTACTAACCCCAGTTTGGGGAAACCTTGATGTAATATAATGTTTAATGCACTTCATGTTGTTAATTACAATGAAAGGAATATATTTTCTCAGTCTTTGTATTTTTACATCATTATGGTACAAGATTAGGCTATCTTGTTTAAATCAATGTGATAAACGAGTTAGGTCAAATGTAATCTAAAAGTAATCTGATTATATGACCTAAAATGTGTAATGTAATGGATTACGTTACTGACTACAATTTTTGTGCTGTAATTTGGAATCAGTAACGGATTACAATTTGTAAGTAAACTACCCAGCTCTGCATATAAACAACATTAAAAACTTAATTTCTACCACAGGGGGTCATTAAATGTCAAGACCACATTAGCACATTCTATCATTGATTGACTTTTGTTTGATGTAAATTTTCTATTTTGTAAAATTAGTACTCCGTAAACTCAGTAAATTCTTGATCATTTTTATCAAAACTGAATGCATTTAAACTCTTTGAAGACATATATAATATTCTACAGACTTAAATTGAAATTCATCTTACCTCAGATTGAAGGTCCTCAGTGGAAGAGCCTCTGCATCCTTCACATCTCTCAGATGATTATTTATACAGTTTGGAGGAGGCTGTACTTTACAGACAGGGTGTGTCTGCAAAGGACAGCATGTAAGACAGTCCTTCAGTTCTAGCCTAATTTTCAACATAATGATCAATTTTCCTCCAATGAAGTTTTCTTTTAAGTGTACTTGTTTGCTATAGAGACAACATATCAGAGAAAAGTTTGAAATATCGGACATGATATGTGAAGAAAGCAAAGAAAACTCAAGGCAACTATCACTTTTACTATCACAATTTTATTTTTGATTGCGTCATTTCTCAAGTAGTTCATCATACTGTAATTTTTTAGTCCACAGAGACAAAATTGCCCGTACAGGACTGCTCATAAGTTCACACATACCTTGCAGAATATACAAAATGTTAATCATTTTAACAAAATAGGAGGAATCATGAAAATTGCATGTTATTTTTTTATTTAGTACTGTGCTAAATAAGTTATTTCACATAGCAGATGTTTACACATCATAGCTTACTCCACAAGACAAAATAATAACTGAATTTATTAAAACGTCTGCACTTAAAAGTTTGCATACCCCTGAATCTTAATATTGTGTGTCATTACTTGGATGATCCATGACTGTTTTTATACCTTGATAGTTGTTCAACTCTCGAAAGTTGATATTACTTTTGAAAAAGAAATATATTCAAAATAATATATTCTGCGAATTGTACTATCAAAGGTAACTATAAGTACTGAGAGATCTTATAATGAAAAAGACAACTGATCTTGTGACGTGCTGTTCATTGTATTATTATTATTTATTTATTTATTTTTCCTTTTTTTAATTGCAAATTGCCTGCTACAAAGAGCCGTGCTTATGGAAGCGGCAGGATTTTGGGTGCATGAGCACCGCTTGCTCTCCGTCTCCGCGATCAAGATCATTAGAGAATCACAGGTAGGGGAGTTTGATCAGGGTTGGAGCTAAACTCTGCAGGAAAGTGGATCTCGTGGGCCAGATCTGAGGATCCCTGCCTTAGAATGTCTTAAAGGGACTTTGTTAAGAATGTTGATAACCAAACAGTTTGTTCCCATTGTATTGTAATACAATGGAATTCAAAGGGTAAAGAAACTAATATGTTTCACAGAAGAAATAAAGTTTAAACAATGTTTAAAATGACATGATCGAGTTAATTAATTTTAAGAATGTCAGTAAACAAACAGTTCCCATTGATTTCCATTATTGTAGTCTAATACAGTTGAAGTCAAAAGGAAAAAGAAATTATATGTTTCACTGAAGAAATAAAAGTCATACAGGTTAAAAATGATATGAGGGTGAGTAAATTAATTTTAAGAATGTTGGTAACCAAGCGGTTTCAGTTCCCAAAATAAAATGGAAGTCAAAGGAAAAAGAAACTATGTTTCACGGAAGAAATATTTTACTTATATCACAGAAGAAATACGTATTTCTTCCGTGAAACATAGTTTCTTTTTCCTTTGACCTCCATTTTATTTTGGGAACTGAAACCGCTTGGTTACCAGGTTTAAAACGACATGAGGGTGACATCAAGCTCCTATGTGTAGGTTCAGTATTTTCACTTTGATGGCAATGAACAGATTATTTTCATTTTCGAAGAAAATTTCGAATGGCACTTAGAGGCTTTTGCATCTGAACTCTTCATATATATATATATATATATATATATATATATATGCACCAAACATATACTACCGAAAGAAAAATATACCATCTGACCCATTTAAAAACATTTAACAATCTTTCAGTGTGGGTATCACACTAATGTGTTGTTAACGTGTTAAATCGTGAATGCTGTGCTAGATACACGCCAACAGCCTCATCTTATTGATCCTCTGGAGGGATCTGGAAATAGGAGCAGGTGTAGTGGAAGACATGACAGTGCTGTGTTCTCAGTGTATGTATGTATGTATGTATGTATATCTATCTATTTATCTATCTATCTATATACTGTATATATATGGTAAAAATTATATATATATATATATATATATAAAGTGAGTGAGTGAGTGACCGTGGCCGGTGGCAAGGTTTCATGGAGGAGGGAGGAGATGGAGCCATCCCCAATCTGTTGAACTCATGTTAGGTGATCACGTCAACCAAATCATATTTAACAAGGAAAAATATAAATCATCACTATCCTTTTGCAATAGGGAAAGATGGATGGTAAAAACAGTGCTTGTAATAAGGGTTCAATTCTGGCTTTACTGTCACAGGGATATAGTATGTGTCAGGTTGGTTCCATCCTTAAAATTTCAAAGATAGCAGTTCATAAGAACAAGGTCAAGCCAGACATTGGGGACAACAAAGCTACAGACCAGCAGAGGGCAGAAATGACTCTCCACTGACCGGGATGAGCTCCAACTCATTCAAATGTCCTTCAACAACTGTAGGATGACATCAGATTACATACAAAAAGAATGGCAAACAGCAGCTGAGTTGAAGTGCACGCAAGGATGTTTGAGAGCTGAAGTTGTGCAAAGCTAGAAAAAAATCCCTTTATCAATGAGAAGCAAAGAAGTTCCAGGCTGAGGTTTGCAAAATACCATACAGATTGGAGTGTAGAGGACTGAAGTAAGGTCATCTTCCCTGATGTGTCCAGTTTTCAGCTTTGCTCAACACCTGGACATGTAATAGTTAGACAGAGACATAGAGAGGCCTACAAGCCACAGTGTCTCGCACCCACTATGAAATTTGGTGGAGGATCAGTGATTATCAGTGATGGGAATAACAGCGTTATTTTCTTCAGTAACGAGTAATCAAACTAATTACTGTTTCCCCCATTACAATGCCGTCATCGTTACTGACAATAAAAATGCGGTGTTACTATAATTGAGCTCATTGAAGCGGTTTTCATCTGGCTGATGATGATTGGCTTAGATGGAGTAAATTTCCATCTTTTGCCAACCAGAGGCAGAGTAGTGCAGGTGTTCACACACAAGCACATGCACACAGTCGCACACACCAACGACCAGGAGGAAGTGAGAGCGATGGCAAGTCCAACGAGTTCAAAGGTAGCTTCTGCAAACTCGTATAAGCACTACTTTTCCCTCGTTGAGGTAAAAGGCAAGAATGTTTATGTAACATGCAGCTTATGCCCAGGAAGAAAGAGTCTCTCCACGTCGGTGGCAAGCAATTATAATCTAAAGAAGCACCTAACATTGTCACACGTCACCACAAAATTAGTGGCTAAGAATGCAGGTGATAACGTGAGCCACGACATCAAAGCAACTAAAATTAAATATTTCTCCACCGACAATTCTTATCACTCAGACAGAATTAAACAAAATAATATCTAGATATATAGTTGAGGGCATGTTGGCGTTGTGGACAGTTGAATCAGATTCTTTCCGGGCTATCATTGTGAAAATACCTGCCTGAGAGGGGCAAAGCCCGCAGTGCAAAAAGACTTCTTCAAAGTACATAGACGTCGAGTATGACAGAATGAATGCCGAACTCAAAAATACCTTTGAACACATAGAATATATCTCTACAACAGCCAATATTTGGACAGCACATACTGTAATAAAGGCTATTTTGACGTCACTACGCAATGGATAAATCCAAACAGCGAGGGAAAGCAGCACTAGCATGCAGAAGATTCAAGGGTCGTCATACTCATGACATGATTGCAATTGAGCTTGAGAACATTCACTCATCCTATGGCATATCCCATAAAATTATAATAACTGTCACGAATAATGGCTCTAAATTTGTCAAGGCCTTCAAAAGATACCAGCCAGTCGAGGAGGAGGACTCTGAGGATGACAAGGATGTGGTGACTTTAAGGACATTAATGATGTATTTCAAAACAGTGGTGATGATGATCACTTTGCCGCCACATCAGAGATGTGCTGCACACAGTTTAAACCTTGTTTCATGTACTGATGTTGAGAAGTGGTTACTGTCAAAACCACAAAAAAAAGCGATATACAGAAGCGCTACCCCAAAATTTACAGGCTTTGTTCAACGGTCCCTGCATTTCTCAGGGAGAAGACAACTGTTTCCATGGTACGCTCCTACCCACACTGGAGACTTTGATTTTCAAGACTTTGGAACTGAAGAATGGCCTGCAAATCCTAGTTGACCTTTCAGAGGCAGTTGTCACGGTAACACCTTTAATTCATTTAAATATCTTTAACCAGTCACTCAAGAATTGCATTTTATTTATTTGGATGTTTGGAAAATTATATTTTTATTTTAGGCTTATCATTTCAGGCAATCAAAACCAAATTTGCAGAGGTGCTGGAAAGCAAGGATGTTGTCTTAGCTGCTGTGACCCTGCCCAAGTTTAAACTACATTTGCTTCGGGCAAGTCTGCTGGCAGAGTGCCAGAAACTTGTCCTAGACCAAGACCAGCAAGCAGTTACCAGCACATCAACACACCACCTTAGCAGAGACTCAGCCATAGAGGATGAGTTCTTTTCCTTTGAGGATGAGGATGACACCTCTTCTACCGCTGAAAGTCAAGTCACAGATTATTTCAAATCAGGAGCACAAGAGATAGACTCTCTAAATGGATTTGCACTGATAAAGAAAATTTCATTCAGATATAATACAGCCACTCCATCCAGTGCCCCAGTAGAGAGACTCTTTAGTCTGGGGAAACTTGTCATCACTCCAAAGAGGAATAGACTGGATTGTTATGGTGGATGAATGTTACTTTGTTCCACTGTTATTTAGATGTGAAATAATGGTTGACATCTTGTAAACTTCTGTAAAAACCCACCCAGTAAAAGCTTCTTTCCAAATATTGAAGGTCTGGTCTTCTTAATAAAGCTGAGCACAAGCTTTACTAACTTCAGAGACTTGTACTGATGTTTCCTTTATTGAAAAAGCCTGAAACAGGTTTGTAGGTTATAACAGAATTTAGGACTGAAGATGAGGAACTCTTTACCCTGAACATACGGCATTCATGATTCATGAAAGCTGCCAAAGTCATCATGTTTGCAAACAGCCATGACCTTTAATGTCATTTCCTCTGTTTTATTGCATTATTTTTGTTCACTGGGGATTGTGATACAGTGAATCTTCGAGCAAAGGTTCTGCAACAGTAGTTTATCTCATTGTTTTTAATGTCAAAAAGGGCACATGGGACAGCAACTTAGTTCAAACACAATACAGTTCTAGCTTTCCCCCAGATGTTAAATAGCTGTAATGGGTGAGATGATCTGCAGGGTGACAGGTCCAGACTGGTGAGCTGTCAGCAGTTTCATAAAAAAAAAAATGTCTGACATCCTTGTTTTTATGAAAAAGGAACTTGTGTTCCTTTTTCATAAAAACAAGGTTGAGCATGTAAAAATACTCTTCACTGAATGATTTATGAGGCCTTTGTCTAGTCACCAGCTCCTTATCCCTAACAGTTTTTCCGAATTGCTAAAACACATTTCTCAAAACCATCACTAATTTTCTCAAAACACAAATCCAAATCTTCAAACTAATTTCACAGAACCCCTGACTCTTCTGGCAAAATCGAGCTGTCACTTCAAAACCATGTCACCTGTACTCAAAATCAAACAAAGCTTTCAAATCATACACATATTAGTTAATAAAATACACACTACAGATTGTTCATTAGACACTACATCAAAAAATGGAGAACATAGTGTTCAGTGCATGTAGTTACAATAAGTTTACTGTATATAGTAAACATTTTACAATTTACAAAACACACACACCTAACCCAAGAGAAAACACACCTAAGTTTGGGAAATATACCAAAAACAGGTTTATATATATATATATATATATATATTTATATATGTGACCCTGGACCACAAAACCAGTCTTAAGTCGCTATTTGTAGCAATAGCCAAAAATACACTGTATGGGTCAAAATTATAGATTTTTCTTTTATGCCAAAAATCATTAGTATATTAAATAAAGATCATATTCCATGAAGATATTTTGTAAATTTACTACTGTAAATATATCAAAATGTTGTTTTTGATTAGCATTATGCATTGAATTCATTTGGACAACTTTAAAGGTGATTTTCTCAATATTTTGATTTTTTTACACCCTCAAATTCCATATTTTCAAATAGTTGTCCTATAGTTGGCCAAATGTTGTCCTATCCTAATAAACCATACATCAATGGAAAGCTTATTTATTCAGCTTTCAGATGATGTATAAATCTCAATTTCGAAAAATTGACACTTAAGACTGGTTTTGTGATCCAGGGTCACACACACACACACACACACACACACATATATATATTCTTCCCTGGACAGTCGTCTCTCAGTTCTGCAAAAATAGAGTAGATGTAAGGACCACTTGGCTACAAATCATTTCAACAGTACTGTAATGAGTTTGAGGGTGTACAACATGTGCTACATTACAGTTTTTCTCAATTGCTAAAACACTAAACCCTATTGTCTGAACCAAATGCTCAGTTGCCTGAACCCACTGATTAAATCAATCACTCTTTTGGCAAAACCATAAGCACTTTTCACCTGTTTAGACACAACTTGCCAACACATTTTCATTGTGATGCACCCGTGCTGCATAATGGTGAGCACAGGTGACAAAAGTCAAACACAATTAAAGCACAGGTGTCACCACTTGAACACAACAACTCAAAATTGATCACACTTGTGGCTAATGATGTGAGGGAACATATACAGTAAGCCAGGTTAGAGAGCACTGGTTTGTGAGGCCCTACAATGGATAGAAATCTGAGAGGAAGAGTTCGTGTGAGAGGAGGTTGAGGTGGTCAGCGAAGACAAAGAACAGTAATATCTGATGAAATCAGAGCTACTGTGATTGACCATGTTCTTGTCCATGGTATGAGCATGAGGGAGGCTGGACAAAGGGTACAACCAAACATCAGTAGATTCACTGTGTCCACCATAATCCGAAGATTTAGAGAAGAGAACAGGTAATTACCTTTTTTTGACATTATAGTACAGTATGTAAATGTTGACAGCAATTACTGTATGACATACTATATACTGTACCACAGTATACTGTAAGTAAATATGTTTCAGTACATCACTGTACCAATGTACTGTAGTATTGTAATGGAGGGTTGGTCTAACTGTTTGTAGGCCTAGTATTCCATGTATATTTTTTGTAACTCCATGTTCTCTTTTTGTAGAATTGAAAGACTGCCACATGGGGGTGGGAGGACAGGTATGTTCTCCCCACACCAAGAGACCCTAATTGTTGATATGGTCCATGAGAACAATGCCATTAAACTGAGTGAAATTCAGCAGAAGATCATTGAGGACCATGTAAATTGAGGGTATCAACAGTGTCAGCCTCTCTACTGTTGATCGTGTCCTCAAGCGCAACAGACTGCGCATGAAACGGCTATACAGAGTGCCCTTTGATTGCAACTCAGACAGAGTCAAAGAGCAAAGATTCCAGTATGTACAGGTTGGCATATATCCAGACACATTCAATGTTGATTACTCTAAGTAGCGATTTACTATAGTGGCATAAATCACTTTTTCCGTATCACTTTTCCGACACAAAACTATATCTATTTCTACAGAGGGTTTTTGAACTGGATGCAATGGAAAGACCCCATGAATACATGTACATGGATGAAGCTGGGTTTAATCTCACCAAAAGGAGAAGGAGAGGCCATAATGTGATTGGCCATCGGGCCATTGTTGGTGTTCCTGGGCAGCGTGGTGGCAATGTCACATTATGCGCTGCCATCAGCAATCATGGGGTTGTCCACCATCATGCCAACCTGGGGCCCTACAACACTCACCAGCTCCTCAATTTCCTCAATCACATGCGAGATGCTCTGTTAGGGCAGCAGGATGAGCATCCCATCTATGTTGTTGTTTGGGACAATGTGAGTTTTCACAGAGTCCTCCAGGTTAGAGAGTGGTTCAATATGAACCAAGGTTTTATCAATCTTTGCCTTCCACCGTACTCCCCTTTCCTAAACCCCATTGAGGAATTCTTCTCCTCATGGTGGTGGAAGGTATATGAACGCCAACCTTACACCAGGGTAAATCTCCTGCAAGCCATGGGACTTGCCTGTGGTGACATAGGTGTGGAGGCATGCCAAGCCTGGATACGGCATGCCAGGGTTTTTTTCCCCCGTTGCCTGGCCAGACAAAATGTGGCCTGTGATGTGGATGAAGTCCTGTGGCCTGACCCAGTACGGAGACATGATGCTGTGGCTGAGTAATGCACTTATTTGTATATTTTTGTACTTTATTTTTACATGGGCTTACTGTACACAAGTGGCAAACGCATAAGAATTCTGTTTGTTTTTACAAGTGCTACGTGTAAATGCACAAGATTTGTTTTGTCTTTTTGTACAAGTGCTAAATGCACAGGTTTTTTTTATTTTGCAACATGCATTTAGCCTACAGTGAACAATAAACATTTATTTCTCCAGCTTCATGTCCTGAGCATTGTGTTTTCTATTTTTCTACGTAGTGTTTAGTGAGTGTTCCGTAGTGTTTTTAATTTTGATTGACTCGGGGCACGATTTGACAACATGGTTCAGTTTTGAGCACAGATTGAACTGTTTTGAGGTGAAAGTTTGGTTTTGCAAGAAGAGTCTGAGGTTTTGTGAATGTAGCTTGAAAATTGGGTTTTGTGTTCAGTTTAGAGAAAAGGAGAGCAGCTTTCAAGAAATGTCTCTTGGCAATCAAGAAAAACTGTATTTACTATACATAGAATAATGAAATTTCTCTCATCTGAAGTACTGCTGCTATGTACTGTAATTATATTGTATGTTTCAGTAGTATTGAAACCTTGTAGATGAGCCTGTAGGCCATCTTTCCTCATGGTCAGTCCATGCAGAAGAACATGGTCAACTATAGTGCTTTGTATTTCATCAGGAACAAACAACCTTTGACCTCATCCCCTTATTTTTTTCTTTTCTCCTCCTATTCCTCTTTGTCTCCCACTACCATGATTCATTTTCCAAAACACATAATCGCCTGTGCTCCTGTGCATATCATCCTGAGATTCTGACGTGTGTCATCAGTTTTGCTACTGAATGTTCACACATGGATAAACGTGCTGTTCGTGTTCATTTTTTTGATGCTTGAGTTAATTATATTGTGTGTTTGTGTTTTCTAAATGAGAACATGGTTAAACCTGTGCAAAATGGTGTTTTTGTGTAGAGTTTTGCAGAAAACACTGAGCAAATTGGAATGTGTGTGCAAACAGGTGAAATGTGTTAAAAGTTTTGAGAAACATGTCTTTGTTTTGAGAACTGTATGTATGGTTTGGAAAAATGGGCCAAATGAATCCGTTATAGTGTGTTAGCAATCGAGAAAAACTGTAATATGGGTTATGCTACTTTGGTTGATTAGGCTGTTGTTCAGTATGATACATTAATTGTTATAAGCTAGGTGTTTATAAATTTGTTCAAGCTTGATGCCTTTATTTTCTAATATATATTTCTGAAATTCCCACGAGGATTTCAACATATCTGGGAAAAAAAAAAAAAAAAACTTATATTTGTGTTTAAATTCAAACAACACAGACTAAACCTGATTGGTTCCAGAACCATTGAACGGCTCTGATTGGTTAGTGTGATAATGAGCTCGCAGCAGAGAGCTTCGTAAATCAGATATGATGTGCGTGCAAATGTCCCTTGAATGCGCATATAAGTCTAAATTTAAACAGTATTATATCGAGTGATCATGTCTCTTTAGGGCGCTTGGAGGAAACCAGGCAATTCATATGGATTACTTTGGTTATGTTTTTTTGCGATTAACTTTTTGAAACGTGAACATGTTTAATTAATCTTTTCATCGGAGGAACATAAATCTCTCAGATTTCATTAAAATATCTCCGCTTTTCTTTCGAAGATGAACGAAAGTCTTAGATGGTTTGGAGCATCTTAAGGGTGTGTGATGACATAATTAAAATTGTTTTGGGGGAACTATGGAATTCATTAGAAAATATAGCGGCATGTTCTTATTTTTACCAGCTTCTGCAAGCGTGTATGGCGTCTGGCGACTGTGACTTCAGGTAAGATCTGCATTTAATTAACGTTATTTGTCTGTACCAGTCGTGTTTTTGACAAATGCATTGGCAGAAAAAAAAAAATTAAATTATTCATTATAACATGTACAACATTAACAGTTTTTATTTGCAACATGAAGTGTATTTATTTCTGATTTTCTGAACAATTTGGCTTCATTGTAATGAGGTTAATGATCTTTGAAAAACCATGATTATGAACATACAGTTACTTTGTCTTGAGCTGATCACCCAGCTGTGGTAGTGTTGGTTGATTGGTGTTTATATTTGTTCAAGCTTGACAACCTTGTCGACTTTTTCTAATATATATTTCTCATTACAGATAAGAACAAAGATTAAATTGTAAGAAGGGCTGCTTGTAAGAGCATACAGTACATCTGAAACTGCTGAGGCTGGGAAGGTTTTTGACTATATTTCCGACCAGGTACATTGTTCTGTCATTCTTAAATAGAAAACAAATCACCAATCATCATTTGCCTTTTTTGTGCGTGTGAGAAATATTAACATTTGTTGTTTTTCAGATCAGCTGCTATAGAAGACAAACTGAAATCTGAGTGCAGAGACAAGCAAAGGAATAGGAAGTATATTTTAATATCGTATCACCTCTGTTACTGTCACGGTGCACACAGCAGGGAGGAACGAGGAACACGCAGAGGAGGAGATACTTCAAAATAATAGACAGGAACAAGACCAAATATGGACACAAGAGGCGGGAACACATGACACACACGACAGAGGACTGACAGTTACATAGGCGTAAATCCCGGGGGGGACAGGACCCCCCCTATCTGAGGGTTGTCCCCCCTAAAAATATCATTACAAGTGACTCTGTGTACTGAAAATAATATAATGGACATATACTTCAAATAATTGTGTGAGTAGTAAAACAAAATAAACGCAAAAAAGCGTCTTAAGTTCAGAAATGTTTTAATTCCCCCCTCCTTTGCCTCACAATGGTTTGGTCCACTGCCTGCTTTCCTTCTTTACCGATACACACACACACAGGAGTCCGGTGGGAGAGAGCAAATTTCCTCAGTAACAGTTAATTATGTGTAAGCGCTATTTTATTCTCTTTAAACATCGGGTGAAATGATTATTTCTATTTAATACAGATGATGCTGGATCATTAATAAATTTGTCATGACAAAAAAATTATGATATCCGTTGTATTTTTTATGAGCGATTATAAGGTTAACAAGTTTAATACCGTAGCATGTCACCCACTGCAACTAACACGGCGATAAGCCTGTGTGTGAACTGATAGGCTAATATTGTAGACCTACTGATGTGTTGGGCTTTGCTCAATATGATGTTTAGTGGCAGATCAGTGGGCTTAATGTGGTTGAATTTCTAAAGAGACGTACTCGGTTCCAGACGAAACCTAAAATACTATGGAGGACGCAAAATAATAATTATAATATGACCTCAGCGTGGTGAACCATATGAACCGAACTCATATTTAAACACGGCCCATGCTATGTACACATGCTGAGTACACATATCTATCCTTACAAGTACAATTTTGGCTGTATTATTTGTGTCCCCTTCAAAAATTGCTCTTGAGAAATTTTGTTTATTGTCCCCCCCTACTGTTAGATGAAATTTACGCCCCTTCTCTGTTATAGAGATTTTTGAATCAGGCCTATTGGAGGATGATTCGGTCAATCTTGGAAGAAAAATGTTAGCAGTGTGTCCATTCCAGGTGGCTAATTTGTGCTTCCTTTCAGTCATTCATGTAAAAATCCATTATCTAATTTTGTTCCTGTTTTGTTTTTTTCTAAAGCTGCAAGGCACTTGTGCAAAATATCGTATGCCAGGACGACTAGGCTGTGCCCAGGTCTCTGGAACCTGCGACGACGCTCAGCTCCATCGGCCCTTCGTCTGCGCCTTCGGATCCACCAGCTCTGTCTCCATCAGTCGGACCCCAGATGTCGGCAGCCACACCATCTACATCTTGGCTCCTCCCACCCTCGACTCCGCCGTGTATTGTCAGCACTGGGATGCTCTGGGTCTGTGCCATGTGCCAAACTCCATCTAAGCCGCCAGGGCATCATTGTCATCCTCCCATCACCATCCCTTCACCACATCCTGCCATCATCCCGCACCTTTGCCTCTCACCATCCCTACACCATCTCCTTGTCCACCTCCAAAACCCCCTCCATCCCTCCCTATACTGTTGCTTGAACTTTATCATCTTCAGTCTTTCCACACACATCTATTCACTTCTGCACTTAGTTTTTCTGTAAATTTTTGTTTTTTTTTTCTTCAGAAAATTGCAATGTAATTTTTATTTATTCATTGATGTAAAATTCTTAACTTTTCAGTAATACAGGTATAAATGAAATGTTCTACAAATGGATAAGATAGCTTTTCCATAGCATTTGTCTTTTTCTTTTCTTTTTATTTATTATAATATTTTTGTATAATGTTTTAAAATGTACTTGAGTATGTTTGTAGTAATACAAATATACTATAAACATTTCAAGTACATTTTTAATACATTTAATAGTATGTTTTTTGTTTTTCACCAAAGTATATATGCTGCTGTACTTTTTTTAATGTACTTATGAATGTATGAATTTAATAATGTACTTATGAATACTGTATGAATATTTGTAATGTACACAATATGTAATACATTAAAGTTTTCTAGATATCAGTGTATGTGTGTGTATATACTGAGAAATATAATACTAATTAATATAATATACTAGTAGTGTAATGCTAATGCATTTCTAATGAGCTGAAATACAATTGAAATGTACTTGAAGCACATTAAAACAATGCTTCAAATATATTCTACCTGTAGTTCATGAAGTATTAAAAGTACATTTTAAATGTATTTTAAGAAATACACTTAAATTGCAGTAAATATACTTAAAGTTGTTCCAATTTAACACAATTTCAATATATTAAATATATTACAAATAGATTAAAATTGAACTTAAACATATCTTGAAATACACTTAATATACTTAAAGTTGTTTCAAAATAATGCATTTAATATGCACTTAGTATAGCATAATATAAATATATTAAGTGTGTCTGAAAAAGCACAATTTAAATATATTTCTTTTTCACCTGGGTCCTCTTACACTCTGATGTCCTCGACCTCTTTCTTCATGTCTATCTGGCCCTTTTATCTATCCATCAAAGGTTATGATTGGTGTGTGATAAATTTTGACTCCTAGTGTTTCCACTTGGAAACACAATTGTGTGCTAATTGAGCTAAAACTGTGCTGACTTGAGTGAACAATATTGAATGCTAGTGCTTTCTAAATGACCACACGATGTAAGCACTGAGAAATGTAGGGATTTGTGTGAGTTTTGCAGTAACAGTTCACCAAATCTGACTCATGCGTCAAAGCATGGGAATAGTGTTTATAGTTTAGGAAAATGGGTGTGCTTTTTTTAAAAATGGCGTTATGGGGCCAGTTGCATAAATTTAGCCACCATGTTAAGGCTGTATCTTAAGAACTAGTTTGACCAACTAGCAGTTGCCAAGGGGCAATCAGTCTTACTTTTCCAATATAAATAAGACCAATCTACCTTTTCATAACTTAATTTAAAAAGTTATGACCAGTCTTGTAGAAAAAAAATTAGGTGACTAACTTTTTAAGACTAGTCTAAAAAGTTTATGCAACTGGCCCATGGTTTTGAAATTTTAGTTCAAAAGCCTGGTTATAGTGTTTTCGCAATCGATAAAAACTGTAATACTGTGTTGTTACCTGAATGATCTACAGCTGTGTTTTTTTGTTTAGTGATAGTTGTTCATGTGTCCCTTGTTTGTCCTGAACAGTTGAACTCTTTGTCCTGCCACAAGAACATGGTCTATCATGTTAGCTCTGATTTATTCTGAAATGGCTGTTCTTGGTCTTGCTCTTCCTCATCCTCCTCTTACTCCAATTATTATACATACTTTTCCTCTACCTCTCAGATTGATGGATGCGGCCGTGCCATCTGTGCAATTTGAACTGGCTTATATTTTGTATTTACATATGTAGAGACAAGTGTGAACTATTTTTAATTACTGTAAACCATGACAGCTGTGTTGTTGTGTTGTGCTTAACTTTTGCTTTCTTGTGTTTAGGGTTTTGCATCACAAGTTCATTACAACGACCCCGAACAGCTCATCCAAAATATTTTATTTAGCTACTCACGTCAATTACTTTTAACTAGGCATACTTGTACATTTTATATTATTATTGAATATGAGAATCGGTTGAAAAGCCTACACAAAACACGAGTCAAGTCACCTTTATTTATAGAGCGCTTTTAACATAATAATACAGATTGTGTCAAAGCAGCTTTACAGTATTAAATAGAAAAATAGTGTGTCAGTAATGCAAAAGGACAATAGTGAACACTCAATTTTCAGTTAAAGGCAGTTCATCGATGAATTCAGTGATGTCATCATCCAGCTCAGTTCAGTACAAATATTATCTGTGCAGTCAAGTAGACGATACTGCTAGAAATTAAGTGTCCCCAACTAAGCAAGCCAAAGGCGACAGCAGCAAGGAACCAAAACTCCATCGGTGACAAAATGGAGAAAAAAACCTTGGGAGAAACCAGGCTCAGTCGTTGCGGCCAGTTCTCCTCTGGCCAGGCGAACCAGCAGGTTGTTCCATGCTGCAGCAAAGTCAGATTGTGCAGAGGACTCATCTGGTTCCCATGGTCTTGTTCCGATGGCTATCTGATCTGGTGACTGGATCTGGTGGCTAGTTTAGAAATTAATTTAAATGACATTAGGTCAGATTAGGTAGAACTGTATTGATCCCAGATTGATTCCACTCTTTTAAGCTTTGTTTGGCCACACGCTTTTTCAAACCATCCTCTGCTCCGCGATGATTTGTTAAATATGGTGGAGAAAACAAGTCTGACCACCAGATGTCACTAATGCGCATTATGTTAAAATCTTAGAGTAATGAATAGGGGCGTAAGGATTCACTCCTTTTCTCGATGCAACGATTACAAACCCTGACTATGCACATGCATCGATTTTGAAACATGGATTTTTGAATCGTGAATTATCGATTTCGTCTATAGTAATCGATTTAAAATGCTAAGAATCGAATTAATTACGATTTCTATAGCGATTAATGCATTCAAAATATATTTTTAAAAATGTATTTCTCGCAATAGTCGATAACAATCCCAATAACAATTTGATATTTACTACTCTTGATCGGGCTGCCTCTGACATGATACCCAATAGCCAATTAGAGCGAGTAAGCGTCACCAACTGGATGTTGGGTGCTTCAATATCTGAGACTTGGTAGCCACAAACATGCCACGAAAGTGGAGTACTGAAGGAATATCACCTATATTCTTTTCTTTATACTTTGTTTTTCACTGACAGAACCACAGAAACAGAATGCGCGCATGAGCCAGCTGACAACATCGATTGTCCTCAATGTGCTTTTCATCTCTAGTCACATTTAATCTTGCGAGTCTCCATGAGATCTCATGTCACTGTGAAATCGTTCCTACAATCAACAAGAGTGTGGTCTTCTTGTGGTCCGGTCAAATCATCTAGTGTGTGTGTTTAGAGCAGGGGTGTCAAACTCTAAACCCATCTAAACTCTGTAGGGCTAGCCAGGAACTGAGTTTGACACAGTCTATGGTTTAGAGGATTAAAATGCTGAAGATCGGTTGAAACTGTCATTATGTCTGGTCTATCACGGTTTTAAAATCAGTTAAGATTTTTTTTTTAAAATGGAAAAAAATGGACGCATGGCATGAGAGGGCCCACCTTCTGGTCTAGTTGCCTGAGTTGTGTCTGCTAGGCCCGTGCCTCAATCCATTCATCACTGTCCCAAATGTTAAAAAATGTCCTATTTGATTTATTAATGAGGAGTTTTTAAACACTACTCTAGGGCCATTGTCGTAACCTTTGTCCATCAGGAAACAGCTGTGTACTCTGGATGCAGTGGCCAAATGGGTTTGTGCTGATATCAGAATTCTTGCTCCCCTCAAAATACACAGCGTACTGATATTTATAATAACTTGTCAATGGCAGGGTGTGCTAACACATCATAATTTTTGTACATTTTAATGAGTTATGCACTCTAAAAAATGCTGGGTTAAAAACAACCCAGTGCTGGGTGAATATTGGACAGAACACATGCTGGGTTGTTTTCAACTAACAGTTGGGTTAAATGTTTAACCCAGCCTTCTGGACAGTAACCCAACAGCTGGGTATAAACAACCCAATCGCTGGGTTCGTCCATATTTCACCCAGCATTTTTTAGAGTGCGGTTTTAAGGTAAGATGGGGGAAGATTCTCCCCTTAAGAACAAGATTTACTTTTAAATTGTAACATATTTAGATATAAGCTGCATGTACAGGATGAAGATGTAGCCAATTTGTTATCAGAGGAAATAAAAACATTTGCTCATTTAGTTGCAATAGCACAAAATGTAAAATATGAAAAAGAAGGGTAAAATGGACCTTACTATCCACAAATCTCTCATTAACAAATAGATACAAAAAACTCTGATATCAAGTAAATCAACAAACAATCAATTAACCGCAAAACTCTTTCAACTAACTAAATCTTACAAATGTTGATATTCAGATGAAATGACAAAATAAAAATAGCATAGCCATTCATCAAAAGAGCTGAAGTGAAATTTTGTGCCATAAATGGTCAAGAGGAGAAAACTTGCCCCATCTTGCCCTATTTAGTTTATTTTTAGTAGGTTAAACTAAACATAATCAGCAAAGTGAAGGGTCAGTGTCCAAACTGACCGTCGAGGAGCTGGTAGTTGTTTTGTTACAGTAAATAAAAAAATAAAAAAATGTTACAGTAAAAATATAGTAAATTAATAAACTTCTGTCAATATCATTTTACTTTTTTCCAGCTCTTCTTTAACTGAATGTGCATATTTGTTACCATATTTATGACCATCAGTGGGAAAGGGTAATGAAAGTAAATACAAAAATATATATAATAAATAATATACATAAATTATATAATATATAGTTAATAAATTATATATATATATATATATATAATTTATTAACTATATATTATATAATTTATGTATATATATATATATATATATATATATATATATATACTGTATACACTGCTCAAAAGTTTGGGATCAGTAAGATTTTTAAGTAAGTCTCTTCTTAATATTGTGAAATCTTATTGCAATTGGTTTCCTATTTTAATACACTTTAAAATATAATTAATTTTTGTGACACAACGCTGAATTTTCAGCATCATTACTTCAGTCTTCAGAAATCATTCTAATATGCTGATTTATTATGAGTGTTGAAACTGTTGTGCTGCTTCATATTGTTTTTTTTTGGAACGTGATACTTTTTTCTTTGATTCTTTGATGAAAAGAGCAGCATTTGTTCAAAACAGAAATCTTTTCTACGAGTATAAGTCTTTACTATGACTTTTTATTCATTTAACACATCCCTCCTGAATAAAACTATTAATTTCTTTAAAAAAAAAAAAAAAAAAGAAAAGAAAGAAAAAAATGTACTGACCCCAAACTTTTGAATAATATTGTATAATGTAACACAAAATTTCTTTTTTTAAAATAAATACTGTTCTATTTAACTATTAATCAGAGAATCCAAAAAAAAAAAAATCACCGGTCCCCAAAAAAATATGAAGCAGCAAAACGGTTTCCAACACTGATTTTAAATCAGCATATTAGAATGATTTATGAAGGATCATGTGACACTGAAGACTGGAGTAATGATGCTGAAAATTCAGCTTTTTTTCAGCTTGTTTGTGTGTGTGTGTAATTGTTTTGGCCATCAGATTTTATAATTAGTAAAACTGTATACATTAATCACTTCTAAAACATGTGACATTTCCCAAAATTTCCCAAAGAAAGACAGAATAATACAATAAAAAGATTTTTTTTAAATCACTACCGCCATTATTCAGTTTTGGTTTTCCTCTTCTGTCTATCTGAATATCTTTTTTAAAGATGTATTTTTTGGCATTTTATTGTTCATAGGAATATCTAAAAAGGACACAGACTTAACTCACTTTCATCAGATGCATTTTAATGTTGTAACAAAAAAGTATACAACAAACAGAGCAAGGCTATTGCATATTGTACATTATAATTAAATTCAGTTTTCAAGATTATTGGTAACAAGAGTTTATCTTATCTAGATTCTAGAATAATTATCAAGATATAAGTGTTAGAGAGATCAGTAATTAACAGTGCATGACTTGTTAGAACAGTGTCAATAATCATTCTTATCAAGACATGGACAACAGATTGATGCTGATATATATATATATATATATATATATATACATATATATGTATATATGTAAAGACTCGCTAAAGTCAAAGTTAAAAGGAATTTTTACTGTTAGTTTGACATTATCCTACTTTAAAGCTTTAATGGATTGCCATAGGCTGATGGGCTCAGTTCTTCCAGGGCTCAGTTTTCACTAATACATTTTCAGAACTTTTGTCTTTCAGTAAACGGATCTGCACTCCGGGCGCAATAGCCAGTTTGGATTTGTACTGATAAATATCATAATTCTCATTAGCAACTGCCATCTTTTCAAACTTCACAACATAGTGATACGTGTAATAGCCATCATTTTTATCTTGTGAACTAGTGTAAAACCCCACCCATGAGTAGTAGAAAGTATCTTTCCAGTCCGCGAAGGTCTTCTTGATATAAAGTCGAGCACAAGCTTTACTGTCTTCAGTGTAGAGCTGCAGACCAACATTATCATACTCTGGTCCATAAAAGAATTCTGGCATGTTTGATGAGATTTTAGGCTGAAGACTAGGACTCGGTGTGCCACAATATGATGGTAATATTGTCACTGCTTCAACACCCTCCCAGGGTGTAGTCTGTGCTAAAACTGTGTCATATTTTTTGTCCAGCAGAAAACGGATTTGAACTCCAGGAGCAATAGCTAAACTGGAATTATACTGATAAATATCATAACTGTGTGTGATAGAGTTTTCAATCTTTGCAAACTTAGCAGCATACTGATATGTTGAATAGTCATCATTTTTATCTTGTGAACTCTTGTAAAACGCCACCCATGAGTAGTAAAGAACATCTTTCCAGTTGCTGAAGGTTTTCTTGATGTAGAGTCGAGCGCAGGCTTTTCCGTCTTCAGTGTGGAGCTGCAGACTAGCGTCAAACCCCTTTATTCTTGTGGGGATCACTCTATTAGCTCCATCAAACTCTGGTCCATACCAAATGTATGGATTAGTAAACTGAAAATCAAAAAGTGATGGGTACAGTCGCAGTCGAGGTTGGAGACCAGCATTCATGGAGACAGACGTATCTATAGCCCCAGACGGTTCATAAATATTCAACTGTTTCCTGACTTGTGTATGAACTTCATTAGTTTCACTGGAACGAGTGTTTTGGCAAATTTCGATGTATACGTACTTGGAATTTTCCATCATTTTAGCAGGTATCTCCCAAAGGAGTTTTGAGAAACCTTCTGTAGTTGCTTTTATCTCTAGTTTAATTCCTTCATATGCATTACATTGCAAATAGGGCGAGCGTTTCTTTCTGCGGCTGATATGACTGTGTTTGCAGTCATTGCTGCTGTATCCTGTCTCTGTCAGAAACTGAAGGCATCTGTCATATTCCTTGTCTTCTCGATTGCGTGATATTGTGTAAGTACCAGAAATATTGCTCTCATCAACAGTGCAGTTATAAGGGTCTCCAATCTGAAAGAGCAGAGCAGGATCGATCTCATAAGTGTCAGCAGGATTAAAGTCGTTCTTGTGAAGGTCGTATGCCGTAATAAACACGCAGAGTATCTTGTTTGGCTTATTCTGTTTCACAGAGATAATGAGCCTGTCCATGTTTCTTTCTGCCACATTGGTGTTTCTGTAATACTTCCGCACATAGGCTGGCAATGCATTGGCTCCAGGAGATTTTAAATTGCCAACCGAATAGTAACTCTGCCAAGAGCTCAATGAGGGGAGAATGTCCTCTCTGTTGCCATAATGATGGAATCCAAAGTCACCTCTACTAGGATCGAAGTTGGAATCAAGGATGAGAATGTTGTTCTGATCAACAGTCACAACTTTTTGGGCAAACCAGAACAATAACTGGAGTCCATGACGTGGTGCAGACTTTGCATATGTAAGATTTTTCAAGTCATTTATATCGTTAAGTTTTCTCAAAGAAGAGACGCTCGCCAAGACGAGGCAGAAGAGCAGGAAGCAGAGTCTCATGGCACCCATGGCAAAATCTTAATCAAAACAAAAATACTACATATCAAACACATAAGCCATAAATAATTGGAGTAATATTTGAATATTAATAATATTAGAGTATAATGTTTCATAATATTAGAATATTTAATTTAGGCATTTCTATTGAGCGCCAATTGGGAAACTCATCAAAAAACAGATCAATGCATCGAAAGTGCCACAGAGCCACTTAAAGATGGGAGAAAATATTTTATCATCCAAAAAAATTACACACACAACCTTTAACTTTAATTTTTTTTTTTATTTCAAGAACACATTAACCCTGCTATCTATCATTGGCAATATATTCAATAGGTTAATAACTTTAGTTTGATGTAAATTTCATATTTTGTATTAAATATCAAATTAACATTTCAATCAATTTAGTAAATGTAATTCATAATTTATAATCTGAATGTATTTAAACTCTTTGAAGACATCTATAATATTCAACAGACTGAAATTTAAACTAATCTTACCTCAGATTGACGGTCCTCAGTGGAAGAGCCTCTGCATCCTTCACATCTCTCAGATGATTATTTATACAGTTTGGAGGAGGCTGTACTTTACAGACAGGATGTGTCCGCACAGTACAGCCTGTAAGACTGTCCTTCAGTTGTAGCGTCATTTTTACCATAATGGAACAATTTGGCCACAAATAAAGTTTTCTTTTAAGTGTAGCCTACTTACATGCCAGTGCTTAAATTATCAGACATAATAAGCAAAGAAAAATCAAGGTAACTGCATTACTAACCTACTATTGCATTACTTTCTATATACTTATGAACAGATTTTCTTTTTTATTGTCTGTCACTTCTCAAGTCATTTCTGTAGGCCTAATTTTTTAGCCCACAGGGGCAAAAAATTGCCTATAGTTGAAAAAAAAAACCCATCTGTAAATGAATTACAATCTTTTTATGTTAGAAAGTTTAGTTTAATAAACCACTTGCCTGTTATATTACTATATGAGTATTAAAAGTGGGCTAAATTTAATAAGTAACATGAAATATAGGCTTAATAAATTAGGCACATGAGCTAATAAGTGTTTTGTTTTATCAGACATTTATTTTATTTATTTTAAATTAAGTCTTATTAGGATGCTAAGATAGAAAAATAAATAAATAAAATCTAAATCAAAGCAAAGACTTTTACCAGTAATGTGCGATATGTTTTTCTTTAATACTGGCAGTTCTGCGGAGCTCCGCTTGGGGTCGCGCCTGCTGCAGCTCTTCCGCCCCGGATGACAGCGCTGTCCGCCGCGTGCGCGTCCTTCCGGTTATGGGATGAATTGACTTGGTGCAGTGTTTTTATTTCTTTGAATGCATAAATTGTGTTTCAGCGACCCCAGAATCATGGCATGCGATTGCATGATGGATTTTACTTTACTTTGATGCTTTTTCTTCGCCTCGATCTGGCCATGCCATTCAAAACCGCCTGCAGTATGTTTAAAGAGTTAGCAACCCAGCTGAGCTGACGGTACGTCTGGATGGTTTAATGATTAATGCTGACACTGATGTTTGTATCTGAACATGTTTGTCACTTAAATAGATTCTGGAGAGTCGAAATGACCATTAAAAGCTGTCTTTAAGACCACTGTTGCAACTTATGTATAGCTGAAACATTAAACGGGTCATTTTTCACTGGTCAGTCAGTTTTCAGGTTAATGCACTCTTAGTTTAACGTTAGATAGCACATACTGTATATACAGGAACAAGCAAAAACAACAACGCTAAGATAATGGTCTTACTGTATCTAACACTGATTCTTTCGGGAGTATTTTAGTCTTAAAACGCACAGCATGCTCAAACTGTCACAGGTGTGATTGTTACTGCAAGTAACAGTTCACTTTCGTCTTTCAGAAGTGAAGCAGGTCCGGTTGCCATGGAGACAGAGAGTGAGCATCATGGGATGTTTGTGGATCCGGACTTTCCTGCTGACGACTCCTCACTCTTCTGTGACTACGCCACGCCCCTCCCCAAATTGTTGGGTGATGTCACATGGCTCCGCCCACAGGTAACATTCTGTCACACAGGTAATATTATGTAGATAACGTGCGTTTCCAATGAGCACACAACTGATTTTCATGTAGCTAGGTTTTGCTTGTGTGGATTTCAGTGGGTTAGCTTTAAGACTATCTATTATAAAGTACTGCTAAATATTGACACAATTAACTTTTGCACATTTATTCATTTAGTAAAGAATTTACTGGCTCTGTGTCCAAATATGCCTACCTCTGTACTATACTATATAGTAGGCAAACAGTATGTGAATAGAGTAGTATGTCCAAATTCTTATAAAACAGTAGCCTGGATGACCTACTACTTCCTGACACCATAACAGTGACAGCATGACAAATTTCATTCATAATTCACACAGTCTTACTATAAAGAACATACATTTTTAATGGCTGAGAAGTAAGTTTCAAACCACATGTAATACAGGATTTGATTTCGGATGCAGCATGGGTTTTTAACAATGTAGAATGTAACAAACCAACTTTACAGTACTTTTCCTTGCGTATATTCCAGGAGATCTGCAAGCAGCCTCAACTCTTCCCCGATGACCCCGTGGAGGCCCACCCAAAGCAAGGCATTCTGGGAGACTGCTGGTTGCTCTGTGCCTGCTCCATGTTACTCAAGAACCAGCATCTTCTCAACAAGGTAAACACTGTCAGGTTTAATGTGTAAGATGTTTCACCTTAAGTGGAAATAAAACCTACACCTTTAATAGAGTGCGGCAGTTATGTTCCAGGAAAAAATAAAACTTTGTACCTTTGACTTGTTGTCCAATTTCAAAAAACTTTTTAAGTTTTTAACTTTTCAAATAGAAGTTAGTAATGTTGTGATTCACTTTGTATCTAGTTGGCTTGGTTAATAGATTTGAACTCTTTAACAAATACTATTTTTTAAATCCCTTTGGGAAAAATTAATGGGTAAAATGTTTTTTTTTTAGCCAAGGTCACTGAAAAAGTGAAAAACTGTTGCACTCTGTTATTCGGTTAAATTAAAGTGCCCCTATTATGGATTTTTAAAAATGACCTTTCATGCAGTGTGTATCACAGCTCTAAGTGAATGAAAACATCCTGCAAAGTTTTAAATCTGAAAGTGCACCGTGTATAAAGTTATTGTCTCTCAAAAGAATCAGTCGACTCTGAATCATTGAAACGAGTCGTTTTTAAAATGAATCCCAAGCCGTTTCATGTTGACATCAGCATGAAACATTAGCATATGGCCCACTTGTTGGTATTTTCGCGTTGGTCTGAATGAAAATGCAAATTCATTCTTCGCTATTTGATGCCACTTTTGGAGCCGTAAAAATAGCGGTATCCCCGGTAACGCTGTACACAAAGCAGCACTGCGCTCACAAACACTGCTTTATCAGGCATTACAGAAATGATGAAATGAAATCGACCAATCGGACCAATCACCGCAGATTAGCGTCACGCAAAGGAGGGGAAAAATGAATCGTTGAGCGAATCGTTTGTAAGTCGTTGAGCAAGTAAGGTAAAAATAAATGCATATTATAAGAAAATGATGCATGTCAACCTGTTGTTGGGGACTCCCAAAACCAAAATAAGAACCTTTCATTAACCATAATAGGGGCACTTTAAATATACCAGTTACATAGAATAAAACTTTGATCATATTTCACACATAAGACTCATTCTAAGATGTAATGGCAACACTGCTGTGGTTTCTTCTTTCATAATTCTGTACAAAAACTCAAGGTGTGTTTTTATGTGTTTGTTATCAGGTATTTCCACCAGAACAGCCTTTGTGGGGTGACCATGTTTACCGCGGTGAGTTCCGTTTCCAGTTCTGGCAGAACGGACACTGGATAGAGGTACGGGTGGATGACCGACTGCCCTGTATCAATGACACTCTCTGCTTTTCACGATGCCAGAGCCCTAGAGCATTCTGGGTAGCACTTTTGGAGAAAGCGTATGCCAAGTAAGTGGAATGAAAAGGTATAAAATATAACTATAATGTGTGAACTAAAGCAAAGAATAATAATTGAGAAGTTGTTAATTGTTCTTCATGCTAGGTTATGTGGTTCGTATGAGCGTTTGTGGGCGGGGCAGGTATGTGAGGCAGTTGTGGACTTGAGCGGAAGCATAGCGGTAAGATGGAGTCTAAAGGGAGCGGAGTCTCCACAACAGCCCAAAGACTCCCAGACTCAACACACACCTAACGGGACGAGGCTATCTGAACTCTCACTGGAGCTGAAGGAGCGATGTGCCATCAGCTGCTGTGTCCACAGCGCCCCCACAGGTGAGAGAGGAAGTAGCCACTGAATTTTTTTCTGGCTATTCCGATCTCCAAACAGGAGCTTATAGCTGAATTGAACTTGTCATAATTGATGAACTTTCCAACTTTGACACAGTTATTACATGAATACATCAACTGTATTATAGTATTTATTAATATTTTGAATTTGATTTTTTTATGTTCATACTTTAATATTTCCTTTTAATAAGTTTATTTTTGTTGTGCAGTTTTATTTCAATTTCAATTTTCATTTAGCTTGTTATTTATATTTTATTTCATTTATTTTATTGCATTGAAATAATTTTTAAACTACAACACTTTTGGCTAATGATTATAGACTGCAGCAACAATAGCTAATAGATTGCAGATGTTATAATGTACTTCATTTACGCCTTAAATTTGTTGCTGGCAACTTTGTAGTTTTCAGAAAATCTTTCACAAAATATCATAGGAAGTGTTTCGTAATAGTACTGTAATAGTTCTAGTAATAGGTTTGTTGTTTGCCTCTCTCTGCAGGTATCCCAGAGCTTGGCCAATTCCACGCCATGGGTGTGATGGAGTGGACAAACATGACTACCACTTCAGGTGAACAAGTGGAGCTGATCAGGATACGCAACCCCTGGGGCAGGAGGAGCTGGGCCGGCGTCTGGAGGGAGGGGTATGGAGTGAAAAATTGCTGAATCATCACATACGGTCCATTTTTGCTTTGTTATGTGTGGAGATCATTATTTATTCATTTTACTATGATGAATAAGTAGAGGCAATTCAAGGCATTGATGTTTGCCTACTAAACCACCACTGGCTCTGCACCCCTTTACCTAAATTCATTACTTCAGATTTATGCAAGTGAACGTCGCTTTATTGTGCCATCCCAAAGAGGCACAAAATCACTTTCACAGACTTTTAAATTAAATGTTCCCTCCTGGTGGAATGACCTGCCCAACTCAGTCCAAGCCATCTTCAAGAATCGGCTAAAAACACATCTCTTTATTTGACCCTTTAACTCTAGCAATCTATATTCTAATTCTATTCTTAAAAAAATAAATTAATTAAAAAAAAAAAACCTGCCCCTTTTAGACTTGCACTATATTCATTTATTAACTGCTTGTTTTCTTTAATAAACAAAAAAAAAAAACAACCTAACACTAGTTCTCCATTCTTTTTCTATTCTATCTATTCCTTTTCTTTTTATTTATTATACAATTAACAAAAACAAAAAAAGGCCTCTAACACTAGCTTGCTCTATTCTTTTTGTATTCTATCTGGGGGTTTGTATTTGTTTTGTATTCTATCTGTTTTCTTTTTATTTATTATTAAATAAATAAATAAATAATTTATTTATTATAAATGTATTACGTTAAGCTAACTGAGACTTGTTATTGCACTTGCGTATCAGTGCTCTTTTGTTGATATTGATTGCTTCCATTGTCCTCATTTGTAAATTGCTTTGGATAAAAGCATGTGTTAAATGACTAAATGTTAGTTAAAATGTTAAAATGTTAATGTAATGTACGTAGAGGAAATGTTGTTCGACTGCCACTAGGGGGCGAAGCATGACAATCATATGCAATTGTTGCTTATAGTGGAAATGCAGCTTCCGTCTGACTGTTTTTTTTTTTCTGTCTCTCTGTACAGTGGATCAGGTTGGGCTTCTCTGGAGCCCTCCTGTTCTCAGGCTCTACTGGGCCGCACAGCAGAGGGGGAATTCTGGATGGACGAGACAGAATTCCAGCAGGAGTTTGATGAGGTCACAGTGGGCTATCCCATCAGTGATGCAGGACACCTCCAAAGCATCTACACAGGTATTGTCTGTCACAGAGGTGCCCAAACGTTTTAGAACAAAGGTACAAATTGTGGCTGTAGGCCTTTGGCCAAAAGTAAATGTTGCATCTATATTACTTGAAAACGTATTACATTTTACGGTTGTTTAAATAATTTAAAAATGTATAACTTTTTAAAATTTGTATTTATTCTCACATTCACTTATTTAGTTTTTTACATTTAAGTGCAAAAATAAAACAAATTGTTAAAAACAGAAATATAAAGTAGAAAAGAGGATATGTGATACGGCATGATGGACCAAATCACTTTGGCCTGTGGTTCCTGGGCATCTTTGGTCTATGCATTCTTGAAAGCATTTGCATGACCAGTCTTTTTCTGTCTTATAAGTTCTATACAGTCATTTTTTGAATATCTAGTGAGTAATTTACCAGTTTAATAATAATGTGTGAATATTTATTTCATATATATATATATATATATACATATTAATGTGTAATTTCCCTTCATGTAGGAAGCTATCTAACCCATAGCCACCAGATTGGAAGCCACTGGGTCAAAGGTCACTCTGCGGGTGGTTGCCGCAACAACAGCACTTTTAGCATCAACCCTAAGTTCTGGTTAAAAGCGTGTGAGAGCGGGGAAGTGTTACTGTCATTGCTGCAGTACGGACATCCTGAATCACCAGCAGAGCCGCCCCCACACCTCCAGGCCATTGCACTACATGTGTGGAAGGTTAGTTAATCACTAAACAATCATTTTTTAATGATTGAAAATGTTACATTATGTAATGTTAAATGTAATATGTTACATAGGTGGAGAAGAAACACTTTAACCTGATGCGGATGCTGAACAAGCCACCGCTTGTGTCACACACACATGCGTACGATCGGGAAGTGGTGGTACACACTCATCTGAATCCTGGTTTTTACCTGCTTGTGCCCAGTACCTTCCTGCAGGGAGCGGAGGGCCGGTTCCTTCTGAGAGTTTCTTCTTCCTGCTCTACTTCTCTCAGGTGACTGCACAAAGACAAATGTAACTTTATTGAACTTTTTGTACAGATCAAAAGTTTGGGTTTGGTAATGGGTTCTTTTTATGTTTTTAAAAGAATGCTCACCAAGGCTGCATTCATTTTGTCAAAAAAAAATACAGTGAAAACAGTAATATTATAAAATATTATTACACTTTAAAATAACTGTTTTCTATTGTAAAATATTTTAAACTGTAATGTATTATTCCTGTGATTGCAAAGCAGAATTTTCAGAAGCATTACTTCAGTCTTCAGAAATCATTCTAATATGCAGATTTGCTGCTCAACAAACATTTCTTATTATTATCAGTGTACAAACAGTTACAAACTATGTACAAACTATGATACATTTTTAGGATTCTATTATAAATAGAAAGCTCAAAAGAGCAGCATTTATTTGCAATATAAATCTTTTGTAACATTATAATTTACTTTACTGTCACTTATGATCAAGTTAATGCATCCCTGAATAAAACATATTAAAACAATTATTTTTTGAACTGCCATGTATGTAATAATGACACTAATTATTAGTGGTCATATACATACTGTATCTAAATACAAAATATGATGCGATAGCCATATCACTTGTACAAAATATCTGTATTTCTCTCCAGTGTGATGAAATCCCCTCCTCCTCTTCAGCACTGTTCAGAGGGCGAGTGGGAAACCATCAGTTCTCATGGCTGTTGGTCCATCGGTTCTACTGCTGGAGGAAGTCGCAACTTCTCCACACATGGACTCAACCCTCGTATACCTCTTACTTTGACCTATGACCCTGGAGGTAACAACGTTAAGGTCACTCTATGCCAAAACAGGCCTGAAAACTCCCTCCATGCCATCGGCTTTCATATTTATAAGGTCAGAAATGATACATACCTCATTTATAATCGGTTTTGAGTCATCTATATGACTAAACTGCTGAAAATCTATGTTTATTGTCTCAAAAGTGTTGTATGGAGTCAATTTAATGCCATATATATATATATATGCAAAAGAATAAAATTTTGCAAAAGAAAACAAAAATAAAGATCACAAAATAAAAATAAAGTATTGAGAGAAAAAAATAAGTTCCCTATTTAAAGCTAACTCCCTTTGCTTCGTCATTGACGACTGCTTTGGGGTAAACTCCTGTTTACACTGTTACTAGTAACCGAAGCGTTTCCCCCAAAGCAGTCGTCAATGACGACACAACGCTCGTTCCCTTATCTCAGGGAACCGAGGTTATGTGAGTAACCGGAGCATTTTGCAAACACAAACTTTGATTCTATTTTATCTCTGCAACACATATTTTCCATGCTCACAGCTACTAATTCATTTGCAACACTCCATTTATTTTGCGTTTCAGTCAAGCGTGAGCTCGCGAGACCGTTTTCCCTTTTCTGTGTGTTTCAATTCATCGCTCTGCCATGCTGACTTTCGAACCTGTTGCAATCTGTGGCTTCGCGGGGGGCCGTGCCCCTGTTTCTTGACTCCACCCCCAAAGTCAAAACAGTGCCATGATGTGAAACGCACAGAAAAGTGAAGCGCAAAGGGAAATCAAATTTTTTTATTGTGAGCTCACGCTTGACTGAAACGCAAAATAAATGGAGCGTTGCAAATGAATTAGTAGGTGTGAGCATGGAAAATGTGTCGCAGAGATAAAATGGAATCAAAGTTCATAAGCTTCTTTTACAGCTGTTGATTTTTGAAATGAATTATATCTTAATTTTTGCAATTCTTTATTTCTGTTTGCAGAACTAATTTTTTTCTCTGAGTACTTTATTTTCATTTTGCGATCTATTTTTTTTGCTCAATACTTTTCTTTTGCAATACTTTATTTTTCTTTTGCAAAACTTTATTCTTTTGCATATATATGTGGCATTAAATTGACTCCATAGTTTTAGTGTCTAAAATTCAATAGTGAATCTTTTTTTCATATGCCTTCATGATATTTGAACGTGTGTGTCTCCAGGTACCTGATGGTGACTCCCTGTTAACCCCTTGTGCCATGTCTCCAGTGGTTAGCTGTGTACCTCATGCCCACTCGCAGGAAGTCAGTGTGTTTTGCCGTCTACAGTCGGGCGAGTACGTCGTAATTCCTTCCACCTACCAGCCAGAACTCAGCGCTCACTTCACCCTTACTTTTACACGCAGGATACATCGGTAAGCACTCCACCTACACTCTGTTCAACTATCCTATTACAAGAAAAATCTAGAAATATCAGTGAAAAATTTATTAAAGTCAGACATTAATAAAATGTTAAGTATTTAGATATTCAGAAAACTGTAATTACAATTTAACTGGTCAATGCACTGTGATTTAAAAAATAAATAAAAAGCTCAGATAAAAACAGGTAAAATGTACTTTAATGTTAAGAAATTGTTGCTAGTAGACATTGACATCTTTGTACTATCTCTAGTACTAATGTTGTCAACTTCCTCAGGAAAGCAATGCAGAGTCAAGAGCTTCTGGGCCATGTTGTTCAGGAGGTAATGATCTTTCACCTCATTTTAAGAAATAGTTAGCAAAACTCCAAAATCAAATCCTGTCATGATTTACTCACTCTCGTGTTGTTTCAGACCTGCATGGCTTTCTTTCTTCTGTGAAACACAGAAGATATTTAAGAATATTGGTAACTAAACAGTTTCAGTTCCCATTGACTTCTATTGTATTGTAATACAGTGGAAGTCAAAGGGAACCGAAACTATGTTTCACTGAAGAGAGAAAGTCATACAGGTTTAAAATGACATGAGGGTGAAAAAATAAATTTTTATTTTTGGGTGGTCTATCCATTTAACTTTCATTTTCAGATGACATTCAAGCCATGAGCAAAATTTCAATCAAAAAATAAGGCATTACCAAAGATTTTGTCGAAGATATAAAATAATCATAAATAACACTTACCAATGAATACATATTATTTTAAAGTAGGTTTTTACTGTTTTTCATGTCTTTCATAAAACATTTAGAGTTCCTCAATTTGAAACAAATAAACTTGGATTGGATTGAAATTTCACACAAGACATATCAAATTTAGTCTATTTTTAATATATTATTAAATAAGAATCATATTAATGTACATTTATATATATTTTCACAGCCTTCTAAATAATTATTGCTAATTTGCTTGTACAATTGGTTTTGTAAGATGCACTTATCTCTTTTGCTTTCTTCTCACAGGTCTCCTGTGTCTCTGTGATGAGATAATAGTCTGGGGAAGTGGATCACATACCCATGTTGAGATGAAGGTCTTGCCCTCCATCCTCAGGACAGGAGTCTGATGGTGTGCAGCCCTGCAGAGCCTCGTGCAACCTATTGGGAGCCATCGGTGCAAATCACTCGCCACAGACAGTTACCAAAACCCACCAGCAGTGGATAAATTATGGTATATGCTGTTTAGGAATTTGTCACAATTGTTGACTAGTCTTCCAACAAGCGCTCTCTAAGAACCATGTCAGATCAGGGTCATGTGACCCCAGTACATCCTATTTATACAGAATTAGTCGACTAGTCAACTAGTGCGTGATTTTACAGTGGCTTCAAATGTGGCCAACTAATCAGAATTTTGAGTTAGAATTATACCTTTTATAATATTAGTTATAATATATTTTGTTTTCATTACAAGTGTTACATAATGTACTATAAATGTGTACTGATTCAGACTTACAGTATTTATTATGATTTACCTTATTTATTATGAATGATCACATGTTTATGATTATCTTCCGGTATATGTCCAAGTTGCAAAAAAAGGCGAAAATAATAATTCTTAGATACAATATTTCTTAAAATATTGAGAGAGAGAAAAAATAAGGATGCAGAAGATGAATAAAGATGGGGGATTTATTGTCCAAAAGAAGGGTAGACAATGATTGAATAAGTGGGAGGCTCGGCGGCTCTACTGAAGCTCCAGCTCTCTCTGAAGTGTGCCGCAGAGTTGGAGCCCCTCACGCAGTCGCTGCCCTGTCGGCCCCTCTGTGAGCACTAATAGCCTGTGTGTGAGGGTCCGCAGGCCTGTTAGTGCCGCACTAGTGACGAACTTGTAGCGTCACTGCCCACCCTGATCCAGTGTCTGGTGCCGCCACACAATGATTCGTTATGTGAAGCAAATCCGCTGCTGTGACCCTTTCCTCCTCATTTGTGTGTCTGTTTTATGTGTGGCAATATTCATTAAATTATTTGAATTTAAATACTTGAATCCTACTTTGTTTGAATGCTTTGCAAAACATTCTTACAACATGCAAGAATTTTTTTACACTCATAGAAATTTGATGTATATATACAGCTTTTTTCTATGAACTACTTATTGTTATTCATTTTCATTTTTATTTAAAAAGGAAATGTTTCATCTATTCCCCAGTGACTTCGCTTCACATTATTTGACACCAAATCCTCAATAATTTAATAAAATAAAATAAAAATAATTAATTAAAGTAAATTATATCAGTGCTGTCAGTCTAATTTCTTTTATTAAACCATTAACTTTTATTATGAGAAACATAAAAATATATTTACATAATTACATGCATGTGTGTGGATACTATTTATTTATATATATATATATATATATATATATATATATATATATATATATATATATATATGTGTGTGTGTGTGTGTGTGTGTAGTACAGTAGCACAGGTTGATTTTTCTTTTGTCACAAATCATTAGGATATTAAGTAAAGATCATGTTCCATGAAGATATTTTGTAAATTTCCTACCGTAAATATCTAAAAACTTAATTTTTGATTAGTAATATGCATTGCTAAGAACTTCATTTGGACAACTTTAAAGGCGGTTTTCTCAATATTTAGATATTTTGCACCCTCAGATTGCAGATTTTCAAATAGTTGTATCTCAGCCAAATATTGTCCTAACAAACCATACATCAATGGAAAGCTTATTTACTCAGCTTTCAGATGGTTTAACTCTCAATTTCAAAAGATTTACCCTTATGACTGGTTTTGTGGTCCAGCAGGGTCTCTCACACACACATACACATATATATATATATATATATATATATATATATATATATATATATATATATATATATATATATATATACATACATACATACATGCATACATACAGTATCAGAATAAACAGAGAATTTTTAAAGTAAAATTTAATTTGTTTTTCATTTATATGTATTTATATATGAAAAACAAAACTTGTGAAACGTGACATTACTTGATCCCATTAAATTCTTATTTATTTCTTATATATTTATTTATTCAATATTTTCAAGTAATTCAGCTGTAATTTTTATTATTAAATAATCCCTTATATTTCCAGAAACTCTATGTATGTATGTGTATGTATAGATAGATAGAAGTTTACTTTTTTAATTTATGGATAAGCTAATTGGCTAAAATATTTATACATTAACTATTCACCAACATGTTTATTAGACTAGGATAAGGTAACAGTTTATCTCACTTTTGTTTACTACACAGTACAAATATCCACCAAGTGTACAGCGTGCGCGTCACCCACAACGGTGCGATGCGCGCGCCCGCCGCCACCACTAGCGCGCGCCGCCGTTGCTGCGGAATTGACGGGGCTGCCGTCGGCGCTAGAGCGGAGACAGACACTCACCTAGAAAATAATGAACAACAAATTTGACGCGTGAGTAATCACAACGACGCTGCACGTTAGCAGGGATTAGTCGTGCGTGAATGCAAATGCATGCGTTTCAAGCGTCTCTTGAACTCGGAAAAGAGAGAGAGGGAGAGGGGAGGAAAAGAGGTGTGTCTAGAAGCTTTGGCATGGGCTGGGAGGTCACCATGTTTAGTTGCATGATTGGACTCCTAAGATTTTGTGATGGCTTGTGTTTTAATGCATGCGGTGAATGCAGCATGCAAATAACCACTTCTAGAGCCAGATCTGCATGCGCAGGGCCTCGAGGCCGAGGACGGATCACCGGTTACGCGTGTGTGTGAGCAGCGGGGGCAGGTGCTCTGCAACCCGGGCTCCAACTCTTCTCTGCAGCCTCCTGGAGAGACATGTGGCGATGTAGGCTGGTTATAAACACGCGAGGGGTTGTGCAGAAGCGAAACACGCTATACTGTACATGGCACGTGAAAACGAAACTACTGTATATAATCATGTGATACGTAAGCAGCGTGCTTTATTATGTTTGCAAACTTCTCACGCGCAACCGCTGACCATTATAAGCGCAGGGTCAAATAAGGTAACGTTAGTGCAGTCTGTCTCTGCAAACTCAGACAGAGCCCCTGTCCTTTGTCTAATAAAGTCGAGTTTTCTAACAATCCTCAGAAATGTAACGTTAATTACCCTTACAAAAAGTACGTGGCAGTGGTACTATGATGGTGGTATCAGAAAGTGAATAACATGGTACTGGGAGAAAAAAAAAAAAAAGCGTGCATTGTAAATCTGCATGTATTATCTAATTTATGCCTATCTATAAAGCTAATGTATAACAGGAATAAAGTACATTTTAAAATGCATTCAAGTAGGAAATGTTTTTTTTTTTTTAAATTGTAATAAAATTTGACCATACTGTATTTTTGATCAAATGTATGCAGCCTTGATGAGCAGAAGATTTATGTCATATATAAATGATCACACACACGCTTTGGATTTTTTCTTTTTTGTATAATTGCCACTGCAATTATTATTTCCCTGATTGAAGCCACAGTGATAAAAAAAAATAAAAATAGCATATTGTGGCTGAGTGGAATTGACAGTTTTGTCTTCTTTTAAGCCTGAAAGATGATGACAGTGGAGATCATGACCAGGACAACGGCTCACCGAAAGATGGGGAGAAGGAAAAAAATGACGAAGAGGAGAAGGACTCAAACACTACCAAAAGAAAGGTATAGAAATAAATCATGTGTAAATTATAATAGATTGTTCCATATAACTATGTCTATATATCTTCAGGTGGTGGTCCCAGGGGCCGGTGAGCACCCTCTTCAGTACAACTACACGTTCTGGTATTCTCGTCGCACACCAGGACGGCCAGCCAGCACACAGAGCTACGAACAGAACATTAAACAGATCGGCAGCTTTGCTTCGGTAACCTACTGACATATTTATTCAGACTCACGTAAAGAAGATTCAAACACGGGCACAGTGGGGGATGAGTTAGACTGCCTTACTGTAGGTCACATGATCACATGATTGACAGTTCCAACAGCTGCCATGTGTTTGTAGGTGGAGCAGTTCTGGCGTTTTTATAGTCACATGATCCGACCGGGTGATCTGACTGGTCACAGCGATTTCCACCTGTTTAAGGAAGGAATCAAACCCATGTGGGAGGTGAGGATTGTTAGTTCACATGTATGTATGCTTCTTTTCCTAATGACAGATAATAGAATCTGGATTGTATTGCATTATAGGATGATGCTAATAAGAGTGGAGGTAAATGGATCATCCGGCTTCGTAAAGGCCTGGCGTCACGCTGCTGGGAGAATCTGATCTTGGCCATGCTGGGTGAGCAGTTCATGGTGGGCGAGGAGATCTGTGGGGCCGTTGTGTCCGTTCGCTTCCAGGTACTGCAATATTTCCTGCAATATAGCTTTTATGTCTTTTATAAAATAGCATACAGAATATAGTGTCATTTGCAGTATGGCAATTGTTCATTAAGAGTTCATAAGTGGAGCTATTATAATGTAAACAATAGTTTTTCTGTATTGTAATAAGGATTTGCGCTTTTGTTTGAAGGAGGATATAATTTCTATCTGGAATAAGACGGCCAGTGACCAGGCCACCACTGCTCGCATTAGAGACACTTTACGCAGAGTCCTCAACCTGCCTCCTAATACCATTATGGAGTATAAAACACACACCGACAGCATCAAGTGAGTTATACAATGCACTCAGATATTTGTGTGTTTAGACACTACCATTCAGAAGTTTGGGGTCAGTAAGATTTTTTTTTTTTTAAGAATCAGCAAGGATTGGTTGAAAGTGACAATATATATAATGTTACAAAAAAGTGACAGTCTTTATAATGTTACAAAAGATTTCTATTTTAAATAAATGCTGTTCATTTGAACTTTCTATTCATCAAGGAATCCTGAAGCAAAAAAAAATAACATGGTTTCCACAAAAATATTATGCAACACAACTGTCTTCAACATTGATAATAATAATAATAATAAGCAAATCAGCATATTAGAATGATGTGACACTGAAGACTGGAGTAATGGCTGCTGAAAATCCAACTTTGAAACAAAGGAATTAATTAGGTTTTAAAATAAATTAGAATACAGTTACGCAGCCTTGGTGAACATGAGGCTTGTGTTGAAAACTCCTAATTATTCCAAACTTTTGAATGGTATTGTATGTGTATGTCATATTAAATGGTAAAAACTGTCTATCAGTTGCAGTGAATATAGAGTAATATAGGGGAGAGTGGAGGGAAATGTGTCAAAAGTTGTACTGTCTTCTTAAACTTGAAAAATGATCCATAAATTCATACAGTATTTGATCACGAGATGCATAAATTTACTATATGGAAGGTAATATGAGTTTAATAATTTTAAATGTAATAAAACTTTTTTTTGTCAAATTATACATATTTAGGTCTATAATATGTTTAATATATTTTTCCCCTAGTCACTGTGAGGTTAAGTGCATCAGCTTTGCATCTAAATGAAGGAAATATTAAAAATAAAAATACAAAATGTTTAAAGATTACAAAAAATCCTGATTTATTAATGTGAATATTGTGTATCAGGTTACTTGAGAATAGAATTGTGCATAGTTTTGCCCCCTCATTCTTTTTGTTTTTATTTGTAGTGTTGATATATTTGACAGTATTAATATACATACGTTGTGTGTGTGTGATCTTCCAGGGCTTGGGAGGATTTCCATGGTCTAGTGAACGCAAGTGGAGGCCGCTAGTTTTTCATCTGAAGAGTGTGTGACGGGTATAAACTCATGACACATAATCACTCACACTGAAGCTGCACAGTTCTCATTATGAGATATATATTTAGATTCATTCCCAGCAGGTTCATCACTGGGTAAAAGAACTACTTTTTTTTCTCCATCTAGATTATCAAGATAATTTTCCCACCGAAGATGGCGTTTCTGAGGAATTGATCTGTTTTTAAAAGAAAAACAAACAGGACGTCATGAAAAGGGTCAGCATGAAAACGTTTTACTCTTGAAGACTTACGGCTTCTGTTTTTATAATCATCCAAACGCCACATCACCTGAAAACTCTCACAGAAGAAGATGAAGGAACCAAATCATCAACATGTGAACGAATGTTTTCCAGTCAGTCATTAGCTGGAGCTCTCAGAGGGACACAGCGGGACCACATAGTTCAGCCACTGTGACATGAACTAATGGCTGGGAACTGCCACTGTTTTCCAAGAAGAAAGACAACAACATGCCCTTGTGTAGTACAGTCACATTTAACTGAATTATCATCGAAATAACATAGCCTCGTGAAGATGGCCTGAGAGGAAAACAGGATTCATTTAGGTCACATTATTTACCAACGAGGTTGCAGGTTGATGGGGATATTTTACTATAGTGCAGTATTTTAGCTACAGTGTTAAGTTGTTTTAAAATAGAACTGTTGTACAAAAAAAAAATTATATTTCTAAATGTATTCGGAGAGCTCTATAATGGCAAACTTTTTATTTCTCCTGAGTTGAGAGAGTGTAAACCCAAAGGACAGTGCCCTGTCGGGGATGGGTACCACGCTGCCTGATTCACTGTGCCTGGCCTTCGCCTCCGGCAAATCACTGATTTTCAAGATCGCTCCACATCCTGGCACTCCGCTGGAGGAGACCACACTGGAGACGCGACTCGTAGGACTCCAAGCCCTGTTTTAGAAATCACTCAAATAACTAACAAACACTGGTCTGTTAATGGAGCTGTGTATCAATACCTACTTTATACTGCCTGAAATTCAGTGCTGGTGCTGGACAGCTGTATTCGAGGTACATAAAAAAGTGGAAAGGAAAGGTTTTTAATTATGATTGATCATAGCAATAAATGTTGATTATGCATCTGCTGCTAATTTTCAAGCTGTGGTGTCAATCTGTTTTTGGAAGTAATCTCAGTCTTGTGTCATTTAAAGAATGATAATTACATGACTTTGAAAGATTTACAGTTCTTGTGTCTCTCTAACTGGGAATAGAATTTGGGCTTATCTTTTTTTTTAGCCCAGGTTGTTAACTATGCAAATATATTAATCCAGTAAATTTCCTTTAAGAAACACTCACACTCAGAAGTCTGCACTTTTTGAATGGTTTTAACTCCTATAGAACTCTACTACTTGGTTGATTCATATGAAAAGATTTAAATGAAGTGATACCAGATTTAAGTGTATATGAACTTTTTTAATTCTTTAACCTGTTTCTTGCTATGAAACTACTTGTGGTAGCTGGCGTGGAGTTAAATTATGAACAAACCAACAAAGTTTCCTCAATCTTTATTACATGCATAAAAAAACATCCATATTTGTAAGCATTTTTTTATTACAAAAGAGTGCGTTGAACATTTAACCCTGTCAAGAATGACATCAAATAATATTAAGAAAAATATTTTTATTTTAATGGAACACACTAATGCGACTTTAGGAAAAAAAAATGTTTTAACAAGTTTGCTTATGTGTTTTTGAGTATCATATTTGATACATAAGGCTTTGACGGCCCATATAGTATGATACGGGAAATACAGAGTTCATACTTGTCAAAGAAATTCAGAGGCCCTAACTGAAAAAAAAAAAGCACTTTGCTTCAGTTTCTGATATTTTTATGGCCAAAAAGTAAGATAAAATTCTGATGGTTTGTAATGTAAATCAATAAAATCTTTTTAACAGTATAGCACTACTTGCATAAAAAACATTAATATCAGGTAATAACAATAACTTCTTAGTGAAATGATACTTAAATGCTTATTTTCATGACCAAATCTAGTTTTTATTGTGGGGCAAAACATTTAATGCTATGCAATACAATGATGATTGAGAGATGAACAAATGAATGTTACTCAAAAGTTTGTTGTATCATATTTGATACATTTTAACATGATTTTTCTAAAAAAAAAAAAAAAAAATCAAGTGAACCTAAATGGATTTAGTCCATGTAAATGTTCATATTGAAATATTACTAACAATATCAAAGTTATTTTTTATGCTTGCTTAATAAAATCAGTGCACCATGACCTGAAGGTGGATATTTTTAGAATGATACTAAAAGGCCTTTTACTTGCTAAAGTTGTATGAACTAGAAGGCATGTAGTAGATTATGTAAAACTGGTTATTACATAACTTAGAAATTTGTCTATCAAATAAGTTCAAATAAGTTCACCTTCCAGAGGTGTAGAGAGGCTCTGTACAGAGATTCCTGATGTACACAAATTCAGATGCAATTAGTTCAGAAAAGCATCAGCCGTCTATGTTCCCTGCAGTTGTCATAGAAACATCTTATGAGTCACCATAATTCTATATTGTTGGGTTCACACTTTCACTTCAGAGTTGATGTTAGCAGGTGAAGCAAATGTCTTTCATGTCCTTGAAGCTTTATAGCAGGCATCCTCAAATCTGGCCCACTCCTGCAGAGTTTAGGTCTAACCCTAATCAAACACACCTGAGCATGCTAATCAGAGTCTTCAAGATCATTAGAAAATCACAGGTAGGTGAGTTTGATCAGGGTTGGAGCTAAACTCTGCAGCAGATTGGCCCTCCAGGGAAAGATTTGAGGAACCCTGCTTTATAGCATTAGCTCATCTCAAAAAACGTATAATTCTGCAAACAGAAAGAGATAAATGATAAATCAGTTACATATTAATAAAATAGCAGCATCTGTGTGTGGTTGACAACTTACCAGCAGGAAGGCAGCAGCTAGTAACAGCACTTTGGTGTTCAAATTCATTCCTTGAGGCACTGGGAGAGAAAGAGATGCTTTTAATAGCCACTCTTTCAGCTGTAGCTACGAACAGAAAATAGTCACACTACAGTATATAAGGATCTACAATTAGTTTGGTCTGTAAACAGAATAGGAATGCTGGTCTATATAGTTGGTTTTAAAATGAGTCCATATTGACAAATTATATATACTGGTATATATATATATATATATATATATATATATATACAGGTGTATCTCAATGAATTAGAATGTCGTGAAAAGTTCATTTTTCTTGTAAGTTATTTCAAAAAGTGAAAGTTTCATATATTTTAGATTCATTGCATTTAAAGTAAAACTTTTCAAAAGTTTTTTTGTTTTAATTTTGATGATTAGAGCTTACAGCTCATGAAAGTCAAAAATCAGTATCTCAAAATATTAGAATATTTACATTTGAGTTTCAATTAATGACCATCCCTAAAGTATAAATTCTAGGTATCTCTTGTTCTTTGAAACCACAATAATGGAGAAGACTACTGACTTGGCAATGATCCTGAAGACGAACATTGACGCCCTCCACAAAGAGGGTAAGTCACAGAAGGTCATTACTGAAAGGTGTGGCTGTTTACAGAGTGCTGTATCAAAGCATATTAAATGCAAAGTTGACTGGAAGGAAGAATCTGGGTAGGAAAAGGTGCACAAGCAACAGGGATGACTGCAAGCTTGAGAATACAGTCAAGCAAAGCTGATTCAAACACTTGTGAGAGCTTCACAAGGAGTGGACTGAAGCTGGAGTCAGTGCATCAAGAGTCACCACGCTCAGACGTCTTCAGGAAAAGGGCTACCAAGCCACTTCTGAACCAGAGACAACGTCAGAAGCATCTTACCTGGGCTGTGGAGAAAAAGAACTGGACTGTTGCTCAGTGGTCTAAAGTCCTCTTTTCAGATGAAAGTAAATTTTGCATTAATTTGGAAATCAAGGTCCCAGAGTCTGGAGTCCATGTTGCTTGAAGTCCAGTGTGAAGTTTCCACAGTCAGTGATGATTTGGGCTGCCATGTCATCTGCTGGTGTTGGTCCACTGTGTTTTCTGAAGTCCACAGTCAATGCAGCCATCTACCAGGAAATTTTAGAGCACTTCATGCTTCCTTCTGCTGACAAGCTTTATGGAGATGCTGATTTCATTTTCCAGCAGGACTTGGCACCTGCCCACACTGCCAAAGGTACCAAAAGCTGGTTCAATGACCATGGTGTTACTGTGCTTGATTGGCCAGCAAACTCACCTGACCTGTATTGGTATTGTCAAGAGGAAGATGAGAGACACCAGACCCAACAATGCAGATGAGCTGAAGGCCACTGTCAAAGAAACCTGGGCTTCCATATCACCTCAGCAGTGCCACGAACTGATCACCTCCATGCCACGCCGAATTGAGGCAGTAATTAAAGCAAAAGGAGCCCCTACCAAGTATTGAGTACATATACACAGTAAATGAACAAACTTTCCAGAAGGCCAACAATTCACTAAAAATGTTTTTTTTTTGAAGTATTCTAATTTGTTGAGATAGTGAATTGGTGGGTTTTTGTTAAATGTGAGCCTAAATCATCACAATTAAAAGAACCAAAGACTTAAACTACTTCAGTCTGTGTGCACTGAATTTATTTAATACACGAGTTTCACAATTTGAGTTGAATTACTGAAATAAATGAACTTTTCCACGACATTCTAATTTATTGAGATGCACCTGTATATATATCAATTTTGATAAATTTGAATGTTTTACATTTTTTTTAATGAATGAATGAATGAAAAAAAATTGGCAATAATGCATTAAATGTCAAGTGACAGTAAAATGTAGAATGTTACAAAAATGTATTTCTAATGTACTTCTTTTGAACTTTCAATTCTATTAATAATGCTGAAAAATTATATATATATATAAATTATTTAATAATTTATATAGATAGGTCACTCATTGTTATGTTGTTGTATACCACTTGATATGAACATGTACAGTACATTAGTCTTACCATCCAGTCCAAAATGCTCATGATCCATGTTACATTCCTCATTATATCCAGGCCACCTTTTCCATATGCGCCCAATACTCTCACCGATACTGGAAACCAGCTGATGCCCCCAATACATGAGAATAATTAGAACAGAGTATAATTAGAACTGCATGTAAAAGGTGTGCGATACAAATGGCCTGCTGGAGGGTTTCTGACCTGCAGCTCCTGCTCAGAGAGGCAGCGAGTGTTGCAGCAGGAGCCCTGGATCCTTACGGCCGAGATGCCCTCAGAGTCACAGACCTCGAAATACGGCGTGAACATGCTCCACCTGATAAACACCTCAGGGCTTATGCATACACTCTTTCAGTTTTAGAAGATCGCATGAGAAGAGTTTTCTCTGAGCCTAAGTTCATTTGTGTGTGGCTGATATTATGTTAGCCTGATATGACCTGATGCTGAAAGGCTCGGTGTGTGACAACAAACAAACATGGCATGGTCTTTGTTCATGGCTGTCCTGAGAAGGAGGTCATGTTGATGGTTTCATCTCAGAAAGTTCACCACATCTCTCCCTATTCAGTCTGAGAGAGATTACTGGAGGGGTTTTTGTCTGGCGCAGTTAGTAGATACACAATGGTGACCTTATCTGACAGAATAGTTGGCATCATGATGAAACATGATGTGGATGGCTCTGTCTTCATAATAGATTTACAGTACAGGAGATTACTTCATCCATTAGACAACAGTTAGATCCGCTCAACTAATTTGATTGGACCAGGGCTATTATACAGCAGTTAACTAAAATTAAATCCTTTTTTTTTTTTTTTTGTTCCTTGAAATAAAATAAATGTTATATTGAAAAATAAATAAACAAACAAATAAATAAATAAACATTTTATTTTGACTAGTTTTCAAGGCAACCTTTCTCATTTTTATGTAGATTAGAGCCCTGCACGGGCCTCAAATTTAGGCCCTAGCCCGGCCCTGGCCCGGCCCTGGCCCGAGATGCTCAGGCCCTAGCCCGGCCCGTGTCCGACAGCTTATCAGAATTACCGGCCCGAGTCCGGCCCGAGTCCGACCCGAGCCCGTCTTTTTTTTCCCCCTTCTCCCAAAATGGATCATGTTTCAGCTATTAAAATAGTTCAGTTTTGTATATAATGGCAAAGTGATTATATTTCGTTTTTTCCCTTTTTTTGAATTTTTTTATTAAGTTAATTTTGAAAAATGTTTGGAGCATTTTTTGTTCCTTAAACAAGTTCTTTCTTTCTTAAAGTAACTACCAAGCAGCCAGCGGCAGACCGGCAGGCTGATCAGCATGTTTGATCAATTTAGCCTTCTCAAATCATCATGACTTGCCTAAAATAAAATCTATAGATATACTAAAACAGTTCAAGCATATAACAATGTTTAAAGGTTAAACCTAGATAAATGTGTGCTCCAATAGTTTGTGCGGAGAACGGAAGCTAAAGCGCAGGACATGGAGGCGCCAGCGCAATCAATTGCATTTTTTTTTTCAATGGAAACAACTTAAAATAGGCCGTAATTTTTGCTCATAAAGGTAAGAGTAATACATCATTCGGAACTGTAAAGGGTCTACTTCTATTTGTGTGCACTCACAATATCAACAAAACATCGTGCTTTTAAGAAAACGATACGCTTTCTGCCATCTCCTCTTGAACAGAGCGCTTCACAAAAATGAACCTAAAGTCAGCGAATACATGCCTCACAGACATGATAAATATATCTATAGAAAGCTTTAAATTACTACTTAACGAAATAAATCAAATCGAAAAGAAAAACTCATTCATTATAATCATAATCCGTGAAGATGCACTTCTCTCTAAAGGCGCGTCTAATGAGGAGATGAATCCACACTGATGCAACACTGACACAGAAAACACTAGTTTATTAGTAAGTAATTCAAATATCTCCTTACTATTTCCCTCGGACACATTCATGGTAATTACTTTTGCTGGGGCTTTACGGCAAGCTTTATTGCGTGTATTTGAAAGCAGAACAGCTGCGCTGATGGCGCGATCGCTGCTGCGGGACACTAAACACCGTCGAGCCGCTCTTCACAGTCGCGGCACGGTCTCGTGTTGTTTCCACCAGCGCGGCAATTTTTTTTTCATCACTAATTGATAATAATAATAATTCCTTACATTTATATAGCGCTTTTCTAAGCACTTGGCTTAGACATTGATGGATGTCTAAAATATAAAAATAAGGAGAAAACTAAAACAGGCCCGAGGCCCGGCCCTCGTCTGAACTATGACGTGAAAATTGGCCCGAAGCCCGGCCCTAGGGACGTAAAAAAGTCGGGGCCCGTCGGGCCCGGGCCGAAATGCAGGGCTCTAACGTAGATTACCTTGATATAGTAAAATAACTAAAACCAAATAAAAAGTAATGAAAAAATATCAGATAAACATAAACTTAAAAAGAAAAATTTCAATGCCCCTTCAACTTGGAATGCTTTGCAGAAACAGTTGAAGTTAAGAACTTTTATTACACTTAATGATTTTAAATCATATATCACAGAAACCTTCAGCTATAAGTGTGACTGTATATAGGTTACCGTTTTGTTTTTGTTTTTTGCCTGTGGCTTTTTATACTGCTTGTTGAATGATGTCTTGGTTATTATGTTATATTTTGTTTGTTGTTGTATTTAATTTGTTTTTGTTAGGTGTTGTGGTATGGTTTTTGTAGTGTTGTTATGTCATTATGTAATGTGGTATGTTTTGTTTGTTGTTGATGAGGGTTCTTTTTTCCTAATTTATTTTATTTAAATTTTAAGTGTTGCCTTTCTTGGCCAGGGATCATTTGAAAAAGAGACTATAGTCTCAATATGACTCAAAATTCTCATTTACTGAAATAAAATAAAAAATCTAGGCCTACGTGTTTGAGGTAAACAAAAACTAATAAAAATGACAAATACACACAACAAGCTTTAGCTAAAATTAAAATTAAAAACTAAAATAAAAATCCTTAAAAACTATAAACTAAACTTTGAAAACTAAATAAAGAAATAAAATAAAAACTAAAAATATATATATAATATAATTGCATTGTATTTATAATTGATACCAAAATAACATGGGACCCCGACAAGCGTGCTGATTTTTTTTATAACACTGGGATGTTCGCATCTGTATATTCAAGCTCCCTAAATATCATGTAAAACCACAGTTAGTTGTTTTACATGTCAATCAGATGGCTTTTTCCAACCTGGTCTCATAAAAATATGTACCTCTGCGCACTTTTTGTGCGACACCGTTTTACGTATCTTGCTGCACGTTTCGCCACAGTTTCAAATAGAAATGTCCCCTGAGTGGTGCTAAAACACAGGTTCAATATGTGAACCCTGGCACGTTTTTATTACGTAGATATTGGTACTTATTGCGGTTTTTTTTATTACGTTGCTTCAGATACGTATTGCGGCGGTTCAGAATTCAAATATCCGGGGACTGTCGCTAAAAGTTAATGCTCTATCGTGTTGGAAATATGCCCTACACCAAATCCAGCCCTAAACCTACCCGATAGTGTTAACGAATGCAAAACTGATATAAAAACGTATCAGCTGATGCAACTGTGCCCTTTGAACTTCCTTTTAGATTTTAACTGCTTTGTCGAACCGTAGTTACAGGTGCTTCTCGTTTCCTAAGTCCGTCTCCGTACTCCGTGAGCTACCGAACAAACTTATTACCTATGAAAACCCATAGATATGAAGCTGGATGTGTGCGATGCTAACGTTCAAAAGCATCAGTTTTCAAATCTCCCAGCATATTAATATTGTTTTGTAGTCATATGATATTCTTCAAGTAATTGTGCGAAAATTTCGCTTTATTAATCGCAACTCTGTAAATTTGTGTGAAAGAGTTCATTTATTTTGAAAACTGCAGTGATATGTACTTATTGGTACGTATTTCATGTCACGCTAAAAAGTGCACCCAGGTACGTAAATGCCATGAGACCAGGTAGGCTTTTTCCTAAGTGGCTGATTCTTGCAGTGTGCATTAATATTCTAGCATGAACTGAGATCTGGTTTGCTGTTAATCTCTACCTTTGGTGAACTGTCCCAATAAGCTCTCTCTCTGGTGTATAGGCCCTTATTTCCATCAGGCAGCAGCCGAGCCAGCACATCTCCGCTCTCAGAGGCCTCTCAAACAGAAAAACGCACTCTGCATCCTTATCAAAGCCTTGTAGCGAACAGGATCGAGCTGGACCGCAGCACTGCATACACATGCATGAGCTCTCTAACAGACAGGAACATAAAAAACACAGTTGTGTTCAAACATGTGGCTGCTTTGGTGGCTTTGACAATGTAATAATACAATCATCTTAAAGACTGTTTCACAATATGACAATTTATAGAACGACACACATCCTGTCTCTTATATTTACCTTCCACAGCCACAAAGAGCTGATCACTGCTTTCTGTGGAAATGCTGTATGTTCTCCGGGCTACACACTGAGGACCTGACGTATCACAGTATAATCCACAATATAAACCTTTAATAAACATTTTTATATTTACACGAGAAATTATATAATGTATCTCAAACAAACTCCAAGCTATTCCACTAATCATAAATAAAAATATATTGAATTTAAAAATCTAAACAGGGATGGAAATATTTTTGAATACTCCTTTAAAGATTAGATGACACCAAAAAATTATTAATATATTAAAAGTATTATTACATTTATTTTTAAACCATTCTAATATGCTGATTTGGTGCTCAAGAAACATTTCTTATTATTATCAATATTAAAAATGATTGTGCTGCTTAATGCTTTTGTGGAAATATGTTTCTATTATTATTATTCATAAAGAAAAAAAAATGTCTTTACTACATTTCATTCAGTGTCTGTCTAATTTTCTGTTTGAAGAGTTATTACAATTTTTGTTAAACATCACCTTTAAAGGTTATTATTTTTAATACAATTTTCCCTCATGAAAAATAGTCTAATTCTTTACATTTATTATATGTTTTATTCACCTCGCAGTTCTGGTCTGGCAATAATACGAAGTCTTGTGACTGTTCTCAGAACAGACAGTTTTCCCAGTCTTTCATTGTCTGTCTCGTTCCATCCAGGTCCTCCATCCTCTCCTCTTGTCCTGCCTGTATCCTGGAGCACAGGAGTGAGGTCCTGCGTGTCTGCAGTAGGTCTAATCTGGCTGTGGAAAGCTCTGAAGAGCATGTCAATGTGTTTCTCCCTTTCCAGACCAAACGGAAGAGGCTGAGTGGTCACAGATGGCGAGGCCTCATTGAGAGAGAGAAAACACAGGAGGTAAAAACAAAGCATATAAAAGTCAAAGTAAATATTTGTCAAATGTCACTGAAAATCAGTGTGAACTGACATGTGCAACCCATTTTATTTCAATAATATAATGGGGGTTTTTCACATAAAACAGGAAATTCAGTGTGAAAAGTTATAGGGAGGGGTGAGAACGCAGCCAGACCAAATGAGATTTTACTAAAACATTTCCCATTCTACTGTAGCTTTCTAATAAATCTAATGAATTATTGGAAACTATGAATATTATTGGCAAATTGTTTATGTTCCTCATTTGTAAGGCACTCGGTATAAAAGTGCCTGCATGCTATATGAATAAATGTACATGTAATTTAACAATCAAAAATGGCAAAGACTCATTTTTTACACTATAAGACAGAAGAGCAAATGTCAATTTGACTGTAATAAAAATATTTTTAATACAAGTTTTAAATCATGTCTCTTTGTGAAAAGCTTTTCATAACCATAATTTCATATAACAATGTATTTATGCATTATATATCCATAAAAATGAAAACAATAATATAAAAAGAATACAGAAAGTTATCAATAAAAACATTATTCAAATGATTTAACTGTACTTAAGAACATTTATTTAATAGCCTAATTATATTCATGCATTATTATTATTTATATTATTTAATACCATTTATACATGATTGCATATGCTAATTATTTAAAATATATATCAAGATTAAGACTTCTACACATCAAAAAAGAAATACATTAAGTTAATTTTGATTCAGTAATAATAAAAATAATAATAACTGACAAATTACTTCTCTTTTCATTCTACTCTGGATTTTTTTTTTTTTTTTTTAAATCAAAAGTTTGTGATTAAGCCATAATTTGTTGTGCAACTATGCTGGACACCTTAAATGGATAATTTACCCAAAAATAAAAATTCTTTCATCATTTACTTTCATGTTATTCCAAACCTGTATAAGTTTCTTGTTCATGTTGATCGCGAAAGAAGACATTTTGAAGAATGCTGCAAATGCATAATATGGGAAAAAATACAATTGAAGTCAATGGCTACTAGCAACCAACACCCTTCAAAATATATTTTTTCGTGATTAGCAGAAGAGTTTGGAACAACTTGAGGGTGAATACATGATGACAGAATTTTTGGGTCAACTATCCCTTTAAGACTTTAACCAATATGAATTCAGCTGCTAATTAGACACAACAGTGAAAGAACATATCCTACCATTTGAGGTCCTGAGGTTTTAGGAGCTGCTGTGCAGGTGCAGTAGTGACGGGATAAGGGTTTCCTTAAATGAGAAACAGCTTCCAGACAAGCTTCAAATACTGTGTTAGTAGTTGTAATGCTACTCCTACACTGAACACCCCCCTCCTGCCTTGCTCTCTCCTTCCCGGATCTGGTCTTTGTCAGACAGAAAAGTAGCAGTCAGCCATGTAATTAAGATCCTTCTCAAGATAGTGGGGGGTAGAGGAGTGACATTACCCAACCTGAAACAATTCACATGATTTCATGCAGAAGATCATCATTTACGTGAGAGAAGGTTTTTATTTTCAGGAAAGCATCAACTGTTGAATCACCACACAAAATGAAAGCTGATAAAGAAATTGACAAAGCAAATAGCATGACCTTCATAATCATCAACATCTTATCAAAGATCCAACCAACTCTCTTCCCTGGAGACCTTCGATCACTTTTGTTGGCCTGTAGCATTACTAAATTGAAGTGCTGAGAGCTCCTTTAGTATAGAACAATCTGATGGCTTTTTGTCTCCAGAGCATCTTCAACAAAGTCCTCCAGACTTCTGCTGGGGTTGCTCTGAGTCTATCATTTGGGTTTACACTTGCGTTCAGCCTGTGATGTCTCCAGGTGAGATTTCAGGCAGGTATTTTTTGGGGTCTCCAGGGAATGGCTGAGATGGTGCCTGGTTAAAATGTCCCATCAGGAAGATTCCGATGGTGCCCAGTATAAACAGCAGTGCCATGACGATGAAGCACATCCTGTCAATCACCCTGGCAACCAGAAACCATTCTTCATTTTCCTGCAGAGCGAGAAGAAAGGATGACTGGAATTCAGACGTCAACACCAGTTTTTCTGAGATTGCAAGGTTAAACCCTAACACAAACATCTACTGTTCTTGTGTAAATCGGAGACACATTCAGCCTCATGTTTGGAGAATTCTGGAACAGCCACTCACACTTTGAAAGTCATTTTGGTGCTTGGCACTTTCCGCAATGTGTTTACAGGAAGACACACACTGCTGCACTTCTGGTGACGCTGAAGCCAAACTGAATTCCAGATCCTGTGCCGTGTTCCCTCCCAGACTGTTTTCTGAGGTCAGACCACAAAAGAGCAAATTTAAGGTCAGAAACCACCTTATTAAAAATTGCATAGTTGTATTTAACATGCAACATTTGAATTTATTATTATTATTAATATTATATAAAAAAATATATAAAAACAAGTATTTTAAATATATATTAAAACATTATATTAAAATATATCATTTATGGTTTATTTAAAAAAATATTTTTTAAAGGATATAAATTTTTATTTTATATTTTGTAATATTTTTGACAGAAGTCTTTTATGCTGCATCAAAAATAAAAAAAGGAAAAAAATATATATTTACAAAACAGTAATATGTTGAAATATTTGTACAATTTAAAATACATTTTAAGATATTTTAAGGGGGGTGGTTTACTTGGTTTTTTCTAGGCTTGATTGTGTTTATGGGGTGCAGTCTAACATGTGTTCACGCTTCGTTTTTTTAAAAACGCATTATTTTTCATATAATTTACCTTTATTCCACACGGCTCTGTCCCTTCTCTAACAAACGCCTCGATTATTTCCTGGTTTTATGAAGCCCCTCCCTCAGAAATACGTGATGGGCTCTGATTGGTTAGCTGGCTCAGTGTGTTGTGATTCACTAAACCGCCGAGCGTGCGTCTAAATGTTCCGCCCCTCAGCTCAGCTGCATGTGCTCCGGTTGTATTGTAAACAATGGCTTCGTCTATATTGCTTATCAATTTGAGCCCAATTGACCATATGCACAGAGCTCTATTTAGAACTTCCGGATAAAGATAAGCCAGCTCGTAATATTCCAGTGGAGCTCATTTTATATGTGCTATATATAGGTAGAGACTCTCACAGAAACATCTCCTGCCTCATTCTTATCAGAAACTGAGAAACAAAATAATTGCAACATTGTAAATAATGATTGTGGAATTAACATACAGACAAATAAACACTATCATAACTGTTTAGGCAGTTAGGTTAATCTCTTAAACGACGTAATGGTATTCTCGATTAATCAATTTCTTACCTTCAAAGCCATGAACACATTTTTTAAATCTTATAAAATTTTAAGCCATTTATTGTTTCTCAACTCTGTGTGGTAAAATTCCCATTATTAAAGGTTCCATTTTCATTCATGAAGACAACGAAGAAATATGCTAAAAACGAGTCTCGGCGAAAAATAGACTTTTTAAGATGAAAATGAAATTACCGTTATAACCAAGAGATAGCAGTATAGGATCACTCATTGGCTGCAGCTGCCATTTCAACTTAGTTTTTCACGTCTTTTGATTTATTATAAAATAAATATTATAACAAATTTAGTACTTTGTCGCACTGAAGTATAAAGTAGGCTATAGCAAGTGCAGGAAGTCACAAATTCACAGTCAAATACAAATTAAATAAGTTGGTATAACAAATAAATAATGCATTCAGTATTTTGAAATGTTTAGATTTAATTTAAATAACTAGGCTACATCGTTTAAGTTTTATCCAGCACAGACCTGTAGTTTTGTTAGTCTGAATTTAGTCTGAATCACTTAATGCTCAGCTTTATTTTGACATCGGCTCGTCAGGTGATTCATTCCGTTGCCGCTGTCAAACATAACAATTACTCGCGGCATGATTTAACGGATTCCCTCGCGTAAATTTAACATTCGCATTTTGTCATTCCTGAAACGGAATATGTGGAAGTTTGGTCATCTTAGACAAACAAAACTTTTCTCCTAAATGTGAATGGATTATGTAGAGAAACCGAGAAAAGGACGCTGTTCTTACGGCACAGTACACTTGACCGGAAATGACTGAGCTGGCTTATCTACAACCAGGAAGTAACTGTGCATAAGGTCAATTGAGACGCAGAGGATATTAGTGAAGAGGATTGCGCAGAACCTGTGCAAGCACGGCTCTTAATGGTATGTTTATTTGTTTGTTGTCTCATACTTTTAGATAGGCTGTTATTATGCTACTGCTTCTGTTAGCTTTTAATATACGGTTTTATTCTGATTAAAGCTTTAATACAGTACGGCAACCGCACACGCATCCATGTAACGCTTCTCATTGCTATGTGAAAATGTATAATTGGAACAGTTTGTTGGAGCTGATCTGACGATCTGAATATGAGAGAGAGAGAGAGAGAGAGATGCAGAGCAGGGCGTCGCAAGGAACAGTATTAAGAACGGCTGTTTTAGAACATTGATTTTGAAACTTGTGAATCCATTAGAATCGTTAGAAGACAGAATCGCGATTCATATATGAATAGATTTTTACATGCACTCCTAGTTTTCTCTTCCTCTTCTCTAAAGCAGCACAGCATGGCCTCGCCCAGTGTTGCCAAACCCCTCCCTCAGAAAATCTCTAGAACCACCCTCAAAAGTCTCCATTTTTCAAAAAAAGTCGCCAAATATGAAAAGAAAGTAAATACAGGTAAATTTGGTAAAGGTAAAGGAAAGTAAATATATATCTACTTTACAAATGATGACAGTATAAAAAATATAACAAAAGATGAAGTAGGCCTATAACAAAAAAATCTGAAGTGAAATTAGGAAATGCTTAGGCCTACTTGTAACTCTACAGGACGCATTTGAATCAGTGAATTCTGAATCACAAATTCCAAGTATGGGTCACTTTCTTTTCTTTCTTTCTTCTTTTCTATTACTACAAAATAAGTGCAAAATACTGCATCCCAGCACACATGACACAATGATGCACTGTGTCTCTCAGTATCTGGTTGACATGATTGTGCATGAATTGTGGCATATCTTTTGTGTCTGTGGTTAAAACAAGATGTTCATGCACTGATGTAATATTTTTTCTCCACCATCTTGATGCTTATAATGCTGTGTCATCATGTCTGAATGGCAGATGTACTGATGTGTGTTCACTGCGCAGACTCATTAGGCGCGTTCCACTTTAAGCGGCGCTGCTCAGAATGGTCAGTGTATGACATCAAAGTACCGCGAGAGCGATAAGACAGCAGACGATCCTATGCATTCAAATCGCTCTCGCGGTACTTTGATGTCACTGACCATTCTGTGCAGCGCCGCTTAAAGTCGAACGCACCTATTGGCATGATTGAGAGCAAACGTGAGAGGTCACGGGCCTAAGGTGTGGCCAAGTAAAAAATTTAAAATCTCCAAAAAAATCACTATTTCTATTTAAATATAGCTAAAATAGCTCCTTGTCGCAAAAAAGTCGCAGCAACAATGAGAAAGTAGCTAAATTTGGCGACAAAATCCCCAAATTGGCAACACTGGCCTCGCCCCCTTCCTTACATGTTCCCGAGGGCGGGGTTTATCTGGGTCAGTGACCTATCAGACCCGGGAAGTAGTTCGTTGTAGTCCCTTACCAGCCGTTTTTGTAGGCATTAAACTTCCAGAATTTTAAAAGATGATATCTCTGTTTGCATTGAACTTTCAGTGCTGCAACTTTGCAGATATTGTTTATGCTCAAACAGCAACATTACACACTAACTAACGTTAAAAAAGTGAAATTGCAATAAACCACCCCTTTAAGATATGCATGGCAAATCTGAATTTTCAGAAGCCATTACTCGAGGCTTTTTTTCTCAATGTTGAAAACAATTGTGACCCTTAATATATTTGTGGAAATTGTGATATACATTTTAGAATTCAAAATGTTTTCCAACCTTATAAATGTCTTATCTCTACTTTTAAGCAATTTAATGCATTCTTTCTGAACAAAAGTATTTATTTCTTTCCAAAATAAATAAATTAAATTAAACTTACCAACCACAAACTTTTGAATTATAGTTTGTTCATAATTGTTAACTCACGTATTTTCTCTAAAGTGTTCTTCAGCAGCCCCTTTCTCTCCTTCAGCCGACTGAACATCAGCTCTGAGCGTGCTGTTCTGAACATGTATTCATCAGCCTTTGCTATTAATCCCAAAGAGCTTCGTCTCCTGCGGCGAAGCGGGGTGCCGTTGCCCAGGGCAAACAGTTTAAAATCCCCTTCCTCCTGCTCAGGTGTCCAGCGCTGCATCGTCATCCTCAGCAGACGAGGAAGGATGTTCAACAAGACCTGAGTAGCCCCAAAGTGGAGGGAAAATTGATTATAGCTTAAAGTGTAATAACTTTTTCATTATGTCCTTATGGATCGGACAAAAAGCATAAAGTAAAAATGGTTAGATAGTTCTGTTGTACCTTTCTGATGGTGTTGCTCATGGGGTGTGTGTTTGGAGTCCGCAAAGAAACGTTCAACACCACCACACAGTTCATCACAGTTATTGTGGTCACCGACATCACAAACATCAGATACCTGCCAAAAGAACACAAAGTTCTCTAGAAAATGTGTGCTAGAAAACACAATAGTGTATGTAAACTGTTTTATCTTATGTTGCACACAATGAATACAAGTTTATCAGAAACTGCTGAAAAGATGAAGAACTCACTTTCCGATGAGAGGAACAGCTTGGGAAGTTTCTGGCACTTTCTTGGCAATAAGGAACAGGAAGACAGTCTGACCAAGCAGGATTGCAATGGTCATAGTACATTTCTGTCCTCCAGCTATTAAAAACAAACAATCAATTTAACATAGGCTACTAATCACGAACATACTGATAAGAGACTGATTAATTTCATAACTAAATGACAGGTTAGGTTAAAGTGATTGTCTTACTGCAAAAGTAACTAATTCACTTCATTTTGATTATCTTGATGCAAATTAGGTCATGTTTTTCATTGATAAAGACATTTAATCACAAGTTTCTCCTATCGTCCCTAGTGGTCAATGGCTCTGGATGATACTATCCACACTTCATGTTTAGTTCCTCCAAAAATCCCTCTACATTTGTAAGAACTTGCTATTCTAGTCTATTGGACATCAGCCACGGTGACATTTGTTAGCATCTGCTTTGGAGCCTGACCTTTGGCCGGCAGGAAGTAGACGAGCAGCCCAAGAGATGAGAAGAGGACACAGGGCACAATGATATTGATGACGTAGAACAGCGGTTTCCTCTGGATGACGAGGAAGAAGATGATCTCCTGGTACTCCAAATCATCTGGGCTGTATCGCTTGTTCACAACCTTCTTAGCAGGGCGGTGCTTAATAACCCATTCCCCATTCTCTGACCAATCACAGAATAAAATGCATGTTAATGAACATTATGATTATTAGTGCTTTTTGCTGAGACAAGCATTAGCCTACTGTACTCATCCTCAGGGTTAGGGATCTCACCACATTAAACTTTGGTAAACTGGTAGTGAGAAGAAAGAATATCCAGAATTCAGACATCAACACATTTTTATGGGGAAGTTAAAATGTGTTATTACTTTTCTAAATAGACTAATTGTATTTATTTGTATTGTACGATAAAATTGCCAAAAGAAAAGTACCACTTTTGAGAACCTCAGCAGCCACCTAAAACACCACAGTAATGTTAAATGCATAGAAACAATTGTATGTACATTTTTGTTTTTTTTTACCTTGAAATATCAGTTTCAAAATATTCTGAAGGTACACTGACTTCTAATGAGGCAAATAGTTTCTGTTTTTTCTTCCACGCTCCCCCCGAATGTTTGTTCTGGGAGTATGTACGTTTGGTGAGCAGGAAAACGGCGGATTGATTTAGGGCAGCAACAAATGCACTTGTACAGCTATTTACTGTAATTATGACAGTGATATATTTACAGCAGTGAATTCCACTCACTTACTGTAACTATAGGGGGCTCCAAAAATACACAAAACTACATAAAATTGTTGCAGTCACATTTTTACCGCCTTTCAGTGAATCTTTGCTGTGGAAATCCAGTCATTTCAATCGAAATCCACGAGGGTGAAAAATTTCTCCATGCAGATCTCAAGTTGAAATATTTCTAACTCGAACTCGCCATGATTAACAGAGAACTGCTTGGTTTGAAAAATGTTTCAGCACCTTTAGAATATCTTCACCACATGCACTGGAAAACATTCCAAGTAATGCTCAATAGCTTTTGTGGTGCTGAATTTACGGTAAAACAATTCAAGTAAAATTTATATAGCACTTATCACAATACATATTGTTTCAAAGCAGCTTTACAGATGATCGTGATGTTAATGTTTATAAAATCTTAATATCATGCCTTATAGTCACATAGCATAGAGCTGGGCCATAATATAGTTTTCCTTTTTGTGATGATACTAGCAATCAAACTGTTGAGATATGCTATAGGCCTTGTATATATTGCCCTACACAAGTATATCCTACTTTACATAAAGAACATGGGTGATACATATAGTTACATTTTGTGATCTGACATGGATAGCTGTTTGGCAAGTTGACTGTAATTTTAGCTAATGGCCCAGTTTCACAGACAGGACTTATCTTAAACCAGGACTAGGACTAGCCTTAAGCCTTGTCTGTGAAACCGGAGGATTGTTTACTAAGCAGTTATGTTTTTACAATTCAAATACCACCCAACAACTATATTTTACTTTTTTTTTTTTTTTTTTTGTCTTGATGGTAAAAAAATAATGTGATACAGTTTAGCACCAGTAAAAGCTTCTGGATCAATCTCAATCCACTCCATGGTGACGTTGTCTTCGTCTGACAGCATCAGTTTAATTTCATTGGCATTATACGTCTCCGACCTGCCAAAGTAATCAGAGCGAAAGCCAGTATAAAGCTACTCCTACTATTTCCATGTATCAGTCAACACTGTCAAGACAGATGGATCTGCCGTACCTGAACACCATGCTGCAGTTCTGCCAGTCGAAAGGGAAGTAGTTGACTTTGATGGCACAAGAGCTTTGGTAGATGGCAGGGGGCAACCAGACCACGCTACCATCAGGATCTATCAGAGCATTAGTGTAGAGCGCCACCTCAAAATGCCCATCCACACTTCACAAACACAAAAAAGGTATTTTACAGGTCACACTTGATGGACTAAAATACTCAGATTTGCAAATTTCAGACTAGTTATCTTCATAACTATAAACTACAAGATAAATGATACAGTTTATCTTGAAGATACAGTTGAGATGATGAGTTTTACTGCAACTTTTTTTTTTTTTTTTGAGTTTAGATTCTGCCTGGATAATCTGCATAGTCAAATTAATCAATAATTTAGTCTCTCACTTGTTCTCCAGGCCGATGTCAGGCAGCCAGATAGCTTTAGAGGGAAGACGCATGCGTGTGATGTTCTCATAGACCTCAAACCCTGTCCTGTTAGCCCAGCGGAGTCGATAATCATGCCATTTCTGGAAAGAGAGAGAGAGAGAGAAAGAAAGAAAGGTATCTTGCTCTGAAATCACTGTTTACCGTACATATAAAAAGATGTGACACAGATGTGATTATTCCTACCATCTCAATCCAAACGCAAGTAGTGAGGGTCTCTTCTTTCTCCTTCTGAACATGAAGAAAGGATGATAAACCATAGAGTTACAAATTGCACACATATTTACCTTGTGTATACACACACATGCAGAGCTTTACCAGAGAAATGAGGTTTGTGAGGGTCATCTTGATCTTCACATCAGTGATGTCACCATGGTTCTCCATAGGTCGTATGTTCTTGTTGTATCCCACCATTAGATCTCTGTGCAGAGATCCTTCTAGATTACAGAACACATCTGAAACACACAGCATACCATGCCAATTCTACATTTTATTATTCATCAAAAAAAGTTACAAATAATTAAATAAATTAAAATTGTTTACTTAATTTAAATAAGGAAAATTTTTCCACAGAATTAGTAAAGATAATTAGAAAAAAACATAAAATTTGAAAATGTTTTATTGAACATTAGTGTTCACTGTAAAAATTATTACTGTGATTAGTTATCACAACTTTAGCACGAAGTAATAATTTGTTTTTATAAGTTATAAATTGTTCGTGCTTGATTATTTATTTGATTAATTTAATTTAGTTTAACATATCAAATCATGTGGGATTCAAAGAAGATAATGAAACAATTTCAAGAAAAATATTTCACATTTCATAATATTTCATTTTAAGATTGTAAGGTAAATTACAAAACACAAGATGTGTTTTGCACACAATAATTTGGATAAAATATGAAAATCCAAAACTGATGTCATAAATGCTCTAAATGTTCTTAGATTAGTTTAAAATAAAAGCTATTTATTTCCATAAAATTTAAGTTAGTTCTGGGAAAAGTGCAGTTTGTGGATTTTCCAGTGTGTGGATTTTCTTCATTTAATTTCAAGTTTTCTGTTTTGGTCCTGTGCCTGTTGGAGATGTTTTGGATGTTCATATTTTCCCCCTCTTCTATTACGTAATGTAATTACATTAATTTATGTATTAAGTGTAACTTATGTCTAAATACCCGTTAGGGCCACTGCATTGAATCCTAGGGTTCAACATTTTGTGCTATGAGTTTTATGTTTGTTTGTTTTTCCAAATTCGTTTCAGAATTGTCTTCTTGCTGTCCTTTAGTCTTAGTCTTAGCCTTTACATCTTTTCAGTTAAAAAAATTTTTTTTTATTGTTGAAGCAGATATATGTTTATAGACATGGCAAGCTTTTACTGTATGTAAAACTCGTGCAAATCAACAAGGATTTAACACCCTATTTAACACCTTGTTTGACAGTTTAGCATGCTGACACTCCATTCTGTAACTTTAACACTTCATAAAGACAATATGTGAACATGAAAAGTCCAGTGGTGCTATAAAGGATTTGTCCGCCAGAATTTCTTTTCAATTTGCTTTCTACAGCATATTGTTTATAACGGTCTACATGTGTTGAACTGGATTAGTTCACTCAATAGCTGGATTTCTAAATAAAGCTTTAGAACAAACCCATGGTGACCCACTGAAAACTTCATAATCCATGTGACTTTGTGCATCACAAATCCTCAGAACTCAGAAAAACATATTGTATTACCTGAGAATAAGAATGATAGAAGCATCCATAACCAGATGGTTTTTGTAGAAGAGATTGGATCCATGTCTAATATCCTCAGAGCAGCATTAGTGAAGAAGGACTTTCCAGCACCTGGTCAGTGTGTGTGTGTGTGTGTGTGTGAGGGAAACACAGTTGTTTAGGAATGGGAAGGGTTACGGGAAAAATAGGTGTGGTTCCAAACTCGAATCCTCATTGTTATTTTCAGAATACCCACACAGTATGTACCCATACAGTTCCACACATTGTCAGCTGTCACTATACACACATGCACACACACACACACACACACACACACACACACATATCAAAGACCTCAAAGCGAGGTCACAGGAACTAGTTGTATTCTCTCTGTCTGGTTCTCTCTGATGTAAAGCAGAAAGATAATGTTTCAGTATTTCCCTCAAGTCAGTGCACAGATGGTGTCCCAGGCATGATTTGTGGAAGGACAGCATATCAGCTGTCATATGTTCATCTCTGTCTAACGATTGTCGTCTGGGGAGACAAAGAGGGTCATAACACCATAAATTCCTTCATTTACAAATTGGGAAGTTGGCTTTGCTTCCAATCTTGAGGTGTTTAGTGAAGATTTCATGCATGTTTTATGCATGAATAGACAGTTTTCTGGAATGTTTGAGCGTGTGAGCAGATCTGTGAGCTGTACTGTGGGTCAACGGGTGCTAATGGGGATCATATCCTCTAGTGTATTATTTTAAACCTAATGGCATCTCTTAGGCATAAACTTGTGACAGCTGTCTTGGCGATACATCAAATGAAAAACTTGGATACTTGTCAATTTTTTCCAAAAAAAGTCTGACAAAAAAAAAAAAAAGTTGAAGATGGAGTCATTGTCTTTTTTTAGGGAAATAAAAATGGTTTTGTACGAGTCATTAAATCATTCACTCAGCTGATTTGTTAAAAACACAGATTCATTAAAAAAAATAAACATATACTGAAAAAGTCTTTATGAATAAGTCATTCAATCATTCACTATTTGGAGAAAAGGTTGTTTCTGCTTTGGATGTTTTTGGAACTATTTCAGGTAGTGGAACAAATAAGTAACTAATACTCTAAAAAGTAAGTCACTCAAAATGATTTTTACAGAACTTGTACAGCAGCAATTTCAAGCATATGAGCTGAAAATCAGAATGGATATTATTGCCTCATAAGCTGGTTCACCTGGTGTCCAGTGTAAATGAACAGTTCAAACAAACAAATAAATATAAAAACAGACGGAGAGACTAACCAATGAATGCATGATGGGGATTGATGGATGGATGCTTTATTCGACATCCTTTGATTAAACTACGAATTTCATGTGTAAAGCTATCTGAATAATTGTAACAAGGGATTGTAATATCTGATCATAGACAGAGAGTTCAGAAATGTCATGTGTTACCACCCTGTACCATTACAATCCTTCACCATTGAGTGTTGGGGTTTATTTTTAACGCTTTGGAATTTTGGAATGACGGATTCTAGACTGGTTGTTTGTTTGAGGATCAGAGATTCAGAGCTTATTAATACAAAATCTTTCCATATAATTCCACTCGAATAGAATAGAATAGAATAGAATAGAATAGAATAGAATAGAATAGAATAGAATAGAATAGAACAGAACAGAACAGAATATAATAGAATTGAATCTGGTAGCACTGTTGACTGAGATTTGCAAGAAATGGATTAAATTAGAATTCTAAACTAGAGTGTGAGAGGAGCTTGTTCATCCAATCCTGTCAATCATTGCGCAATAATATATCAACAGCTGTTTGCATCACTTCTGTGACAGTTCATCTCATGCATTAATTCTATCCATTCATAAGTACAGGGGAGCCCAAACTGATCCACAACTCAAGGATTCTATAAGCATGCCAACCTGTGAAACTACACTGAAAGTGATTGGCACTGAAAGTGAATTTACATTGCTCTGAAGAAACCACTTACGATTGCTTTTTAAAGGTGGAACAGACAATGAGCTGCAACTGTCAACTATCAAGTATGCAGCATGCCATTTCTCAGTGTTCTTTTAGGATCCTCCAGAATCTTTAGTGCTCATTCTGAAACCCAGAAGATTGACATCAGCTCCAAATAAAGAATGAGAATGACGTTTGTTAGTAATGTAGGGACACCTGTCGCGGAACAGCACAATTAACACAATTCCCGTATGCTCAGACATTAAATCTGAGCCAACAAAAAAGCCCCCCTGAGTTCTCCAGTGCTGCTTCCTGCTGACAGAGATGTTCAGCTGTCATGAACTGACATGAGCATAGCAAGTGCAGTTTCAGTGGAGGTGAACAAGCCTTTAAATAAGGGGATTTCTCACAGCAATTACTTCCTTTTCCCATCTAATAAATCTGAAATAGAAATGGTATATGAGAGTTAGCGGTAGTGCAAGGATGTGAAATACACACCTGGAAAACAGAGAAAGGGAAAGGAGGAGAAGGGGAAGGAGCATAAAGGAGAAAAGATGGGATAAAGGGTGAAAAAAGAAAGGAAGAGGGAGGGAGGTTAAAAAAAAGTGAAAGTGAATTGCTCAATTTAATTAAAAAAATATATTGTAGCTTATATTGTATACTACAATGCCATTTTTTTCTACTATAAGTACTACTATATTATAATACATTCAATTGTACTTATTATTATACACATTATTATATCAACATACTGTTCATATACTTTATTCATATATACTGTATGTACGTGTGTATATATATATATATATATATATATATATACACACAAGTAATTTAAAAAAGAGTTCCTGACAAGCTCATGAGGACAACATTTATTTAAATATGGTTAAATCTTTTACTCCATTTCATTTTTTATCTTTGTTTTCATATAAAAAGTACAAAGAAATACAAATAAATATATAACAAACATCAAATATAATATCTGTACAGTTTGCAGCTCAGACAGGAGGATCAACCTCTGTCCCTGTGAAATAAGTTAAGTCAGGGTGGACATACAGTCACCGTCAGTCCAGTCTCAGTACGCAGTGACCAACTGAGATCCTTCATCCTCCAGAAGAGTCAGCTGTCCTGTGATGACTCTAGAAAGGAGGTCCCATCCAATCATTTCCATAGCAGCAGGTCACATTAGAGAGTTTAGGATGTAATAACGTTCAATGTTGGAGACGCCATTTCAGCTCGAGTATCATTTCAGCAGCATACGTGACTGTTTTACGTTTTGAGAGCATCAATGGCGACGGCAATGATGCGTGGCATGCTGCGATAGAACGCCTCATTCTCTAAACCCACCAAGCTGTAAAAGGTCAAAGGTCGCCCACCAACAGTGGCCTTGATCCGTGACTGATACAAACCACGTTCATTCTTAGAATTCAGGTCAACCAGCACCTGAGATGATGAAAACACACAAAGAGATACACACAGAATTAAAATACAATACTACACAAACATAACATACATTACAAACGTTTGAGGTAAGTAGATTTTTTTTGTTTTGTTTTTTATGTAGATTTTTTAACAAAGGTGGATTAAATTGATCAAGGTAATGTAGAAGGCATTTATAATACTTTTTGTATTTTGAACTTTCTACTAAATACCTAAATATTAAGCAGCACATCTGTTTTCAACATTGATAATAAAAAGAAATGTTTCTTGAGCAGCAAATTTGCATACTAGAATGATTTAGTAATGACTGGTGAAAATTCAGATTTGCCATCACAAGAATAAATTACATTAAAATATATTAAAATAGAAAAAAAAGTTATTTTTAAATTGTCACATTATATTTCAGAATATAACTTTTTTTAAACTGTATTTTTAATCAAATAAATGCAGCTTTGGTGAGAATAAGAGACTACTTTCAAAATTACAAAAACTAACAGACCCCAAACTTTTAAACAGTAAACTTCTGCAAATGTACACTTGTATGATCTGTTTGTCTGTCAAAACATGTACATAAGTATTAGATTTTTTACTGGTCCCACTTTATATTAGGTGGTCTTAATTACTATGTACTTACATCCAAAAATAAGTACAATGTACATTTTGTTCATATTGTATTGCAAAGCATTTTTGCTGCTATTGAGGTGAAATTCAGGTAAGGTTAGTGACAGGTTTAATCACTGTAAAAAGTGATAAGTTGACTTAACTTAAAAAAAAATTAGGAAACCCGTTGCCTTAAAATTATTAAGTACATAATAATTAAAAAAAAAAAAAAAGTTAAGTGACTTGACAATTCAATTAACTTATTTTTTTAATTATCATTTACTTAAAAATTTTAAGGCAACGGGTTTCCTCAATTTTTTTAAGTTATGTCAACTTATCACTTTTTACAGTGATAATACTGATTAATGATTAAGGTTTAAGGGATGGGTCAACAATGTAATTATAAATGTAAATACAGAAATTAATTACAGATGTAATTACATACAGGTATTTTTTTTAAGTACATGTAAAAACACGAATGGAACACAATAAGTGCATTGTATCAACTGATTGATTTAAATGTAAGTACATAGTAGTTATGGCCACCTAATATAAAGTGGGAACTTTTTGCTTGCAAATGCAGTCTAGTGTACCTTCTACGACACACACAGACTCACCTCCTGGAAGATCATGTTTATGTTGTTCGATGGAACAGACAGGATCCAGTTGTACATCTCTTTGGTGGTGCTGACCAGCTGAGCTGATTCAGTTACTCCTGAGCAAACTACAAAACACAAAGAACAAAGCCTTACAACACAGTCTTTAAAAACAGTAAATAATAAAAACTCATATTCCTTAAAATAAATCTAATATAAACCTCATATTCCTTTTCAAATCATATAATGACACAGATGAAGTTTGTAGGCTCCATAACCCATAGAAATGCTAAATGTTAATGAAACGAGAAACTGTACCTTTATCATTGGCTCCTCGTTTCTGTCGCTTGTGTGAATCTCTCTTTCTCCTCCACAGGAGCTCTGAAACAATTATTAGTCTATTAATCTGGACATTCACGGTTTAACATCATTCTGCAATACTATTGCAATACACTTGCAATAATACAACTGCACTGTAAAATAAAAAGTACTTATTATTATTAATAATAATAATAATAATTAATATATGTTATAATTAAATCATGCATTATTATTAATAATTAATAATTAATTAATACATAACAATATTAAACTTACTATACTAATATTCCTGATTGTCCGCATTTCTTTGCTTTTAAACATTAAATCATATAGCTTTTATTCAGGTGTAAAATCGCAGAGAGACCATATGACAAAAAGTGGTTATAGGCCATTCGAGGGTTTAAATTCAGTCTGAAGCTTATATTTGTATATTTGTTCAGTCATTTACACAAACACTTTTTTAAAAGTATATATGATTTGAATTCAGCAGGTGAAAAAAAATCTAGTTATTGCAGAAAAGTCCTTTTAACAACTTTTAGGAAATAAGGTTTCCTGTTATTCTTCCTCAATATTTTGGCACTCAGTTTCCCATTACTAACTCTTACTTTTGAAGAGTGGCTGTTGAAGCAGGGGCATCTGGGTAGGGACAGGGTGTTTTTCAAGCACTGAGTCAGAAGGTTCCTGGTTCTTGAGTTTCAGCGTTTGTGTTGAAGGTTCCACAGATCTGGATGTTGTATCCATATCATCCCGAGGGGGTGTCATCACCGGACGTCCTGTGACACTTCCTGTGCCACTTCTTCTCAGAGCTTTATATATCAGAGCAGTCCAAATTTCAGCTGACAATGCAGACTCCCTAGATTTGGCACTATTATCCTGTTGTTCTTTTCCAGTGGTGGGAAAGGTGAAATCCCTCTGAAACAGTTGGTGGTCCAATTCTGGTATGACAGGAATGCGCAATGATTCTAGTTTGGAACGCAGGGAAGCAATGGAGGAGCGCAGTGATCCGTCGAGCTGCTGAAGAGGTGCTTTTTCACTGTCCTCATCCTGAAAATTTCATCAAATCAAAATAGTTCATTGTTAACTAACGTCTGTCCTAAACAGAAATGTATTGAACATGCTGCTCCATCAAATCTAAAACCTTATCTAAAATTAGGGTTTACCGGTGTGAAGAGCTGTTGCTCCTGAGACAGTTCCTGTGAGTTCCTTGATTCTATGTGTTGATCCAGATCTTCAGCAATGCCTGTAAGGTAGCTCTCCCAGTCGTCCAGCAGGGGGCCCACTTTCTGGAATAGTGCTGGCCGGCCTACCTGCTCTTTGAGAATAATATGTTGTTTAGAATAATAATATGGAGAATGATGTATACAGATCTATACAGAGGCTACTTAATTTTGGAAAGCATTGTATATCCATCTTGAGCCCTGATTGGCTGTGCAAGTACAATGCAGAAAGGTTTAATGGCTCTACCTGTTTCAAGTGCATTTCTGCGTCTTCGTGGTATATGAGCAGAGCTGTACACATTCTCCACCAACTGAGGAAGAGTCTGAGTGAAGAAGGTCAGATCGACTTTATCTCTGATGTAGTCATCGGCCCTCTGAAGCAAGTCCAGCAGAGTCTGCAGGAACGAATGCAACTCTGTAGAGAGAAAGACACTGGACAGTGAGAAAGGCAGTATAGATGGAGGAAACGAAAAAAGAGTTTTCTATATTTCACTGTATTACTGTTTTTACTGTATTTTTTAATCAAAGTGCACTGCAAGTCAAGTTTGGACATACAGTACATAACTACCTTAGTAAAAAAGTAATATATTTAAAATACATTTATTTCATACTAAGTGTAGTTCAAATCTATTAACATATTCACTGACATATCGCTCGAGACTCACTGATAAAAAAATGGTAATTAAACTTTATTTGGAATGTAACTTGCACACAATGCACTTTTCTTAATATTAAGCCTAAAATGTGTTTTAATATCACTATTGATGAGGATTGTATGGTCTTTGAATAATATCGGTCTTTAAAAGCAAGATATATAGTTTAGGAAATATATAGTATACTTAACATGAAATAAATGTATTTCAAATACATTTTTTTCACTAGGGTAAATTTATGACCTTAAAGTTTAAATTAAATGTCAATTAATTTAAATTAATTGTGTCTACATACAAATTTCTTTAAAAACTAGTTTAAATTCACATTTTTTGAAAATGATGAATTGAATTTCATAGAAGTGTATGAGCGAGCCAACAGTGGCAAACATACATGTGAACTCCTTAAATGCAGTTTAAAAAGCATCCCAGAATGCACTTTGTTAAGGTGCAGAGCTAATAATTCACATATTTCCATTGCTGTTGTTTCATAGTTTGTTGACTTTACTATTATTCCAAAATCTGGAAAATTGTAATGATAAAGAATGAGTATGCACATTCAAAGTAGCACTCAACTGTATAGGTTACATTTATATTTAGTCATTTAGCAGACGCTATTAGGTTAATTCTGTTTAAATATATAATTAGGTCTTTTAATTGAAACTGTCTGGATAACTTACGGCACTTTTTAAACCGGCTTTGGCATTTGTCCTGAGCGAGACGCTGGCAGGCAGAGGGGTCGAGGGTCGAAGAACAGGATAGTGTGTAGAAGTGGCAGAGTGTGGTAAATTCTGACATCTGCTGTTCTTCAGACAGCTCAGTTGTCTTAAGCAGCTCAGGACATGTGGGCTCCCGACTCCCAAAAGACTCTGGAATTTGGAGAATGGAATGTAAAAGATTTTGCAGGGTTTGTGGCTTTTCATTGAGCAGAAAGAGTGGGAGGGTTTAAACTCACGGTGGTGGAGATATTCTTTGTTTCAGTAGTGTGTGTGCAACATGTTGAGCGACTCACTCTGTATCTCTGTCATGACCCAATCAGAGAAGGCGGTGACCCGTGTGTAAACGCCAGGCTTTCCCCTCTCCCCACAGCCATCCCCCCAAGAGGTGATGCCAAACAGCTGAAACCGTCCCGATAAACCGTCCTGGAAGATCAACGGCCCTCCAGAATCACCCTGTATACATGCAAGGAGACAGATTCTAGTCAGATGATAATGCAGATGTAGTGCTTATGAAGCAGATATGTGGTGTTCGTAATGCAAGCTAGTATGACAATGTGGCGATACCTGGCATGAGTCAATGCCTCCAGACAGGTACCCAGCGCAGAACATGGTGCTTGTGAGCAGCTCCTTCCCCAGTGCACTGCGACAGGTGGACTGAGAGAGCAGGGGCACCTTCGCCTCCATCACCACATCTGCTGAGGGTCCGTCTACACACACAAAGAGAATGAAGACAAACATAAATAAACACTTCACAGCATTTTAAGCAAACACTGTGTGATATCACTGAGCTCTTTTTCTAAATCATATGATCAATGCAGATTTTCTTACCCTCAAACAAAGAGCCCCAGCCGGCCACCAAGCAGGGCGTACCAGCCGGTGGATCGAGGTCAGAGGGCAAGCAGACAGGTGTGACCCGTTCAGACAGAATTACTGGAGAACTCAGCTCCACCAGAGCAATGTCGTTATTAAACGTCTTTGGGTTAAACTACACCAAGAGAAAAGGATTGGACACAGATGGGACACATTTAAAAATAATAAAACACTCTGTATTGTTTTTACTTCAATAAATAAACAAACACACACACAAATATATATATATTAAAAGAAATTGTTTTTATGTGTTTACCTTCGGATGAGTGATGATACGATTGACTTTCATGACCTGCTCATCAGGGTCAGTTTTTGTGAGGTCAAACTCTCCAACTACAGCTGTCCAGTAACTCTCACCGCGGCTCCTAATTGGGGAGATACATTTTACACATTCACAAAACATTTGAGTACATTCACAAATAAAAAATAACACACCGCACAATTTATAATCCTTTTCATAAAATGGTCAAAGCAGCAAAATAATAAAAGACAATGCTGTTGTTCATTACTTTTTAATGTTATGGCACATTTTAAGATTTTAAAGTGGAAAGGCAACAAGGTTGCTTGTTGAGTTGGGAAGGTTACTTTGGAAATGCAATAGGTTACAGATTACAAGTTACCCTGTGCAAAATGTAATACGTAGTGTAACTACTTCAGTTACTTTAGTAAAGTAATGTAACTGATTACATTTGATTACTTTTGGATTACGTTTCTAAATTTCTAACAAATGTTTTCAACTGTTCGTCTAATCATTTTTAAACATTTAAACTAGGCAGGGTTAACCTTACAGTAGTGCTCAACACTGATTACTGTCAGACTTTCAAAATCTTTCATCACTTGAATTAAGATTTAATTTAATTTTAAAGCACAGTCACCACAAAATCAAACTTTAGCATCTCTTTTTACTTTGAGATTGTTCTGAGGTCAAATACAGATTTAAAATCGTAAGAATTAGTTTAATATTAGCTATAATACTGTTTTTTTTTTAATCAAATGTTTGCACAGCTATGGCGGGAAACACTGGCATCTAACAATGCCTTGGAAAAAAGTTATTACAAAACTTAAAGCATATACATAAACCCAACTAGGAAATAAAAGAGTTTTCGAATAAGCATGTGTCCTATTCTGTGTCCTAAACTCCTGAATCATTGGTGTCTCATATTTTAGAGCAGTCAATGCAATTTGGGAAAGATATCAATTAAATCTGTATGTGTGTGAAAATATTCAGGTGTAATCATCAAAATTTAAAAAAGTAACTGTAATTTAATTACACATTTTCTCTCAGTAACTGTAACTGATTATAGTTACATTTATTTTGTAATTAAACTCCTTAATGCCGTTACATGTAACTAATTACTGCCCAACACTGAAGATATCCCGCTTGACATTAAGTTATTAAATTACATAGGTATGTATTTTGCAATACATGTAATATGTATTTTTTACCCAGCAAAGCAGTGGGCGGCAGTGAGGACCCAAGAGCTGTCAACCAGAACACCCCCACACATCAGAGCCCCATCCAGCCGAAGGTTCACCAGCCACGGCCAGCTGCCCAGAGGAGCAGGAGATCCCCCCATGATACGAGAGCGAGGCTGTGTCAGGTTTTGCGAGACAGAGAAACGCTGACCACACACAGCTACAGAAGGGAAGCCACATCAATAATTAGAGCTCTCACAGTAAACTGATCAAAGTCATAGCTGAAATTACATTTAAAGTGACCTTTATTATTTATATATCAGTAAAACTACAAGTTGATTTTTAAAGAAACATTTGAAAGTTCTGAGTATGTTTACATAATCCACTGAACTTTTTTATTTTGTGTGTTTTTTGCTTTACCTTGTGCTGTGGTCTGTGTGGCCGGCTCCAGGTTCTGCATGGTGTTGAGCAGACTGCACTGCAGGACGCGAGCGCTGCAGCTTTCTCCCATGACTCTGACGCACAGGTCTTTGTTCACCTGTGCAGATGTGCAACGGCGTTTGTAGAAGCCACAGGCCTGACTCAGCAACCAGCTCCTCTCTCCTTCATCAGCTTCCTGCTGGGCACGAGATATGACCTCACAGCTCGGCTCTGACTGTGTGTCCTCTGGAGACGCTACGGAGTTACCACCACCATCAGCATCCGTGTTTAAAGTCAAAGAGTCAAATAAAGCGTATGTGTTCAAGCTTACCACAGGCGCCTTTTCGCTGTCCACAGTCCTGAAACAGACAGGGCACACACCCTCTGCAGCCTGCCTCGGCCTTGCTGCGGTCCGATACAGCAGCGTCTACGGCAGACAGAGCTCGGGACAGAGCGGCCTCCATCACTACTGTTCCTCTATCAGACAGCGCTGCAGAGAGAAGCAGAAACAGATGAGAGATGATCAAATCAAAGGAAAACATTAAAAGTAGGTACTGTATATGAGACATATATCCTTAAGTGGATTTGGTGTTTATGTGAATTAGAGAAGATGAACGCAATGTTTTTGTTTCAGCAGTAAAATGGTCAGATATGCATATGAACAAATACAAAAACTACAGGATAGTGGCCAAACTAACAAAAATATGTAGTAAGAATGTTTTGCTAATGTTTCCATTAAGTTTCTGAATGTTCAAAATGTCCAGATTTTTAAACATTTTCTCTTGGTTGTGTGTATGTTAAGAAAACATTAAGGTGGCCATCAGGACAAGACCATGAACCAGATGAGTCCTCTGCAAAATCTGACTTTGTTCAGCCTAGAATTAAACGGCTGGTTTCGTCTGGCCAGAGGAGAACGGAACACTATTTCAACACACTATTTCCCTGTTTAATACTGTAAAGCTGCTTTGACACAATCTGCACTGTAAAAAGCGCTATATACATAACGGTGACTTGTCTTGACTTGACTTGACATTCCATTTTATCATTGAGCAACCATTACAGTAATGCTACTTTTGAATGTTCTCTGAACAATTCTTGAATTCCGTGAATTATGTATAAATTATGTTTTTGTCCTAAGATTTTGAGAACTTTATTAAAGACCAGATGACTTTGAATGAACCTTTTATTAACATTGTTGAAGAGAACCTTGCGGGAACGTTTCCCTGTTCCCTGTTAGGCGGGAAGAAAACCAACATTTGCACAGAAAACCAACAGTCTGAATAGATTTCTTCAGTGAAACAAAATCCATTGGGAATCTCTGTACTGGCTGTGATAAAACTACAGTTATATATAAAATATCTATATGTGTGCAGTATTTTATCAGTCACGGTTTTTCTATCAGAACAAGTGTGCAAAGTCATGCTCAAAGCAGCACTAAAAACACCAAATGCAAAGTTCAAACACACCGATTCACATTCAGTCATCCGCTCTTCTCTATATCCCAAAGAGTGAGAGAGACATCAAAGCTGATTGAGATCTTAATTAACGGCCTGAACTCTGGCCTCTGTGGTGACTACGCTAAACTCCTGAACACAGTCTCACTGTGATGGCACACAAGAGTCGAGAACTGATTGTGGTTGCATTTTGGTTGAAAGTTTTTTTTTTTTTTTTGCAACACTTTTGCAACAAGATTATTGAAAAGAAAAAGTTATCACATTTCATAATCATGAAATTGGTTTAGACGTCACAGTGTTACTGCATCTTCTGGCTCTACACTCTCAGTCTCTGGGGCGGTACCTTAAAATACAAAAGCCAAAGGTACATATTTGTACTTTATTTATCCCTAAATGACACATGTTATTACCATAGCTACGTATTAGTACATAGTGTCCATATTAGTTGCTTTTGTGCCGCCCCAGTGACAGTTTTGTATCTTGCTTCTGAGAATGTAGAGAAGCAGCCAAAACAAATACCTGGCCTACCTTTAAGTGCGCTCTGGGGCATTCTGTACACCTCTCTCACCGGTGGTGGCGCCCCACCGCACCAACCAATCGCCATCAACAGCAGCAGTGACATCACACCCATGATTCCACTTCACCTGTCCACAGGTGAGTCTTCTGATAGAAAAATGTATTTTCTAACAGCCTTAAGAAGTTCCACTTAAAAGCACAGGTGCACGGACACAACGCAGCTCCTTTCGCATCAAGGCGTCCCACCTCCTGGCCGGCTTAGCTTTCGCTCACACTTCCTCTCGGAGGACCTGTTAGTGAAAGAAGCTGACTGAACAATTGAAGAGCATGGAGCAGCCCTGCAGATATATGCAAGAGCACTGGACTTCTCTCTGAGGGGGTGGGCATCAGGGCCAATGCACTCCCAGTTGAATTCATTAAGACGATGAGAGCAAATCATGAGGAACTTGCCAAGGCTGGAAATGTTCTGTGGTGAGAGAAAAAGAGGGAAAGAGAAAGAGAGCTGGATGGGTAGGGGCGGGTTGTTTGAATTCATTAACGATAGAGAGACAGAGAGGAGGGGGTGAGAGAGAACGAGAGAGGGAGCATCTGTCATTCAGCCAATCTCTGAATGAGAGCATTGTGCTCCTCCCTGAGAGTTCAAAGAGAGCGAATGTGGCGATCACAGGCACGCCGACCTCCTTGATCACTTTCACGCTTTTATGTGCTCCATTAAAATATTGTCAGTTCAGATCATTGCATCTTTCTCAGCTCAGCATAGCCTCATTGCATAAAAACATACAACATTAAAAAACAACAGTTCATCATTTGTTTACTCGTTACTGGTCGAGGGTTCGTAGAAAAGTTTGGGTTTTGCTTCCTAATGTGTTAGACAGACACAGAAGTTGCTTTCCAAATCTTTTTCGAAAACTTTTTCAGTGACATTTCAGAAAACAAATTGAAGTTCAATGCTAAAATCGAATTGGTCCTTTTTCAGTAGTTGATAGACTAGCAAGCTTTTTGACTCCAAGGCCCACCAACAATATTCAAACGTCCCATGAATTTCAGTTTTACATGATTTACTGGATAAGGATTTAAAAAAAATATTTTTTACTCACAATTTATAGCCTACTTGATAAAATATTTTACAGCTTAGAATAACTAGACAAATGTACAACCATTATAAACATATATATATATATTATAAAGGTTTTATTAATTTACATGACTTTCTTCAGGTCTAGAAATCACACTTTTTAAGAAAAATTTGTCTACCTCATATATTCAGGTTTTTGAAGTGGAAATCTTGGCTCTTTATAGAAGGGAAAAAAACTGTTGTTGGTGAATTAAGAAATTAAGAAATGAAAAAATATCTTGATTTTTAGTTGTTTTGACTTATTTCAATGCTTGTTTGTGACATTTTTATTATTGCTCTGATGTCCGAGTACAAATGCCCCAGTTCTCAAAAACCACTGAGAGATTCACATATATTACATATACGTGATAAGTGGCATCTGAGAAACTAACTTTATATTTCAAACCACTTTCCAAGTTGCTTTTGTTTTCATCACATTAACAATGATCATGGCACACTAATGACGACCAATTTCTTTTTGTCGCTTTGGATAAGTGTCTGCTAAATACATAAAACACACAAATGTAATTGTTTGTGCCATCTTTAAAATAAACACAACTTGGTTTGATATTTAATGCAATGACATTAATACAGATTTAAGTGTGTCAAGTGTGAGATGAGCCAAGTGAGGCTTAGTGGCCTGATTCATGAAATAGTAGCACATGACAATTGAACGACTGTTCTTCCCTCAAATAAGGCAGAACGTGGCAATCAGAACAAAGGGAGACATAAAGGAGCGAATGCACAGCCAGAGATGCTCTTCAATTCATCAGAGCTAATGAACGATCATTTTAAGTTGTCACATGGTATCAGGTTGGTAGCGTCTCTTTGAAGTGGACTCATGACAGGCTTTGTGACAAAGCGTGCAGAGATTAGCGAGTCCAACTAAAGGACAAGACAGGAACACTGTGTAACGTTCGTGTGCTGAGTCTGCAGTCAGGATGAGAGACCCAAATTGGAGTTATCTTTGAGCCAACTGAGCAACTGAATACAGAGAGGGCACGCGGAGCAGCAGGCCACTTTCAAAGTGCTTCACACAAGGCCTATGTGTGTAGCGACGGAGAGAAAAAGACCTACTTTGAAATACCACAGCACATGAGATAAAGTGTGGATGTTGGTCAGAAGACAGAAACAAGCTGACACATTCAAGTCATCACTGTGTGAGCAATATTTAATGGTTGTCCCGGTGAATGATGTTTTAAAATACTGAAAAAAAGAGAAAAAAGTAAACAGATCAAAAGACAGATGAAAATATCAAACGGAAAAATGGACTTAAAGAGTAAGAGTCTCCCTATCTTCCATTCTCCTCCTTTTTTGGCATGCAGAATAAAAACAGGAGCCGACAGTGTGTTCCAGGCGTTCCATGTGGCCCCTGCACAATGGTTTTGCCGTCCTACTGCCAACCGAAGCACTGAGGGATGGCATGGAGAAAAAAAAAAAGAAAAAAAAACAGGCGGCTGGTCTCCATTCATCTTTTGCCCCATTCCCTCCCTTCGCCCTGCTGCTCTCTTTGATGTTGCCTGATTAATCTGCCCTCCGCTCCCTTCGGTTTCTCTCGTCCACTTTGTGGTGTTCTGCCTTTCTCCTCCACGAACAAGATGCTGATCACAGCACTAAAGGCAAAAGCTGAATTCAAGGAAAAGTTTTGGAAAAAGGGAGAGAGCAATGGAGAACACTTTCAATGATTACAGACAACTTCATGTTAAAGCAATGTTCTGGGTTGATTATCCGTTTAGCTTTACAAGATATGTGGCATTTTGTTGATAACCTCCGAAAATTATTTTAAAAAAATCATGTCTAAAGTAATGCACTTACACAAGAGTGGAAGTGTATGAGGCAATGGATTAGGTTTAAAAGCACAAATGTACTAAACACATTCTTTTAGTAGTGAGACAACTGTGAAATGTGAAAAGCAGGTTCTGATTGAAATGTGAACAGTCTTTTGTGGATTCTTAGGTCCCATTCTTGTTTCCTTGCCTGTTTCAGTGAAGTTACTGTATCTCAAAATATTGCATTAACTGCACAGACAAATTTTATCAAAATAGTGCAATGTCAAAAGGTATAACATTTAAGTTGTGTCTATACTTGCAGAAAAGTGTATTTTAATCGTTTTTTTTAATAAAATTTAAATTAAAAAAAAATTTTTTTTTTTTAAAGAAAGATATTAATTAATTGATCAAAAAGAGACACTGAAGGCATTATAATGTTAAAGAAGATTTCCACTTCTGCTCTTTTTTAACTTTCTATTCATCAAAAAATCCTGAACCCCCCAAAAAGTCACAGTTTCATTCAAAATATTAAGCAGCACAATCATATTCACTAATAATAAGAAGTATTTCTTATGCACCAAATCAGCATATTAAAATAATTTCTTAAGGATCATGTTACACTGAAGACTGGAGTAATGATGGGGGAAAATTAGCTTTGCCATCACAGGAATAAATTACATATTAAAATACATTAAAATAGAAAATTGTCAATTTAAATTGTAGCAATATTACTGTTTTTACTGTTGCAGCTTCAGTGAGCATAAAGGACTTCTTTCAAAAACATTTTAAAAATTCTAATTTTTGAATGCGTATTGCAAGAACATTATTTTAAACAAATTTTCAGGCCAGGCCAATAACACAAGACAACATTGTCTTTATGTCGTCTACAGGAGTTAGGGGTGTGAGTTATTACTACTCACTCTCTCATTCTGCTGTAAGGACGAGCTTCACGTGTGTTGTTCGTTGAGCCCTGGATCAGTGAAACCACTCATGTCATCACAGCCTTGGGGTCTGACGCACAATTGGAGCCAATGAGAGGGCAACTTGAGTTTGTGTGAGAAATTGTCGGCTTTTTCAAAATTACAGGGGGCAACAGAGGGAGGTTACATAAAGACATGGCACACAAAAACAAAAACGACACCCAAACAAGCCCTACACAAAAAACCTGCGCAACCATAATGCTGAATTACATACAGGTATTGTGCACCAGTTATGAAACCATTTGTCTCTATTGTCTGGTGCTGAGAACAATTGAAAAGTGGGTCAGTGGGCTGAAAAAAAATCAGCTCCCAACATTTCAATTTTTTCCCAGAGAGCGTTTTCTGCGTGACATGCACGACCCCATTAGCTCATGTACCAAACTCTTTCAGAACACAACCTCAATGACGAAGACATCTGTCTGTATTAGATGATTGATTAAAAATGTCATACTTTATCTTATATTTTTATTAATTTTGTTTTTCGCTACAGTCCATTTATAATGTTATTCAAATTGTTTCGCACCAAAAAAGTCCTTTTCATGTTAATCTTAAGTCTCTTAAACCTTTTTCTACCTTCAATACAGTTTTCTGTTATAGGTCTAATACATCTAAGAGGAAGGGTTTGTATGGAAGCCAACACGGAATGAAAAAGAGACTTTATATCTCACAATTCAGATGGCATTTCTGAGAATTCTCTCGGAATTGCAAGATATATACTCAGAATTGCTAGATATAAACTCTCAATTCTGAAAAGTCAGAATTGTGAGAGATAAACCTGCAATTGCAAGAAAAAAGTCAGGATTGTGGGGAAAAAAGATGCAATTACTTTTTTTTTTAATGCGGGAACCAAAAAAAAAAAAACAGAATTGCGAAATTCAGGGAAAAAATCAGAAGTTCCGAACTGAGAGATTTAAACTTAGAATTCTGAGAAAAAAACTGTTGCAACTCAATATCAACTCAGAGTTGTAAGATGTAAACTCAGAACTGCAAGAAGAAAAAGTGGTAACACTTTATTTTATGGTTACATAAATTAGTTGCTTATTAGCATGCATATTACTAGAATATTAGCCATGTATTATTGCTAATTAAGCACATATTAATGCCTTATTCTACATGACCTTATTCTACATCCCTAATCCTACCCAATACCTAAATTTAACAACTACCTTACTATTAATAAGCAGCAAATTAAAGAATTTATTGAGGGAAAAGTCGTAGTTAATAGTTAACAAGCGTTACCTATTCTAAAGTGTTACCGAAAAAGTTTTTTTTATTTATTACATGGCGGAAAAGGGCTTCCAAAGGTTTGCCTTCAAAAGTGTTATGTTGGACCGAAGTGACGTTAAAACAACTTAAGCCAGTGTTCCCTAACAATGGTATCCATTTGAAGGATAGTGGCCTGATGCCTCCACTGACAGAATTTACTGAAGTCTGGTTAAAACAGGATTTAAAAGAAATGTCTAACATCAAGAAGATTAGAGGACAGACCCACCATCACACTCAGTTAAGACACACCTCCACTCCAGACATCATACAGTCAGTGATACGGCCACTTCTCATCTGACACTTGACTAGCAAGTGACATTAATAAAAGACTCTTGATTGATTGATACTTTATTAATACCCAAGGGGAAATTCAGATATCCAGTAGCAGCATTAAAAACAGACAACAAAGCATGCATAAAAAAATAAAAAAATAAAATTATATATAAAATAATATTTATTTATATATATATATATATATATATATATATATATATATATATATAAACATAAACATAAGGTACTAAATAAAAACAAATGAGTACATGTAAAAGTGCATAAGTGGGAATACTGGCATTAGAGACTTTATTCAGAGACAGATGTGCAAATATACAGGGGTGTTTACAATGTGTAAATATGTAATACAATACACTATAAAGATAGTAGGAGTCAAATTCCAGATATCTAAAATGTGTAAAAATATAATAAAGATACTGTAAAGATGATATGAGTCCAGTGCAAAGATAAAAATATACCCATGGCATGGGACATTACATTTATTATTGTGCAAGAATCTGTAGTGTGCAACAATCACAATGCCCATGTGAATGCAAGTGTTATGTATCCATAGTGTGCAGAAAGAGACGGCAATACTCTCCAATTCTGAGTCCATCAGTCTAAAAAGTCCATTAGCAACAGTCTAGTTCAAGTCCTGCTAACAGGGAAGAGTTGAAGAGCCGTATAGCCTGAGGGACAAACGACTTCATCAGTCTGTCTGTAGATCAGGCCAGGGACAACAGCCTGTCACTGAAGGAACTCCTCTGCCTAGAGATGGTTTGGTGAAGAGGGTGGTGGACATTGTCCAGGATGGACAGTATCTTGCCGAGGATCCTTTTCTCAGCTACAGATGTCAGGGTGTCCAGTTCAGCACCAACTACTGATCCAGCCTTCCTCGCCAGTTTGTCCAGTCGTGTGGCGTCCCTCTTCTTGATGCTGCCTCCCCAGCACACCACAGCATAGAAGAGAACGCTGGTGATGACAGTCTGATAGAACATCTGCAGCAGCTTCTGGCAGATGTTAAAGGACCCCAACCTCCTCAGGAAGTAGATTCGGCTCTGTCCCTTCCTGTAGAGGGCGTCCGTGTTTGGAGACCAGTCCAGTCTGTCGTCTAACTCCAGATCCAAGTATCTGTATGTCTTCATCTGCACCCGTGTCTCTTCACTCATGATCGAAAAACATCTACAGACACAAACAAAACAGGAAGTGACATATGTATAAAGACACTTTCAGTGCTGCAACAAAAAAAATCAACACAAAACACAAAAAAATCATCTTTTGATTGAAGTACACCGATCAGGAGAACACTGAGCGACCATGGTGTGCATGGCAGAGTTGCGAGAAGAAAGCCACTGTTCTCCAAAAAAAATAAAAAAAACTGCTTGCTAAAGATCACGTGGACAAGCCAGAGGACAATTTGAGAAAGTTTTAGTGGATGGATAAAACCAAAATAGAACTTATTGGTTTAACTGAGGAGCTATTATGTTCAGAGAAAAGAACACTGCATTCCAGCTTAAGAATCTTATCCCATCTGTGAAACATGGTGGTGGCAGTATCATGGCTTGGGCCTGTTTTGCTGCATCTTGGCCAGGACGGCCTGCCATCATTGATGGAACAATGAATTCTGAATTATACCAGCAAATTCTAAAGGAAAACATCAGGACATCTGTTTTAGAACAGAGTCTCTAGAGAAAGTGGGTCAAGACAGCAACCCCAAGCACACAAGTCATTCTAGCAAAGAACCAAGTTAATGTTTTGCAATGGCTGAGTCAACGTCCAGACCTTAATCCAATTAAAATGTTGTGGAAGGACCTAAGCACGCAATTCATAGGAGGAAACACACCAACATCACAGAGTTTAAGTGGTTCTGCACTAAGGAATGGGCTAAAACTCCTACATGTTATTATGCAGGACTGATCAGCATTTACAAGAAACTTTACCTTCAGTTACTGCAGCAAAAGGGGGTCACACCAGATACTGAAAACAAAGATTCACATACTTTTGCAACGCATAGATATGTAACACTGGATCATTTTTCTCAATAAATATATTACAAAGAAAATATTTTTTGATTCGGTTCTCTTTGTTTCAGGACTTATATGAAAATCTGATGCTGTTTTGGGTCATATTTATGCAGAAATATAGAAAATTCTAAAGGGTTCACAAACTTTCAAGCAGCACTGTAAAGGTCCTCAAAACTGACAAATTACAAATGAAAACGTAATGTAAAGGGTAATTTGTTGAGTTATGTAGTGTTAACTGGCGGTGTAGCATTTGCATCTAGTTTCTTTACTTGCCACTGCCAATTTCACACCTGTTTTCTGAGCTTCTGACAGAAGTGCTGACAACACATTGCTTTTACAAATTACATACACTTAACAAATTGTTACAGAAACAAAATAAGTAAACATCACTCATCTAATATATATAATGTATTAGAGGATCTGCGTTTTTAACTTCATAATCATGACTGGTACCACAATCAAGACGTTGAGTCTGTATTTGGGACCACCAGCCTATGCCAGCTGTGAAGGAGAGCGTTCGGCAGGATGTCAACAGCGCCTTCTACTGGACAATCACGACTATACGACTTTTAAAATTTGATACCAGTACCAGTAATCTCTAAAAGAGGTTTATTAGAATCATAAGTTCCGCAAAAGCGTGTGGCAAGTATGTAAGGGAACCCGTAGTTGATTAATTTATTAGCGAAATAAATAATTTGGGGTGAAGGCCAATAAACGTGGAGTAGTAGGCTACTTGTAAAAAGGCATGTTTCTGGTGAACCCACTGTTTCTGTTAAATCAACCAATTAATTTTAACACCCGATTTCACAATTTCGTTCGATTCTCAGTGAATCAGGCCATGCATGTTCACACAATCTCGCTGAACGGCGCTAAAGAAAGAGTAAGAAAAACATATTTAAAAAAAAACATGAAGAACATAAGCACTTATCATCAGCATTTTTTTTTCATCAGCGTTTTCCACAAAATCGGTGTAATGAAACCTCCAATAAAAATGTCCAATAAAATCTTCCAGAATTCAACACATTTGATATCAAAGTTCTTTATTGTTATTGCAACTTACAAGACTACATATCTGAAATAACCTCATGTAGTTCTGTCTTTCTTTGAGTTCAGAATATGGTTGAAAATGTTTGATGCTTGACTGTAGAGGGCCCTAAAACCTATGTTGGTATCAAAGAAAATTGCACTTGTATTGTACCTAAAATAAATTAGGCTTGAGAGTTAATCCATTGGCTATTTGATTTAATCATCTTAAATGCATTCACGCTATTTATTATTTTTTAATCAAGAGAACAGTAATGTTGTCCCTCTCACACCTTCATTGGTAATTGCAATGGTATTTTTCAGCTTTTCAGCACAAACAACACATTTATTCATCATCTTGTCTGAACTGTCATCCATACCAGATAAATAAAACGAAACGGAAGCATTAAATGCTATTCAGTCGAATTATTCCCTCTCCTGTCCTGTCTAAACTCACATGGCAAAATGGATCAGAAAGTGGTAGAGCTGTCCATGGTGCTGAACACACGAACCACCATTAGGTCATTTCAAATTAAAGTTAATATGATTATGATGTTCTGCTGTTGAATACCTCGTGCCCGCTCTTACTCATCAGACCAGTCATTCTGATGTTTTAATATGAACCTTAATAGATTTCAATTTTTCTTTTCTTTTTTTCTTGAAAAGTTGTCTCCCTCTGGTGGGCCTTTTAAGTCAAAACCAAATAAGCAAAGCAATTTCACTTTATAGAGCCTGATCAATAAAAAGTGTCACATCAAATTTTATTATTCAAATCCAGAGCAATACAGCATGCAGCAGCAGCAATTGCTGATGCAATGAGGGTCTTCAAGCTGCAGAAAAACAAGAAATAAAGCAAGCAATAGGTTAAATAGATAAATAAAAGAATTGAAATATAAAACCTAAATGTTTATGTGACCATTTAACAATTACGTACAATATATTTAGAACGTAGTTGCTCGTTTAAAGCAACTGTACGTAAGCTTTTTAGCTTGAAATGTCAGTTTCAAAAATTGTTCTGATTTCCTTCGGTGCGAATGGTTTCTGTTTTTCTCCTACGCTCCACCTAAACATCTGCTTTGGGATTACGGGAATAAAATTTCGCGAAAAGGGCGGTTTGCTTTACTGCAGCAACAAATGTCCGTGTACCGCTTATTTGGACTTTTGGCTGAAACAACAGCTACTGTGACTTTGCCTTTGTGAAAACATACATGAGCAATGAGTTGAACTCATTTTCAGCAAGCAGAACTGTTCATGTCGCACGTTGAAGCACGAAATAAAATGACAGCTGTAAATTATAGAGACTCGTATAAAATGCATTTGTCCACGCTTCCCTGCGCGTGCGTGCATGCGCGCTGTAGTGAAGTGTGGCTCGCTCTCGAGTCCCCTATAGTCCGCCCAGAGAGAGTGACAGAGAGATGGAGAGAGACCTGTAACACGCCACCGTCCGATTCACAGCAAACCGGGCTCAAATCAACCAGCAGCTCATCAAGTAAGTCAAAACTCGACGTGTACGTAAAGTGCATACTTTTATCCTTTTCAACACATAAAACATTTCAGTCGTTATGATTTGGATTATTTATTATTAATCATGCGGACCCTGATGTTATGAAATGAACATGCTCAAGTGCATGTCTACAATTAATAGTTGATAGATTTGCGTAAACTTTACTGTTGAGGAGAAAAATACAAATGAATTGATATGATGTTTATTCTTTTTTTTACCGATATGATTCTCATCATGAAAATATTCTGAATGATTCATGACACAAAGACATCGAAATTCATGTTAGCAACTTCCGCTAATCTTTTTTTCTTTTTGTTTAGTAAATTGAATTTCATGTCCCTTTTTTTATTTCTGTAGTAACTAAGCTCTAAAGCTTGAAATAATATATTTTAATTTCATTTGTGCAGTGTTTTTCAAAAGTTAATAAGTGCAAGATATACGTTTACTCAAAGTTATAAAGTCAAAAGAGTATTTAGAATCCTTTCCTTGTTTATTCAATTTTTTAATCTTCTGTTGCATGGCAGAGATATATATATATATATTTTTTTTTTTGTTCTTTTCTGCTCATTGTGGTTCACATACTACTGTATATGCACCCATTTACCCCTTTATTCAGCTTATAGGTAATATATTTTCTGTCATCTTATAAATGCAATCCCTCCTTATAGAGAGTTGGAACTTGTTTGTATTTTGTAACTGGAAAAGCTGCTCTGACTATCATGTAACTATGAAAGCACAGAATCACAAGACAGTTACTCAAAATCACCTTCATATGCTGTGGTTTACTCAGCAATGCCTCTTGCATATTAAGTCTCTCTAAGGATTTTTTATTTCTGTGGCATTGTTCCATATGCTTGATACATTTATAGGACACTGCAAAGCTTGACCATTTAAAAAAAAAAAAAAAAAAAAACTGTACAAACAATTAATCTAAATGCATTTAGAAATATTGTTTGAAACGATGTTGGCCAGAATACAAAAATATTTAGTTGCACAACATTACTACAATTCAGTCAGCAAGTCGAAGTCAAAAGTGAACCTTTAATCTGCGTAAGAGCAATTTACTCAAAAATACACACTAGTGTGGTGTTTGTATTCATGCATGCTTGACATTTAATCACAGCACAGTAAATCTCAGTAAATGGACTTAAGTCCAGGTGGCAGGTGTTAGTGCACCTTGTTCAAGGAGCACCTGAGAGACCTTGTGCACAGAACAAACATCGCTGCATCATTAACAGTGAACCCAATATTCAATATTCTCACATTAGATCAGAAAATTGTAATGCTGATAAAACCAGATTACAGATTTCAAGATTTCAAATTTGATCATCTGAATTTGATCCTCATTCCCCTAATTCTAGCATCTGTACGTCTGCAGAGACAGCAGGCTGTTGACTTGAGCATTACGCTTGCTGCTGATGTTTGTATGCATGTGCTGCTGCACTATTGACCAATCAGTTAATGTTTGACACGTACATTCCCACTGTGACAGGATGAGTGCCGCCCGGTTGCCAGGCAGCATGTGGGGTGGACACGTCCAGTAGTGTGAATGAGAGGTTGTGTCAGCTCTTAAAATGTTTCATGGTAGCTGAAGCAAATAATCAGATGGAAATTTGCTGCTACTGACTCAGAAATGTTGTCTGAGATTCGGTTTGGAAAGTTTGCCCATTTTGTACCAGCCCATTACATCTATTTAAAACAGTCTAACACTGGTGGTTTTGCAGTAAACTGTTTTAATTTAGTATCAATATTGATATTCTGTTATAGTTTTTATCAGTTTTATTTCATTCTATTTTTTTTATTTTAGGTTTTAGTTATTTTGTTGTGTGTTTTTGTCATTTTTATGATTGTTGTATTGTTTTAAAAATATGTCTATTAGTTTATCAAGTTTGAGTTATTTTAGTACTTCAAATTAGACTAAAGAAAAATGAGAATTGAGAAATGTCACATTAGCGATTCGTTGAAATAAAATCCGTTTTTTTTTTATATTTAGTTTTAATTTATTTCCCTTTTTATCATTTTAATTTAGTTTACGATAATAACCATAGCTGTAAAATTTCTGCTAAAGATTGTTCCGGGAAAACACTGCACTTTTTTTTTTTTTTTTTTATAACTACGGACAAAAGCATTACTACAACACAAAGACTGAAATTTAACCATAGACAGCTGAAAAACGTCAGACTTTCACTGTTTTTTTTTATATATATATATATCTATATATCTGTAGAAAAATGGAATGGGTACTGGTAATTTTCTGCCAGGATCTATCCATTATCTGTTAAATTTCCTTAATTAAAACACATCACTATGCAATGCACAATTTAAAATTTGGGTGAAAATTTAATACCGATCTTTTTAGATATATTAACACAGTGTTGGATGTGCTATTCTTACTGACTTTTCTTAGTGTGTAGTTGGTAAATGAACTCTCGTGACTACCAAACTCAACCTGTTAATTAAATGTAACTTATTAATTATCATGCTTAATATTCTTCTGGGATCTTATCAATAACATCCTCTTAACAAGCATAATTAGCTTATACAGATGATATTCTCTTAAGGAAAATGCCAGGATTGAAAAATCGCACCACATGGGCCCCACTTTTGCTGAAGACATCCGACATCACTTCCTGTGCAAACGGCTGCTCTCTGGGCATCACGGCTCATCTCACATATGTGAATACTGACCCTGAACCAGTAGAGGGTAAGAGATCATGCACACATACTGCAGGACAATTCAGATAAGTAGGAAAACAAACACTTGTGGTGAAAATAAATCATGTCCTCCTCACCTGCTCAGGTGTGTTTGTGTATCCTCTGGGGGAGAAGGAGGTTGTGGTGGGTTTTGAGGCAGTGGTGTCCGGCAGGCTGGTCAGTGTGGAGCTCCAGAGCCGTGGGAAGCTAGAGGACTGCTGTCTGGACTGCTGCCCAGGATCGGCGCTGCACACTCCGTGTGGTCACAGCAAGGAGTGGGGATGCTGTGGAGGAACAGGTCTGGAGATACAGTGCTCTAACGGTGAGAGTTTTAACCTGTTAAGATCCAGTTCACACCAAGAATGATAATGTTGGCATCCACACCAATGGATGATAATTTTCTGTTTATTATAGACCGTATACATCAGAGAAACAAGCAAGCAGTCATCTTTAGAATATTGTAATTGAACTTCCATTTATTTGTGGTAGCTCTGTGTAATTCTATAGCATCACTGTTGAAGAGTAATTAGCTGGTGGATTTACTTATTGTAGAGTTAATGCAAGTTATCTAGAGCCTTAATGTTTGAAGCAGATGCCACAGAAAATGTCAGCAGACCGGGAAGATTTTAAAACAAGCAGTTCTTTCATAAATTTGTAAGATCTGTGCCGTTAATGTTATAGTTGTGGTGTGGACGCTTTCCACAATTCTGACTTTTGTAAGATAAAAAGTCGCAATTACTGGTATTTTTTTCCTCCGTGTTATTTCCAACCATATTATTATAACACGCTCTAAAAAAGATGGTTCTGTAAAGATTCTTTACACCTAGTAACAGTTCTTTTTAGAACCAAATCCTCCTGAAGAACACTTTCATGCCAAAACGGTTCTTTGTGTTAGCATTAAGGGTTCTTTATTCCCGCCTTTTTGCTTTTCAAATCTGTAATTGTCAATGAGCTCAGTCATCCAAATACACAGACTGTCAACACTCTCAAGAGGTAAATGACTTCTTTCTTAAAATGTCTATAAATTTAACTTTCAAACTGTAACTGGTTTCCTACCAATCATGTCTTTTTCTTTTTTTAGTTTGTTTCAACAGAACATTATGACCAACTCTGTTCAGTTCTCTATCAAACATAATAGCTTTACCTAAACGAATGGAGGAGACACACTGTAAATCTTTTGTGTAAACTCAAGTGTGTATTTCTACCCAGTTTGTGAAGATTAAATAAGAATATTAAGGTTGGCAAGATGCAAGTTATTGAAAGGTTACATAATCAACAAAATCCAGCTAAGAAAAGCATGACAAGACATGCCATCACCACTGAGCTTGAAACACTGATCCCAGGTCAAAATGAAAGTGGAGTTTACAGTATATTCTTTGCATCATCAGAGGCTTTTGTCACTGTTCACAAGCACATGCTACAGTACATGTATTTGGCGATCTCTTAAATCTTGTGTTCTCCTTACCGTGCTTTGTATGCAGGCAGAATTCATTATTTCAGAGAGCTGTGTTGGCTCTGTGCCTGTTTTAGATGGCCCTTAAATTAATACATAGATATCTCACTTCAGGGTTCTGTCTTTCAGAGCCAACATTAGGTTTTTGAGAGATTCTTGTACGTTTTTTTTTTTCTATTCTCATTTAAGGTCATCTGTTGCTGGATGAGGACCTAGAGAGAAGCACTTTCATTGTGAGCACAGGCCAGATTGGACCGCTGGAAATTGTGTCCGTTGACATCAGTACCACCCTTGAACTTCCAACACTTGAAAATGGCACAATCCGTTTGGTTTATCCCACAGCGCTCACACCTATAGTAAGATCGCGGATCCAACCAGGAAAGAGTGAAAATGGGGGGAAATCAGAGGAGAACAGGTAAAGTTAATATCTTTAAGTTCTCCTTTAATGTAATAATTACAGTGGTCCTAAAAAGTATGTCGTCTTTGCATGACATAAAATATTAACAAACCAATTTTTAAATTCAAGCAAAACAATAAAAAGAAGTCATGTTAAAAATGATAAAACAATAATCTGTTTAATATACTGTTCAAAATTAAGACAAAATCATTATATTCATAGTAATTATGAAATGTATATGTTTTATGGCCAGTGTATATCCGAAATCCTAAAATATATGTATAACATACTCTACTACTCAAAAGTTTGGGGTCGGTAAGATTTGGTTAATGTTTTTGAAAGAAATCTCTTATGCTCACCAAAGCTGCATTTATTTGATTGAAAATACATAATATTGTAAATTATTATGTTATAAACTATAATATTGTAACGGTTTTATTGAATTTATTTTAAAATTAAATATATTCCTGTGATGCAAAGCTAAATTTTCAGCAGCCAATATTCCAGTTTTCACATTATCCTTCAAAAATCATTCTAATATGCTGATTTTGTGCTCAAAACATTTCTTATTATCAGTGTCAAAAATAGCTGTGCTATTTAATTTTTTGTAGAAAACATTAAATATTTATTTTCAGAATTCTTAAATGCCTTGACTCTTTATTGTCAATTTTAATCTATTTAATTCATCCTAGCTGAATAAAAGTATTAATTTATATATCCCAAACTTCTGAATGTGTGTAAATAAACATAATAACAGGAAAATCACAAAGTAATAAATATATTGTGGGGACTATTTGATAAAACACCCTTACTCTTTCCTTGATAATTCAATTCACAACATCTGAATAACAAATAGTGAAAATTGTGGGTTTGACCTCCCAAGAATCCCTTTTCACTTCTCTCCTTCAGCCCGACTACGTGCTTTGGCAGCGTGTCTGGGAAGCAGGAGAGGATGCTGGGAGTCGGGCAGCAGTGCACACATGCTTTGCTCACCAGCACTGCCACAAACCTCTCGTCTTATCAGCTCAGCTTCCAGCTGCTGGTTCGAGGAGCCTGTCTGCTGGCCGGTAACATTCATATCTTTCTGTCCAACATATCCAACATAAGTCACTTTTATGCTACAACAAGAACTTCAATGTAAAAGCAGAAAAGGTCTAGAACTATGACATCCTGAGGAGTAGACACAAGGTGAGCTTATCTCTTACCTGTCTCTTTCTGTGACAGAAGGACAGAAGATACCCTTTTTTCTGTTTGCCTTTAAAGAGTGACTGTACGTTCATGCAGGTCCAGCTTGTGTTCTGAAATAATCCAGTTAGTGTAAAACTTGGCATGGACATCAGTGATTATGATAGATATCAGTGCGCCTGCCAGAAGGAGCCAAAGCATGTCTGCAAAGGTGTGTGCAGAGAGAGTGTTTGGCTCAGGCTCCGGGCCACTAGAACAGACGCCGTTCTGCTCCAGAGGAAAGTGGCCGCCTGTTTCAGCTGACTCAACTTTAATATACATTCACTGTAAAAAATGACCATGATTTTAATGTAAAAAAAACTGTGAAAATGCTACAGTAAAAACCTGTTAAATGGTTAACAGTAAGTTCCCCTAATACATACGGTGCAAAACTGTAATAGACATTTCAGACAATTTTACGGTGAAATACCGTTTTTTTTTTTTTTTACATTTACCATGGTAATATGTTTGGACTACCATATATCCATAAACAGTATACTTTAGTATATGAATATGGTCCCCTTTAATACCATGGTACACTACCATTTAAAAGTTCGGGGTCTGTATGATTTTTTATTTTTGCAAATAGTCTCTTATGCTCAGCCAGGCTGCATTTATTTTATCCAAAATACAGTAAAACAGTAATATTGCGAAATTTTATTACAATTTAGAATAACTTTTCTATTTGAATGTATTATAAAATGTAATTTATTCCAGTGACGCAAAGCTGAATTTTCAGCAGTAATTACTCAAGCCTTCAGTGTCACATGATCCTTCAGAAACCATTCTAATATGCTGTTTGACTGCTCAAGAAACATTTCTTATTAATATCAGTGTTGAAAACAGTTGGGCTGCTTGATATTTTTGGAAACTTTGAATCTTTTTCAGGATTCTGATGAATAAAATAAAAATTCAAGAACTGCATTTACCAGAAATGGAAATGATGTAACATCATAAAAGTCTTTACTGTAGAAATTCAAATTTTAGAAATCATATTTTGAACTTAAACTATACAGGGTTGAACTGATTAAGCCAAAAACTTAGTTTTAAGATTAAACATGTACCTTTCCATAATTTTTTTTGTTGTATGCATATCTAGATTTATATCAAAAGTCTGAAATGTAATTAATTTAAATGTCAGGATCAGTCTTCACTTGTGAATCTGTTTTATCATATCTTTAGTTCCTCGAGGCTCAGATGTCAAAGATTCCCACCAGCATAATGTTCTTTCATAGCAACTAATCAAATCAGTGCTGAAATGCCAGGTAAACAGACTCTGTAACCCTTCTTATGCTATCTGCATTTCAGGTCTGGAAAGCCCTACCCATGCCCTGCGCGCAGACGCTGACCCCAGTGCACAGTCTGCGTCTGCAACCTACATCACGCTGGCGGAGGAGCATTCATGTGACCGACATCTGGAAATAATACTACACCTTAGCGGTGAGAGCTGACTACACATTAAATCACAAGTTGTTTGGCATTTTCCAGTTATGCATGCTAACTCATATCTGCTTGAATGCAGAAAAGTAAAACAATCTCTGTGTTCAGTTTACATTTAAGTAATATGTTATAAAGCAGCAACAGACTCAGCATAAAATTAGTTTGTCCAGCGCAAATCATGTTACAGAATGTTTTTGTTATAGATTTGTTATGTTTTTGTTATATATACACACACATTAATGCACACTTTACAGCAACAAAAATAGTTGATGCCTTTACCAATAAAGTTTCCCATTTCTCAATACAGTAAAAACAGTAATATTGTGAAATTTTCTTATAATTTAAAATAACTCCGTTTTCAGTTTTAGTACATTTTAAAATGTAATTTATTCCTATTCTATTTATGCTATGAGAGTGTGTTGAACCTATTATACTCCTATTATACCATGCAATGTAGCAAAAGTCTAATAAGAAAAGCCCAAAATATGACCATAACGCATCAGGTTTTATAAACAGCTACAGGTTAGGGGGTAGAATTTGGCACCACCATCAAAACACCAGCAGGGTTTTTATCTTGAACTAAACTAAAACCATTAAACATTGTTACTTGAAAAAATATAGTTATTAACTGAAATAAAATAAAATATTATTTTATGTTTTATTTCAGTTTAGTTCCTCATTTTCATTTAAGTTGAAGTATTAAAATAACTAAAACTAAATAAACTAATAAATAAAAAACAATATAAATATATTTAAAAACTAATAAAAATGACAAAAACACGAAAATTTAACAAATAAAAATGAAAACACGAAAAATAAAATCAAATTCAAAATATTAACAAAAACTATAATAATGTATGAGTGATACTGCAATCACCTGCAAGTCACTGTCACTGTTGTCTGCAGAGCCTCATAGCCCGTTGGTTATCCTAGAGAGAGGCCGACTCACATTTAGTGAATACGAGCAGCAGATCCGTGCTCGACGTGATTTCATTAATTTTTCCCGAAAAGAGGCAGAGTCTGAGAAGACGGTAAGATTATTGCTGCTAGACACCTGCATTGCTGACTTCATCTTGATTGTCTTTTAAGAACATCTTTGAGAGTATATGTAGTTGTTATATCATGCATGCATGTGCCTCCAGCTGGAGTTCGTGCGAAGACGCTATCACAAGGATCTGCTCTTGAACCCCGTCCTGATGCTTAACTTCTGCCCAGATCTGCTGTCAGAACCAACAGAACTGCAGCAGGCCAGCAGAGAGCTCTTCTTCCTCATTGACAACAGCAACACAATGACGCAGCACAACATCAACAAAATCAAGGTTCTTACGATCTACTGTATGAACAGCTGCTCTTCTGACACTAAATATTTGGCACATGTGGCTTTTGGTCTTCAGCACATGATTTTTCCCCTTAAACTGTTATTATTTGCTATAAAGCACAGATCAGTGGTTCTTTAAGATCACTGTTGCCATCAGAAGTTAGCAGCTCTTTTTTAAAGCAAATTTCCACTTACAAAGCTAGAAACAAACAATATCATCTGATAGGTTTCCACTCTGAATATGCAGTATATGCCAATTGAAAATAACCAGAAATGTTCCTGTACTTTCATATCTTTGACAGGAGGGGATGTTGGTGGCTATCAAGAGTCTGCCGACCCGCTCTATGCTGAACATCGCTGGCATCTGCTCTACAGTCAAGCCTCTTTTCAACTCTAGCAAGCCCTGCACAGATGTGAGTGTTTTCTCCAGTCTCATCGCATTGTATTTATTTTAGGAGAAACTGAAACTCAGAAAAGATGGAGATCACACAGCGTTCTGGATTGATGTTTACCTGTGACTGACCTGCTGATAGCAATCTCTGTCCAAGTCGCTACTACTGGTTGCCATGACACTGCAATATCAGGTTGAAGCAGGTCCAGGGTCTGGCAGGACAAATTGTTTTAAAACAGCTCGAGCCATATGGTGCTGTCATGCATTTTACAGCATGCAATGATCAAAAACAAACTTGTTTTGCTCCATTGTGCACCACTGCTCTTTACATCTCCGTCACACAGAACATATCTAGCCCTCAGTGCTCTTTGATCACTTTTGACTCAAAAATGTTACATTTTCATTTTATTTTATTTATTTATTTTTTAAATTGTAACTTCATTGAAAATGGTACAAAACTTGGTGACTTTTGTGGCTTTGGCTATGTGAACACACACACAAATGTTGGATATGATTGTCAAAGACCAAATGGTCATTAAAAAGTCATAATTGTATTCTTCATGGTCAAAAATGACTGCCATAGGAAATAATGGGAAATATGAAAGAAAAAACAAGTGAAGGTTTTTTTTTAAAGGTACAACCCACAAAAGCCAATATAAAGAAAAAAAAGCACTGATTTAAATTAGAGCACCATTCTGGGTTAAATACAACTTAAGCTTTACCATATTTAATTTTTCATAAATGAAAACAAGGATTAACAGGTGCTGTTATTTGAGCTAGCTATATTTAACCCTAGAATATTTCTTTAAAGGGATCCCCGGGTATTAAGACATGTATAGCTTAATATAACGTAAATGATGTCTCTTATTTAGATAGGTAGTAAAAAAACCCATGAAAATGAATGTTATTTAAAAAAAAATCAATATCGTTTTTGGACTATGGGAGGCGCCATTATTTTATGTGCACAGTACATTCTGCATCGATGACGTCAAATGGCTGCACTCAGTGAACTACTGGCGCTTATTTCTATAGTCTTTGGATTTTTACCACAACACAAAATAAAATACTGATACGATATCACATTGTGTGGCTTTTGGCTGTAATTTCCAGTCGAAGCGCAACAAGAGAAGCGATGTAAGACTTCACTGCTTTCCAAGCGATAAGAAGAGGAGAAAAGAATGGGAAGATGCCTGTGGACGAATAAAACTTCCTAAAGACCCGCTTCTTTTTTCTCTCCACTTTAGCCCTGATGCCTTTGAGTCTTTTAGTAGACCACAGCTACTGAAAGTACTTTTAACAATGCAAACTGTGTCAAAGCAGCTTTACATCAGCTTGATATAAAGCTGGGTGGCTTTATATCAGCTTTATAGTATTTAGACGGGGAAATAGTTTGTCAAAGTGTCATTCTCCTCTGGCCAGACAAAACCAGCAGTTTAAATCTAGGCTAAAGCAGAGTCAGATTGTGCAAAGACTCATCTGGTTCCTGTGGTCTTGTCCCGATGGCCATCTAGGAGACAGGGTCTTCACTGGGGATCAGTCTCTGGGGCTCATCTAGTTGTCCTCGTCTCCGCTGACGTTCAAGGCTGTAGAGGTCATCTCTAGATGCTGATCCACCATCTGATCTGGATACAGTTTGGATCTGGGTGGCTACAGTGACCTCAGAATAAGAAAGAAACAGACTAATATTAGCATAGATGCCATTCTTCTAACGATGTAACAAGTACATTGGGTGTTTTGGGAAGTGTTCCCGGGTTCCGGTTGACCTAATTAATGCAGCCTAACAATCCTTTAACGGATTTGAATTATAGAAATGCAATAGTGTATTATATGTAAACCAGGTTAAAGAGATGGGTCTTTAATCTAGATTTAAACTGACAGAGTGTGTCTGCTTCCCGAACAGTGTTAGGTAGATTGTTCCAGAGTTTGGGCGCTAAATAGGAAAACGATCTCCCGCCCACAGTTGATTTTGATATTCTAGGTATTATCAAATGGCCAGAGTTTTGAGATCGCAGCGGACGTGAAGGACTATAATGCGATAAGAGCTCACTCTTTTAATAATATTTTAGTTAAGGTCAAAAATGACATTCAAAGATGGAAGAATCTTAAAGTATCTCTTCAAGGAAGAATTTCCACTGTTAAGATGAATTTGTTACCTCGATTGAATTTTTTTTTCTCTATGCTACCACTTTCTCCCCCTCCAGGTTACTTTAAGGAGATCAACTCCATAATTTCTAAATTTATCTGGAATGATAAATGCCCCAGAATTAAGCTTACCACATTACAACATCCTAATAGCGCAGGAGGACTGGCTGTACTAAATTTTGAACTGTATTATTGGTCGTTCCAGCTTAAGGCTCTTCATAATTGGGTTGATCCTCAATCTACAGTTTCTTGGAGAGTGATTGAAGCTGACAAGGTTAAACCAAATAGACTCCAAGATATGCTATTTACTGGCACAGGAAAAAAAGGGGATAATTATAAATTTGGTCCGGTTGTGGCCAACTCTATTAAAATCTGGAAAACGGTGGAACGTCGGATAGGAGGAACCTTCAAATTTTGTAACAGTACACCTTTATGGCACAATTGTAATTTTGTATGCGGAAATCGTCCATTTGTCCAACCCTCTTGGTCCTCTTTGGGTGTAAACACATGCGGTGATATATATGATAACCAGGGCTTATGTTCATTTCAGACATTAAGAACCAAATTTTGTCTACCAGCATCCGCATATTTTGTCTTTCTTCAATTACGTTCTGCTTTCAAAGCGTATGGAGTTCCTTGGGCATCTCCCATCTCCTCTCATCCTATGCAAGATTGGATTGCACCATCTGTTGGTCGGCCGTCTGTTTCTTTAATATATAATAAGATTATTGATTGCATTACAAAACCTCTTTCTATTAAAACTATTTGGAATAGGGAATTATCTGACCTTAATCTGTCTGTCGACTGGGAGAGAGTGTGGTCTAATCTCAGTTTAACATCTAAAAATCTGGCTCATCGTCTTACTCACTTCAAAGTCATTCATAGAGCATACATAACTCCTTACAAAAGATTTAAAATGAAACTACAACCGAATCTCAACTGCCATATATGTAATACTACATCGTCAGGTACTTTTCTGCATATGTTTTGGGAATGTCCTGTCGTCATCAGTCTATGGACACATGTAAACCTGGTTCTATCATCCTTACTGCATATTGATTGGTCTGTTAATCCAAGTTTGTGTCTTCTTAATGATGATTCTGGTCTCTGTATAACTTCAATGCAAAAGAGAATGTTGTTTGCTGGTTTTACAGCTGCAAAGAAGACAATAATACAAAACTGGTTTACACCGCACGTGTGGAAAAACATATTGGATCCGTAGCCTCCTGCAAATAGTGACTTGTGAATGTACAACAGCACGAATCAATGGGGCCAAGCCTTCTACCATTGATGCTTGGCAGTGCTTTCTCTTTGATATACGTGACTGTATAAAGGAGTGACTTTTATGTTTTTCTTGTCCTTCCCTCTCTCCCTCCCTTTGACTGGACTTTGAGATATTGAGTATGTGTCTGTTGTTGTTGTTGTTGTTGTTGTTGTTGTTGTTTTGGTTTTTGGTTTTTTAATTATTTAGTTTTTATTTATTTGTTTATTTTTTGGGATGTTATGTATGAAAAATAAAAAATGTTGATAACAAAAAAGTACACCTAGGTTCCTAACTGATGACGAAGAATTTACAGAGCAGCCATCAAGTATTAGACAGTGATCTAGGTTATTACATGCAAAAGTTTTTGGTCCAATAATTAACACTGTTTTTTCAGAATTTAGCAATAAGAAATTGCGAGTCATCCAGTTTTTGATATCAACTATACATTCCGTTTGTTTTGCAAATTGGTAAGTTTCATCAGGTCACGAAGAAATATAGAGCTGGGCATCATCAGCATAACAGTGAAAGCTAACATCATGTTTCCTAATGATATCTCCGAAGGGTAACATGTAAAGCGTGAAAAGTAAGGGGCCAAGTACTGAGCCTTGAGGTACTCCATACTGCACTTGTGATTGGTATGATACCTCTTGATTTACTGCCACAAATTGATGGCGGTCAGATAAGTACGATTTGAACCATGCCAGTGCACTTCCTCTAATGCCAACATAATTTTCAAGTCTATTTAAAATAATGTTGTGGTCGATAGTGTCAAACGCGGCGTTAAGATCCAGTAACACTAATAGAGAGATACAACCACGATCAGATGATAAAAGCAGGTTGTTTGTAACTCTAATGAGAGCAGTCTCAGTACTATGATATGGTCTAAAACCTGATTAAAAATCCTCACATATATAATTTTTCTCTAAGAAGGAACATAGTTGTGATGATACTACCTTTTCTAATATCTTTGACAGAAAAGGGAGATTCGAGATCGATCTGTAATTAATTAATTCTGGGGTCAAGTTGTGTTTTTTTAATGAGAAGCTTAATAACAGCCAGTTTGAAGGTTTTTGGGACATATCCTAATGACAATGATGAGTAATATTCAGAAGAGGATCTATAACTTCTGGAAGCACTTCTTTTAGGAGCTTAGATGGAACAGGGTCTAACATACAGGTTGTTGATTTAGATGATTTAACAAGTTTATACAATTCTTAATTTCCAATAGAAGAGAATGAGTGGAATTGTTCCTCAGGGGATCTATAGTGCACTATCTGATGCGATACTGTGGCTGACAGCTGCATGGTTACAATTTTCTCTCTAATAGTTTCGATCTTGGAAGTAAAGTAGTTCATAAAGTCATTACTACTGTGCTGCTGGGTAATGTCTGCACCTGCTGATGTTATATTTTTTGTTAATTTAACCACTGTATTGAATAAATACTTGGGGTTGTGTTTGTTTTCTTCTAAAAGAGACAAAGTAAGCAGATCTAGCAGTTTTTAAGGCTTTCCTGTAGGAGAGAGTATTTTCCCGCCAAGCAATACGAAATACCTCTAATTTTGTTTTTCTCCAGCTGCGCTCCATTTACCAGGCTGCTCTCTTTAGGGCCCGAGTGTGCTCATTATACCACGGTGTTGGACTTTTTTCCTTAATCTTCCTTAAGCGTAAAGGAGCAACCGCATCTAAAGTGCTAGAAAAGAGAGAGTCCATCGTTTCTGTTACATCATCAAGTTGTTCTGAGAAGCGAGGTGTGCTCTGATTGGCCAGCTATCCAGTGCGATGTGATTGGCCGAATACCTCAAGCATGTAACGGAAATGTTACGCCCCTTACTGTATTGTGATGCCGTGTCCCGGCACGACGAGACAAAAACAAAAAAAAACATTATAAATGAGGCATTTGTTGCATCCAGTGGGGACATAATTACTGATTATAATGACTTATACTGTCTTCTTACGCGTCACGTTGCATCGCGCAGGGTAAACATTACCATGTCTACATTTGTGATCGGAGAAATGACAAACAACAAGCGCTACTCTACACTGCTCAAAACTCGCATTTGAATAGTCAGTGGCAAATTCTTTAAACATGAAAACATACTTACAGGCTGTGAGTCAGAAGAGCCAGACTGTCCTTGCAAAGTTGGAATTGCCCCACTTTATGGCAACAGCTGGCATTGTTGGCTACTCTCCCAGATTCAGGAAATAGTCCTCCGTAAAATGCGCTGCACACACTCTAATATTTGGGTTGAACTCTTCTGGAACAGTGTTGTAAATACAACTTAACCACTGATTTCTAGTTGTGTCCTCTTTTGGAAGCCCAAACAAAGTAGTTTCGCTTACACAATGAAACACAGCGTCTCCAGGACACGGCGCCAGCGGCAGCAACAATACTACAGCGAGAATAAAAATCACACCCTCTTTCTTTGAGTATAGATTTGGGCGGTGTTATGCAAATCTTCCCACACAGTGACGTAGACATGTGGGGGCGTGTTTAAATGAGCCGTTTTAGGAGGGCTGGACAAGTCTTAACTTTTATAAAGAATATTTCTTTGGGTTTGAGACTTTAGTCTTTGCAACTTTAGGGATCTTATCTATGCATTAACAGCTTGTAACACTCCAAAGACAAAGGAAAACTTGAAATTGCATCATATGACCCCTTTAAAACGTCACTGTTGGTTGAATATTGCCAGTTATGAACTTGTAACATTTACAGTTTGAGGAAGTCTTTAACTCAATTTTGTAGGTTTCCATGTAAGTTTTTATTTTAGTTATTTCCTTATATTATATATATAATTTTTTCTTTTTTTCCCCCCCCCCATTCATTCACACATTTGTTTGTTTAGGGGTAAAGGTGTGAATGGGTAAAACTAAAACATGTTACTGTAAAAACCTTGTTAATCGATGTTCCAAAAAATAAAAAAAGTCACAATTTTTTTTTTATTATATCAGGGCTAAAGGGACTGCCTTTCTCTCCCTCTCTCATTTTTCAGAGCACAGTGACTCAGGCATTGGAGTACATCCAGAAGCTTCGCACAGACCAAGGTGGTGCTAACCTGTGGGGGGCGCTGTCCTGGGTTTATCGGCAGCCTGTCCACCGCAGCTGCCCACGACAGCTCTTCATCATCATGGAAGGAACCTGCAGCAATGTAGGCCGCGTGCTAGAACTGGTCAGGAGGAACACCTGTAACGTCAGGTAAAAACTGTAATGTTAGATTAAATTAGCATAGAAGACACCATGCCAGGTAACACCTAATATAAAATAAATTAATCTGAACAGATGGCCTTTCACGACAATCATTATTTTATTATATATTATTAAAGTATTTATTAATATTTTCAATTGGCTTTTTTATATTTTTTAAATAAAAGTATAATAGTATATAAAGAGATTTATACTTTTAACAACAGATTAAGATTTTAGATCAGCAAACACTTTTAGAATTAGCTTTAAAAATGGCTAAACACCCACTTCACATCAGCAAACACCTCTAAAACCAGTTTTTAAACTCGCTCCCTAATATTACTCAGACCAGCACCCAAAAACCAGCTCAACACAGTTCACTCCAGCAAACTGCACTATTAATCTACAGAAAGCTAAACACATTTTGCATCAGCAAATACCTTTTTTTCTTTAACAAGTGCACAGATAACAAACCCATTTGCCACAATGAGATTTAGCAATTTTACTACCCCAATTAACAAAACCTCAACTAATTACATATAGTAACCAGCTGCATAAATACCTAATAAAATTAGAACAGAATAATATTATATATATATATATATGCATGCATACAAATATGAAATAAAAAATAAAAGATTAACTGTCTATAGAGTCAGCGAATGCATATCGGCATCCAGCTTTTAAAACGAGATAAACACCTTTCACTTCACAGCAAACACCCAAAGAAGCTCAACACTTTTCACACTAGCAGACACTTTTGTCACCAGCTAAACACTTAGAGTACTTAAACTCAGATCAATTTTATCTAAGGCATTACCATGGAAACACCCCATGCCTCCATAATGAATCTAAATGAAACTCATTTAGCCAGTCAGATGGGAAATAGCTGTAATCCAGATTCCAAACATACTTGTATTTGCTGCTGTCATTTCCAGTAAACAAAAAAAAAGCTGAGGATGAGAAAAATTATTTCATCGTACTGTGCTTTACATTATACAGCACAAAATGTCCCCTCCCATAATACACTGACTCATATTTAGAAGGAAATGCTCTTCAGCGAACACACGCACACACACATATAGCTTTCACTGTACTGGAACACAGACTCGTTATTGATACCCAGTCAAGACATTTAAAAGCCTTCGACCCAGACAGAGCAGACCTGAATTCCAAACAGCTTGTTTGCGTGTGTGTGTGTGTGTGTGTGTGTGTGTGTCGCCTGGCTTCTGTTTCTCTTCAGACATTTAATTAGTGAAATGGTCCAGATTATTGTCAGGGGAATACTAAACATATTCTCTTTTCCCTAACATCGGAACACTGGCAATCCATCACATGTATGTCTTGAGTCATGGGAAATGTTTCTTGCAGATGTGAATCCATACATATGCCTATGTAATGTATTAAAAAAAATAATGTGTCATAACACAATGCATGGCAGTTCAATGCAAAGATACAGTGTCTTTATATTATACAAATGCACTATATATAAAGAGCCAGTGTGTTTGCATTGAAGTACCTGTGTTTCAACATATTCTTGGTGTTGTTCCAGATGTTTCGGTCTGGGTCTTGGTCCTCAGGCCTGTCAGAGGCTACTGCAGGGTATTGCCAAGGTTACAGGAGGCAGTACAGAGTTTCTCAGTGAGGAAGAAAGGCTACAGCCAAAGGTGTGAGAGTTCACAGCGCCCTCTACAGGGACAGAGACAGAACCGCTATTATCAACTCGGTTTAAACAAGTATTAAAGTATTAAAATAATATTCTATTTTAAATAATAATACAATAAAATATTATTTAACAATAACAATAATACAATTATTATCATTATAAATAATATTTAATTGTATTATTATTTAAAATTAATCAAATCAATAAAGACTACTATTACTATTGAGTAATAATAATAATAATAATAATAATAAAGTAAAAATATATATTAATACTATTTTATAGTACTACTGTATAGTAAAAAAACTATTTAGTAGTAGTGATAGTAAAATAATTATTTATAATAATTGTTATTTTATTTTACAGAACAACAGTTAAATTACAATACTAATATTAATGGCCTTAATATTAATGGAATTAATGGTCTTAATTTCTTTGATTTCAATTGTTAAATTGTAGAGCTTTTACTTGGGTGAAAACAAAATCTTATTTGTCTCTGAGAACAATATAAAACCAGCTAAAATATTTATTAAACTAACTTGCAAGGAATGCAAAATTTTGTGAATGTTGGGCATCAAAATGGCATTAGATGGTAAAACTATGGTACTTTGGTATATACCATGGTACTGAAATTCTTGTACTATGGTATTTATATTTAACTCCAAGGTACTTCTCAATATACCATGTTTAAAATACCATGTAAGTACAATGTCCAAAAAAAATGGTGGTACATTGATATTTGTCTGTGGAAATCTGCAGAAATTTCTAAAAAACTATTTTGTGTATTTATGTGTTGTAGTGTAGTTATCAATGTTTTGATTATTCTCTACAGTTGATTAGATGTCTAAAGAAAGCTCTGGAACCTGTGTTGACGGATGTAAGGATTGATTGGTATGTGCCGGACAATATGGAGGCCCTTCTCTCACCCAATGAAATTCCTCCGCTCTACCCTGGCAACTGCCTGATTGGCTACTGCACTCTATATGACGTGTCTGGATTCAGGGCCCAGAAAAGAGAGGTGAGACACTGTACAGTACCACTTAGTTATATGCCAAATGAAAATGCATTAAAATAAATGAGATGCACACAGTTGCATAAAGTCTTAGTTTGTGTCTGTACACTTGCTCATAAGCAGGTGAAGCCTCGTCCATACAGAAGCCGTCCACGTGGTTCAGCAGGGTCGGTTTTTGAGCTCTCTCCCTCAACATCTGAGCTCCTTCAGCCTCTGGTTCCTCCGGAGGAACGAGAGAGAGATGCTGTAAAAGAGTGTGTGGTGGAGGGAGACTTTGAGGAAGCGCTGCGGGAAATTTCACGAGAAATCTCTTCAGAATTCTCCTGCGCACATGCCACCGATAATGCCATCAGCCCTGGTAAGACTATAGGAACTGTTTATGATTTCAATACATTGCATTGTGGGATACCATATACTATGCTGAGGTTGTAGAAGTAGTAGTAGGTCTATTCCATTCATACGAAATTTGTGCAGTGTGCATAATGCATGCTTAAAGGGATAGTCCACCCAAAAAAGAAAGGTGTATGCATTTCTCATTATCTGTAGAATATAAAAAGATTTTTGAATAATGTTAATAACACCACGCTGCATCATGTTGACTCAATGAAATCCAATATTTGTTTCTTAATTATTTAAGGGTGCTGAATATGTCTCATAAATATGATGTGCATTTTTTAGCATTTACTCTTTTGACAATCATTTATAAAGTGAAGAAGTCTTAGTATTATTAAGTCTTGTATTAGAAGAAAGCAAGCCATGCAGGCTTTGAACAAAATGAGGGTGAGTGACTGACCGAATTTTCATTTTTGGGTGAACTGTCCCTTTAAAAAACGTAGTAGTAGCCATTTCAAACATACCTTATGTGATCCGCAGGTGGCGACACTGACTACAGCACCAGTGATGTGCGCTGGCGTATTCAACAGGATTCGTATGTACAGGATCAGTATGTGTTGACACACTGTTCTCTGAGCAGTGAGAAGGCCTTCTCGTCTGTTTCTCCCCAAGCGGAGAGCTCCGTGCTGGAAATGGGTTCTCTGCCACATGGCTTGGAGAGAATGGAGCCTACACAGGGTAGAGGACTCTCACGCTGGGAATCTCCGTGGACTCAGAACGCCACCTCTTCAGGGGACACCGATTCTGCATCAGAGAAGGTGACCGCAGCAGATGACCTTTGTATTTAAGAATTCACTACACATAAAGAAAGTTTACATGTGTATTACCAGAAATCTAAAATAGCCTGCAAAGGAAGTTTACATACTTTACAAATAAAATTGACTGGTTCTCTTGGAACTTTAATTCCACAAAAAAAAAAAAAAAAAAAACACATTTAAAAGATCTTTGAGATGAGGAACATAAATTCTTTCAGGTGGGTCCTCATTTTTGACTGGTCAGTTGCATTACCATTAACGAAAAACGAAAAAATAAAAAAATAAAATGAAACATTTATATTTATGCATTTAGCAGATTCTTTTATTCAAAATGACTTAAAATAAGTGAGAAGTTTATTTTTATATTTTGTAAAGGTTTAAAATTTTGTAAACCACTTTTACTAAACATGAAATTCAATGAAATCAATCAATTAGGATGCTAATATTTAATTTAAAGTTGACACTTTTCAATAAGGTCTCATTCGTTAACATTAGCTTAAACTAACAATGAATACTTCTACATAATTTATTAATCTTAGTCAATTTTAAGTTAAGCATATGGTAATATACTTTAAAACTTGTTAACATGAGCAACGAACAACTGTATTTTTAACAAACATTAATAAATGCTGTAAAAAATATATTGCTCATTGTCAGTGTATGTTATGCACTAATGTTAACAAATAAGACCTTTTTGTAAAGTGTTACTGATTAAAGAAATAGTTTACCAAAAATAATTAAATTTGCAGAAAATGTACTTACCCTCAGGCCATCCAAGATGTAGATGAGTTTGTTTCTTCATCTGAACAAATTTGGAGAAATTTAGCATCACATCACTTGCTCAGCAGTGAATCCTCTGTAGTGAATGGGTGCCGTCAGAATGAGTCCAAACAGCTGGTAAAAGCATCACAAAGTGACCCACACAACTTCAGTCCATCAGTTAACATCTTATGAATTGAAAAGCTATGTTTGTGAGAAACAAATCCATCATTAAGAAGTTTTTAACTTCAAACCGATGTTTGTGGCTAAAGCATGAGTCCTCTATCAATAATATTGCTTTCTCCAAGTTGCTAAATTTCTCCAAATCTCTTCCGATGAAGAAACAAACTCATCTGCATCTTGGATGGCTTAAGGGGATGAGTAAATTTTCAGCAAATTTCTGGGTGAACTATTCCTTTAAATAAGTAACAACTAAACTGACAGAACAGACTTAACATAAAATAGAAATAAAAAATGTCAAAACTATAATTCTAACTGGTAGTCTCTGTGTTTCTGTAGGCTGGCAAGCTCTTAGACGAGTCTCGTCGCAGGCAGAAGGCACTAGCTCGCTCTGCTCTGGCTGGCCGAAGTTTCTCATCTCCGCAGGGTGACCTGGACATGCACCGGCTCCGGAGGGCGCTAGAGAAGGTCTCATTTGAGCAGGCCGTAGGGGGCCGACTGGAGGAGAGTGACACAGACACCCACAGTACTTCACGAGGTCTATCCCGTCCCAGTCTGACAGACTCCAGTGAGGGAAAGCAGTCTTATAGTTTATGCATTAACATAAATACACACAGATGCATATTAAACACGGTCCAAATATTAAATCATCCTTTTCTTTTTACTTACCACTCTCTATCCAGACGGCCTCCTGTTCCCCGCTTCCCCACTTGACTGGGATACCTTCACCGATCCTGAATGCCTATTTTCAGCCGCTCCCCCGGGCGAGTTCCAGGCTTCAGGGGCCGAGTGTCGATCAGTCATCCATGGCATGCTGGGAGGAAGGGCTGTATCCTGGGAGGTCCGTGTGGATCTGTCTCTTCTGTGGGACACGGAAAGTTCAGCAACCCTGCCAACCAGCACTGGGTCCTGGGATGAGATTATCCATCAGCTGACCGCACGATCTGTCATCAGAGACTTTGAAAACATGGCGGAGAAAGAAACAGATATTGAAGTTGAAAGAGGTCTGACAGTTACAAAAAATTGAGTTTGAAGTAATAAACTGGCTGCTAAATCCATGTTTTTTTCCCCTGTTGTTTGGGTGTGTATTCTGGTATGGATGTGTGTGTAGGTCCTTCCAAACGGTACAGAATGAAAGCGATCCAGACCAGCAAAAGCTGTGGAATTGTCTGCATGTACACAAGCTTCACCACCACAGACACCAACGCGAGAAATCAACCTCAGAGCACACGCATACGAAACACAGGTACATATACTGCAGCACAGACAATCCACACACAACCTCACAAAGAGGCTGAGACACAAAACAGACAAGCTAAACTACATGGGGGGAATGAAATTCTCCTGTGTGTGTGTTAGGTGTGTGGTTTGGGACCAGACACGGGTCTCACTCCGGCAGCAGAAGACAGAAGTTGTGCTCGGTGGGATTCAGACACCGTCCTTCCAGCAGAGCCAGTGAAGAAACAGAAGATACACACACATCGACAGGTAACATAAAAGTTAAATATGCTCGCCCACATATGTGACCCTGGACCACACAACCAGTCTTAAGTGTCAATTTATCAAAATGAAAGCTGAATAAATAAGCTTTCCATTGATGTATGGTTTGTTAGAATTGGACAATATTTGGCCGAGATACAACTATTTGAAAATCTGAAATCTGAGGGTGCAAAAAAAAAAATCTAAATATTGAGAGAATCGCCTTTAAAGTTGTCCAAATTAAGTTCTTAGCAATGCATATTACTAATCAAAAATGAAGTTTTGATATATTTACAGTAAGAAATTTATAAAATATCTTCATGGAACACGATGTTTACTTAATATCTTAATGATTTTTGGCATAAAAGAAAAATTTATAATTTTGACCCATACAATGTATTTTTGGCTATTGCTACAAATACAGGTGCTGGTCATATAATTAGAATATCATCAAAAAGTTGATTTATTTCACTAATTCCATTCAAAAAGTGAAACTTGTATATTATATTCATTCATTACACACAGACTGATATATTTCAAATGTTTATTTCTTTTAATTTTGATGATTAGAGCTTACAGCTCATGAAAGTCAAAAATCAGTATCTCAAAATATTAGAATATTTATATTTGAGTTTGAATAAATGACCATCCTACAGTATAAATTCTGGGTATCTCTTGTTCTTTGAAACCACAATAATGGGGAAGACTGCTGACTTGGCAATGATCCAGAAGACGAACATTGACACCCTCCACAAAGAGGGTAAGTCACAGAAGGTCATTACTGAAAGGTGTGGATGTTTACAGAGTGCTGTATCAAAGCATATTAAATGCAAAGTTGACTGGAAGGAAGAATTTGGGTAGGAAAAGGGGCACAAGCAACAGGGATGACCGCAAGCTTGAGAATACAGTCAAGCAAAGCCGATTCAAACACTTGTGAGAGCTTCACAAGGAGAGAACTGAAGCTGGAGTCAGTGCATCAAGAGTCACCACGCTCAGGCGTCTTCAGGAAAAGGGCTACCAAGCCACTTCTGAACCAGAGACAACGTCAGAAGCATCTTAACTGGGCTGTGGAGAAAAGAACTGGACTGTTGCTCAGTGGTCCAAAGTCCTCTTTTCAGATGAAAGTAAATTTTACATTTCATTTGGAAATCAAGGTCCCAGAGTCTGAAGGAAGAGTGGAGGCACAGAATCCATGTTGCTTGAAGTCCAGTGTGAAGTTTCCACAGTCAGTGATGATTTGGGCTGCCATGTCATCTGCTGGTGTTGGTCCACTGTGTTTTCTGATGTCCACAGTCAACGCAGCCATCTACCAGGAAATTTTAGAGCACTTCATGCTTCCTTCTGCTGACAAGCTTTATGGAGATGCTGATTTCATTTTCCAGCAGGACTTGGCACCTGCCCACACTGCCAAAGGTACCAAAAGCTGGTTCAATGACCATAGTGTTACTGTGCTTGATTGGCCAGCAAACTCGCCTGACCTGAACCCCACAGAGAATCTATGGGGTATTGTCAAGAGGAAGATGAGAGACACCAGACCCAACAATGCAGATGAGCTGAAGGCCACTATCAGAGCAACCTGGGCTCTCATAACACCTGAGCAGTGCCACAGACTGATCGACTCCATGCCACGCCGCATTGCTGCAGTAATTCAGGCAAAAGGAGCCCCAACTAAGTATTGAGTGCTGTACATGCTCATACTTTTCATTTTCATACTTTTCAGTTGGCCAAGATTTCTAAAAATCCTTTCTTTGTATTGGTCTTAAGTAATATTCTAATATTTTGAGATACTGATTTTTGACTTTCATGAGCTGTAAGCTCTAATCATCAAAATTAAAAGAAATAAACATTTGAAATATATCAGTCTGTGTGTAATGAATGAATATAATATACAAGTTTCACTTTTTGAATGGAATTGGTGAAATAAATCAACTTTTTGATGATATTCTAATTATATGACCAGCACCTGTATACCCCAGCGACTTAAGACTGGTTTTGTGGTCCAGGGTCACATATAGTACATTTTTAAGTACCATACACTACCATTCAGAAGTTTGGGCTCAGTAATATATTTTTTTGCAAGAAAGGAATACTTGCATTGTGCAAGCACAAATTAAATTGACCAAAAATGACAGTGAAGACATTTATAATGTTACAAAAGATTTATATTTCAAATAAATGCTGCTCTTTTGAATATGCTAGTCATCAAAGAATCTATTAAAAAAGTACCATGGTTTCATCAAAAATATTAAGCCACACAACTGTTTTCAACATTAATAATAGGAAATATTATTTGAGCACTAAATCAACATATTGAAATGATTTCTGAAGCATAATTGTGACTTTGTATCTCACAATTCTGACTTTTTTCCTCAGAACTGCGCGATATAAACTCACAATTGCAAGTTACAAAGTCAGAAGTGTGCGATAGAAACTCGCAATTCTATGAAATAAGTCAGAATTGTGAGTTTATATCTCAATTCTGATTTTATAATGCAATTGCAAAGGAAGCAGTCCATGAAAATTGTGCAACTCTGAATTTCTATTCTGTTTTCTTGGACCCAGACAGAGACGACACACCTGCATCCCCTTGTAGCATGACATCCTGGGACAGCAGTAAGTATAGGAGAAAGAAAAAATGCATTAAGGTGCAGTCACATTTGCGACAGTGAAATTTCACAAAAGAATTGTGTAGTGATGCATAAAGCATAAAGCACTTTCAAACCAAGCAGCTTTCTGTTGGTCAGTGCTGTGAATTTGCATGACCAGCTTCTCAAGTGAAATCTGTGTGGGCAACTTTGTCACCTTTATATCACTCACAAAAGTGTGATTGCACCTTTATGATTGTCTATACCAGGGCTCCTCAAATCTGGACCTCGAGATCCACTTTCCTGCAGAGTTTAGCTGTAACCCTAATCAAACACACCTGAACATGCTAATCAATGTCTTCAGGATCATTAGAAAATCACAGACAAGTGAGTTTGATCAGGGTTGGAGCTAAACTCTGCAGTGGATTGGACCTCCAGGGTAAGATTTGAGGAACCCTGGTCTATACCTTAAAAATGACCCAACATTTCATTGGTGAATTGTGGGAGTAATAATAGTGTGTCTTTCAGGCACAGGAGGAAGCATCAGTCCATCAGCGGTGTCTTCTCGCTCTCAGCGCTCTGTGGAGAGTTTCTTCGGGTCCAAGTCAGCACTGACCTGCATAAGTATCACACTTAGTAATTAATTTATATCACACTGAATTTCTGTGTTCTCCAGGTTCAATCTGGGCAGACTAAAGGGCAATAATGGAAAACAAGCTCCTCTCAAACCTCACTGTCTTTCTGCAGAGACTGACAGACACACAGAGACAGATACGCCCGACTACTTGCCCCTGGTTGGTGTAATTGCATACCGATTTACAAAACTAAATCACAACAAAGTCAAAGTCACCTACATCTCTTTTCGTGTCCCCACAGGTGCGCCTACAGTTGGCGTCAGGTGCGTTTCTGATGTCTGAATGCTACTCAGAGTGCATCCAGATCCCTCTGGACCGCCTGAAAAGAGCATCCCCGTACCTGAGCCACCGCAGCAGTCTGAGCCCCCCTTTCCGTTGTACCTCACCACCCACATCAACAAGGCACATGCGAGAATCGTGGTCTGACCCCTTGGAGGAAGGCTCTCCAAAATTGGTAGGTGGAGTCGCGCAGGCTGACAGTGGGCGGGGCTCTGAGACTGACACTTGTGAAGGTCCTCCATTGGATCCTGCAGAAACCCATGGAGAAGAACTGGCGCAGATGGACGTAGAGAGCTCAAGCTGGGCCACGGCTGTGGCTCTGGCCTGGCTGGAGCACCGTTGCGCTGGTTTTTTTGTGGAGTGGGAACTGGTGGCTGCCAAAGCAGATTTCTGGCTTAAGTGTCAATCGCTGCCAGAGGGCGTTGACCTGGCAGGGTTGAGGGCAGCGGCCAGGCAGCTTTTCTTGCTGTTGCGTCACTGGGATGAAAACATCAAACTGAACGTGCTCTGCTACAACCCCAATAACATGTGAGAAAGGACCCCAAGAAACACAGTGAGATGAAGTTTTTAATTGAATTTATCCCTGTTGGCTAGACTCACAATTCAATTTTATAGCAGAATAGAATTCACCTAAGATGTCCTTCAAAATGGAGATTGTGAGTTGTGTTCCAGTTTTTCCTCATGCCCAGACCACAATACTGTACAAGCTTTGCCTTAATCTTTGGGCCTCAGTCTAATTATGAATGTAGTTCACTGCAAATCTGACAGCACTTTATCTTAGCAATAGCAAAATAACTAGTATGGGATGCTTTGTGAAACCAATCACCAACATATATAGCAGGCCAAAATTACACATTCTTGCCTTAACTTACACTACTGTTCAAAAGTTTTGGGTCAGTAAGTTTTTGTTTGTTTGTTTTTTCCAGCATGGACACATGAAATTAATCAAAATTGACTAAAGATTTACGTTACATTTAATTGATTTCAAATAAATGCTCTTTTGAACTTCCTATTCATTAGAAAATCCTTTCAAAAAACGTATCAGTTTCCACAAAAATATTAAGCAGTATAACTGGTTTTAGCATTGCTAACAATAAGAAATATTTCTTGAGCAGCAAATTAGCAATATTAGAATGATTTCTGAACGATCATGTGATCACTGAAGACTGGAATAATGCTGAAAATTCAGTTTGAAATCACAGTAATAAATTACATTTTAAAATATATTAAAATAGGTATCAAATAAATGACTTATTTTTACAAATCTTACTGACCCCAAACTTTTGAACGGTAGTGTACAACAGCTGCTTTAATTTAATTAATCTATGTCTTACTTTAGTCAAGTTTTAGACTAAATTGGACTTGGAGCTGTTAACCATATAAACAGTCTAAACATTGGTAAACTGTATTTTTGTAGGCTCATTTGTGTTTGGTTTTGTTTTGTTTTTGACAGCAATCGAATTGTGTGTGTTTGGCAATGACTGCTTGCTTTTAGCCTTCATGAGATATTTTGGATTTAGGCATTTAGTTTGTTCTTTTGGAGTTTTCAGGTAACACCACAAAAACAATCTGCAAAACATGGGGCTATATTTTTCATGCTCAAACATAGGAAGAATCGTAACTGTGGTAACTATGAATGTTATGAAATGATGACTTTTTAATTTTAATCTTATACAAATCTATACAATAAAATGTTCTGAATGATTCGAAATGACGCTTCTTCAGGTTTTAAGATACTGTTGTTTCAAACAGTAAGGGCTTTAATCATTCACTGTACCTTCAGCCTGGCTTTGCCCAAACTTTCGTACCCATGACCCTGTCAAAAAACTTGGAAATGGAATAAAATCATGGACAACAATTGTATTGCGATTACAGACTACACTTTGGATTAAGCAAATGCATATCATGCAAAAATAAAAAAAAATCCAACAGCAAGCAGATCATAAGAATAAGATTCATAAGAACAATCATTCACTCTTCATCACAGAAAAATAAAAATGACACTAAATATTAAGTATTTCAGCATTGAATCCGTCTCTCTTCATGCTAGAAAAGAAAAAAAGAGAACACAAAAAAAAAAAAAGAAAAGAAAGATCAAAGACAGAAAACAAACTACTAAAAAGAAATGGAAAAGCAGATCTATGCTGATCTATCCTTTGTGCCCTATAAATGTAACTATAATCCTGTTGAGCTTATAGACACAATTGTGCATGGCTGGAAAAATCAACTATTGAAGGTATAGTTCAGAAAGAAAAAGAAAAAGGAACGTTCAGCCATCATTTATTCACCACCATGTCGTTCCAAACCTGTATGAGTTTTTCTTAAAGAGAGATATTTTAAGGGGGGAAAAAAGAGCAGGTGTTCTGACGTAGAACCCAGATGTGTTGCACCGTGTTTAGGTGAGGGTGAGGAAGACACATGCTATATGCAAGCTACTGAATTCTACATTGTGCCTTAGGTCTTGGTTTATTCTTTAAAATATTGCTGTGCATTTCCGGTTGAACCACTGATGTCACATGGACTATTTTAACAATGTCCTTACTACCTTTCTGGGCCTTGAACGTGGTAGTTGTGTTGAAAGTTTATTGAGGTTCAGAAAGCTCTCAGATGTCATGAAAAATATCTTAATTTGTGTTCTGAACTTGAACAAAGATCTTACAGGTTTGGAACGACATGAGGGTGAGTAATTAATGACAGAATTTTTGGGTGTACTAACTCTTTACTGTTGAAATGCAGAGATATTTTATTATATATAACATCTTGTACAAATAAACTGTCCTGAATGAGTCCATTTGCCAACAAGAAGAGATCCTTGAGGTCTCAAAGGTCAACTGTGTTGATATGATGCAAAAAAATTAATATATATACCTTATATTTTTAAATGACCTTCCAATAAATATCCATTCACATTTTCCACTCCGACATCCCAGACTGTGCATCACATTAGTCCTTAAGAATCCTGAGAATCATTGTAGTCTCTGAAACCCCCATATAGTAACTTCACACTACCTCCATTAACAAAAATCCCTGATACCGACTCCGGGCACAGGTCCCTGGCCGCCCCTGTGTGTCCCTCTGGTACAGGAGCTTGGAGACGGGGCTGGAGGCCAGGGATCATCCCACACGGCAAGTGCCCTGGCCAGGTTGGGGTTCAATGGCGCTTAGCTTTGTTCTCTGACTTCTGAGATGGAAGAGCTGGGGTCGGGTTGAGCCACAAACAGAGCAGGATGATGAAATGACAGACATGCAGTGATAGAGAGCTGTAGTTGGTGGACGGATACGTGTTCCAGGACAGCTCTATCAGACCCAGAATCAACACCCTAAAAGAGAATGAATAATAATACTACTCACTGAATAACTAAACTTCTACTCCCAAACCACACAAACTCAACTAAATAAGACACAGATAGAAACAAAAAATAGCCCATGAGTCTGTGTCTTACCTGAGCAGGTGGGCAAGTTTCTTGACTCCTCCACTCCACAGCAGGTAAGGCAGCGTATGGAAGTACCAGACATAAAACTGATAATGCAGCGATCTACTGAAGCACATGCCAATGAAATTAGAAGTGAAAAGAACCAGAACTGTCTGTATGATCTGGGTTAAGGAACCATTTTCATCATATCAACTAGAACTAATAGTGCAAAGTTCAGGAATTCCTGGTTTATTCAAAATAATTTGAATCCAATCCAGCATACATTTGATTTCAACAACCATAAAAAGGATATGATCAGCACTGAGCTTGTGTACAGTCTCTTTTCTCTCAGACGGATCTGTTAGAATAGACCAAATACTGTTCCCAGACCTGTAATAGACAATTTTTAAATAACACAGAAAGAAGAACAAAAAGACCTTTGGCATATTTAGTTTGTCATTAAGCCTTAACATTGGCCTTATGACTTGTAGTAATGTTTTTGTTCAATAAATTAAAGTGCCCCTATTATGGATTTTTGAAAATTAACTTTATGCAGTAACACAGCTCTTAGTGAATGAAAACATCCTGCAAAGTTTTAAATCTGAAAGTGCACCGTGTATAAAGTTATTGTCTCTCAAAAGAAAGAGTCGACTCTGAATCATTGAAACGAGTCGTTTTTAAAACGAATCCCAAGCCGTTTCATGCCGAGGTCAACATGAAACATTAGCATATTGCCCGCCGACTTGTTGGTCTTTTTGCCTTGGTCTGAATGAAAATGCAAATTCATTCTTTGCCACTAGGTGCTGCTTTTGGAGCTATAAAAATGGCGGTTTCCCCGGTAGTTGTACACAAAGCAGGACTGCGCTCACAAACCCTGCTTTATCAGCCATTACAGGCGTGATAAACTGAAAATGAGACCAATTGGACCAATCACCGCAGATTAGCTTCACGCAAAGGAGTCGTTGAGCAAATTAGGTAAAAATAAATGCATATTATAAGACAATGAACGTGTTTTTTGACGTTGCATGCATGTCGACCTGTTGTTGGGGACTCCCAAAACCAAAATAAGAACCTTTCATTACCCATAATAGGGGCACTTTAAGCTGCAAGTCCTACTAAAAATCCTTTGAACAGTTTTTGATACACAATTTCCTTAACATTTAAGGTGATTTAACCACGTAAAATACCGCTACTAATTACAAGCTTAATTGTAGTGTTTTGATTTTTCTACCTCTTCCATCTCTTCAGCACAAACAGAACCAATGTAGTAATGTGAGCCAAAAGCAAAGCCAGGTGGAAGTATCGACTCAAGAACACATCCTCGGGAAGAAAACGCCAGTTCACTGTCCACTTAAACAGAAACTGCCTGCCCAAGTCAAACGCCCGACTAACATAGCCGAGCGGGTTCACCAAGAGGAACGGCAGTCCCAATACCAGCTGAAAAGGAGAAAAACAGAGTGGTACATGAAAAGCTGGTGTAAAACAGCAAAAAAAAAAAAAAAGTTGATTCATTTAATAAATGTGTTTGTTTGTGTCTCTAACCTGAATTACAGCACAGAGAGCGAGTTTAGGTAAAGTTTTCCATAGACCAAACTCACACAGGAGGAGGAAGAGGAGACCAGGAGCGAAGAGCAGAACATTCATCTTCACAGACACAGCTAAACTGTCCACAGCACAGACAAATACATACTTTAAATGCACGCACACACACTGCTGAAATGACCAGTCATTTATTAAACAATAATTATTCTTATGTTATACAGTGTTGAAGAGATCAGGCATCAAAACATTGTACAGAAGTTGTGGATAACATGAATGGCAGAGAGAGGAAAAAAGTTAAAGAGTTAAAATCTCTCTTACCATTCATCTATCACTCCATATAGAATGAACATGATGTTTCTACTTGCCTGTAGAGGGCACATCCTAGAGTCCAGCGGCCATCCAGGAAGAGATTGATGGCTCCGAATAGCAGCATCATGGCCACTGGATCATTAAAGAGACGCAAGATGAAGATGGAGTGAATCCGATATGAAGCACAGCAGACGAAGAAGAACACATATGGAGGAACCTAGAGAAGAATAAACAGACAAGCAGTATTATTAAGACACTTTCGGAACCATGAATACAAACTTCAGTGAGTGTCAAAAACACAGTAAAACCAGAAATAAGCAATGCACTGCATTATTAGTAAGGTTATTTAATTTAATTATTAGTAAAGTAATTAGTAAGTTATTTTAAATGTATTTAAAATGTAATTTATTCCTGCAATGCAAAGCTGAATTTTCAGCAGCAATTACTCCAGTCCTCAGTGTCACATGATCATTCAGCAATCAATTAACACACATGTGATTTGGTGCTCAAAAAACATGTCTCATTTTTTAATAATGTTGAAAACAGTTACGCTGCTTAATATTTGACCGTAACACATTTTTCAGGATTCTTTGATGCAAAACTGATTTTTCTGATATTTAGTTCAAATTTAATCTTACTGACCCCCCAAACATTTGAATAATGGTTTGTATATTTCAAATTCTCTGTGAAAAGATCCCGGCAAATCTGGCTGAACAGAATGTACAGTATGTATAAAGGTAAACTACATGGATTTGCATTATACGGGGTCATTACCTTTTTGGTGCGATGGTAAATGCGGAACACAAGCAGGAGGGTGATGAGGTAGAACACAGCAAACACATACTGACCCAAACGAATATTCTGTCCATGATCAGTAAGATAATACAGCCCAGTGAATACATACACAAAACCAGCTGGATACCTGAAACACACATTCAGTATACAATCCAGTAAATGATTAGTGGCCAGATTTTCATTTAATATGCCATACTACTGCCAGTGTTGGGGAGTAATTAGTTACATGTAATGGAATTACATAATTTAATTACAAAATAAATGTAATTGTCATCAGTTACAGTTACTGAGAAAAACGTATAGTTAAATTACAGTTATGAAAATGTTAATGATTACACCTGAAGATTTTACACACCCATACAGACTTGATTGACTTGTTTCCCAAATTGCACGGACTGCTCTAAAATATGTGAGGAGTTTAGGACACAGAATATGACACATGCTTATTCAATAACCGTTTTATTTCCTATATTTTCTTTATTTTTTAAGTACTGTTTTTGTTGTTGTTGTTTTTTTGCCAAGGCATTGTTAGATTCCAGTGTTTCCTGTCATAGCTATGCAAAGATTAGATTTTAATCTTGTTATGATTTTAAAACTGTATTTAACCTCAGAATGATCTCTAAGTCTGATTTTGTGGTGGCTGTGCTTTAAAATTAAAATGTTATTATCTTAATTCAAGTTGTGAAGGATTTCGAAAGTCTGATAGTAATCAGTTTTGAGCACTACTGTAAAGTTAACCCTGCCTGGTTTAAATGTTTGAAAATGATTAACAGTTGAAAAAATTAGAAATTTAGAAAGGTAAACAAAAAGTAATCAGTTACATTGTTTTAATAAAGTAATTGAAACTTACTTATTACATTTTCAATAGGGTAACTTGTATTCTGTAACCTATTACTTTTCCAAAGCAACTTACCCAACACATACTACTAAAAGCTGGAATACTCTACAGACATTTTGTATGTTGACACTTACACCAGCGGCCCTGTGTCGCCCTTCAGCTGTGTGTAGTCATATGTGCCGTTAATAACTCCCTCCACCTCATCCATATACGCCTTCCAGTCGATCTCTGTATCTACACACAACACGTACATCGTTAGACAGAGGAATCACGATGGCACTTATAATTGGCATCTCTCTGCAGATCTCATACTGCGATGCTGTGTCATGCTGTCATTTTGGCTATATGGTGTGTGACTGACAGACATGAGCAGTGGGTCTGTGCACGTGTTCCTTTTAGGGAGTCTCGACGGATCAAATACAAACTTAGCCAGACTATAATTTTGGAAGGTAGGTGTAACAATAGACATATACATATCTATGGGTGTAACAGTTGAATATGTATGAAATAAAGGAATAAATAAACAACTGCATTAACAGCATGCAATGATATCCCTGTTGTTCCATTAATGAGTTGTTCACTTCTCCAAGGATCACGTCAGTGATTGATTCTAATGCACTTACATGCAACTTTTTGGATCACCCATATGTTAATCCCAACTTCAAGGAACCAAAGGACAGCCGTGACCAAGAACGTGTACTCTGCTTTAAACAACACCGTGTGTTTGTCCTGCCATGTGGAGGAAAGAGTTTTCTGAATTTTTGATGGTAGAGAAGAGGATTTTTTCTTTCCTCCCGCCATGTTGGCCGTCTTGGTGAAGTCAGCGGATTCAATCACAAGCGTGTGCCGTATTCGGAAACACAGAGTTCCAAATTAAAAGTCCCTAGAGTGGAAATAAACGGATTCAAAAATGACATTGGGGAAAAAACTGAACATTCAAATAGATAAATATTTATTTATTTGCTTGCTTGTTTGTATAATTATTTCAGCTTATTTCTGAATTCTGTTCGTTTAAAACGTTGCAGCAGATATCTCATTTAAAATGTATTAACATAACCTTTTTTTTATTATTATTATTTTTTATCATAATAAAACCACATATAGGTTCAAATGTGTTGCATAAATTTGCGTCACCAAATTCATAGTAAAGCAAACTTCACAGCTACCTAAAAAGGTCCTCGAGCGTTGACGTACCACGTGACTTAAACAAACATCACAGTTTCCGGTAATGAATTCAGGAGTATCGTGAGTGTTAAAGGTGATTTCTGTTTCTTATTCACGCGATATTCATTTATGTTGTTTCAGACAGAACTTTAATATTTATTTATGAGCATGTACATGTGTAATCGTGTTCAAAGTATTAGGGTTAAAGTCTTTAAAGGTCATTTATGGGTCACATATTTCATTTTGACAGCCTGCATATGCTTTGTCTTGTTTGGTGATCTGTGGTTATTGTTATGTATGTTTCATTGTGGTGGTGGTGTTGGTAGTGTTATTGTGTCAGTTTTTCCTTAAATCGACGATCAAATAGCCCAAACATTCCGTAGGCCTAACGTTACATAATTTAAATGTTCAAATGTGCCAACTGTCAAACAATTCCAATGTAAACTTAAAAGGCTCTGTCATCTCTGTGTTTCATTTGGCTTCTATCCATCTTTAATCAGCAAAAAAACTCTACTTATCTGTTGGTCTGAGGTTCTTTCTGACCTGCAACTTATAAACTTTACACTATAACCTTTTCAAACCAGGCTCTCGCATCTAGTTGTTGGTAATGGCACGGATTTTTTTTCAGTTTATGTCAGTTAGGCAATTAGTCATTTAGTCATTTTAAGATTAGTTAACTTGCCCAAATTTATAGTCAGCGGAATTATGACAAATCATTGAAATTATATATATATATATATATATATATATATATATATATATATATATATATATATATATATATATATATATATACATACAGGTGCTGGTCATATAATTAGAATATCATCAAAAAGTTGATTTATTTAACTAATTCCATTCAAAAAGTGAAACTTGTATATTATATTCATTCATTACACACAGACTGATATATTTCAAATGTTTATTTCTTTTAATTTTGATGATTATAACTGACAACTAAGAAAATCCCAAATTCAGTATCTCAGAAAATTAGAATATTACTTAAGACCAATACAAAGAAAGGATTTTTAGAAATCTTGGCCAACTGAAAAGTATGAACATGAAAAGTATGAGCATGTACAGCACTCAATACTTAGTTGGAGCTCCTTTTGCCTGAATTACTGCAGCAATGCGGCGTGGCATGGAGTCGATCAGTTTGTGGCACTGCTCAGGTGTTATGAGAGCCCAGGTTGCTCTGATAGTAGCCTTCAGCTCTTCTGCATTGTTGAGTCTGGTGTCTCTCATCTTCCTCTTGACAATACCCCATAGATTCTCTATCGGGTTCAGGTCAGGCGAGTTTGCTGGCCAATTAAGAACAGGGATACCATGGTCCTTAAACCAGATACTGGTTGCTTTGGCAGTGTGTGCAGGTGCCAAGTCCTGCTGGAAAATGAAATCAGCATCTCCATAAAGCTTGTCAGCAGAAGGAAGCATGAAGTGCTCTAAAATTTCCTGGTAGATGGCTGCGTTGACTGTGGACTTCAGAAAACACAGTGGACCAACACCAGCAGATGACATGGCAGCCCAAATCATCACTGACTGTGGAAACTTCACACTGGACTTCAAGCAACATGGATTCTGTGCCTCTCTACTCTTCCTCCAGACTCTGGGATCTTGATTTCCAAATGAAATGCAAAATTTACTTTCATCTGAAACGAGGACTTTGGACCACTGAGCAACAGTCCAGTTCTTTTTCTCCACAGCCCAGGTAAGATGCTTCTGACGTTGTCTCTGGTTCAGAAGTGGCTTGGTAGCCCTTTTCCTGAAGACGTCTGAGCGTGGTGACTCTTGATGCACTGACTCCAGCTTCAGTTCTCTCCTTGTGAAGCTCTCACAAGTGTTTGAATCAGCTTTGCTTGACTGTATTCTCAAGCTTGCAGTCATCCCTGTTGCTTGTGCACCTTTTCCTACCCAAATTCTTCCTTCCAGTCAACTTTGCATTTAATATGCTTTGATACAGCACTCTGTAAACAGCCACACCTTTCAGTAATGACCCTCTGTGATTCACCCTCTTTGTGGAGGGTGTCAATGTTCGTCTTCTGGATCATTCCCAAGTCAGCAGTCTTCTCCATTATTGTGGTTTCAAAGAACAAGAGATACCCGGAATTTGTACTTTAGGGATGTCATTTATTGAAACTCAAATGTAAATATTCTAATATTTTGAGATACTGATTTTTGACTTTCATGAGCTGTAAGCTCTAATCATCAAAATTAAAAGAAATAAACATTTGAAATATATCAGTCTGTGTGTAATGAATGAATATAATATACAAGTTTCACTTTTTGAATGGAATTAGTGAAATCAACTTTTTGATGATATTCTAATTATATGACCAGCACCTGTATATATATATTATTTTTAACTACTTTTCAGGGAACCTAAAAGAAACTAAACTGTTAATGTAATTAAAAGCATCTGCTAAATGAATGACAGTAGAAAAAAATTAATGAAAATCAATGCTGAATCAAATCACCATAGGTCCTCTTGATTCATCTTGGACCTTATACCTGTTCATTATGATTTCATTCTGTGTTCAGTAGTCCAGAGAAGAGGAAGAGGGTGAGGTGGAAGATGGAGGATTTCCCCATCCGGACAATGGAGATGGTGTGTTTGGGTTCAAGTGTGGCTCTCTCTGGTCTGTTTTATTACGTCTACAGGAAGAAACGCAAAACTGTGGACAAACTTAAAGTGAGTAGCATTGCAAAAATGATGATTCAGATAGTAGATATGTGGAATTAGTGCCCGGAATTAGTTCTTTGGATTTAAAGTGCCTGCTACACAAGATTAGGTGGATTTTCTAAACAAAAAAAAGAAACTAATTTGTTTTTGATGTAAGGAAGCTCCAGTTTTGCCACTGGATGAAAGTTAGCAGATCTTTTGAATGCCACACCAGGGAAATGTCTGCAATATGTGGTCATAGAAGGTAACATTCATTTTCCATTATATAATGTCTCAGCTGATCTATAGAATATAACTGGATCTCTCTTTCACTTCCACTGACTTGTTCTCACTTTCTCTCTCTGTAGGTACAGTGCAGCCCATAGGGGAACCATTAAGGAGTCAGTTTCAAGAAGGTACTGTTGGTGTCATCCAGAAACTGGTCCTCCGAGAACACAAACTTGTGTGGAACAATTTAGCACGCACTTGGTAAGTCCTGGTCTCTTGCTCATATAAATATACATAAATTTAATACTTTTGTTCAGCAAGGATGCGTTCAAAAGTGACAATAAAGGTATTATAATCAGTGTTGAGGGTAACGCATTAGAAGTAATGCAAGTTACGTAATCAGATTACTTTTTTATGTAACTAGTAAAGTAACACATTACTTTTTAATTTAGAATTTTTCATTTTTGTTATTGCTGAACAGTGTAAAGCTTTCTTCTCCTGCGTCATATTCTTCATGAAATTTGTTTGAGTTGTGCTCTCTACTGTACAGATATGAATTTACATTTGCTTCAGCCTGAGGCGTATTCATTTCACTTTTGTTGTGAAAGGGCTTTTACATTTGTAAAATAACTTTTTATATTAAAAAGAAACAAGCAACCCCTGCCAAGATTTAAAAAGTAACTCAAAAGTAATGTAACGCATTACTTTCCATAAAAAGTAACTAAGTAACATAATTACTTTTTAAGAAGTAATGCAATATTGTAATGCATTACTTTTAAAAGTAACTTTCCCCAACACTGATTATAATAATACAAAGCATTTCTATTTCAAATAAATGCTGTTCTTTCAAAGTTTCTATTCATCAAAGAATCCTGAAAAGAAAAAAGTACCACGGTTTTTCGAAAACATTAAGCAGCACAACTGTTTTCAACATTGCCAACAATAAGAAATGTTCCTTGAGCAGCAAATCAGCATATTAGAATGATTTCTGAAGGATCATGGGACACTGAAGACTGGAGTAATGATGCTTAAATGTATCTTTCAGGACAGACAGCGAGCGTGTGCTTCACCAGCGTGTGAATGCTGTGCCCTTTAACCTGCTGGGTGTGAACAAGGCATTTGTGCGTGTGCTCTGTCCCCTGGAGGCCACGGGTCCCAATATGGAAATCGTCCATGAGAAGTTCCACCAGGCCAGTTACGGTTTCACGGACCTGATCGGTCAGTACCTGAGTGGAGAGAAGCCCAAAGGTCAACTTGAAACAGAGGAGATGCTGAAAGTGGGCGCGTCTTTGACCGCAGTGGGCGAGCTCATCCTGGACACAGACCGCCTCCCAAAAATCCGCCCACCCACCGACGGCTCAGAGTACTTCCTGAGCACGGATGACTTTGAGACCCTGCAACTGGAGCAGGAAGGGCAAGCGGCGGTGTGGAGGGTGCTGGCGTGTGTTTGCGCGTTGGCAGGTGTGGCTGTTCTGATGTGGGCAGGACGTAGGTACTATCAACAGCTGAAGCTACGGTGGGAGCAGGAGAACATGAGGAGGGAGTTTGAACTGATGGGCGCAGGAGAACGAGTAGAGGAGGAGAACGGCGTGGACATACCGGAGAATGCATGTGTGATATGCCTGAGTAACCCACGAGGCTGCGTGCTGCTGGACTGCGGACACGTGTGCTGCTGTTTCCGCTGCTATCAGGCCTTGCCACAACCCATCTGTCCCATCTGCAGGCAGGACATTAAACGCGTCGTACCTTTGTATCAGGCCTAAGAGACATATGAACAGTTATGCTGGATTTACATGATTAACTTTTCGAAACAGCCTTAAACTTTAAAACAATGTTATACTGTGAACAGGACACCTGCGATAGAAGCAACACACATATTCCTGATACGCACTTTAGTTTTACCATTTTAGTTTTCCATATTCCTATGGAAGCTTATTTCTTCCACAGAATAAAAAATCAATAATATCAATAAAAAATCTATCCATCTATCTATCTATCTATCTATCTATCTACCTAATTATGCTCAGTGGTATATTAATATATGTATAATAGTAAGTTCATATTCTCGAATCTGACTTAACAAGATGCTTTCCAACAGTGCTATTGACATTTCAACAGTACGAGTAAGCTCATTTTACACACTGTTAGTCAGTGCAGTTACATTATTACGCCAGGAGGTGGCGGCAAGGGACTGTCTTTACGAGTGAGTCAGCTAATACATTTAAAAACGCTTCATTCATGAATAAAATTCATTTGAAATTAATTTAACATTGAACGCCACTTGAGAAGGCTCAATCGACGATCAACGCATTACATGGGTAAAGCTGATGTTTCATTTCATAGAGAAGAATGCCATTGATTCAACGCATTGAACAGCGCTGAATCATGGGAAATCCCCTTAAACACTGAAAGGATGCTATGACAAAGATATCGCTTTCATCTTTTGACAACTGATGGCAAACTGATTTTTTCCGCAAAAAATATGACTTGACTTGAAGGACAGACGCAGATAGATGTGCATACTCAAGACGATCTCTCTCTCTCTCTGTTCAGTTCAAATCTACGGAACCTATGTACAAATCACAATGGTACACAGATGTAAAAAAAAGCCAGTTGGTGTAAAAAATATTACTCTCTTCACTCTTGTTATAATTATTAACATATTGAACATTCAATACACATGCATTAAGTGTAAAACAAGATGGGAATAGCCTCATGAAAAAAAAAACGTGAACATCATGGTTGTTGAGGTTGCTTGCCATATTCTGCGGTTGGCTTGTCAGTAGTGTGATATTACAATAATGCAGTTATCACAACAGCTCTTTTATATCTCATAATTGCACATTTAAACCCACAATAAGACTTTTCTTATCTTGCAAGTTATAAAATTGAAATTCTGAGTTTATATCTTGCGATTCTAAGAAGAAAAAAAAAGGGTCTGAACTGTGAGATATAAACTTTGATATAAAACTAAGAAAGAATGTATGAATTGTGAGATTGAGAGAGTCTTATTTTTTATTCACTGGTAGAAATAAGCTTCCAAATATCCCTGCTGGTTAAAATTGAAAGGTCGAGTTCCTCAGAGCTCAAACATGTCACATTACATTAGTTTGGGATGAAATAACATAAAGTCAGCAAATATGCTTTGATATTTTAGTGAATATCCTGATAAACAGATGTCTTTGTGTTTGACTTTGTTGAATTGGTTGAATGGTTGAATTTTTTTTTTCATTATAAATGATGGCTATAGCTATACTGTATTGAATGGCTGGTACAAATAAACCTATAATCTAAAATTAAAATGTAGTTTAATATGGTAAGCTTAGTGCCTTAATTTATGAATGAGTAGAATACTGAATTTATGAATGCTGCACTGGGGAGTTTGTTTGTTTTTGAGTTTTTGATTTCCTTTAAGTCCTAATTTTAAGCTTGTCATGTAAAGTTCTGGACTACTTTGTTTGGTCAATAAACACTGTTGTGTACTCGCTGTTCTTCTGTTCCAGCATTATTTGAAGTTTTCACATACAGATTCTAAATCATAAGAACCTCAGTTGTTGCTACACTCAGTGATATTGCTGATTTATTAGTGCTTGTGACATGGAAAGTTATAATTCTTCTGAGAGAGACGTGTGTGTTTGCCAGGAAGGAATCTTGCAAGTGTTCTTATGCAACAGCTGCTGTGATCCTGTTACAAATAACCTCTGTAAATTACCCACAACAACCTTCTGACTTTTTTTCTTAAATGTAAGCAAATGAGATGCAGAATAAATATTTGAAGAAAAAAGACTTTGCCAAGGTCAAACTGAACTTTTGATGATGCTGCATTTACCAGTAAAGCTTGTTATTTTTACATTAAACCACTAGAAGGCAAAGGAGAGCCAGACTGGTGAAGTGTTGGAAATTTATTTGCATGAATCAATGCATCTCTTGCATTAATGATTTTTTAATTAATTCGCATTAATTTTCATCCTCTGCCCCTGCCTCTTGCCCTTCAACTTGAAAACTTATGTTCAGTTGCTGCCTTAAATTTTTAAGTATTCAAATTGGCTGTAAAAGTCATTTCAATTTAAATTATATTAAACTGATGTTAAAAATCAAGTTAAATCTAATATAAATTTTAAAAAAGTTGAAACTGGTTAAATAAATTGTATGATTTAAAGTAATAGAAAACCTTTTTTTTATATATATATCAATTTCATTAATAAAACATGCAGAGAACTTGCATCAGATAATATTACCATGGCACTTTTACATATTCAATGGTATATTCCAGTGTTTTTATTGTTAACTAAAACTACTAAAAATATTTTTATTTAAAATAAAGCTGAAATCAAATAAAGTTTGATTAAAAACATTTATTTAAAAAAACATGAATGAAAATAAGAAAATGCTTTTGTTGAAATGCAACTAATTGCAATTAGTACTAAAATTACTGTAAAAAAATTATCTAAAGCTAAATAAAAATATAAAAAACTAATGAAAATGCACTAAAAAGCACTAACAAATGTACTAAAACTTAAGCTAAAATGAAAACTGTTAAAAATGCAAAATATGAATAAATATATTATTAACTATATTATAAATGATACTAAAATAACACTAGCCTATGTTCATGCACCAACAATATTCATATACCATGAGATTTACATAAAATCCAATATATTTCAGATAATATCATGGTCATATATTCAAGGAATATCTTAGGTCCAAAAAAAATAGGATAATAGATTTTTAGAAGAGAAGACATAGTGTTCAAAAAACACTGTAATACTGCTTTTTTGTAAGTGAAATCTGTCATGAAGTAGAATCTATATTAAATAAAATAGCTGACAACAAGAACAACAACAGCACAAACAAAAAGACATTTGCTGCGACAGATGTGACAGGAACACAAAAAGTCAGAATTTCACAAGTTAAAAAAAAAATGATTGTGTTGTCCTAGCCATGTAATTCCTTATGCCTCTCAGCGTGCAGCTGTTTGTAACGTGCCCATGGCCTGTGCCTCATCTGCGTACGCTAGCTCTCATCTCTGTCTCATCTCCAGTGATGAGAACACAGACCTGCTTCTGTGCCGCAGGCTTAAACAGGCCGTCTGTATCATGTTTCTGCTTCAGTGTTTTGATTAAAAGCTCCAGAGGAAAGAATGTGTGGGTGTGTGTGAAAATACAGTGAACTGCCAACCAGTGCTCAAAGACACTCATCAGCCGGTGTCAATTACACTGCCTCCCTGATCTTCTGCAGGAGCCAACATCTCACATTTGACCCAGCAGAGCCAAAGCTGCAAAGAAGAAGGTGGTGGTGGTGTTCTCACTTTAACTTTACAGGTGTTTCTTCAACTACTGTTATGTCCAAGGGATTTGAAGCTTTTTTTTTTCTTTCTTTTTTGTTATACCAAAGAGTCACAAGAGTGTCTTCCCCAAAAAATATTTGCTGATTTTAAAACATGCCTTTTATGTTTTACACTAGAAAGCTTATTTTATTTATAAAGATAGTTTTTTTTATGCTCACCAAAAGTACAGTAAAAACACTAATATTGTAAATAAATTATTACAATTTAAAATAACTTTTTCTTCTCATAAACATTTCTTATTCTAAATGCTGAAAACTTGTGCTGCTTAATATTGTTTTGTGAAACTGTGATACATTGTTTTTTCAGTATTCTATGACGAATAGAATGTTTAAAAAGATAACTATTTGAAATAGAAAACTTTAGCAACGTTATAAATTGGTTTACTGTCACTTTCGACCAATTTAATGCATCCTTTAATAGTAACTAATAATAAAAATATTAATTTCATTAAAAAAAAATAAAAAATTCCTAGACCCAGACATTCAAATAAACATAAACAAATGTTTTTTTTTTTTGTTGTTGTTGTTGTTGTTGTTTTATAGACAAATGAAAGAAAATATAACTTGTAATTTCATAAATTTACTGCTAGCATTTTAAGTATGCTAAATACACACAATAATATATGTTAATTTTTAAAAAAACAAAATTTACACTTTAGGCATAAATCGGTAAAATGCAGATTTTCTTTTGTTTTCCTTATACTCATTACTTATCTTATTTTAGGCATATTCTTCACTGAAAATGTTGTTGCTTTTGTAATTAAGTACACTAAGGCGTACACTAAGTTTTGTTAGGGGCAAAATTATTTATTGTGGTGGAAATCACATTTGAAAAATCATATTTTTTCCTAACCAGATGCTTGCTGACCTTTCAACTGAAAAGAAGGTGCATATATCTCACATATACACTGCATCTGCACATTTCATCACCCACCCCTGAAAACTGTGCAGTTTTTGCTCCTTTCTGTTCTCAGTTTTTCATTTGACTCAGGTTTTTGTGATCTGGTGTTTTTTAATGCTGGATAGAGAGCGAGTCAGCAATTACAGCGCATGAGTCAGCAGAGGCCAGTGTGACCGCAAACGCTCTCCCAGAGGACACTTTCACACACAGCCCACTTCTGTGACTGAACAGAGGGAAACAAGGACACTAGACTGTAAAAAGTGATAAGTTGACTTAACTTAATAAAATTGAGGAAACCCGTTGCCTTAAAATTATTAAGTAAATAAGAAGACTGAAAAACACAAAGAAAGGAAGAACTTGGTGGCACCGTAACAGGAAAAATTGGCTAGAACTGTTGCAAACTCAAGTGTCTTATATCGTTGGAATCACTGAAAAGCTTGAGTTCAGCAGCATTGTAAAGTCCAAGTATAAGTATATCAGACATTTGCGCATTTGCGACACCACAGTGAAGCGCTGGAGTTTTCCATAGATCCCAAAAAAAGGTTGATTTCAGAGTCCAGACCGCTATGGTTTTCAAATGACTTGTCAGTATGGATCGGCCTGCTGTCATTCATTCATTTACTTGAGCAGTGGAGAGGCACAGACTATGAAAATCCTTTTGCTCAGGGGGACAGTGAAGATATGAAAATGAGCTTTGAGAACTGCAGTCTTCTGAGGATTGTTGCCATGCCAACAATCTAATGCTTGAGTTGATTCACAGAAAAAAAAAGCCTACATGCTCACAAGTTGTAATGCTGCAGGGGATACAGTAAAATATAGGTTAGAGGTTTATGTTTTGCATTGAATAAAAAATATAAATAAAAAAATTAAAGATCATTTTAGGGCCCCTGTGAGCTCTATCCAGGGTGCTGAAATATGTCTAGATTGAGAGAGGGAGATAATATTCATGCGAGGCAGGTGCATCATTACTACAAAGCTCTACTTAGCCTTCATTCAAACACAATTCATTCAAAGGAAGTATCGGAAAGACAACAGGTGGGCCACGGTGACGAACAACTTCCGGCATCTGGAGACCGAGGACAGAGGACGCTGAACGTGACGTACGCTGATGACGCCTGCACAGTGTTACGGTGACATTTCCCCGGTACACCGGTGAGTGAATCTAATTGCGCTAAGCGAATCAAAACAACTGATAGTTACAATGCCTTTTCCAGATTCTTCATAACCTTCACTTATCGAGAACTGGAAGATAAAGGTCATTACAATTTCCAACATAATAACAAAATGAAAATAAAAACAGGCTACAGTTCGACTACAGTTCATTCAAGTTGAACTTTAAAGCAACTATGGCGTGCAAAAGCGAAGAGAAACTATGGGTAAACACCGCTTTGGATGGGAACCGTATTCATATGGCCAACTACAAAGTAACAAAAGGTACTCCTCTCAGAAAACGTACAAATAAAGATCATTTTAGATGTTTAATTACTATTTGGAGCGTTCTTTTAAACATTTACGGAATAAAATGTAGCCTACTTAGAAAACTTTTTTGTCTTGCTAAAGCTATGTCCTTTCACTCCGAGACCAAAAACAATATTAGTGTCCACACCAACGGACAGTAGCGTTTTGTTTATTATAAGTTTTATAGGCCTATAGCTGTGGTGTGGACTTTATGTTCTCATAAAATTAGAATGATTATTTACATTTTATAAATATAGTTATAGTTAGCGTTTTTTCACAGCTTGTAGGCCTATAAATAGACACACTCAAATAAGTTTTTTACACTTTTTGCATACTGAAAAAATTACAGATTGATTGGAAATTAGGAATACTTGTTTTCTTTTGTCATGTTCTTCTCTGACACTGTTGTTACTAGGTTTTGCAAAGACTATCTGGGGCAACACTATAGCCTATTTGTTATGGAGGAAATTAAACCTTTAAACCTTCAAATGCATATTGAATCTAGTTTATTCCATTTTCATACAATGTTTATTTCATTATTTTTTGCTTAAATAAGCAATGTTTCAAAAAAGTAACATTTAATACTTTTTATTTTAAGACCGAAAATCTGGGTCTGGGATAAGGGTAAAAAAATCATGCATATTAATAAAGTATGTAAAAAATGCATTTGAAAAGTAGCAACACAAATGAATGGGAAAGGAATGGGGAAAGTGTACTAGCCTGTGTGACCTTTATTAACAAAAATATAGGGCCTACATAGGCTATGTTTTAAGAAAAAAAAGAATGTAATAAATAGTTATATTTTAGGGGTTTGGAACAACAAAGGTGAGCAAATGACAATTTTAATTGAATTGTGTAGCCTATTATACTTTAATATTCATGTTAAACAATTGGAGAATGTTTTGTATTCGAGGTTTTTGAATTCATTTTACGAATGGAGACGTTAGGGCAGATCAAAAATCTCCAAAATATTAGATTTTAATAAAAATTAACCCCTATGACAAAAATGCCCAAAGTTGAAAAATAGGCTTATAGGCCTACTGCACTTCCAAACTACAGGCTTTCCAAAGACCCCTGCGAACACCGTGCGTCCCATTCTAAGGAGCGACTGCAGAGCGCCGTTCAGTGTTTCCTCTCGCCAGTTTCAGCTTTCGCCTGATGGGGCCACCCTTGCACCTCTTGGAGTCCCCATCTATCTCTCTCTCTCTCTCTCTCTCTCTCTCTCTCTCCTAAACACACATGCGCCCGGATGGATGACTTCACTGTTCCGCCCGGGTTTCCTTTATGATCGCGGGATCTCCCGTATCTTACAGCAGACTTCACCCGACCGCTGATGTAGTCGTACACTCAGCCGCGCTCTCTCTCTCTCTCTCTCTCGCTTGCTCTCTCATTCTGCACCGAGCACTCCAGTCCGTTTGGAAGTTGGCGGTGCGAGGAGTCTGACATTTACGCGCGGGGATATCTACGCAAAAAAAACAAACAAGTGCACTTGTTTTGCGGGGATAGTTGCCATATCCACCGTAGCTGCCTATATACATCAGTTCTTTTGCGCCTTTTGCCTCGCGAACCCGTCCTTCAGCAGTCATGTCCGAGGTTCTGCCATACGGAGAGGGGAAAATGAGCGGATACGGAGCGGACAACGATGTCAGTCAGATGTCCTTCAGCTGCGGGCTGCAGGACACCAACTCGTTCTTCGGAGCGTCGCAGGCGAAAAGACCTCCAAAACTTGGACAGATCGGCAGAGCAAAGAGAGGTGAGAATGTTATCCTGATTGAAGATAATTTACTGAAGTTAAAGGAATAGAGACTTGCGTTTTCACTCACTTTTTCTTCCGTGCAACACAAAACGAGATGTTAGGGAGAATGACAGCCTCGATCACCTTTCGCGTTGAAAGTGAATAGTGATCGAGCCTGTCAGCTCATAACACTTAATAATAATAATAAAAAAAAAATCATACGTATTTACAACAACATAAAGACGAGAAAATGACAGAATGCATTTAAATGCATGCATATTTTGACTTTTTACAGATGTCAAACTGTCTTCCTCAATATGTAAGCTAAATAATATGCTATTTCAAGCAACCCGACTGAGAAATGACCTTTTCAAGTGATATTGTTACACATTTAATATACATTTTAACGCATTTGAATGCGTTTGTTCTTGTTGCGCAGTTTCAAAGCGCACAGAACACACATGCTAGATTGGCGAAGTCTTGACATCGGCTCTCTGTCTTCTTCTTTCCAGTGGTCATCGAGGACGACCGAATAGATGAGGTGCTGAAAGGCATGACCGACAAATCATCACCGGGCGTTTAAACCCGCGCGATGCCTTGCAGACATTTCAATTTTTTGTCACCGATTCGAAGCACTTGTCGGTTGTGCATGTGAAGAAGATTGCAAAGAGATGGAGAGACGGTGGCACGACGCTCGAACCACGAGGAGACTAAACTAAAAAGGGAAAACGCCAATTAAAGAAGGGAGAGACGGAATTTCCTTTGGGGTTTGCTGGCAATTCTCCAATATAAACGGCAATGGAAGCTTTGAGGAAGATGTCGGAGATGCTGTTGAGGCTGCGCGCTGCGGCTCATCTGTGAATAGAGATGGATGGATGGACTTGCCATTATTATTCCACGACCATCATCTTCCAAAAGCGCTGTATAAGCAACACGAAGTTCAACCGATGACTGAACCGCATCTTGCGCTCTGTTACTATAGATGTACAGTATCTTAGCTCAAAGACCTTCCCCATAACACACGCACACGCTCACGCACACACACATATATGGATCTGCCTTGAGCGTCGACTTCAATCCGACTGCTGCTTCTAGAGACATTTTAGACTTCACACACAAAGACATTGAGCTCCCATAAAGATAAATGAACTATATGTACGGATGGTGCAATGTGAATATTTTCTTTCGCTATTTTGCATCATAGGCTATTCTTTTTCAGAAATTGAGAATATTATCATACACATGCCCACAGGTGTTGAAGCGTGTAGTCTTTGAAGCGTCGTTTGGTGATCTATTGTTTTGCCCTTCACTGCAGCTGATTTGCGCACCTGCGCCACGGATTCACATCATCAGTACAGCACAGAGGAGCATTGTGCATTACACCTCTTGTAATTAACCCAACATGAATGCATCTTGATTTCTTCCAAGCCTAATTTTATACATTTCAAAAAAAAAATTCACCAGCTCCTCACATTTCTTTTGTCGTGTCCATCTCTTTGCATGAACTTTCACTCCGGTGCCAACAGAGGTGCCACCATGAATCTTACCCTGGCACGCTTCTTTTTAAAAAAAAAAGTCATATTTGTATTTTTATATCTAAATATTTGTTATTTAAAATGATATGCTAGTATGTCGTCTTAAAGATTCATCAACAATGATGTTTATATTTCAGAGAAAAATCTTTAGACAGGGACGAGAGTATAATTCAGTTTGGTTGGAATGTTTTTTTTTTTCTAAAAAAAAAAACAAAAAAAAAAGACTTGATGAATGAATGTTTCTTGGGTTTTTTGCACACACACATCTGTGTTGAACTACTGTTATATGGAAATCGTAAACTGTGACTTGAGCTTTGTTGATGAATTTGTTAGAAAAATGGCGATATTAGAAATCTACTGCACTGTTTACGAATATCTTCAAATAACTTGTTGTTATTTGACAGGTTTTTGGACATTACGTTTCTTTTGTTGATTTTATTTGAATTTTTTGCTTCGTTTTGTACCATTATTCTAAAGAAACTGACTATGGTTTGTTGTGCATGAAACCTTAATACTTTTCAATAATGGAACATCGTTTTATTAAGCAAAAAAAGCAACAAAAATGTCATGACATTCTAAGAATGAATCATTGCATATTAAAATACCATTTTCACTGTATTTGGTGAACTAATAAATGGTGGAAGAACATATAGATGTGCGTTTCTGTCGTCATTTGGCTGCATTGCAAAGAGGTAAACAAGTCTGATACAAATATTGATTTTGAGGTCATCACAACACACACACAGCCTGCTGGTGAACCCATCTGTATTTAAACAAGGCACAAATACTATCCATCAAATGATGAAACAAGTATGATGACATTTAAAAATGTCCCGAGCAGTTTTAAATGACCAGATCAAGCTGTTGTCGTCTAATGCAATATTAATGTTTCAATATAATTCATTTCAGGATGGTTGTATCTTACTGTGGAGCTCAGAGAACTGCAATCTACTTTCAGCCTGCATGTCATCTCCTCACAGATCTTTAGTGCTGGAGTCGTCTAGTGCACTCCAGGCCTGTACTTCCCAAAGGACACGGTGAAGTTTGGCACCAGCTCTGATGGCCATGTAATCACACTCATAGTGATTCAGGCTAAGCTCAGAGTCATGACAGGGAGGTTGTTCTAGTGGCATAAGGTCCTATGAGAGCTTTGAACTGTGCTACTACTTTTACTGGAGGATCTTCTGCACTTCGATACAAAATAGACTAGAGATTGGAAGATGGATTTCAGGCCTTGATGTATTTGGTCATAAAAATCATTTGACCGTTTCCTTGAAATCTTAAAAGGGAGAGTACACTCCAAAATGAAGTCAAGTCACCTTTATTTCTGTAGTGCTTTATACGATACAGATTATGTCAAAGCAGATACACAAAGATAAACAGGAAAATAGCAGAGTCAGTTATGGAAGCTTGACTATGCAGACAATCCAGATTATGCTGTAAAGCAGCTCTAAAAGATATAAGTTCTTATTATTTAGCTGAAGTCAGCTGTGTTGGTTCAGTTCAAATAAAATTCAGATCAAGTTCATCAATTTCAGATAAAGCAGCTCTACAAAAGGCGGCAATGTCGTTATTCAATTCAAGTCAGTTTAATGTTTTTTCAATTCAGTCCAACACTAGTGTCATTGTTTTAAGATGCAATTCAGTCATCATTTACTCACCCTCGTGTTGTTGAAAACCTGTATGACATCTGCGAAACACAAAAGAAACACATATTTTGAAAAGTGTTTTTTGTCTTGTCCATACAATGACAGTCAGTTGGGTCCAATTTTGTTTTTGTGTTTTGCAGAAGAAAGGAGGTCATACAAATTTGGACCAACATGGTTAAGAAAATAATGGCAGATTGTTCATTTTGGGGTGAACTTTCCCTTTAATATAAACACATGCTAAAAAGATGCACATAAAACATGCTAGCTACACCAGGTGAAAAAATAATCGTAATGTTGTGGTCGTTTTCTCTGGTGAGGTTGCTTCCACACAGCTTGATTAAAGCCACATGCTGCACATATTTTTAAAAAATTGGAATTTTTTTGTGCATACAGTGAAAATCAATGGGGTCCCGTGTTTTTTATTCTCCAAAATATATTGTTTCTTTTTTTGTGCTATGCAGGAGAAAGAAGGTCAAACAGATTTGGGTTGACATTAAAGTGGATTATTCCATTCAATGAAAGTCAACTGGGTCCAATGTAGTCTGGATCCCAATGTTCTTCAAAATATCTTCTTTTTGTGTTTCCCTAAAGAAAGAAAGTCATACAGGTTTGGTCTGACATGTGGGTGAGTAAATGATAGCATAATGTTCATTTTGAGTGAACTTTCTCTTTAAAAGAAGATATGGCACCTTAAAATCAAGCTAGCAAACAGACCAAGTAAAAACGCAATCAGGATGTTAGTGCTGATTTTTTCTAAAGGATGTTCATTTAAGCTGAATATTGTTTCTACACAGCTTGGATAAAGCCACACGCTGCTTCCTGTTTACTCCGAACACTCTGAAATGCAGTTAGATTTTACAGCAATATTGATGTTTTTCTTCACACACAGTCAGACACACATCTCCGATACAATGTGTGCATTTCAACCGCAAGAGAATCAATGGCTTTTATCCGTGATCTGTGCCTTCATGCGGCCATGAGTGGGCTTTAGGTCAGCTATGTCCGATGTGTGCAATGAGGCTCAGGATCCATCTGGAAACAAGTCAGGCTTACCTAAATCAATCTAAACTCCAATACTCATCTGATCCTGATAACGTTCTATAACTCCAGTTGACCCAAGCTCAAGTTTGGCCACTAAAATTTCCAAACGATTTTCAGATGATCAATGGCAGTTTAACCTCAGCAGTTATCCTGACATCTGTGCGTGTTTACTCTCGAGACTCGACGAGGTCCGCGCACAGCAGAAAGTCCATCAGACAGTCACTCAAGAGCAGTCAAGGACACTCAGCTTCACCATCTCAGTCTATTAATACACCTTCATGGCTGTTGCAGTGTTCCTGAACGGCTCCAATGCCCAGGGGAATCCTTAGCGCTTCACACAGGCTGCTCAGAGCTGGAGATTACTGATACACTATCTGAACAGACAGGCGGCCCGCGGCAGCTCTGGAGTGACTGAGCGACACTGTGGCCTGACCCAATATGGAAAGCCCTACTCTCGGCAGATAATGACAGCGTGATAACGGAAGAAAGAGGGGGAGATGACATTCTAAGATTCTCAAAGAATGAGCTCTCTGCCCGAAGAAATGAAAAGCACGAGAGAAAGACATTTGATTTAAAAGCATTGTCCTTGATTCATCCCAGTTTGTAGCTTTCATTTGGTGCTCCATCATTAGCGATAATAACGTTTTCTTGCAGTAAATTCTCATTTAATGCCACTGTGTGTCAAAGTGTAAGTGTTTGAACCATAAATATGCACAGATTCAGGAATTGATGTCAATGTCATACTGCCAAACCAAATACTCATACTTTTGGCATTTTATACTTTTAAAAAGAATTGTAGAGAGACAACAGGAACCGATAAGCAAAAGATGGTTGAATGGCTCATCACATGGCTCAGTGTGGCTCTGCTTACCATGATTATCCAAGGACAAGTAGGACATGATCCTGGATATACATCCTGGTTGGTTGTAGTACAACATTCCAGTCAACCAATCATGTTTTAGTATTGGGTTTAGGGATTGGCTTGGGACTTAACATTCATCCTAACATTTCGCTTTGAGTTTAGGAGTAGCTCATGGAATAGGAACAAGAATGTTGTTTCAGAATCTGCAGCTCATCATTAAAATAACTTTTGTATGTTGCACCATTATGCAATTGAAGAGATACATACCAGGAATTACCTGAAATCCCTACTATACTGAATATATACAGCAATTGAACTTGAATTGAACTGGCCACACCATTAAGGAAGCTGAATTGGAAATGACAGAAAGAGAAATTTAATGGATTGCAATGCATTGTTGGTGTTTCAGGTCGGCGTTCAATCCGGAACACACGTTTGAAGAACACTAATACAAGTAAACTACAAATTCATCCATCAAAAATCAATTTATCCATCCATCCATCTAAAATCCATCCTTCCATCCAAAACCAGACCCAGAATAACACGTGCAAACCACATTAAAAGCAAACAAATTGACTTAAACCAAAAACGAGTTTGTACCAAATTTCTTTAAACTACAGTGACAGACTGATATATCATATTTACCGTATCAAAAAAGGTGCCAGTATTTGCCAATATGGCAACACTTTAGTATGGCGACCAATTCTCACTGTTAACTAATTGCTTATTAGCATGCCTGTTATTAACATTGGCTGTTTATTAGTACTTATAAAACACATATTCTGGATGACCATATCCCTAATCCTACCCAATACCTAAACTTAACAACTACCTAAGTTACTAACTAAGCAGCAAATTAGGAGTTTATTAAGGCAAAAGTCATAGTAAAAGGTTTGTTAATAGCGAGAATTAGGCCTTAAAATGAAGTGTGACTGCCATTTTTGGCTATATTCGACGACACCAGAAACGGGTCAATTTTTTAGAGGCTTATGTCAGTTCCAAAATATAGTTAATGTGTTATCATTAAACCATACTATGTATTTATCAGCATTATATTACCTAGGTCTCTAGAAATCAGAATGGGCCATTAAAAAAACCTGCATCAGTCGAAATTTAAATTACAATTTAATTTAGATTTTTCAACTCGTAACATGACCCTGCACATAACGGAGAGATGCTGTACTGAGGATAAGAGTTAGCTAAACCGTTTGTTTTAAACAAATGAATGAAATCAGCCGATTAGATTTTTAAGTGCTGTCCTCTGAACCAAAAATGTCCCTGCTTTGACCTTATGAACGGTAGTGATCAAACACACACACACACACGTCTCTGTGCGTAGTGCAGCTTAGTGCAATGTTTACCCTAGTGTTGTCAGTGGAGCTGGCTGGCTGTGAGCAGGGGTTTATGTGTCTGATATCAATACCACAGCCTATGTTGTTGCTGCCGCTGCTGGATGATGATGTAATGGTGTGTCCTGACCCCTCCCCCAGCTCAACAACAGAACAGAAACATGAGCTTTGATGAACAGGCGGATCTCAGTCTTTGATTAATGATATTGAAGGGTCAAATGATCATTTCTGATTCTTTTCTTGTGTGTGCAATAACAGTGACTCATGAAAAGGATCTGTCTGTAAACTAAAGGCAGGGATGCACCAATGGGGTCAAGGTTTGGCAGGTTAGCCGGTCTGGTTAGCCCCTGCTGGTAGATGTCGTAACTACACCATCTGGACCTAAAAAGCTTCATTCTCTATTGACAATCATTCCAAAGCAGCTCTGGGCAAAATTTTGAATTAAAGATCAGGTTCACTTTCAATTCATGATGAGTGTGAATTTTAGTTGTATTTTATCTATCTATCTATCTATCTATCTATCTATCTATCTATCTATCTATCTATCTATCTATCTGTCTGTCTGTCTGTCTGTCTGTCTGTCTGTCTATCTGTCTATCTGTCTGTCACCTAACCAACCATCTGTCTGTCTATCCATCCAGCTATCTATCTATTTATCCACCTATCTGTCTGTCATTCTCTGTCTTATCTGCCCATCTATCCATCCATATGTCTGTTTGTTTGTCTATCCATCTATCTGCAATCTATCTATCCATCCATCCAACTAATCATCTATTTGTCTATCTGCCCTTCTCTCCATCCATCCATTCATCTGTCCGTATCAATTCACCCATCCATCCATCCATCCATCCATCAGTCTGTCTGCCCATCCATCCATTAATTTATCCACCCATCTGTCTGTCTATCCTCCTCTCTGTATGTCTGCCCATCTATCTAACCATCCATCCATCCATTCTAACCATCTATCTTCCTGTCTCTCCACCCATCATCCACCTGTTCATCTGTCTGTCCATCCATCCATTCAAATTAATTAAACCTCAAGGTTTTTTAATCTTTTTTTCAACTTTTAAACAAGGCAATATTGTTGTCAGTATACCAACTGTCCATAACATACAGAATTAAATTTGCTGTGTACTATACAAGACCTGTTTCAGTTCTTCTCCAAGACAGCTTCTCCAGCTCAGAAAATATCTCACAAGTACACTTCTGAAATGACTCATAATCAATTATTCAAAAGTACATTATTGAATATCATGGTCTTAAATGTCAATATGAAGTAAAGCTTGCGTGTGGGTAAACAACACATAACCAGCCATTAGACTAATCAGGGTCTCCTGTTTTGTGCAGCAGCTTTATGGTGATTAGGCAGCACTTGGTTCCTGAAGAACTGCCACACAGCATGTCGTGAGGATACGATCACAGAATAAATATACACCTGATACGTGCAGCTCACCTGATACCAGCATCCATCTGATACCGTCCCTGGCCTGACGTCATTGCTTAGTGCTTCAGTGAAGGGGAAAGACCTGTGACTACATCATCAGCTTTCACAGATAACGCATTCAATCTGGACACAATCAACTCTGAACTAAAAATTTATGAAACTGCTACTGGTATATGAACCGCTACTATTTAATGGTACATGCTCACCAAAATCCATCACCTTCCGTTTTAATATGGGTGCATAACTCATTCCACATGGACATGAAGAGTTCTTCAAATTGCGCAAGTTACGGAAAAGAGGCGTGCTATTACTTTTTTGGGGGGGTTTTGCCTGGAATACAATAAAATGGATGAAAAAATCCCATAGATTTACCCAATGCATATTTAGGGATACAACCATCTCTTTTGGGGTGGCCTTTTGTGTAGAAACAACCTAGGAACCCCTTAGCAACATTCTAAAAACACCTCGGCAACCACCCACGACATAGTGTGGGTTTAAATATGTTTTGGTCTCTCCTGGTTCAAGAATAACTTTCCTCTATTTACTATAAAAATCAATCTATGTTCACACTGGCACACAGGAAGCTGTTCTGAAATTCAGGCACCTTCCTCAAGTCTTAAAAATAGACGGTAATTACATTCCAGAGCTAAATTAAAAATAAATGATTTCTGGTTTATTAATGGCCTCCTCCGATTCGCTGCAGCCATTCCTCATCCAAAAGAGCGCAGACACGTCTGTCATATTCTGGCACACAGCAGGGCTGTTTGTTTTCTGTCTGGCTGTTTATTTGTTGTTTGAGAAGCGTTTGTGACAGATTTGTCTCTGCACAAGTGTGCAGGTGTCAAGCACTCAACCTATCAACACAACAAATCAACACAATCGCACAGAGAAATAGGCCAGAGATAGAGAGAGGGAAAATGCAGAACAGACAGAGTACAAATTCACATCAAAGCATCCTAAAAAAACATGGTTAAAAAAAGGCTTTAAAAAAAATATATACAAGATATTTAAAAGAAATTGTTTAAAAGCATATAGTTATTCCAAGTCCAAGTATTGAGTAATCATTTCCTCTTTTAGTCAAGAAAACTGATTAAGTGATAGTTCACCCAAAAATTACATTTCTGTTATGATTTACTCTTACTTATGTTGTTCCAAACCTGTATGACTTTCTTTCTTCCCTGGAACACAAATGTAAATGAAAGTGAATGGAGACGGGGCATGTCAAACTCTAAAAACTACAACAACAACAACCATTTTTTAATGTTTTGTTCCAAGGAAGAAAAAAATAATAATCAAATGAATTTAGAACAACATGAGGGAGAGGAAGTGTAATTTTTGGGTGAACTAGGTTAGGAGCCTAAAAAATGTATAAGAATGCTGTACAACTTCTGTCAGCAGTCTCTTGATTGATAGATGTTGTACAAGTCCCTATAATCCAATGTTATTCAGGAAGTCCTCAGAATCCGCTTCTTGAAATCTTACATCGGTGGGCGGAGCCTCAGCTTCCTCAAGCAGTCTCCTCTCCAATGCTGCATCCTCTGAGCTAAGCTCCTCCCCTTTGGTGAGAACATAGAGGAAGTAGTGGAAGCTGCTGCCATAGTGATAGTGCTTGATAGACCAGTCATAATCCGCTCGAGCGTAGAGTCTCTTACGAAAATGTGGCTGCGCAAACGTGACAGAGATGAAACGGCCACCGGGTTTCAAAACACGACTGACCTGTGGGGAAAAACAAATCATCTGGTTATTATTGTTATTATGAGTGCTACCCTGTATAATCATCAGCATTACATCTGATCATTTCTAGAATGATTATTTCCAAATAAATATTAACATTTCTTCAAAGTCCAAGTCCACATGCTGCCCATCTTGTAAATTAGGTGGGATATTAAAATACTACGATGAACTTTTCATTGTGATGCATTTGTTGTGTAAATTCGATGTAATATTGTGATTAATAATTATGTCCTTTGGTGACAAAATTGTCTCCAAAATTGAGAAAAATATGACAAAAATCACCCTTTCAAAATGTCAAGGGTCATTTTCCAAAAAAATTAAGTTTTTATTCTAAAATGCTAAAAGTTGTATTTATAGAAAACTTTAGGCCTATTTAAAAACAAAAGAACAATATGACTTTAGTGGTCATGGTCAACAGGACTGCATTCATGTAATCAAAAATAAAAGTAAAAACAGGAATATTATGAATTATTATTACAATTTAAAATAACTGTTTTCTATTTTAGTATAATTGTAATTTCTGTGATGCACAGCAGAATTTTCAGCATCATTACTCCAGTCTTCAGTGTCACATAATCCTTTAGAATTCATTCTAATATGCTGATTTGATGCTCAAGAAACATTTCTTTTTATTATCAATGTTGAAAACAGTCATGCTGTATAATATGTTTGTTGAAAACATATAACAAAACAAGTATTTACTGTTATTTTTAAATTAATTTTATGCATCTTTTCTGAATGAAAGAATTAATTTCTTAAAAGAAAACAATCTTGCTATCCCCAACTTTTAAACGGTGCAGTATGTATGTACAGTATTTGTGCTCATGAGCGTGTTTGAGTGTTTGTGTATGTAAGTGTGTGTGCATGAGTGTGAGTGCATCACGTGCTCCTGCCACCCATTCTTCATCTGCCTGAAGAAATGAATAATTCACACCTTCAGGTGTCAACATGGAATCCGCCGAGAGTGTGAGAGAAAAGAGAAAGAGTTAGAAGAGAAAGAGAAACTTCTACTGACAACTTCTACAGGAATGAGAACACTGAAAGTCACACTTTCTTTCTCCCAGTTTGAAATAAACATGTTATGACCATGTTATCTAGTTAACTGATCACAAGTTAAAGGGATAGTTCACCCAAAAATGAAAATTCTGTCATTAATTACTCACCCTCATGTCGTTCCAAACCCGTAAGACTTACACAAATTAAGATATTTTTGATGAAATCCGAGAGCTTTCTGACTCCGACACAAAAAGTACACATGGAGTACTTTAACGATGTTCTTACTATGTTTCTGTGCCTTGTAGGGTCAGAAAGCTCTCGTATTTCATCAAAAATATCTTAATTTGTGTTCCGAACATGAATGAAGGTCATACAGGTTTGGAATGACTTGAGGGTGAGTAATTAATGACAGAATTTTCATTTTTGGGTGAACTATCCCTTTAATTCTATATTAATGTGCTTCAATTATGAGTTGGGGTTAGTTCTTCTGGTAAACTACAAAAATGACAAAAAAAATAAATAAAAAAGTATCATTAAAGTACAATAAACATAGTCCATATGAACAAAATCTTCCTGCTGTCTTATTGAATTCAAATACGGCACGTCAAGATGTGTTGCACCAGGTTTGACTTCAGTGACTAGATAAGTTCAAAACCAATGACATTTGGTATCACTGACATCAAACCTTGCATAACACAGCACATTTGAATTGAAAGCAAGCAAAGAGATTTGAGAACTATGGTGAAGTATTTTCAACAAATAAAAGCTTCATAGGATAAAATTATCCTATGAAAACAGTAGGAAAAGTCACAGTGTAAGAAATGACCGCATTTCATTATTTTGCCTATTTCTAGTCTGTTTTATATGTAAAAGCAAGCAGATCTGCTTGTCCTGTGACAGTAAAACCATCAACCATGGTTGCTTCTCCTCACAGGCAACGTTCCATCATGAAACGCAGAGAACATGACACTAAACAGTTTCTCCTGGGTGAAGTGCCAGATCTGTAGGCGAATCAGATGATCTCAGCTCGCCGTTAGCAGCTGATGAGACTAATGATCAGGTTTATTGATCTCTCTCTGCCTCTGATTAATGGCCCTCTGACACACGCTGGGCCTTTCCTGGAACATCACCAAACTAGTCTCAAGGTGAACACAGAATACAGCCTAATGTACAGCCATACGTCAATGCGCCTTTGTTTGCTGTTGTTTTTTTGGTTTTACTTTGACACAAAAAGACATAAGAATGAATGTGCGAAGGACAAGTGTTCTTTCAACACATGCCATCTGACTGAAAAAGTACTGTGGTTAACAAAGAGAGAGGGCTTTCTTCAATACAATCTGACCTCACAGGCAGCATTACTGTCGTCATTATAATAATTATCTTGCTCTACTTACTGTATAGGGTAATGTCAGAATCACACACTTCCCACGTTATGAGTCTTACAACAATTACATCTAACCTTTAGTTCAAATCACTCTGGTTAATGGTGAACTGCTCGCTAAATCATCTCCCCATCCAAAGGCATCATTACAGACACTCGAAAGCAGGTCCTTTAAACCAATGACTATTACATCTGGTCTACAGTGATCACTGAATATTATTTACACACTGCTGTAAACGATAATCTGTTAAGCCAAGGCCTTGATTTAAAATGAAAATTGGTAGTTTTACAACAAAGTTGCTTCTATAGAAACCTGAATGGAGCCATATAATTTCATATAATTTAAAAATTCATAACAGAGAAGATAAAAGTGCACAGCGTTAAAAAGTTTGGGCTCTTATTTAGTTTTTCTTATTGCCTCATATTTATTTAATAATTCATATTTATATAATGTATAATATTTATTTGATAATTATTAAGATTACATTATTAAGATTTAAAGGAACTGATTTCTAATTTAATATATTTTTAAATGTAATTCATTCCTATAATAGCAAAGCAAAATTTTCAGCATCATCATTATCATTCAGTGTCACATGATCATTCAGAAATCATTCTAATATAATGATTTGATGCTTAAGAAACATTTTTTACTATTATAAATGTTGAAAACTGTCTAATATTTGTTGTGTTGTCTAAAATTTTTGTGAAAGCTGTGATACATTTTCCAAAATATTTATTTGAATTCTCAGATAAAAGATTCTTAGTTGACAGTTCAAAAGATTACATCTTTGCTGTCATGTTTGGTCAGTCTGATGCATACTTGCTGAATAAATGTATTTATTTACTGTTCAAATTTTCAAACAGTAGACTAATATTCCATTCCAAATATCTACATACAAACATGATTTGATGCCAGTCATAAACTCCTTTTCTAAAGCACAAGAAACAGTAGGAAATTTTAAACTTTAATATGCACTTATCCTAGTATAGCATACTAAATAGTACAGAATATTTAGTATGGATAGTATATGTTTTGGGCTGCAGCCTTTCTCTTGGTGCATTTTTTCTGGTGTTTTGTTTTGTCTTTAATTGGATGAAGAACTGCTGACGGCTGAGGAAACTTGCAAAAAAATCGTCTGCAAATTGGGAAAGGCTGACAGGGGATTTGAGTGTGTGTGTGATAAAGAGTTTGTTGGGTAATGTTTGTTATTTTGAAACAAATATATGTGTGGAAGTCAGCCTGCAATGTCCTGATGCCTTTCTCTTGAATAACCAATTAAATGCCGATAGGCTTTAGTTATGTCACATTGCATGACTTGCTACTTGCTAGTGAGTTGTATATGTTGCATTATCTCTGCTAAAAGAGAATTTAGCTTATAACTTGCCATTACATACTATGAATATTGTTGGCTCTTTTGCATAAAAGTGCGTAAAAGCTTCTGCTAAATGAATAAATGGGTAACACTTTAGTATATGGGACCATTTCTCTCTATTAACTAGCTTCTTATTAGCATCACTGTAAAAAAAAAAAAAAAGGTTGAGCAAAGTTAAGTTTAAGGCAACCAGCTTCAGCAGATTTTTGAGTTCTCTCAACTTATTTTTTTAGGAGATTTTTGAGTTCTCAACTTTTCGTTGTGTAAACTTAAAACAACAAGTTGTGAAAACTTAAAAATCTGCTGAAGCTGGTTGCCTTAAACTTAAGTTTGCTCAACTTTTTATATTTATTTTTATTTTTTTACAGTGCTATAATAAAAAATCAAAAGTTGAGAGAACTTAAACGTTTAAGGCAACCAGCTTCAGCAGATTTTTGAATTTGCTCAACTTCTTGTTTTAAGTTTATACAACAAAAAGTTGAGAAAACTCAAAAATCTCCTACAAAAATAAGTTGAGAAAACTCAAAATTAATAATTTTGCTAAATGAATAAATGGGTAACACTTTAGTATATGGGACCAATTCTCTCTATTAACCAGCTGCTTATTAGCATCACTGTAAAACAAATTTTTTTGAGATTTTTGAGTTTTCTCAACTTATTTTTTAGGAGATTTTTGAGTTCTCAACTTTTTGTTGTGTAAACTTAAAATAACAAGTTGAGAAAACTCAAAAATCTGCTGAAGCTGGTTGCCTTAAACTTTTAAGTTTGCTCAACTGTTTTTTTTTGTTTGTTTGTTTTTTTACAGTTTATTAACATATTGGCTGTTTATTAGTACTTATAAAGCACATATTCTGCATGACCATATTCTACTTCCCTAATCCTACCCAATACCTAAACTTAACAACTACCTAACTAACAACTAATACACAGCAAATTAGGAGTTCGTTCAGGGAAGTCATAGTTAATGGTTTGTTAATGGTGAGAATTGGACCTTAAAATAAAGTGACCAATAAATGTTAATGTACCTAAAAGCCACAAAACACCACTTTAGGTTCGATGGGGTCTTAAGTATTCAAGATAGCCAACAGGCAAGATATTCTAGAAAGATACTGTCAATTATATAGGTCATATTTTACTTTTTTTGCCCTAACTTAATGTTTCACACACACCGAAAAACAGCAGACATAAGAAAAAAACACTAAATTTATATCAGCGTTACTTAATTTGATCTAACCATGCGCAGAGCCGGGCATGTGAGGTTGCAGAAACGTGTAATTTTATGACCTAGAATCTTCCTCCTGCTTGTTAGCAGCCAGAAAGTACTTTAACAAAGCAACTCCCAGCATCCTCCAGGGGCATTAATAACAGCATGCTCTCGTCTTCATATCGTTGTCTGTTGCTCTTTCTCTTCCCCGCCGTGAATGTCTCCTTCAAGGACCCTGAGCTCAAAGCCACCATCTGTCCAGCAGCGAAGGGCACGTATGTGTGTGTGTGTGTGTGTATGAAGACAACCAACACACAGAAATGTGGACAGGCTATAATGATGATACTCTATATCTGCAGCGTTTCTAGTGTGCTAACAGCTGTCATATCAGCACTCAGCCCTCAGGGAATCAAGATCCTTTACGGCCACTGAGAGCTGCCAAATTCTGCAGCAAACGCAATTATCAAACTAACAGTCTGTGAAAGCGCACAGGTGATGAGGTCATTTATTCATCCTTCCTCATTAAATTTGAAGTGTGTTAATTATGCAATGTTAAAATGCTTCCTCCTATCCAATGTGCATCTCGTCAAAGAAATTACTGACGAAAATGCTCAAAAACGGTTCATCAACTATAACAAAGACGAGTAATTCACAACAATGTGCGTCAAGGTGACAATTAAAAAGTTTAATTAAAACACTGATGAAAACATGATGAGGAAAAAATAATAGAAATATGCCTCACCGTTTAAAAGTCTGGGATCAGTAAGATTTTTGTTTTTTAAGAGATACTTGTATTCAGCAAGGACACATTAAATTGATTTAAAAAAAAGAGACATTTAAGATGCTTCAAAAGATTTCCATTTCAAATAAATGCTGTTATTTTGAACTTTTTTATTAAATCAAAGAATCCTGGACAAAAGGTTTCAACAAAAATATTAACTATTTTCAACAAGGATAATAATAAGAAATGTTTCTTGAGCATCAAATCAGCATATTAGAATAATTTCTGAAGGATCATGTGGCACTGAGAAATGATGTTGAAAATTCAGTTTATAGTATACTAATATAGAAAAAACAAAGTCATTTTAAACTCTTATAATATTTTAGAATATTACTGTTTTTATTCTATTTTTGATCAAATAAATGCAGCCTTGGTGAGCATAACGTTTTTTTTTTTTTTAAATCTTACTGACCCCAAAATTTTGTTACTGTACAGATTCAATAAGGTTTTTAAAAAGAAAAATCTACAAATAGCATTATTGTTTCAAATAATACAATAACAATCAATAACATCAGTGACTGCACTTGTGTCAGGCTGAAATTTACTCAAATTAATTCATATGGCACAATGAAATACTGAATAAATTTAAACAAAAACTGGAAAATTAACCATTAAAATTAACAATGTCTCTACCACAACTTGAGTCATTTGTAGGTTGACTTCACCAAAAATTTTATCAAAACATTGCTCTGTTTATTCAAGAATCCCAGCCAAGCTGACACAGCAACACTGGCTCAACCAATGGTGTGATTTTGGGACAGAAAGATGAAGTGTTCAAGAAACCTTTTGTTACAATCATTTTGCAATTTAGTTCACAAAAACTACACACTTCAGCTTTAAGGACATGATGCAGTCTGTTAAAAATAACAGACATATAATCAGCCTTCTCTTGCTTCTCAGCGAATATGATGTTAACTCGTTCACCTTTAAAAACTCAATGCTCTAAACAGTTCATCTTAACCAAACGCACAGCTGTAGCAGAAGTCTATGAGTCACTCATAATGGCTAACGCCTCGAGTTAAGACCGGATCACAACGTGTCTTTATGCAAAGAAGGTGCTGCTGTCTTTGGTCCACACTGCACAGCCAATGTTAATTAAGAGGCTCAAAAACATTCTCACCTTATTAACACTCTTTTTGTCTGACTGGACAGAACCGGCTTAAATGAATCACACAATCCATCTGGATTGTAGATTACAAAGCAACCAACAGCAACTTTTATACGCTCCAAAACTGCCTAGACTACTATCACACTACTTGTTCTATCTATGTGTGTACAGAGCACATAGTGTGCAAATAGCATGCATATACATGTTTATGGAAGTCCATTCCTTTTGCCTCAATTTACTTTACAATTTACTGCAAATCTCTTATTAGTGGAATTTTCTTCACAGCATCATGGGTAATGTAGTTTACACCATGAATTCTACTGTTAGACATGATTATTAATGCATAACAACTACACTTATTTCCAAATAGATTACTATTGCAAGATAACTAGATGCAATTTGAAAGTATATGACAAAGTAGTATACTGATATTCAAAACTGCATACCGAACCACATACAAGGCCGAATAAAGTTAATATTACAAAATACTCTTGTAGTGAACTCCTTTCGGGTTTTGTCCTGACTGGTCAATGCAGGCCATGGGTCCCAGCATCAGAGCAGTTTGCTAGACTCACTCCTGCTCTGATAAAACTGCACTCAGCATGTCTGATTTGGCCGCAGGCCGGGAGACTGTGACCTGGATTTTGAAATGAGGGATTTGGACGTTTTTGCGCTGCAGTGCCTAATTGCAGAAATTACACTACACTCATGCCCATGAGAGATAAACATGACACTCCTTTGATTTAATAAATGTAGAGTTAACAATGTAAATGACCATTTATACTATCTATCTATCTGTCTATCTATCCATCTTAATGTATCTGTCTGTCTGTCTAACTCTCTATCACTCACATGTAAAACAAATAACACTTGTAGATGGGCATGCACTCTCCATCAGTTCTTGATCTCGACAGCAATGTCAGTCCCTGCTGAAACAAGAGTGTGTTGTATAGCCTGAGTTTATGAACACTGATTAGCTTTGCTGCAGTGGAGCTGCTTTCTACGTGTCTCTTGTGAAGTAAATCATCATTTAAACTGAACTCAAATGATCAGCTTCCGCAGCGTGTGTTCGTGTAGTACAAAGTGGTTAGTAAGCACATCATGGGAGATGATCAAACTCCCTGAGATTTCAGAGAAGCTGTCCTACCTGCTGGCATTGAGGCAGGAATTGAGCTTTGATTATGTGTTTCTAACGCTACCATACTTTAGGGACAAAATCACTCAGGTTACAGTAGCTAAACTTTTATAGACATCCTCGAAATGAGAGGTGGTTTATAAATAACATTCGAAATGGAATACTAGAGTACTGCTTGCTAATGAGTAGTATATACTGTATACTAACTACTGTGAAACTGTACACAAGGAACAAACATTTCAAACAATACATCATATATTGTTGTTGCATGACCTCACAGTTATCCTCTATGAAAAAAAAAAAAAAAGATTTAGCTTTTTTTTTTTTAATTTTGTGCAAAAAGCCCTACCTCTTTCTAATCCGAGAATGAGATGTTAAAATTTGCAGTGAATAATACTGCTAGTTCATTTGTCAAACCAAAAATAAAAAGTCAAGTTAAGTGCATTGCATTATGTCAGACAGTATTTTGTGTAGGAATTAAATACACGTGCTGCATGTTTTAGAGTTTAGGCACAATGTTCTTTTACACATGAGCAGCTGATGATCCAGAGTTTTCAGTATCTCAGAGCGGCTCGGTTTACAGTAAATGCTGCTCCACACACGCTCTTCTATGCATCTGCCCTAAGTTTGTGTCACTTATAATGCACATTTGGGTTGCAACATAAACCAAAAGCATCTTGTCGCAGTTCTCGAATGAGAATCGCCAAAGCTTTAAAGTCTCCCTGCGTTTTTTCATCAAAATAAAAGCTTGATTGTTTAAAAACAATCAAAATGAAGAAACATTTAAAAATGAAGAAATCTCTACAGCCATAAATATTAGCATTGTAATTTTACAGTTGTACTGTAAAATTGTTACTATTATTATATTATTTTTCTTAAAGAGGTCATTGGATGCCCATTTTCCACAAGTTGATATGATTCTTTAGGGTCTTAATGAAAAGTCTATAACATAATTTGGTTAAAATTTCTCAATGGTAGTGTAAAAAACATCCTTTATCCTCTCAAAATCAGCTCTGTTTTTAGCAAGCCGTTGTCCATGTTGCTTTAAATGCTAATGAGCTCTGCTCGCCCCGCCCTTCTCTTCCGTGGGGTGATGAGCAGACGGTAAACTTCAGCCGCAAAACTTGCTAACTAGCATATATTAGGAAAGGCGATTTGCAAAGATTCATAAAAAACCCTTATACTCAATTCTTCTGTAGATGAAGCTGGATCACGAATGATTTGCGCGAACATAAATGCATTTAGGCAGATCGGGGATCATCGCATTCCTTTCAAAAACGAAAGTAACGTTAATCCTCTGCATCTTCAGCGGCTCAGATGTCGGGAGTAAATGACGACTGCTATATTCATTATTAAATCCAACAACAAAACACCTCAATCGCTTAATCGGAGACATTCTTGTCTTCCCATGCACTGGAGTCGACACAATGGCGGCCAGCTCTCAGCTCACTCAGGGCGGGGCTAAGGTAAGACTGCCTTGTCAATCAACTATCGTGGGAGCGGCCTGTACAGAACTACATCATTCTGACAGGAACTAGAGCCCTGCGCGGACTTTCTCTCAGAGCTTGAGAAAAATTTACACAAATACTCAGACTAAATATTCGTTCAAGGTAACATCCAGAATAGCAGGCTTTAAACATGATTGCGTTTAAATAAGATGAAGTAATACTAAACCAAAGCACCACACGTGACAAAAATATAGTTTTTTTTATTGTGTTTTTTATTAGCGTTATAAAACATTAACCGTTAAAACAAAACCACAACTAGCAGCACCTCAGTTTTTAAACGTACTGCATGATACACACGCACCAAACGATTAACTAAACAAACAGTTTAACTGTTAACAAACAGGTTCAAGTAAGCACAATAAGCCAAAGCACAATATATTTAACTTATTAAATAAATAAACAGATAGAACTTAGAAAATAGGTATGTCGCCTCAGGCCAGAGGTGCCAGATTTATGTCCATTGTAAACGAACACTTTTGCAGATTTATCACAACTTACGAAGTTTAACTCTTTCCCATTTTTTTCAGTGTCAGTTGAGAATTGTTTCCAGATGTCTGACTTGCCTTGCTTTGCTTTTGTCAAGTAAACAGCCGCTTTAATTTTCTTCTCAACTTAATGTGTCGACTCCATTTCTATTACATGCCAAATCCCACTGTTCCCCCCGGGTCTCCCACAAAATGTTCTGAACGCCCACTCCTGCCTGCAGCAAAGGTAAAACCACCCGCTCCTGCGAGATTCGCGTTGGGTCCCGCGGGAGCCCAAACCCAATGCAGCCCTAACAGGAACCTCAGAACAGCCTGATTTGAGAAAGGAGATTTTAAAATAGGGATTTAAAAAAAAAAAAACACTGGGTTGATTTTTATCATTATAGGGTGGATGTGTACACACACTTCCAACACACATTTATGTTCAAATAACATATAAAGTGAATTTTGCATCCGATGTCCCCTTTAAATACTCAATATTTTATTTTACGATGAAATGTTACAATAGTATTATTACAATAATTAACTTTGCGTACTATTTTTATTATTTGATAGTTATATTTTATATAATCACATTTTAGCCAGATTGTGCAGTCCTACAAACGATTTTACAAATGCTAATACTTTACAATAAGGTTCCATTTGTTAACTATATTTAATGCATTAACTAACAATGAGCAATACATTTGTTACAGTGTTTATGAATCTTCTGCACTCTCAAATTGTGCAGCCCTAATTCTCTTCAGTATGGGTCTGTTGCATAATGCACATTTTGGCAAATGCAGCCAATGCCTTTAAAATACATAACATTTTCTTATAAAATCCCATGTCCCCTGTAGCAAGCAAGATAAATGTGTCTGTCTAAGTGAGCAAACGAATTTCCAGAACATTCTGAATGAAAGCATACTGACAGCAAACCACATAAATTATACATTCATCACCCACAGATGTGCACTATTGACTGCGAGTGCCAGAATGCATGTTTGTGCATGTGTGCATATGTTTGAGTTCATTCATGCGTATGTATATATCTTTGCGCATCTGTCTGCGTGTGTGTATAATGTTTAGTGTAGGCTGGGCGAGAGCTAATGCTTTAGTGCCTTTGTGTGTGATTCATAAATATTGATTGCTAGATTCTGATTTAAGCTGTTCCAGCATATCGATTTCTGCAATTAACCAAATGCACCTGACTGACCTTTGACCTCCGTGTCAGATCCTGCCAACAAACAAATGGCCAAGATCATTTAGTCTTTCAATCTGTTTCTCAGCACCATGCCATTACATAACATATCTTTAATTATACAAGCTGAACGGCCTCTCTAATTGGCTGCCAGCAGCCATGGAACCAGACAGACTGGTACCACTGGCCTTTCGACACGGCATACAAGATGCACACAGGTTCGCAAATCATTCATCGGTTTCCTGATCATCAATAACAGCTTGAATCTCCCTGTATTTGTGTTTTTAAGATCAGAGACGTGGAGGTTTGGGTGGATGTTCTGCTGCCAACTGGTGGGATGCTTCAAGTATTTGTCTTTTATGACTTGGCTGAAAACATTTTCCCAAGACTCTGGCAATTTCCTACACAAGGTTGCCATGGAAACGAAAGTTTCTACGTTGCAAAAAAAAAAAAAAAAGTAATTCATTTGGGTCATGATGTAACACACAAAAGAAGAGCACATATTGTGTGAAAATACTGTCTGTCTTTTAAAAGCATATACTTGCAAAAAGGTTTTTCAGCCTGCATTGTTAGGGTTATATCAATAAATAGCATGATAAAAATTGCTATGTGATGTAACTGTCAACAAATCAGCAAAGTGCCCACATCCCATCAACACTTCACCCAAAAACGCAGCCAATCTCACTAGCGCATTCTCTAGTGGGAAACTGCTTATCACAAGGACATGTGATTTCCTATTAATACTTATTATGACGACATCGATTTAATAGTGTTAAAACAGTAAGCCTAGCTAGACGGTATGCAGCCTCATAAGACACATTCTTCTGGACAAATTCAAAGGTGGCATTGTGAATAAATATGCAGAAAAAAAATAAATAAATCACCCAAGAGAGTGGTCAAGGTCAAATTATCTATTATAAATATATTCAATTCAATGCATAAATGTTCAGACGTTTGGGGTCAGTAAGGTTTCTTTTTTAAAAATACTGACACTTTATTCAGCAAGGATGCATTAAATTAATCAAAAGTGACAAATACATTCACATAATTAAAAAATATTTCTAATTCAAATAAACACTGTTCTTTTGAATGACTCTATTCTTCAAGTAATCCTAAAAAATTATAAGAAGAAGAAATATTTCTTCAAATCAGCATATTGATTGTTGATTGACCAGCTTATTGATAATGATTTCTGAAGGATTGTGTGACACTGAAGACTGGAGTATTGATGCTAAAAATTCAGCTTTGCATTACAAGAATAAATTACATTTTAAAACATATTAAATTAGAAAAGAGTTATTTTAAATTGAAATAATATATTACTGTTTTACTGTATTTTTGATCAAATAAATGCAGTCTTGGTGAGCATAAGAGCTTTCTTTCAATAATATATTTTTTTAAATCTTACTTTTAAAATCTTGACTTTTCAGCAGTAATGTATCTAATTAAAAACTGAGGATAGTTCATCCAAAAATAAAACTTTCGTCATTATTTACTCTGAAACAACAGAATTTTCATTTTTGTGTGAACTAACCTAAATAAGGATGCTGTCTTATACAGTATGCAAGTAGTAGACAGCAAAACATTTCACTAGGTTTTGGAACAGAGAAATTGTTGCTGCATTACAATAATGCTCTATGCATGCATTTCTTTATCAAACAAACAAGCTTCTATCTGGTGCAATTCACAGCAAAAAAATGGCAGATCTATCTATCCTTCCCTATTCTTGTTTGCAACATCTTACACACACACACACACATATCCACACACACCGTGGGTGTCAGACAGATTGTTTGTTCTATTTAATGAGTGTGGCAGCCTCTTACGCCCCCGCCTACATAAACACCCCCTCTCTAAACAGACAAACAAACAGCCGCCGCCTACATATCTGCTCCGCCCACTTCATCGCAGATTCAAAACTATGCGGACATCCAAACAGCATTTAATAATTCTAGGCAATTATCCCTGAACCTACTTGCTAAAAAAGAAACAGAAAAAGAGTGAGAGAAAGGGTAGTCCTCCTGTACTACTACACCCCAAGAGGAATTAATACACTTACAGCTGCTAAAGGCACTAGGTAAATAGGGCAAAAGTGAGTGTGTGAGTGAGAGTGTGTGTTTGAGTGGATAACACTAAGTATATGGGGCAGTGTGTCTGGCAGCCCTGAGGACGCCCATGGGATGGCAGTCACTATGGATACCAACGTAGCAGCGGCAACAACACGCTTAGAGCAACAGGTCACTGGTCATCAGACTCAGCAGAGTCGCACGCAAACAACCTGCAGCTCAGAACTCAACCGGTTAACACAGATTTGTACAGAAACATTCAGACAGAAATAAAAATTCTGCCGTCATTATGCACCCTCATGTCGTTGCAAGCCTTATGACCACAAAAGAAGATGTTTTGAAGAATGGTGGGGTCCAAACAACTTTGGATCCCATCGTCTTCTGTTTTGTACAGAAGAAAGAGAGTCTTACAGGGTCGCAATGACATGAGGGTCAAAACGATATCATCATTGACCTAATTTACTCTAAACTCTATCAGCTCCTTTAGTATGAAGGTTATTTGATGCTATTTATTTGTATACATGTGCATTTATATATACACATGGAAGTTTTGCTTTAAATTTAGAATTTATTCCTGATTTTTCCCTGACCAGGCCTGGAGATCACAATTCTAAAAATCCCTGATATTTCCAATTTACCCATGATTGTGGAAACTGTAAAAATCGGTAATTGTAATTTGTCAGTGAAAAGAAATCATGCACTACCATTCAAAGGATTGGTGTCAGTATGAATTTTATGTAAATATATTTTTAAATATATTTTTTAAATAATAAATAAATCATTTTATTTTTATAGGATGCATTAAATTGATCAAAAGTAACAGTATAGACATTTATAAAGTTACAAAGATTTCCATTTCAAATAAGTGCTGTTCTTTTAAACCTTGTGCTTATCAAAGAATCAAAAAGCATCAAATCACGTTTTTTCATTGTGCATTCCAGTTGATCTCAATCAAACTGCAGTTGAGTTATGTTGATTAGGTAAAAAATAACTAAAAAATACAGCTAACTAACACAATAAAAGCATGATAACATAAAAAAAAAAAAAAAAAAATCAGTTTTTGCAAATAAACTTCATATATTATTTATATAATAGTTTTTGTATGTTTTTATATTTTATAATATTGCTGTTTTGTTGTATTTTTGATTAAATAAATGCAGCCTTGGTGAGACTTTCTCTCTCTCTAAAAACATTCTCACTGAACCCAAGCTTCCAAACTATAAATTATGAGGATATATAGAGACTGCTGGATCCTGGTAAACAGTCAGTCTTCTTTCGAGTGAGAAGGGAAGCTGCAATTGATCTTAAATTTTCTCTGTACACACATACACACACAAATCAAAGATATCCTGTATAAAGCTTACTCAAACACACTACTCAGAAACATTTAAGAGGATTTATTCTAATACCAAAGCAAAGAAACAGCTGTTTGGTGCAGCTCTGACATGGTGGAAACACATTTCATTTAGTAACTATTTACACAACTTGTTGACAAACAGCTTGACAATTGATTTATTGGCAAAATAAGTTACAGCAAACGATCCAACACGGATCTGCAACAAAACAAGGTGGTCTCCCTGGAAACTGTTTATCTATAAACCTCAACACAGACGATGCTTGATAACGACCTGTTTGCTATCACCACCGCAAAGAGAGAGAGAGAGAGAGAGAGTGCGAGAGAGAATGTGAACTCCAAGCTGTATCTGTATGGAAAACCCTTTCTGGGAACCAAGGTTCCACTTCGAAGCCATGAATAAATATAGCCCAAAACATCCAGCCAAACACTCTGAATATGGTCTGCCTCTCTCTTTCACACACAATGTTGTCAGTAGAGCTTTTCAAAGCTGTGTCATGATAAAAACTAATTAAACAACATGACTATGCGTCTGGAGTCCAGTGACCTGCTTTAATCTGCACTGGGAACTTCAGATGTAACCGCTGGTCTGGGATCAGCGTATAGGGCCATGTTGTTCAGATCTGAGCATAAGAAACTGTGTCAGGCTGATTTCAGATCAGTCATTAAATATCAATATCCCTGATCCATGCTAATCAAAGCTGATTTACTATAACCGGACTCCTGTTAACAGATTAGGGATCTATTTTGGGCCGTGTGACTGTGTGAATTTCCGAACATCAAGCACAATATCCCAATGCACGCTCTCTCTTTTTGGCTGCACGTCTCAGGAGGGCTTCTGGGTTTCCCCCTGTGTTGTCCTGTGATGGATCGTGGATGGTATTTTCCATTCCAGCAGATCCCAGTCATGCAAACCCCCTTGCTATTGCTCTCTCGCACACACACACACACACATAAAGCTCAGTGACAGAACGTCCTTGGACGCTGACACAGGAGTCAAGTGACCCCGAGATTACAGAGTCTGGCAGACACACACTGACGTGTGACAGTCACTCAGGAAAATTAATGATCCTGGAATAAAGCCACGGAAGAGGAGAGAGAAAGATTAGGGAGGGTGTGGAATAACCCCTGAGCAACAATTTTGACAGCACTGACATCCATACATGGACTCACAGATGCCTGGTATTAACACGCTAACATTTCTCTGAACTAACCATGTATGCTGTAATGCTGAGCTGTGACGAAATTAATTTTATAGCACACTGGCAATCATTTGAAAAGCATGTTGTTTAAAGGAATCTGACACATTCAATGCTCTCGATTGACAGCCAAAAAAAGTTGACAAAATAAACATATATACACATACATATACATATACGCTATACCAGTGTCAAGGGCTTTTTGGAGGGGTTTGGGGCATCAAGGTAAAAACCAAAAACAACAACATTTAAATTAAATAAATTAATACACTTTTAACAGTGTACAGTTTTAAATAATGTAATAAGTTTTCTATAAAAAAAAAAGAAAGAAAAGAAAACAAAGAACCAAAGAAACAAAAAGTATTTGATGCCTGCTGGTTAAAAAAATAAAAATCATTCCAGTTAAAGGTGATCACAGAAGTTTTTGTAAGTGGTAACTGGTTAATTAATGGTTTTAAATTAAACAAAAATATAAATTTTTTTTTTTGCTTTTCCAGTAAAAGAATGAAAAAAGATCATCTGAGGGGTCAAAGGTCATATTCTACTATGACCTAGACCTGAACACCTGCTGGGTTTGATCTGTGAATGCCACTGGATTATCGTGATTTACAGACAATGAAAACATCTGGACTGCAGTCTAAAGCTTCTGCTGTTTGCTTTGAATTTACTAATGAAGTGAATCATACTTAATCTACACTCCGATTCTTTTACAATCTTGAAATGTGTTTGTAGCATTATCTGCTGAAAATAAGACTAGCACAGTGACTTCTCTTGACCTCTGACCTCTGTTAAGTCTATGCTGACACCTCCCTTGAACTTCCCTTGCCTAATAAGGGTGACAAAACGAGTGCTATGTGCGTCACAATCAGGCATAAGTGTCTTAGATACACTATTACTCACAGAAACCTCAGAGCCAGTTAGCCTTTGTGCCTTTGTACTGGAAACAACTTACACAAGCCAGTGCAAGCTAAAATAGATTGTGTTTACTACAGTTAGCACCTGCTGGTAGCCATATAAATGACGAAAAAACGAAACAAACAAAAAAAAAAACTTTTATTTATAACATTTATGGACACTCAACAGTATTCTGAAATAAATAAATAAGGTTCTTAAAATGTTGCTTTAAATTTTGCTTTATATATATATATATATATATATATATAAATTCTTCTAAATTAACTAATTAAATGAATAGCCCTTATTACATCATGCACAATACACATTTTATTTCCCAAACGTCACAGCCTAAGTTTCCACAGCCACAGTTGCACAGCAATGAGGACTTGAAATATATATGTAAACATGCATGAACACTGATTTTAAATACCAGCATATACACAAATAAACAGTTCAGTATAAAGTTGTTGACTCTCTGAACTCCTGACAGCGTGTCCTCTTGAGAAGACAGAAATCAAACGAGATGAGCTTGTTTTCGCTTATAATTAAGATTTCAGCGCACACAATCTGGGTGCTAATACGAATCAAAGCAGACTGGGAGATCTGCTCAGTGATGGCAGCTGCCAAACATAAAACTAAAATCTGTTCGCTGTGTACACACACACACACACACACACATAATACTCAGCTGTTCCAAAACCAGGATGTTCACAGTTCATTATAATGTGTTTCTGCGTACGAAACAGAAAAGAACACAAATAGACCATTTGGCGGTGTTTGGACATCTCGTACAGCAAAACTGAAAGCGAGGCAGACAATTTATTTCCCCTTCTTTTGTTTTTTTTCCTAACAAAACCTGACCGAAGCTAGCAGATGCAGTGAGAAAACACACAAATCTAATTTAGGAAACCTTCACTGTTCTCAGATTTAATTAGCAGGAAATGAGTCCAACACGGAGAAACTCTAAAACAAACCACAAACGTCTGCTATAAACAAAAACAACTTTTAAACCTTACAAAAAAAGTACCATGGTACCAAGATAAAAAACGTGTCCAGATTTCACTATCACCTCAGGTCACGATTACTGTGATATATTTTAATGGTAATGCCACACAGTTTTTTTTGTCTATGTGACTGCAACACAGCTGCAACTGCTGGATGTGTCTGAGAGTAAACTTTGGTTGCTTTTGGCTGTGCTGAACCCCCTCAGCAGGATGAGTCATGCTCGCCCTCCAGCAGCCACTGTGATCCTGTTTCTATAGAAACCTGTTGCTATGGAAACACCTCTTGCTCAAGAGCCATGCAGGGATGCACAAACACTAGCACAGGTGACCGGGGCAAATCAGACGGGATTTTAAGATGATAATCAAGACGGGCTTGTTTCTAAAGATCCCATTGCATGAAATGTCAGAACAAACAGCCATCTGCATAACGCTTCCTCTTCTATGAAAAGTGTAGAGGGCTGCATAACACTTTCTGGATTAACTGCATCAAGCCCATAGACTTGTGATGTAAAAATATATTAAAAGCAATATAAATTTTGGAAAAGTATGCTTGGCCATGCAAAACTCTTGCACAATACTAGGGTGTTGTGGGTGGTTTTTAGAATGTTGCTATGTGGTTGCAAAGGGGTTTTGGGTAATTGGTGCTTGCTTACTACCAGTACTTACTAGTCTGAGTCTGAGAATACTGAGATGGTATTCTTTTTGGAATATCTAATCAGCTATTTAAACTACCATGGTACTTAGTATAGGAGATCACAGTCTTCTTTTTACGTTTAATTTTACATTCATCACTGATGGGAAAAGACACAAACGTTTCAGCTCAAAGCCTTCCTCAATGTGCAAAGCAATTCAATCCCTCCACCCACTTTTCAAATCAATATAATTCAGATTATATTGACGTCATCATTAATTAGCCAATGTTCAATTACTAAAATCATTAAATCATTTCCATTTAAATACTGGACAATTTTCACGTATATACACACAACACAGATCATCACATCCACTAGTACACCACATAATACTGTATATCCGTAACTAAAATAAGAATTATCTAGCATCTCATATTTATCACTATTATACAAACCTGCAGTTTAAATAGACGACGTTGTAGAACTACCATGGTACTGTAATTGGTATCAGATGGTAATACTTAGATACTCTGAAGTACACTAACGCTTAAAAGTTTGGGGTCAGAAACTAATATTTTTATTTAGCAGGAATGCGTAAAATTAACAAAAAGTGACAGTAGAAACATTTATGATGTTACACAAGATTTGTTTTATTTCAAATAAATGCAGTTCTTTTGAGTGTTCTACTACATTCATCAAAAAACACTGAAAAAAATATAAAACAGCACTTTTTCAACAATGATGATTAATAATAATAATAATGTTTCTTGTGCAGCAAATCAGAATATTGATTAACGAAAAATCATGTGACACTGACTGGAGTAGTGATGCTGAAAATTCATAATTTTCTGTAATAAATTACATTTACAAATATATTAAAATAGAAAACCGTTATATTATATTGTAAAAAAATATTTCACAATATTACTGTTTTTACTATTTCAAATAAATAAAGCCTTTGTGAGAACTGTGAGACTGCTTTCAAAATCATTAAAAAAAATAAAAAAATAAAGATAGTATATACAGTACTGAAGTTCATTTACATGTACTTCAGGGTACTACCATAGAACGTGTCCAGAATACCATGGTAGTACCATGGTACCATGCCCAAAGAAACTTTGGTAGCACAGTCCTGTTCTGCATATGTATTTATTATAGCAATTACAATAACTGGTTAATAACTATAGGTACTAACCCTGAACCTACCCCTAAACCTAACCTGAACCAGTACTTTCCTGGGTAAGTGCACTGTAAGTATACTGTAAGTACCCATACTGTAAAATAAAGTGTAACCGTGGTTCCACCACAATACTTTTTGTAATGTATATAATAATATATTTTGCATGGTACTCAAAAAGTATCATGGTATTAACATGGTACATGTCCAAATAAGCATGGTTATACTATACAACACACCACACGGGAGTGATTTACAATACAGATTTATAAAAATCTTTTCTTGAAAAATTAATAAGATCTGAAATGACCTGAAAGAAACTCCGGGGGTCCACAGAAGTGCAGCTGTAATGTAAAAAGCACACTTATATCAGCTGCCTGTAGAGAGCCAGAGATCAAATCACTGTCCTGCCGTCTTCACCTCGTGCAATGAAAGTGAGGCTCAGTCAACCTTATTTGACATGAAATCCTCTGGAGAAAGCAGAGGCTTTGAGAGGATTCAGACAGCATCATGTGTACAAGTGTGCGCTTGTCCGAATGTGTGTGTGGTGTCCTTAAAAATGAAGAGGAAAGATGGCAAAAAAAAAAAAAAATCTCATTGAAATTCTGGTCACTGCTGCCAGCTCTTCATACACTAAATATTACGTAACTAGAAAATAATACGGTTTCATCTGCCCTCCACCCCCCACCTCTGCGCTGAGACGGACCGGCTGAGGCAGTTACATAAACTCAAGATACCCGTCCTCATGCACCAACTGTGACTCTGTCCTGTCTCGCTGGCTCTCTGTCTGTCTGTCTGTCTGTCTGTCTGTGGGCAGGTGGGAAGGCAGTGTTTTGTTGGTGGGAGTGGGTGTAATGCAAGGTGTGAGGGGATTGTGAAGAAGCATGCAGGGTTTGAAGGTGCTAAGATCCCCCAAAGTTTTCTTCTTTATATGTTCTTACATGTGCTATTGCTTTTGCTTTTTCACCTGACAGATAATAAAATCCCATAGACTTAATGTAGACTAAAGGACAGACTCAAGTCAATATCTACTGACTGCAATATCACAGAGTAATGGGAACAACTGAGCAACCAAAAAACACTTGGAAGATGAAAAAAAAAAAAAAAAAAAGATAAATAAATAAATAAATGTTGAAGTGAGGCTGGGTGAGTGTTGACATGAAATTCTTTTGGGAAATTTCTATGTTGAATTGCAAACCATTTTAAATAGCATTTTTCTAATTATTTTATATAATATTAAATTCAGCTTTTATAACCTCATATTGAAAGACTTAATTAGAAATGTTTTTACCAAATATAAATAATAATAATAATAATAATAATTTAAAAAATTTGGAATTTAAATTGAAGTCAAAAAGTTGAAAAAGGGGCTGATAAAATGTGACAACTTATAGGACCCAGATATACACTTTCTCTTATAAACTACTCTTCAAAGGTTTTAGGTTCAATAAGATTTTTTTTAAAAATAAATGTATATTTTTATTCAGTAAGGACACATTCATTTCATCAAAAGCGACAGTAAATACATTTACAATGCTACAAAGGATATTTGTTCTATTTTTTATTTATTTATTGCTGGTCTTTTTTAACTTTGTATTTTTTAAAGAGTCCTGAAATAAATATCACTATTTCCACAATATTTTCAACATTAATAATGATAAGAAAGGTGTCTTGATCATTAAGCCAGCATATTAGAATGCTTTCTGAAGGATCATGTGACACTGAAGACAGGAGTAACGACACTGAAAATTCAGCTTTGCATCACAGGAATAAATTGCATTTTAAAATACATTAAAATATAAAGCAGTTATTTTAAAATATAATAATATTACTTTTTCGTATTATTGATAAATAAATGCAGCCAACAAAATTCTTTTCTTTTCAAAAACGTAAAAAAATCTTACTGACCCCGAAATTTTGTAGTGTATATATTAACCTAAATCTTGATGCTGATGGAAAAAAGCTCACAGTAACATCTTAAACATCAGCTTGTACACTTGTGTGTTTGCTTATTTTTCTCCAAGAGAACAAGTAAATGCACCACAACACAATCCCCACAATAACGTGTAGCCTGAAAATCCCACGGGAGCGTCTTTTAAACACACAATCTTAGGCTTACTCCTGTGCTCTCTCATCGATCAGAGCGCTAGTGATGCTTGTCAGGCTTCCTCCCATTCACCTGCATCCCGCAGGCTACCCAGCGCCATGGGAACAGCCAAGGTGAACGAGCAGAGGTCACGAACGACTGGGTCTCAGGACGTGGAAACTTAAAACCCACTGCATCATTTGCACGTCTACAGAGAAAACGTACACACTCTTATTAGCAAGCAAATATGCACAACTCACTCAGCATGCAGCGCACCTTTCCCCTGAGAGAAAGAATGAGAGAGCGAGGGAGGGAGAGAAAGAGAGCAGGAGAGGATGGTGACCTTGGCCAGGCCTTTAATGAGATGGAAAACTCCAGAAAATCTGTTTCTACTCCACACTCAGCAGTCTCTAAACTACATTACACTCTGTCAGCATGATTCTGATGAGGAGATAGTCGAATGTGTGTGTGTTATGCGAGAGACAGATAAGCTATTTTTCCATAATAATATAGGCGACTGTCGGTGGCTAAGGTTGTTAAGCATGTGGAACAGAGATCAGTGAGCTATCTCTGTATATGTGTGTGTGTTTGTGAGGGAGGACAGCTTTTTTTATACTCCACTTAACAACTCTGAGTAATGGCCCCAGCAGTGGACCAGTTTGGTTTTGTAGGGAGGTTGTCAAATCAATTTTAATGTCAGACACATGTCTCAGGTGTGAGGTTGTGCACCCTGACACACACTCACACAAACACAGAGTGCCCACTGGGAAAGCTGTAGGTTCACTGTGAAAAGTCTGCAGAAATGTTTAAAAGGTGCAGTGCGCAATTTCTGCACCACTAGTGGCAACAGTTGCAACTCCAAAAATAAATAGAGTGCAAAATAAACAACAAAAAACAAAACAAAACACAAAGCAACAAAAACAAAACAACAACAACAAAAATAAAATAAAACTGGGACAGGTAAAAATATTTTAACAAAATGAAATGAATAAAAACGGATTAAAAACAGATTAGACAATGCTAATGTTAAAATGTATTTTTGCTGTTGTCAAATGTGTTTCAAACCAGTTTTAAGTAAAACTAAAACATATATATATATATATATATATATATATATATATATATATATATATATGAAATATATATATATCGGATATTTGCAATAAAACTGAAATAAAACACAATAAAGTATAATTTTATAAATATAATAAAATAATTTTTTATTAATTTTATTATTTTCAATAAAATATTATTAAATATATTATAATAAAATAATACAAATGTAATAATAATAATAATAATAATAATATTAAACACATAATATAAAATATACAAATACAATTAATAAAATCAGTTTAAGCCCAAGTAGCAAAATTACTAAAACATGAACAAAAATAAATAAATTAAAACTAAATAATAAACAAAAACAAATAAAAATGTCAAAACATAAAAAAAAAACTAAAACTAAGTAACTGAACAAAGTATTAATAAACAATATAATAGCATATAGATAATACTAAAATAACACTGACATGAAGTGCACTAATATTGGCACCCTTGATAAATCTGAGCAAAGGCGGCTGTGAAAATAAATCTGCATTGTTTATCCTTTTGGTCTTTCACTCAAAAAATTCACACAATTCTACCCTATTATTGAAGTAAAACAACTGAATGTGGGGAGAAAATCTCAAGATGAAATAAATGTTTTTCTCCAATGAATGTTGGCCACAATTATTGGCACCCCCTAGAAATTTTTATGAGTAAAATATCTCTGAAGTATATTCCCATACATATTTACATTGTTTAGCACACCAGGGTGACTAGGAGCATGAAATTGTCCAGCCATGACTTCCTGTTCCACAGGATTATAAATATGAGGAACACAAAGGCCAAATTCCCTTAATCATCCATCACAAGGAGTAAAACCTAAGAATATAGTTCTGATGTACAGAACAAGCTGGTTGAGCTTCACAAAATAGAAAGTGGATGTAAGAAAAGAGTTAAAGCATTGAAATTTCCACCATGTCCACCATCAGGGTAATAATTAACAGGTTCCAATCAACTAAAGATGTTAAAAATCTGTCTGGAAGATGACATGTCTATATCGTCCTAATGCATGCTGAGGAGGAGAGTTTGAGTGGACAAACACTCTCCAAGAGAGATTAGTTGAGTCTTGGGGTCAGAAACCTAAAAAAAAAAAAAAAAAAAAAAAAATAATAATAAAATATATATATATATAAGTGGTGGGCCGTTATCGGCGTTAACGTGCTGCGTTAACGTGAGACTCTTATCGGGCGATAAAAAAAAATATCGCCGTTAATCTATTCTCAAAGTTGGGTTGGGAGCTGAGTCTATACTACGCAAGCTATGATGACTTTCACCTTGATATTTTAGCGCGGATGTATACCTAGCCGAATAGCACTGTAGGGGGCGAGAACGAGTCTTCGAACCTGTGTGTATGCGTGCTAACATGGATGCAGCTATGAAGCCGCCGTGTTTGCTTCAGGGAAAATTTATTTTTAAGAAGCTTCCCAATGGAAATCGGCAAGTCATTTCTGTCTCTACGTTACATGGTTGCGCTCTCTGTATCGCGCGCACAGCGGAGTTCCGCCCCGGTTCGCGCACACACACACACACACACACACACACAAACAAACAAACAAACGTAAGCGCACACACAAGTGAGCACACTCCCACTCTTATTTGTAAATATTAAGCCGCAAAACGTCTATTTAAATATGACTTCTGTGTGTCTCTGTGTTAATGTATGGCGCAGACGCGCGGGTTTGTTCACTACTCATACAGAAGACCGCGTGATGCTTGCGGCGATATTAACGTCTGTCGTCTCACTAAATGAGGACATAAATACATGAAGAACATCTCCAGAACTGCTCTGAGAGTCACTTCATGAGCATTCGAGCGTTCATTTGAGAAAACTATCCTCACGGCAACCCGTCAAAATAAAAGTTCGGTTTCACTTGAAGACATTGGGCAGAACGTAATAGGCTACTACTACTAAAACTATTAAAACCTTATCTTTAAGGAATAATCATACAATGTCTTCAATGTTATTATCAATATTAAATTCTTGATGACTGCTAGTTGTTTACTACTAGTAGTGAACTTATTCTGATCTACTTGGCAGAATTCAAATGAGCCATTTTAATCTAGATTAATCTAGATTAATTCCAAGATTACAGTGAGATTAATCTAGATTAAAAAATTAATCTATGCCCACCACTAATATATATATATATATATATATATATATATATATATATATATATATATATATATATATATATATATATATATATATATATATATATATATATATATATATATATCAAACATCACCACGTGTTGTTTGGGAGGGTTTCAAGAAAAATTGTCCTCGCTCATCCAAAAACAAACTCCAGCATATTCAGTTATCAGATACGACTGGAACTTCAAGTAGCACTGGCTTCTATGGTCACATGAAATTAAAAAGAGAGATTTTTGGCAGCAAACCCACCAGATGACTTTAGTACAAACAGGGATAAAAAGTACCCCATGCTCATGTTAAATATACTGCTGGATCTTTCATGCTTTGGGCCTGTTTTTCTGCCGGAGGTCCTGCTCATCTTGTTCAGATGCATGGCATCATGGATTCTATCAAATACCAACAGATAAAAAAAATCAAAACCTGACTGCCTCTGTTAGAAATCTTATAATGAGCTTTGGTTGGATCTTCTATCAGGACAATAATCCAAAACAAACATCAAAATCAACACAAAAATGTGTCACTGAGCATAAAATGGAGCTTCTGCCATGGCCGTCCCAGTCCTCTGACCAGATCCCTAGAAAATGAGTGAGGTGAACTGAAGAGAAGTAGTACTAACATGGAGCTGTGATTCTGAAGGATCTGGAGAGATTCTGTATGAAGGAATGGTCTCTGATCTCTTATCAGGTGTTCTCCAAACTCATCAGCATTATAGGAGAAAACTCAGAGCTGTTATCTTGGGAAAAGGACGGGAAAAGGCCAACATGAACTAGAGAAAGCATTTATCTCACAATGAGACTTTCCCCCCACTTTCAATTGCTTTATGTCAATGATAGGTTAAGATTTTGTGAATTTTTTTAATGAAAGATCAAAAGTATAAACAATGCAGATTTATTTTCACAGCCGCCTTTGCTCATATTTATCAAGGGTGCCAATATTAGTGGAGGTCACTGTACATTCCCTGTCTGCTGCCATTAACATCACAACTCAGGATAGTTGCTAATGAAAGTTTTGGGACTGTGCACGTTCTTGTGGTGCCATCAGTCAATTGTAGTGATGATGTTATTTTCCAGAGTAAGTAGTCACATGACATTTATGGCTCAGATGATTGGCTCAAAAACAACTGCGTCAAGTAACTTCCACTGAAATGAACAGGAATGCTAATGGACTTTCTCCAGATGGAGCCCCTAGAGCAGGCATCCTCAAATCTGGCCCACTCCTGCAGAGTTTAGCTCTAACCCTATCAAACACACCTGAGCATGCTAATCAGAGTCTTCAAGATCATTAGAAAATCACAGGTAGGTGAGTTTGATCAGGGTTGGAGCTAAACTCTGCAGCAGATTGGCCCTCCAAGGAAAGATTTGAGGAACCCTGCCCTAGAGTCTAAAGGACGAAGAAGACACTTCATAACTCCATCTATATAGGATGAAGCGATATGATGAGTTAATAAACAGCTTCCTCTTTTCAACACCCTCAGTCTTTCATCATCATACTTTTCTGCTTAGCATTCAAATCTAATCTGCTCTGCATACTCAGCAACTCTCTATGCAGAGAGAAAAGAGAGAGACCATGCGACTATTTTGATGACAAGTATCTACAAAATTTGATGAGCACTTGGAAAAACATACACGCAACCTTGATGACTAAGTTTACTGCCGATGCCTTCATTCTCAGCTTCAATGGGCAGAGTTTGTAGTCCTAAAACCCTTTAACCATCATGACTGAACAGAGAAACACTGTTCAAGTAAAGCATTTCAACTACGATAGAGGGCGAGACTTTGTTTGTGTTTCTTTCGCTTTATGAAACTCACCGCCAAGCTCTACTGCAGTGCCGCTGCTGACGCAATATCAGGAAAGTTCATCTGTGCGCTAATATTCATCTTTGACTCAATGTTTACACAAACAGCCCATAAAAACTAATGACGCATCAGAAAACCTCAATGAACTACCAAATGACTGCACTAAACACACACACTCACGTCTCTAACCCTCACTGTAATCCTAACCACTGTCATAAATCAGTATTTGTCTAATAATTTTGTTTTCTTCATATGGACTTAAGCTGGTATGTTCTGATTGGCTGGAGAGGCTTGACATCACCAGAGGGACAACTGTAATCACAACAACAATGACATCATACTTAAAACTAATTCCATTTGGCAGATTACACATGCAGACCTGATATTGCCCAGCAAGATTACTGATGACACACAGACACACACAAACTACTGTATTATTATGATTTTTGGACATGGACATGGTACCATGGTATTTCGATATATCTCATCAAACTGAAATTGTAGTACCATGGTATTTACATCACCAACAAAAAAAACAAAATAGTACTGTGGCAGTACCATGGTACATATATGGTAATACTAAGGTATACACCCTAATACAGAATTCACAGAATACATGGTTTTTACTCCATGGTACTTCCTAAACTACCACAGTGATACCACGTTAGAAAAAAACACCACTGTTTAAATATCATGGTCCTTTTTGGCCTTGTAAGTGAAATACAAAAAAGTACTGTGGTTTGGTACCATGGTATTCATCAAAGAATCCTGAAAAAAATATCACTAAGCATCATTAAGCAGCACAACGAATTCCAACATTGATAATAAATCAGAATGATTTCTGAAGAATCGTGTGACACTGAAGACTGGGGTAATGGCTGATGAAAATACAGCTTTGCATCACAGGAATAAATTATATTTTCAAGTATAATAAAATAGAAAACTGTTGTTTTAAATTTTTTTAAATATTTTTTCTCTATTTTTGATCAAATAAATGCAGCCTTAATGAGCAAAAGATACTTTAAAAAAAAAAAAACATTAAAATCTTGCTGATTCCAAACAGTGTAAATTCCGGCAGTGTAAATATTGTAATAACCTTAATTTATTGTATTAAAATATGATCTGCAAGCTACAGCAGTGTGCGGGATTCATCTATTTTTGCAATATGTGTATGATTGCCATATTCACATACAGCTGATTCACTTAATATTAGTATCATCATAACATGATATTACTATCATAAATTTCTAAAAACCATGACATTACCATGAAATTGTGTCCAAAAACACGGAAATATGTACACATTTTTTTTGATGAACAGAAAGTTGAAAACAGCCTTCATTTTATATATACTATATATACATTTCTAACCCAAACTTTTGAACAGTAGTGTATATATGGTAATACCATGGTATTTTTTGTATGTGTGACCATGACAACTGCATTCCGGTAGCAATAAATGAAGAACAATAAAGAGTATAAACTAAAAAAATAACAGCTCTACAGTTGGAATTGCACTGAAAGAGCCATAAGAGAGCAAGAGAGATGCTGCTAAAGTCCATCCGTGCAGAAAGCGAGGCAGCACCTCCCTGAAAACTGGACAGAACCTGCTCTGACTGTACACACTGTGCCCAGAGAAACTGTCGTCTTCTCTCTGTCTCTCATCCTGTCTATCTGTCTCTCGTTGGTTCTAATTAATGGTGGCCCCCTCCCAGTAGGCATCCAGTGTTTCCATAGAAACGCTGCTCTGCAGTCGATACTAGCCTCTCGTCTCCGTGGTAACAGAGTTGGGATGCGAGAGGTTCTGTCTGTGATTTGGGCTGCAGTGTGTGGGAGAGACACACACACACACACACACAAACAAACATACATGCAAACAAACATCCACGAGCACTCTATACCAGCAAAAACACTCCACACGACCTCTACTGACAAATTTGACAAGATATTCAGCCATAGACACAAACCCAAAAATCTCACATGCTGAGACATTTAGAGATGCTAATAGACTTCTAATTTATTAAAACTTTTTCCATTACCAAAAAATCCATACATTATTCAGTAACTATCCAACAGATACCCTTTCTTACCATGTACCATGATATTACAGTTTAAAACAATTTTGGTAACACTTTAGTATAGGGACCAGTTCACTAGTTGGTTATTACCATGCCTATTATTAACATATTGGCTGTTTATTAGTACTCAAAGCACATATTCTGCATGACCATATTCTATATCCCTAATCTTACCCAATACCTAAACTTAACATCTACCTTACCAACTATTAATAAGCAGCAAATTAGGAGTTTATTGAGTCAAAAGTCATAGTTAATGGCTTGTTAATAGCGAGAATTGGACCTTAAAATAAAGTTTGACCACAATTTTCATATTTGTAAATAATACAAAGATCACTGCAGTATGTTTTACAAGAAAATACCGTTTCAGCCTTTCAACTTAAAAATTTCACATTTAATTTAATTTGTTACTTGCTGTTTCTTTGCAGTTATTTGTGAAATTTACTAGCAGTTTCTAAGTGAAATTTGCTTCTACACCAATTTTCAGTGTGCCATAAAAATATAATAATGTAAAAATAGTGGTAATTCCATTATATTCTTCAAATCATCATATTATACTATACGATGGAGTATGAATATGGTATTCATACAGCATCTATTCAGTTCATATTGTCAATAAAATTTGGAAATTAAAAAAAATGCTCAAGGTTCAAAGCTGTAATCTGTAATCTTGCACAAACTCAGTAAATATTAAATCATAATGCTCATTATCAAAGAGAATTCATATTCAAGTATAGGAAACATTTGATTATTGGAATGCAAATGCAGTCTAGTTATTTCATCATCACACACACAAAGGAAAAGTAACAATGAGCAGAAAAAATGAGCTGGCACGCCAAGTAATTCTTGTTAACCAGGTGCTGAAGGGATGACAGGAGGAAAAATAAGAGAAAAGAAACGAGGGATTTTGTCCTTTCGTGAGTGGAGATAAATCCTGAATGAAGGATTAAAGGAGTAATGCCCTGAAAAAAAAGAAAAGCTAAGTAGGAAAAGAAAAAGGAGAGACAGAAGATGGAGAGAGGCAGGAAGAGGACAAGAGAGGAAATCAGAGCGATGAGATAAATGAGAATGTGTGTGTCTTATCTAGAAATATAATGAGCACTTGAGCCATCTTACTGGCTAATCACCAATCAAAACACAAGGACCTAGCAATGGCCATCAAACTAGCCCGGAAATAGAGAAAATGTGTGCGGATGAGCGTGTGTGTGTACAACTGTTGTTAATGCGCATGCTGATTTGCACGTACTTGACTTTTAGGAAGGTGAAGTGTTAGTACAGAGAAGATGTGCTAAACAAAACCCAGAGGGAAATAGATTTTTGTTGCTTAGAAGTTGCTCTTTCATAGCTCATGAAACCTAATGGATTTCTCAGTTATATTTAAGCATAAACTTTGTTTTATATATATTTAAGGAGGTCCTTTTAAATGAGAAACAAATGAAATTTGAAACCAAATATTCCTTTCAGTTGCTGAAATTTCGGTAGATTTATGAGATATAAACACATTAGCAAATTTCTCCATTTCACTTTGTCTGGTTGTGTTTGGCCTTGAAGTCCTCAACCGAACGCTCCAACTAAAATTAGTCTCACGCTCATTCTAGGACTGAAGTGAAACGTTATTGAACTGCTGAAGGTAAGATGCCATGCTCAAGTTCACCTTCTATGAGCTCAAAGCGGACTTTGTTCTCAGGCCTGGATTTGTCTTTAAATGCGTACGCTCACGCTGTTAAATTTGTCCTCGGGTCTGAATAATGCCTGTGATCTTGCTCTTAACAAATGAAGTGTTGTTATTCCTGAAGAGGAGAGGATTTTAGCTCTTGGGGCTGATACAGTGATCAGCTGACTTTGAAATATAGCCACACTAACTTCTGACTCAAATGTCTGGTTTTTCCTTTAGATGTTCCATATCAACAACAGAGTGCGTTTTAATTACATGTACAATGTCGAATAAAATCTCTTTAATATCTCTATTTCTCCTAGAAAGAAATGACATCAAAAACAGAACAAATGGAGACTGCTGTTTTTTGCAGTTCCTCCTGGTAAAATAGGTATTGGTAACCTCACATTGGGCTTCTCGGCAGATGAGTCCCACTGTTGGGATTGTAGGTCTGTTTTAGTTACCGGTATGTACAGTTAGGATAGAAAAGATCAAAATAAATGAGTATATCCACACTGACATTTCTAAAGGAGGAAAAAACACTTGCATTTGTTGTTTCATATGATGGTCAAACATGTCCATCTAGCATATTTACATAGAAAAACATTGGAATGTGCAGTGCAGTGGAATGAAAACTTGTGTCAACTTTTTATTTTATTTGAGGAGAATTAATTGGGTTCATATTTAAAGTAAGGACTAAGAACATAAACTAAGAACATTCCTGAACTATTAGCTATGTAAGAGCAATAAATATTTTCCTCTGGGAGTAGATCTGAAGATCTGGACACACATACACTGTGAGTGGTGCTTCGCATCTCACATCTCCGATCGACCACTGGAAGCATTAACATCACACTTCAAATGCAAATGCATGTTTACATGGTATATATGTGAGCGTGTGTGAGGGACCGAGTGGACATACTGTCAGCCATCTGCGTTTGGGATGAGAGGTGAACGTATGAGGAGAGAAACACAGCTTGTCTAATCTGCCTCAGGCACAAACACACACACAAACAGAAATAGTGTTTCTCTGTCCTACTGTCCATATGTCTCTCTTTTCCACTACACTAAATAGCTTTCATTTTCTTTACTCAGCCTCTAATAATGCCTCCATTTTGTATTTTGTCCATCTGCTCTCTTCATTTCTGTCTGTAAAATATCCTTCTTAATTTCTACCTCTACACTGAAATGCATTAGTAGGACAGCACTCAAAGGAGCCATTTCATTCTTTTGAGTTCAATGGAATATGTAGACGAAATCTAACACAATGGTTTGGTTTTCAACTGGAGGGTCAGAACCCAAGAAGAGTGCTGAATGCAGAAAATACAGTGTAACTAACCATAGAATTGTGCAAAATTCTGTCTGTCCATCCATCCATCCATTCTATCGTTCTGCCTGTCTGTCTGTCTATCCATCCATCCATCAATCATTCTATCGTTCTGCCTGTCTGTCTATCATCCATCCATCCATCCATCAATCATTCTATCGTTCTGCCTGTCTGTCTATCATCCATCCATCCATCCATCAATCATTCTATCGTTCTGCCTGTCTGTCTATCATCCATCCATCAATCATTCTAACGTTCTGCCTGTCTGTCTATCATCCATCCATCCATCCATCAATCATTCTATCGTTCTGCCTGTCTGTCTATCATCCATCCATCATTCTATCGTTCTGCCTGTCTGTCTGTCATCCATCCATCATTCTATCGTTCTGCCTGTCTGTCTATCATCCATCCATCCATCAATCATTCTATCGTTCTGCCTGTCTGTCCATCATCCATCCATCCATCCATCAATCGTTCTATCGTTCTGCCTGTCTGTCTGTCATCCATCCATCATTCTATCGTTCTGCCTGTCTGTCTATCATCCATCCATCCATCCATCCATCCATCATTCTATCGTTCTGCCTGTCTGTCTATCATCCATCCAATCATTCTATCGTTCTGCCTGTCTGTCTATCATCCATCCATCCATCCATCCATCCATCCAATCTATCATTCTGTCTGTCTGTCCATCCATCCATCCATCCATCAATCATTCTATCATTCTGCCTGTCTGTCTATCATCCATCCATCATTCTATCATTCTGCCTGTCTCTGTCCATCCATCCATCCATCCATCCATCCATCAATCTATCATTCTGTCTGTCTGTCCATCCATCCATCCATCAATCTATCATTCTGTCTGTCTGTCTATCCTTCCATCCATCCATCAATCATTCTATCATTCTGCCTGTCTGTCTATCATCCATCCATCCAATCATTCTACCTGTCTGTCTATCATCCATCCATCCATCCAATCTATCATTCTGTCTGTCTGTCTGTCTGTCCATCCATCCATCCATCAATCTATCATTCTGTCTGTCTGTCTATCCTTCCATCCATCATCAATCATTCTATCATTCTGCCTGTCTGTCTATCATCCATCCATCCAATCATTCTACCTGTCTGTCTATCATCCATCCATCCATCCAATCTATCATTCTGTCTGTCTGTCCATCCATCCATCCATCAATCATTCTATCGTTCTGCCTGTCTGTCTATCATCCATCCATCATTCTATCATTCTGCCTGTCTCTGTCCATCCATCCATCCATCATTCTGTCTGTCTGTCTGTATATCCATCCATCCATCGTTCTATCATTCTGTCTGTCTGTATATCCATCCATCCATCGTTCTATCATTCTGTCTGTCCATTCATCCGTTTATCCATCATTCTATCATTCCCTCTGTCTGTCTGTCTATCCATCCATATATATGTCACTCTATCATTCTGTCTGTATATCTATCATCCTTCTGCCATTCAACCGTTCTTTCAGGCTGTCTATCCATCCATCAGATCATTCTGTCTATCTGTCTGTTCATCCATCCATTGATTCTTCTATCGTTCTGTCTGTCTATCCATCGATTGTTTTGTCTATTGTTCTATCTATTTATCTTAAAGGCACAGTTTTAAAAACAGGGTAGACAATGGACGTTCAAATTGAAATGCAACAAAATTTTTAAATATGCCCCCTTTCCTACAAGGATACCTATCCAACAAGGATAACGACACTTCATGAAGTCTTGAGCATCAATCTGCCTTCAAGGTTTCCCTGTACTAACTGCAGGGGCAGGAAGAGTTTGATGTGGGCTGGTTGCTGTAGGGAAGTTTCTGGATTTTTCACAAGGCTTCCTAGGTAACAGGAACAGATGCTTTCAGATGAAGAAATTCATTTCAAGCAGTATGTATACAACATCCTACAAAACTATTCACATTTTTTGCCAGGGTGTTGGTGTCAGATGATGAAATTTTAATCTGTATGTGACAGCAGTTCTCTGCCAGTCAGGACAGTGTTTATGTAAAGCCTGCAGGCAGTCAGCAGAGTGCCTAAATCTTTAATAAGACAAAATACACAGGTCCCAAAATCATCTCTCCAAATCCCCAGCTGCAACTCTCTCTCACAGACACACAGGCACTCATATGCATTCACACATGAAAACACACACACAGAACAAACCACAAACAAGTGCGGCCTGGGACACAGGGGTAGTAACATAATTGCTCGGTCCCAGAACTATTTCTGTGTATACGTAACAGAGAATTAACTAGAAAAAGTGCAGGAAATACATTTAAAATACACAAATTTAAAAAACATTTTTTATAAAATGGTGAATAATTTATGACCTTAGTTGCCAGTTGGCAAATGAGGAGAAAGTTATAAGTTATAATAAGATCACTAATATGGTGGTGTGCCACCACACATCACAGATTTAATTTCTGGATTATGTTGGTCAAAATTCAGAATTAATAAACTGGCTCACTTTAAAATCATACATGTGGATTTGATTTTAACTGTCCACGGAAAATTAAACTGGAGTTTGATTTCGAATAACAGGAAGAAGAATTTTACTGAATTGCAATTCATAGAATTTCAACACATGTAACACATAATAGGGAAAGTCCAAAAAATTTACTAATCGATCAATCAATCAATCAAATCTAGATATCTATTTATTCATCCATTTAACTGTCCATCTATTGATTCATCCATCAAACATCTACACATCTATTCATCTATCTATTTACTTATCCATCTATTCATCCATCCATCTACCTATTCATGCATCTACATATCTATTCATCCATCTATTCAGTCAATCCGTAATCCCTAATGTACTGTCAAACTTTTTCAAAATTCAAAATTTGTTATTGCAAACCATGTTAGAATAAATCTGCATCCTATTTGCTACCTTCAGTCAAATTCAATGTAAAATTCCAGAATTTAATTTGAATTCTCAATTCAATTCTGCATGATGCACAACTCTGTTACAAAACACGCAGATACTTAGAAGACAACTCTGAAATGACATGCACTGTTTACCGCACTCTCAAATTTCGTGTCTCACACTTCAGACTTCATCCCACACACTGAGACCATCACATCCCAAATTTCATTTCGCAATGTCTGATTGATATGAGCAGAGTTCTGACAGTCTGAGACCAAGGAATCAAGACTGCAGTATTACATAACTCCGGCTGTTGTTAGCACATTGCTGTGTATGTTTGATACTAACAAGGGAGCTATCAACATTTTGATGAACTGACAGCTAAACAAGCTCACCCACATGCATAAAAGCAGCAGACAAATCTCATCTCTTTTTTAAAGCATATCGTTAGACACTGTATAAATAAATATAAAAGAGTGTATTGACTTAAATGATCAGGAAAGAGAGTGAAAATAGAAAATAAATCATATTTTTACTTTAAAGCCATGTTTTGTGATGTCTGTATTTGAAGTGTCTGCCAATTCAACTCTGTTCTTGTAATCTATTTTGGGATTTATTCTGCAAATATTGACATATGCTATTAATCAGCATATCATGTAATTTATATAATTAATATTTATAAATGATTGACTGTTTTTTCATCCTTAGTAAAAAGCGAAGAAATTTAATAAGATGCCCATTCTCTTGATCCTTGCTCTCTACTCTTTCTCTTGTTTACTTTTCCGAGCGAGTGTAAGAGCCAGAGGGCAAAGAAAGGAGAGGGAAAATGAAGAAAATGAGCAGACAGAAAATGAGAGTTGATGTGCAATTTCACCATCCAATCCGCAGCCACGCTCCTCAGCTGCTTCCCTCTCTCTCTCTCTGTTAAAGTATTATGTAACCTGGCCCTAGGCATGGTAATTAGGAAGCTTTAGGTATTAGCTAAGACCAAAGACAAGAACAAAGGGACGGTAAGAGACTCTGAGTGTGTGTGGGCATCCTTCACTTTCATATATAAAGGTTGAGCCATTAGTGACGAGTTTTTTTGATCAGTCGGATGTCTCTTAGACTTTCTATAAGATAGCACTGAACTTCAATACTACTCCTGACCTGTGAGTGTGTATATGCAAATTACAGGTAAAACTAATAGTGTGTGTCTGATACATTAAATTAGACTCTGTGTGTATCATTTGAAAAAAATGTTGAGATATCTTTAGTTAATTATAGAAGTATTCTATTCTATAGTGCAGAGCCCAGACTAATTTTCTAAAGTGATTAATAGAGAATATTAGCCATACTTTGGGAACATAATTGGACGATAAAATAATAGTATTAAAATAAATAAAATAAAATAAAAAAAATACATAAAGATGTGACTAGCGTCCGTTGACACCCTGAAAAGTAAAAATAAATGAATAATAATAATAATATTTAAAATGAAAGAAAATAGTACTTAAAATAATAAATATAAATAATTTTCATTTGAAAAAAGCAAGTTAAATTTGATGTATAATGTATTTACAAATCTATTCTTCTCATCGGGGTAAAGCAAATATTTCTGTACCCACCAGGAAAAGTGCAACAAGTGCTGTCTGAAAAATGGCAGCGGCAGTACCAATACAGAAATTAATCAATAACATTTAGTGTTGATAATTATCAAATTATTGGGTTACACTTTATTTTAATGTGTCCTTGTTACAGTGTAATTATACATTTAAGTGAGTAATATTAATTAACTACATGTACTTACTATATGGTTAGGGTTGGGATAAGGGTTTGGCTTAGGGTTACTTGCATGTAATTATGCATAATTCATTATTATTACAGTAAGTACATGTAACGTGTAACAAGGACACTGTAAAATAAAGTATTACCAATTATTGTTTAAATTAAGTGCTAATATAAAAATGGTAAACACTAATTGTAATATTAAATTTGAGTTTGCACTTGGTACCCAATGTTGTACTTATGGTGGGAAATGTAAATTCAAATATTTTATACACTATATTTCAAAATTAATGCAGTCCGAGATTCAATATTTTATTTCAAACATAAAAGGAAAATACAAAACTAGATTCCAGTCACTAGACAACTTTACAAATTTCCTTAATTCACACAAACACAAAAAACATTGTGTGTACTAGAGAGGCTTTTGCTAAAAAGTTGCTGTAAAATTGCAGAATATTATGATACGGGTTAGTCTGTAGAAAATATAATTAGTCTTATATAAAAACAAATCTTTATTCAGACGCATGAGAAGGACAGACTGAAGACTTGTTTGTACTCTGTAGGGTCAGCAGAGTGAATCCACACAATATCAGACAAAGCTCTCTCTTCTTCACCACAGACAAGTGTGACACTCACTGAAGCAATCTGAGTGTTTGAGGAGGGAGCCCTGTGTGTGCGGATGGCGTTTCTATGGAAACGGATGTGGGTGATTCATGGAGCGTGTCAGGCTGAAAAATAAATTTCACACCTACATGTGTGTGAGAGAGAGAGACAGAGTGAGCATGGTGATGCTTTAATGTTTTTGAGTGTTTAAGAGTGTTTTAATATGCTGGAGTGTTATGTGTGAGTGTTTGTATGTCATGAGGGCAGTACTGACGTTGTACCAAATACTCATTAAATGCTCTTCAAATATATCAACTTCAAATTGTTATTGTGTCTACAGGTGCTGGTCATATAATTAGAATATCATCAAAAAGTTGATTTATTTCACTAATTCCATTCAAAAAGTGAAACTTGTATATTATATTCATTCATTACACACAGACTGATATATTTCAAATGTTTATTTCTTTTAATTTTGATGATTAGAGCTTACAGCTCATGAAAGTCAAAAATCAGTATCTCAAAATATTAGAATATTTACATTTGAGTTTCAATAAATGACCATCCCTACAGTTTAAATTCCGGGTATCTCTTGTTCTTTGAAACCACAATAATGGGGAAGACTGCTGACTTGGCAATGATCCAGAAGACAAACATTGACACCCTCCACAAAGAGGGTAAGTCACAGAAGGTCATTACTGAAAGGTGTGGATGTTTACAGAGTGCTGTATCAAAGCATATTAAATGCAGAGTTGACTGGAAGGAAGAATTTGGGTAGGAAAAGGTGCACAAGCAACAGGGAAGACCGCAAGCTTGAGAATACAGTCAAGCAAAGCTGATTCAAACACTTGTGAGAGCTTCACAAGGAGAGAACTGAAGCTGGAGTCAGTGCATCAAGAGTCACCACGCTCAGACGTCTTCAGGAAAAGGGCTACCAAGCCACTTCTGAACCAGAGACAACGTCAGAAGCATCTTACCTGGGCTGTGGAGAAAAAGAACTGGACTGTTGCTCAGTGGTCCAAAGTCCTCTTTTCAGATGAAAGTAAATATTACATTTCATTTGGAAATCAAGGTTCCAGAGTCTGAAGGAAGAGTGGAGAGGCACAGAATCCATGTTGCTTGAAGTCCAGTGTGAAGTTTCCACAGTCTGTGATGATTTGGGCTGCCATGTCATCTGCTGGTGTTGGTCCACTGTGTTTTCTGAGGTCCACAGTCAACACAGCCATCTACCAGGAAGTTTTAGAGTACTTCATGCTTCCTTCTGCTGACAAGCTTTATGGAGATGCTGATTTCATTTTCCAGCAGGACTTGGCACCTGCCCACACTACCAAAGGTACCAAAAGCTGGTTCAATGACCATAGTGTTACTGTGCTTGACTGGCCAGCAAACTCGCCTGACCTGAACCCCACAGAGAATCTATGGGGTATTGTCAAGAGGAAGATGAGAGACACCAGACCCAACAATGCAGATGAGCTGAAGGCCACTATCAGAGCAACCTGGGCTCTCATAACACCTGAGCAGTGCCACAGACTAATCGACTCCATGCCACGCCGCATTGCTGCAGTAATTCAGGCAAAAGGAGCTCCAACTAAGTATTGAGTGCTGTACATGCTCATACTTTTCATGTTCATACTTTTCAGTTGGCCAAGATTTCTAAAAATCCTTTCTTTGTATTGGTCTTAAGTAATATTCTAATATTTTGAGATACTGATTTTTGACTTTCATGAGCTGTATGCTCTAATCATCAAAATTAAAAGAAATAAACATTTGAAATATATCAGTCTGTGTGTAATGAATGAATATAATATACAAGTTTCACTTTTTGAATGGAATTAGTGAAATAAATCAACTTTTTGATGATATTCTAATTATATGACCAGCACCTGTATATATACAAAACCGCAACACTGCGATACTGTAAATTGCTATTGTATATAAGTAAAGAAGTCTTGTTTTCAGTGAAACTGATCAGAAATGAAGTGAGTTTATGATTAAAACAAGAACAAACATCTGCCAATGGGCTCTAAAAAATTAAATTAACTCTAAGGGCAAACTAGCTTTCATTCCCAGAAATATACAGATATTTATTTTTGTTATCAGCATAAGCTCACTGAATTTAAGTTTTCCAAGACTTCATTTTAAATTTGCATCTCAAGTAAATGTATCTTTATTTATGAATATTTAGACATTTGCATTTTAAAACAAAAATACTGACATAGACGTTCATTCATTAATTTTTTCAATGCATGCCACATATAATGCCACGAATTTAAGACTTTCTGCCCTAATTGAAGCTCTTTTTAAGCCCTTATGTTGTGAAAGCGCAAATTAAGACTTTTTAAGATCTGCAGAAACTCTGATATATATGTTGTAACATATACATATACATATATATATATATATATATATATATATATATATATAGAGCTGGGTAGATAACTTACAAATTGTAATCCGTTACTGATTCCAAATTACATCACAAAAATTGTAGTCAGTAACGTAATCCATTACTTTACACATTTTAGGTAATATAATCAGATTACTTTTAGATTACATTTGACCTAACTCGTTTATCACATTGATTTAAACAAGATAGCCTAATCTTGTACCATAATGATGTAAAAATACAAAGACTGAGAAAATATATTCCTTTCATTGTAATTAACAACATGAAGTGCATTAAACATTATATTACATCAAGGTTTCCCCAAACTGGGGTTTGTAAAGGACCTGCAGGGGGTTTGAGAGTTTAATGAAAGGCAAAAATATAATTAAATCATAAAAATGTCAAGTTAAACTAAATCATTTAAAATATCAAAATAATTCACTTACTAAAAAAGAAGAAATATTTTATGTTTACCTGCGCACCACATGACCATTAACCAATGTCAGAGAACCATGAACATGCAAATGTGATATCTCAGGGGTACTTAAAGGGGTCACTGATTATGATTTCACTTTTTTATAACTTTAGTTAGTGTGCAATGTTGCTGTTTGAGCACAAACAACATCTGCAAAGTTATGACGCTCAAAGTTCAATGCAAAGGGAGATATTGTCTTTTAAAGTAAATATATTAGGTGAAAGTTGACAAAGTTCAGATGACAAAAAGTTTAAGAATGTCTGCAAATAAGAAAAAAACAAGAATTTGTGCATTTTAATGAGTCTGAAAGACAAAAGCCTTTCAATAATACATAATATTACGTGGTTAAATAACCTACTGAGTGATAATTCAAATAAAAATGAATGTGTTCATCAGTAGTTGATGCAATGTTGAAACACTTCTTAAACCTGAAATGATATTTGTAAATCCAGTGGTCAAATCCTCTGTTGCCACTTGACTAATGACAAGTCTATTTGTGAATGTCCACAAAACTGAAAGACTTTCTGAGTGTATATAAGCGGTAGACTATTTTAGAAAGGAAAATTTAAAAGATAAAAAAGAGGAATTAGAGAGAATCAATAAATTATAAATAATGTATTGCTATTGTGTGAATAATATGTTATCATGTAATCAACAAAAAAGTAACTGTAGTCTGATTACGAGTATTTTAAAATGTAACTTACTCTAATTACAAGTACTTAATTTTTGGAATCTGATTACGTAATCTAGATTACATGTAATCAGTTACTACCCAACTCTGTATTTATTTATTTATTTATATATTTATATATATATATATATATATATATTATATTATATTATATTATATTATATTATATTATATATATATATATATATATATATATATATATATATATATATATAAAAATATTCATTTAATATTGGTGCTAATCCTAAAGAAAATAAATGTCATTGAGTTTAAAAACATTTACATGAAAAAGCAAAAAATATTTGGAAAAATCCTTGCCACAAACAAAAAACGAAAATCATGTTCTACTCACTATCATGTGTCAAGACTCACAGTAATAACCAAAGGCTGAGTGTCGTGCTCAAGGACACGGTGCTGATGGAAGACCTCCAGTTTACAGATCTTCCTGCTACTAAACTTATACTACTTCCTTTTACAATCTCATTTTATCTTTTATAAACTTTTATTATGAGCACAAATAGTGGTGATATCAAACTTGATATTCTTTACCTGTCAGTAGATTTAATACACTTGAAACTTTGATCAATGACTAATAGTTGCCAGACAATAACACAACTGCAAGACTTGGCTCAGAGTTTAATTTAGTTTTAATGTTGTGCATCAACCTGAAGTGGAGTTATCAGTGCCTTATAGTATATATATATATATATATATATTTTTTTTTTATCAGAAATCTGTTGCAGTGATAGTTCACCCCAAAATAAAAACTGTTATTATATACACTCACCCTTAATTTTTTCAAACCTGCATGAGTTTCCTTCTGTTGAAAACAAAAGAAGATTCTGATGATCTGTAACAATTGACGGTAGCTATTGACTTAGACATAGTATGGAAAAAATACAATGGAAGTCAATGGCTACCATCAAGTGTTTGGTCACTAAAATTCTTCAAAATATATTCTTATATAAATATATATTTTGTAAATTATGTAAATTATGACAATTTTCATTTATTGGTGAAGAATCCCTTTAATAAATGACATTGTTAAAGATAACAATTGTAAAGATAACAATCAGATTAACAAGATGTTTGAAAACATGACAGAATCTGTAACTTATTCCCCTTCCGACATCTGGTCTCCTCTATCCTCTCAGTATTGAGTTAATACCTAAAGCTGCAAATTACCACAAACACCAGAACAGAGGGAGAGATGACCTTGTTTCTTCATAACCGAAAGCATAAAACAGCTTAACAGGCTTTGCTAAAGGAGAAACTGGTGCTCAGTATGATTGTTTTCTCTAGCTCATAACCTCCATCTTTCCTTCTTGAGGCTAAAACAACACAAGATGTGTGTATTTTTGAGTGTATAATTTTTAAATGTTGTGGTCATCATGTAAATCATGCCTCTGGAAGGTGAATGGCATTAATATGATCCTGAAAACGTTGAGAACACACACGCTCTCTCTCTCTCTCTCACACACACTGCAGACATAATCTGTGCTGCTCTGACATACTGATGAATAAACTATGAAGGGAGGAAACTGAACTGACTGTTACACTATTAACATGAGAGAAAGAGATTAAATATAAATGGCTCTGTGATTTCTGCTGTGATGAAAGGTTAGATTGTACGGAAATATTTCCTAGGCGTTTTAACAGTCAAAACATCTAATAGCAGGCCTTTTAACATGCAAAAAAAAAAAACACACGGTTGTTTCTGTGCTTTTGGCCCTCGCTGTGACATCTGATGAATAATTCTGGCAGTAGTGCATTGTGGGATTGAGTGAAAGCTACTCAGCCTCTATGATTTTAAAAACACAAGGTTTGAATTGCTCATTTAAGGATAAAAGGAAAAACACTTTACATCTGTGGCCCCTTATGTGACTAAACATGAGTCAGATGCTCTTAGCACGTCGTCTGTACTGTGATTTTCTTCCAGTCTTCATTAAGAGATATGACAGATGTGGAAGTTCTTCAAATTTAGAATTAATCTCGACCCAAGAGGTAAAAATTGACTCATACGGCATTCATGAAAAGCTTCTCCTGACTCCTGATGAGCTGCCAAACATATACTGCTTAGAATCATCAACGTCCTGCTCAAAGTCAGTCCACTTTGTGGCCATCTAGGGGTGACCCCGAATAGTCGACGATTCGATGCTTCAATAGGAGGAGCCTGATTCGACTACCAATCTCAGAGTCGAATATTCGCGGGGAGTTATGAACATGCCATTTTAGCTATATGGGGGTGCTCAATGTCTGATTTCACATAGAACTACCGGTTTTCTACCAATAAGTTAATATACAGCCTATAAGATAATGGTGTAAGATAATGCTGTAAATAAGAATCTGAAAAGAAAGAATCTTAAATAAATATTTTAACGTGCGTGAATCAATCCAACCACCCCTATAGATTTAAGTTTCACTTTCCATAATCCGTGACCGACAGAGGAGCATCTTGGCGGCAGGGATTTAAAGGTGCCAAAGAATGGAAAACTGTATTTACCTTGGCATAAGAGGACAACAGCAAAAATGGCAGATCATGTAAATAAATGTTATGTTCCAGGCTGTGCAGGGGGTGTGAAGTGCAGGGTTGGGTTGGTGTCTGTATTCAGAAAGGCACGGAAAGCAAATAACGCGTTCTAATAAAATAACGCAAGCCACTAAAGGGACATGGTTAGCTGCTAGCGGTAGCCTGTTACATTGCAGTACATAAGATTTCACTTACAACATAAACAGAGTAAGGAGAGATGACTGAGGATGATGGCGAATGATTTACGGATCCTGAGCACCACTGACAAGCATCTGATCTTGTAAAATGTGTGGTAAGTACTGCTGCTCCATAGTATAAACAGAGTTTGTGCGATCGCGAATCTCGAAAGCGAAAGTAAAAAGCGATCATGCATTTGAAAGCAGTTTCAGTGCCCCGCATATTAATAGCAGCTCCCTGATACCCGCATTTTATATACAGTATAATTACCCGACGATGTAACTGCGAAAGAAAGTGTTGAAATATATATTTTCCTCCCTGTGTTTCCTTCCTGCTGTGTGAGCTACTGAAATGAGCCGCACTGTGAAACAGCCAATCAGAGCAGAGTTCGAGTGATTTCAAAACATTTCAGCCTGTTTATATATCGTGTACATATTTATATGTGCTGTACTAAAGCGCTTCATTGTACTACTACGATGATTAGGCTATCTCTTCAGCGCAGCGAGAGCAGGACAACACAACAATGCAGAATATTAATTATGTCATATACATAACATTATAATGAGAACACTATAATAATAAAACGCTGTGAATTTTTTTAGAGTTTAGTTGCCGTGTTTCTGCACGTTGTTGCGTGAAGAACGCGTCACAAAAGGAGTTCATTCAGAGCCGCGCACACACGTTCATGTGCATTCGGGGCATTCTGAGCAGATAGCCTATAAGCCGTAATATTAACGTTATGTTATATAAATAACGAAGCGTATAATATATGAGATAAATGATGAGTTAGGGTTTCGCTGACGTTTAATGTTAACTATCTTTTAATCAAAACATAAAACATTATTTACCCCGTTTGTATCTGCGAGGCGTCCGTTTACACATTTTCCCTGTGTGTTAACGTCAGTAATTATGACTGTCCAATGTCTGACTTGACTCTTGGTAATGTATTTTGCCCCGCCCCCAAAACATATGATTCGACTATCAGTCGACTATCAGCATGATTCGAAAATTCCGATACGACTATGAAAATCTATGGCCATCTTGTTAATATTCCTGGGTGGCAATTTGCAAAGTTCTACTTAAATGAGACTATTTAAATATAGAAACCTACTAAAAATACAATAATCTCTTAAACTGTTTGGTAAGATTATGTTTCTATAAAATGCCAAAGCACACAAAACACTAAATATTTTTCTTAAATTAGGCTTTTAAAAAAGTACAGACTGCCACAAAGACCAGGCTCTGATTTAAAATTGTTTTAATTATTATTCATATTTGTTTTGCAAGGACATATTCAACTGATCAAAAGTGACAGTTAAGACATTCATAATGTTACAAAAACTTTTGGTAACACTTTATTTTGTTACACGTTACATACATACTATTATAATAAAAATAACTTATGCATAATTACATGCAAGTAACCCTAACCATACAGCAAGTACATGTAGTTAATTAAAATTACTCAGTACTTAAATGTATAATTACACTGTAACAAGGACACCTTAAAATAAAGTGTAACCAAATTATTTTGCAATTAAATGCTTTCCTTTTGAACTTTATATTTATTAAACTTTATATTCTTTATATTATGAACTTCATCAAATTCTGCTATACCTGATGAGAACCTTTTTAAAAAGAAAAAAAATACCCAAATCCATTCCCTGCAAATAGTCCCATCAGGTAGCAGACCTCAAAATTGTTTTTTTTTTTTTTAACTCAAAATGTAACTCAAAATTATCTAAAATTATGCTTGCTCTTTTTTTGTTTGACTACCACAGGAACTCTGGCTCAACCGATGGTGTAAATTTGAGGCAGGATAACCTGTTTGGCTGAACAATTCGGTTTAGTGCAACTAGCAGTGACGTAATTAACCTCTTCAGCTTTAACTCTCTAGAACCCTCCAGAATTCAGGCAGCTAAAAATCAACCCTTAAAGGGATAGTTCACCCAAAAATGAAAATTCTGTCATTAATTACTCACCCTCATGTCGTTCCAAACCCATAAGATCTTCATTCATCTTCAGAACACAAATTAAGATAGCTTTCTGACCCTCCCATAGACAGCAATGTAACTGAAATGTTCCCACTGAACAAAGGTCTTATGGATTTTGGGTGACCCATCCATTTAAAGTCAAAATATTAGACTCAGTGTTGTTCCTCACCTCCAAGAGAACCTGGTGCAGCAGTCGGGCCGCATTCTCTGAGACCTTCCACGGGTCGCTCTCCTCCACCAGCATGGCATCCAGAGTTCCCTTCTCCAAAACCACATCAAACACACCATCAGGGAAGGCCAGTCGCCGGGCGTCCATGCACAGCCAGCTGAGCTGAGCGCAGTCCTTGTGTCTCTCCGCCATGCTCTCCACACAAACACTGGAGTAATCCACATTAGTGATGGAGGTGTAGCCAGCCCGGTACATATCATAGCTCAGAGCACTGTTACCACAACCTGAGAGAGACAAACAGAGAGTCTGGTAAGTGAAAAAAGTTTGAGAGTTCTATTACTCATCATTTAGGAGTCACTCTCGCAAATAAATGTGGTTGTCACTTTCAACTTAGGCCTACTGCATTCAAAAACTGTTAGGTCACAAGACATGTTTAAAAGTGAGACGCTGAAAAAAAGCAAATGACAGAGCATAGAACAACAAACAAACAGAGAAAAAAAGGCAAGAACACATCCTCTGTGTGAATGAAGATGCTAAGTTAGCTTAGCACAAGGCCAAAAATCATGAAGCAGCATGAAAGTCATATTAAAATATGCCACCCTTGTGACTTTTTGGATAAAAAGTCGTCAGATGATTTAAAATCACCAATCTAACCAGAGGTGTGAGTGACAGGAAGTCACATGTTGTGACTTCCTGTTGTGGCATGGGGGTTGGGCATTTCAGCTCCTGAGGCGAGAGCAACTTTAATTATCGCCTCCTTCGTTAGTCTAATTAAAGAGTGCTTAACGAGCAGTCTTACAGAGGGTGTTTAATCAAAGGCATGTTCTTTCTTTGTGGGTTTTTTTTTTTTTTATACAGTTCTTCACCTCAGTCTGTAGTCAACACATCTCTCTTCTCACTTAACACTGCATGTAAAGATAAAGTCATGAAGTCATTTTTCACAGGAACGTTGCTGCTCTCTCAGTGTTATCTGGAAGTTTGCATGCCGTAGTCTCAGCAGGACCACAGGCGTTTCCCTAGAGGCACCTAACAGTATGTTTAAACCAGAGCATCTCAAACTCTATTTATAGCTCTTTGTAGAGCATTTATCTTGCTCATGCTGCCACTCTTCTCCCAGATCTCATTACAAAACCATTCTGTGCAAGTGTGCCAGTTTGTGCCAACAAACAAACAAAACAAAAGTATGTTTTCTGAGCATGTCAAACCCGCTTCAGTTAAAAAACCCTTAATTTCTGTTAAAGGGGTCATTGGATGCCCATTTTACACAATTTGATATGATTCTTTAGAAGTCTATAACATACTTTGGTTAAAATTTCTCAATGGTAGTGTAAAAAACACCTTCTTTACCATGTCAAAATCAGCTCTGTTTTCATCAAGCCATTATAGTCCTAGTTGCTTTAAATGCTAATGAGCTCTGCTCGCCCCGCCTCTCTCTTCCGTGGGGTGATGAGCAGACTCTAAACTTCAGCCGCGAAACTGGCTAACTAGCACGTTATTAGGAAAGGCGATTTGCAAAGATTCATAAAAAACCTTTATACTCCTTCTGTAGACGAAGCTGGATCACGAATGATTTGTGCAAATATAGACGCATTTAGGCAGATCGGGGATCATAGCATTCCCTTCAAAACCAAAGTAACGTTAATCCTCTGCGTCTTCAGCAGCTCAGATGTCGGGAGTAAATGATGACTGCTATTTTCATTATTACATCCAACAACTAAACACTTCAATCACTTAATCGGAGACGTTCTTGTCTGGCCTGCACCGGAGTTGACAATGGCGGACTGATGACAGCTCACGCAGTTCACTCAGCTCACTGAGGGCGGGTCTAAGGTAAAACGGCCTTGTCAATCAACTGTCGTGGGAGCGGTCTGTGCAGAACTACGTCATTTTGACAGGAATCTCAGAACAGCCTGATTTGAGAAAGGGGATTTAAAAAAAAAAAAAAAAAAAAACACTGGGTGGATTTTTATCATTATAGGATGGATGTGTACACACATTTCCAACACACATTTATGTTCAAACAACTTGTAAAGTGAATTTTGCATCCGATGACCCCTTTAAAATTCTATTGTTCCTATAGTTACTGTCACTACAATAAAATGTAAATTAATAAATTACACAATCCAACTTGGGATACTAAAAGACAATCCAGTATTACTTATATTATTGATTCAATTTAATTAGCTTTAAATATTTTACATTTTCAGTTTTCATATTAAAAGTAATTTGTTATTTGGTTTTGTCTCTATTTTTTAATTCCTATTTTTATTTAATTAAAATTTTATTTCAGTTTTAGTATTTTTTTCTTCAAATTAAACTTATTTCATTAGCCAAGGAAGAATTTCTAATTCATCAAATTAATTTGATCTAATATTTTACCAATAATATTTATCCAAATGATTTTCAATAATTTTAGTTAAAAATAACAATGCTAAATACTAACTATGCCTTATTTTGGTTTTATAGTAGAAACAATTATGGCCTAAATATGGTATTTTGGTAAAAGCTACAGTTAAAATAATTAAAATGATCTCTAAAATTTTTTACATTTGTAATTTCTATACCAGTACTGGTATCAGATGGAACTGCAATGTGTTTGTTTGGACATAATAATATTAACTTTTGGAGGTTTTTCATTTAGGAAACCTGTTTGAAACAGCCATTGTTTCTCCGATTATGTTTGGTGCCACTAAAAATACAGTCAAATATCTCTGTAAATGGTGTGCAAAAGTTTGAATATGAGACACAGACGTTTTGTGCTGTTTATTAATACAGTTTATTCACTGCGTCATGGGTGATAATGATTTATAAGGTCAAAGGTCATTGCAAGTGTAGAAGGAAAGGAAAATGAAGAGAGAGAAACAGAGACAGAGGGAGTGCGTGTTCCTGATCTGTCAACAGCCGCCCTATCTCCACTCATAAACACTCCTTGTTTCCGCTCTCTCCATGGCATCACCAGCTACACATGGCCTCTGACCTTTACTACCGCTGCCTCGGCCTGGATCCCCCTCTTCAGAGCTTTCGTTGTGGCAACGAGGAGCTGGGAATTTCCAGAGTGGAGACACTAACTAACAGGACAGAATGCTAAAGTTAGTCTAGCATATCACACATAGCATTCCTTCATTCCCTGCTCTCTCACTCTCTCCTTCTCCACATAGGGAGACGGAAAAAATGACTCCAGCGTCTCAGACAGTCACGAGACACGTCGGACAAACATCACAAGACCCGGAGCTTCGAGCAGAACGTGCCATTCACAGATGTCTCTGGAACGGAAAGCAACCTCTAGGATTCACTGTATGAACTTTCACCAGTCAGGGTCCAATTTCATAAAACCATCTCTCTCTTTCAATTTTTCTTAAATTAAATGGTAAAACTGGAACATGCTGCACATCTCAGTCAACTAAACAGTGATCCTCACACCTATACTGTGAGTGAGGATCAGTGGAAGTTTTTAATCTTTGAGGAGTGGAAAGTGTCTCATTTATGTTTCCCATAATGCCCCAGTGCTGCAGAGATAGTGTAAATGATTTAGCACAATGATGTCATACCAAGTGGAGCATGAAACTTCAAAGTATTACGCAACACCAGCAGAATTAAGACATGACTACAAGCCACTCAAAATTAACTTGTCACACAAAAACAGAATATTTTTTGGCAATTATTTTGAGATTACTTGACAATAACAGTGTCTAATTGCCTGATTATCAAAGTGGAATCAACCTTATCAATGGATAGTCAAGGCCCCTTTACATCAAGAACAATAACTATGACCATTAAGTTTGGAAACATACATATACATATATGTACTAACATACATACATATACATACACACACACACACACACACACACACACACACACATATACATATATATATATATATATATAGAGAGAGAGAGAGAGAGAGAGAGAGAGAGAGAGAGAGAGAGTCATGGCCAAATATATCGGCACCCTTGGTAAATATGATCAAAGACGAAAATTAATCTGCATTGTTAATACTTTTGATCTTTTATTAAAAAAATTCACAAAAAATCTAACCTTTCATTGGATAATAAGAATTTAAAATGGGGGGAAACATCATTATGAAATAAATGTTTTCTCAAATACGCATTGGACACAATTATTGGCACCCCTAGAAATTCTTACGAGTAAAATATCTCTGAAGTATATATCCATTCATATTCACAATTATGAGCACTCCAGGGTGATTATGAACATGAAATTATCCAGCCATGGCTTCCTGTTTCACGAAACCCAAATTCCCTTAAACATCCATCACAATGAGAAAAACCAAAGAATATATTTCTGATGTGCAGCAAAAGATAATTGAGCTTCACAAATTAGTGAAGTTGTTTTAATAAAAAAGCTAGAGCAGTGAAAATTCCCATTTCCACCACCAGGGCAATAATTAAGAATTCTTAAAACTCAAGATGGGTTTGGTGAACACAGGGATAAAAAGTACCCCATGTGTACAATGAAATATACTGCTGTATTTTTGATGTGGTGAGCCTATATTTCTGCTCGAGGTCCTGGACATCTTGTTCACATGGCATCATGGATTCTATCAAATACCAACAGACAAAAAAATCAATAAGTGACTGACTCTGTTAGAAATCTTATAATGGGCCATGTTTGGATCTTCCAACCGTACAATAATCAAAACACAAACCTCAAAAACAACACAAAAATGGGTCACTGAGCACAAAACCAAGCTTCTGCTATGACCATTCCAGTCCTCTGACCTGAACCCTGTAGAAAATGAATGAGGTGAACTGAAGAGAAGCACCAACATGGAGCTGGGAATCTAAAGGGTCTGGAGTGATTCTGGATGAAGGAATGGTCTCTGATCTCTTGTCAGGTGTTCTCTAACCTCATCAGGCATTTGTCTAACTGATAGTCTTTGTCACTCTGTTGCGCATGATAGATATGTTAAACGCTAAACGTGTCAAAAGCGGAACAAAATAGCGGTACTCGTTTGAACTGCGCGCCACACTGACCTTTTATCCACTCGCCTCAAAAGAAAACAGCGCAGCGCGAGCTTAGAGCGCACGCGTTTATTACCAGTCGCGATCACGCGATAAACAACGCTGTGAAATCCAGTAAGAAGCACTCAGCGCAGCGCAGAGTTCTCCAGTACAAATCACGTCTCTTTCATTTAAACTAGTTTAAAGCCAAATAAATCGGAGCTGTTATTCTCATCAACACTGATGCAGAAAGGAAAGCAGCAGAAAAAGTGCAACAACGATCCAGTTAGAAGACGTTTCAATCCACAAATCACCCACATTTACCATAATTTTACTGTTAACAATGGTAAGGTGGCAGAAAAGTAGAATATTCATATTGAGTATTATTATATTATTAATATACTAAATATGTTAAAGGAGTAATAGAATATAAGTACATTATTTTGTAATTGACAATGTCTATAGGCTACTGTTTTTCAATGCAAACACCATAGAAACCATATAGTTAGGCTACTTTTTTACTATGGTAATGAGGTGCTGTACTTTTGGTTATGTACAAAAAAATGAGGCAGTTACAGTTTTCACAATGGTACTGTCAAATGTACATCTGCATCCCAACTCAAGCTCCTGCTATACTCTGAACTCAAGCTCCTGTTCTAATGTGCATTTCTAAGAGACAAAACTTGTAATATTACATGTTCAGTGCTACCAAATCAGGTGCTGGTGCCACTGCTCTCGAATGTTAGTCTGGAGCCCTGATAATATAAATTGTACTGTAAAATGTTACTGTAATTTGAAATTTCGTCTGTTTAATTAAAAATTTAATATATAGCTTTAGTAAACCATTTTTTTATTTATTTTTTTATTTTAGTTTTAGTGTAACATTATTATACCATGCATAATTTGACCTTTTTTTGTTTAAAGAAGAAACCAAACCAATGTACAGTTGACATTTGAGGCTCAATGCTATAGAAAAGCAATAAAAGTTCAGGAAGAGTGTTTTCAGCCTTTTTTTTAAATATATATTTTATATAAAAATATGGCATGCAGCTTCAAACAATGGCATAAATCTGTTCAAAATAATCGTTATTAATAAATCGCAATTACAATCTCAAGGGAATAATCGACAATTATGATTTTTGTCATAATCGTGCAGCCCTAATCTGAACGATAGGAAAAATATTGTGTAACAGAAATGATCATCACTTTCCTCTGAATTTGCAACCGTTTCTGACACTGGCGTTCTGAACATGCATGTTTTTTCTTGGAAAACCTCCACGCATTTTTCTCTCTGTAGTACTAACATTCGCCTTGATGTTAAATCCATAAAGGCACACACACACTCTCGTATAGTTCCCGGAAATGTCAGCTTCACGGAGGGAGTGGCTCTGTTGCCTTGGTGATACGAGATCTGCGCAGCAGACTGTCTCCCACAGGGCTTTGTTTACCAGCCTCTCAAAGCATGCTGGGAATAGCAGATACACAAAAACACATGAACACACAAGAACTGAGAGAGAGAGGAAAAATAACCATCATCAGCAGTGCTGTAATTAGGTCACGAGAGTGCAAACATGTAGGATGAGAGAAGTGGAGAGTACATGTGCATACGGCTCTAAACATGTTCTTTCCACTATGATGCATCTGTTTATCTCTGTCACACATACAGAGACTCTGACATCATCTGTCACACACTATTAGAAATATTCTCCAATGAACCATTCAACCAAACTAAGCTCATCGCTAATGAACTCAGATGTAACTTTTATTGTTACATGGACACCAATCATGACTGATATTTTTCGACAACAAGACATAATCGATGGAACTGTGTGTGTGAAATTGACTGTCAGGATATTAGTCTCAGTGTGAAATGTTTCAAATCGTTGAGACAGAGGTCAAGGGTCAAAGCCAAAGTTCACAGACTAAGTACAAATTCACTCTCTCTGTATTCATATAAAAACACTTACGAATATGAAAACACTTTTGTTCTAAATACAATTTATGTGTAGTATAAGGCCTTTATAACAATAAAGTAACACAAATAAATAAATAAATGGGATAAGTCACTAAAAGGAAATTTTTATTCAGAAAAGATGCATTTTCAACATTGACAATAATAATAATAAATGTTTCTTGAGCATCAAATCAGCATATTAGAATGATTGACACTGAAGATCACTGATGATCATGTGACACTGAAGACTACAGTAATGATGCTGAAATCTCAGCTTTGCCATCACAGGAATAAAATTACATTTTAAAACATTAAAATAGAAAGCAGTTTATTTAAATTGTAATAATATTTCACAATATTACAGATTTTACTGTATTTTTGGTAAAAGAAATGCAGCCTTGTTGAATATAAGAGAACTTTCAAAAATATTAAAATCTTATCAACCTCAGACTTTTGAACGAGATGTACATATGGGTCAAGATATATATGGCGAAAGAAACAATACAAATCAATAATTAATTAAAGAAACAAAGAAGCTATTTGAAAAAGTTCAACAACAACCTTATTAACTATACACATGAATTTCAGTGCCATGTTATCAAGGTAACCCAAAAATGACCCAAAATAAAGTGAGTAGAGCATAGCGATGCTCGAACTCACCCAAAGAAAAAGGGAACAAAGAAGTGTTGCAGCCAAGGCGACATTTCCAATCACCCTCCTGCCAGGCTGCAGTCTGTGCTCACACACACACACACACACACACACACGCACATACACTCATCACAACTTCTCACATACTAGTTTTCACAAGAACACAAGGGAGCCTTTACGTGTATTCTCAAGTGCGTGTTAATATCGCTTTCACTTGAGTGGGGATCACCGCATGTACTGTATGTGTATGTGTGTGTGTGTGTGTGTGAGAGAGAGTTTGTGCAAGAGAGAGGATGTCCCCTGTTGTGTAAAGTGATATGAATCATTTTTGTGAGTGTTGAGAGAAAGTGTATGTGTGTGTGTTTGGTGCAGAGAACTCTAGGTGAATTCCTGATGAGATTCAAGGAGCTTTTCCGAACATACACACACACAGTTTAGCTGGAGGGGATGTTAGCAGTCGACTCACGGCAGGAGAGAATGAGAGCAGGACGGAGAGATTAAAGAGCTTACTCACCACAATCTGTACACAGAAAGAGAAAGAAAGAGGGATGGAAGGATGAAAAGGAGGTGTGGAGGACACTTCAGACCTCTTTAACTTCATTGTGACCTTACTGTGGGGAAGTTTACATGAATATTTATGCCATCTTTGTCATTTCACGAATAATCGATGATAAAGTTACATATTTCCCCTCTACTTGTGTACTGTAGCCGATATGTCTGTATTTCCCACAAGCCCTTGCTCACAGTAAGTGCTTTGTTGTTAGTGAGAGACTGTGTCTTGCCGGAGGGGCTCTCCCAGAATCCTCTATGCTCTGACAAAGGCTGCGCTGCTGCTTATGTAACAGAATGGACCCTCTTTGGTGGCCAAACTACTATTCCAGTTGATTGGTTGAGTCAGGTTGGTCCCTGTGCAGCTAAAAGAGGCTTATTTTACCTGAAGCGTTCACACGTAGATGACAAATAACTTTTTTCCCCAAAAAAAATTATGACTTAGATAATACCTAAAAATAAACAATAATATAAATGTAGGGAGAGATCACGTGCCCCATCAACAGCAATGCATGCGTAATCCTTCGCTCTGCTCACTCTGTCAACTATTGTATAATCCTGTCAGTAAATTTCAAACCACTCTCTATTTAACCCATCATGAATACTTCAACAGTCAAAGACGATCGGAAAAGAGAGATTGAGCAATCGCCAGTAAAGAAAAAATTAAAAGATTCCACCATCTCCGGAGAGGATCTCGACGGTGCTATCACTAATGGTATCAAGCTATCGCTTAAAGAGCAACAAAGTACTTTGGATTCGGTTGTGACCTCGACAGTAAGAGATGCGGTAGACTCTGTACTGACCCCAGCATTGCGATGCAGCTGGCTTCCTCAGAGCTAATCTTTCCAAGTGGATCCCTTCCCTGAAAGGCCGTGACATCGAGATTGACCGGGCCCATCGCATGTATGACGGAAGGAAAAACTCAGAATGGCCGCATACTCTCATCTTTCGTGTACTAAGATGACATGACAGATCGGCGATCCTGAAGGGTGCTCGGCAGGCATATCCGGTGAAATATACGCAGGACAATATGAAGCTACTATTTTTTGCCGACTTTAGTCCAGCCTCAACTACCAAGAGAAAGAGCTTTAATCCAATCTTGAAGAAGATGACAGCACTTGGTCTCCAGCCCTTCCTCACCTATCCGGCGGTAATTAAACTACGGCACAAAGGTGAGCAGATGATGTTCGACTCTCCTCAGAAAGCAGAGGATTTTATCAGCTCACTGTCACGGGAAGATGACATATGCTGCAGCACTACAAAGCAACGGGAAAACAGTGGCCACCATCTCCATCTCTTTGGCCCAGCGAGAAGAACTTAATGACCAGGATGGAGGCGATTCCAGCTGCCCAGGAGAGGATAATAACAAGGTGGACATGGACACTTGTTAAATCTCTTCTTTTTTTTTTTCCTCTCTCTCGCTGTCTCCTCCTGGGATATTGTCCCTATTTATCCGGCACAACTGTCTCTTTACTGGTAAGACTAACACCCTTTTTTTTTTTTGGAGGGGTCTAATGGAGAGTAGGTTTAATTACAATAATTCTTGACTATGTGGGCCTTTTGGGGACATGTCTTGCGTTGAGGTGGACCGGTCACGTATCACCATTTTTTGTTGCTCAATCAGACCTACGTTCTCCGTAATGTGCAGTCTGAGTTGTTTCTTGTTTATAGTTGTTTGTTGTTCCTGTTTCTGTGTTACTTTTATTTTTTACAACAGACATTCACACTTTTATTTATTTTACCTTATTTCTAAAAGGATTTTTCATCTAAGTGGTTTGATATCTAGAATACACACCAGCGTTTACATGTTACTTACAGAATGGGAGTGCTTTTGCTTTTCTTCATTTACTGAATACAGTTTTGGGATTATGAATACTCAATGCATACTCTAAATATTTTATCATTGAATGTGAATGGCCTAAATTCTGCTGTGAAACGTACTCGTGTATTAGAATATTTACACCATAAATCGATTTCCTGTGCGCTGATACAAGAGACACATTTAAAGCAATCTGACGTGGCACGTTTCCAGAATAAGTATTATAAATTGGCAGCCTTCTCCTGCACTCTTAATAAAACTAAGGGGGTGATTATCCTTGTTAACAGGAAGCTACATTTAACAATTGAACACCTCAGAAGTGATGAGGAGGGTAGATTTGTTTTTGTTTGTTGCAAGATGACTAAGAACGACTAAGTGTACTATACGAGGATTCTGTATATCTTTTTCTTCTACTCTTGTCAAAGCGAAAATTCACCAGTTTACACAATTAGAAAATAAAATCCAATCATTACAAAACCTACAAAAACAACATTTTACTGAGCAACAGGCTACACAGCTGTCCTCTTTAAAAGAAGAATTTGATTTACTTTCACGCTCAAAAGGCGGAATTTATCTTACATAGGACTAGGCAAAAATATTATTTCGAATCAGAGACCTAGTCACCTATTGGCCCTTAAGCTGAAAGAATGCAATCTTGTTACGGGTGTGTTTGCTAATAAGGCGCACGACAAGGAGCAGAACAAACAATAGTCTTTTTAATAATAATCCACAGAAGAATTCCAGGAGCAAGGGGTAGCAAAACACATAATACAAACGTAATAGCAGACAAAGAATGAGGGGAGAACACAGGCTTTAAATAATCAACGTAATCAAAGGGAAACAGAAACAGGTGAGGAGCTAATTAACCAATCAGGGAACTAAAGAAACTGGGTCAACATGTGGCAAGTCTAAGGCATATACAGGTGCTGGTCATATAATTAGAATATCATCAAAAAGTTGATTTATTTCACTAATTCCATTCAAAAAGTGAAACTTGTATATTATATTCATTCATTACACACAGACTGATATATTTCAAATGTTTATTTCTTTTAATTTTGATGATTAGAGCATACAGCTCATGAAAGTCAAAAATCAGTATCTCAAAATATTAGAATATTACTTAAGACCAATACAAAGAAAGGATTTTTAGAAATCTTGGCCAACTGAAAAGTATGAAAATGAAAAGTATGAGCATGTACAGCACTCAATACTTAGTTGGGGCTCCTTTTGCCTGAATTACTGCAGCAATTCGGCGTGGCATGGAGTCGATCAGTTTGTGGCACTGCTGAGGTGGTATGGAAGCCCAGGTTGCTTTGATAGCGGCCTTCAGCTCATCTGCATTGTTGGGTCTGGTGTCTCTCATCTTCCTCTTGACAATACCCCATAGATTCTCTATGGGGTTCAGGTCAGGCGAGTTTGCTGGCCAATCAAGCACAGTAACACTATGGTCATTGAACCAGCTTTTGGTACCTTTGGCAGTGTGGGCAGGTGCCAAGTCCTGCTGGAAAATGAAATCAGCATCTCCATAAAGCTTGTCAACAGAAGGAAGCATGAAGTGCTCTAAAATCTCCTGGTAGATGGCTGCGTTGACTGTGGACATCAGAAAACACAGTGGACCAACACCAGCAGATGACATGGCAGCCCAAATCATCACTGACTGTGGAAACTTCACACTGGACTTCAAGCAACATGGATTCTGTGCCTCTCCACACTTCCTTCAGACTCTGGGACCTTGATTTCCAAATGAAATGTAAAATGTACTTTCATCTGAAAAGAGGACTTTGGACCACTGAGCAACAGTCCAGTTCTTTTTCTCCACAGCCCAGGTAAGATGCTTCTGACGTTGTCTCTGGTTCAGAAGTGGCTTGGTAGCCCTTTTCCTGAAGACGTCTGAACGTGGTGACTCTTGATGCACTGACTCCAGCTTCAGTTCTCTCCTTGTGAAGCTCTCACAAGTGTTTGAATCGGCTTTGCTTGACTGTATTCTCAAGCTTGCGGTCATCCCTGTTGCTTGTGCACCTTTTCCTACCCAAATTCTTCCTTCCAGTCAACTTTGCATTTAATATGCTTTGATACAGCACTCTGTAAACAGCCACACCTTTCAGAAATTACCTTCTGTGACTTACCCTCTTTGTGGAGGGTGTCAATGTTCGTCTTCTGGATCATTGCCAAGTCAGCAGTCTTCCCCATTATTGTGGTTTCAAAGAACAAGAGATACCCATAATGTATACTGTAGGGATGGTCATTTATTCAAACTCAAATGTAAATATTCTAATATTTTGAGATACTGATTTTTGACTTTCATGAGCTGTAAGCTCTAATCATCAAAATTAAAAGAAATAAACATTTGAAATATATCAGTCTGTGTGTAATGAATGAATATAATATACAAGTTTCACTTTTTGAATGGAATTAGTGAAATAAATCAACTTTTTGATGATATTCTAATTATATGACCAGCACCTGTATTAGCACAACAAAATCATCGGATGGTCAGGTCACCACGAACCCTGCAGCGATTAATGACCAGTTTGTAAGCAGTATTTAGATCAATTGGAATTGCCTCGGATCTCACAGGTGGATAAAGAATCTTTGGAGGCCCCATTGAGTTGTGCCCTTGTGCAGTTTTTTCACTTGATGCAGAAAAAGCCTTTGACGGGCTAGATTGGAATTATATGTGGGCAGTTCTGCAATGTTTCGGCTTTGGTGAACATTTCATTTCTATGATTAAGACATTATACCTCTCACCTGCAGCATCAGTCTTGACTGGTAATATTATTTCCCCTCCGTTCCCTTTACAGCGAGGAACGAGGCATGGATGTCTGCTTTCCCCCTTATTGTTTTGCTTATCTCTTGAACCCTTAGCACAAGCCATCGGGAAATCTGAGGTATCGATTAAGATTCATGATCATAATCATTGTATTTCATTATACGCTGATGATATTATTATATATTTAGACCACTTTGATGTTTCAGTCTCTAGTATAATTAAGGAATTTGATAATTTTAGTAGCTTATCAGGATACAAAATAAAATGGAGCAAATCTGTTTTAATGCCAATTAACAATGTTAAGGTTAATTCTTCAATTCCCTCATTTATTCCTATTAAGGAATCTTTCATCTATTTGGGCATTACCATATATAAAAACATCCATAAGATTGCCAGAGACAATTTAATAGTATTCTAGTTAAGGTCAAAAATGACATTCAAAGATGGAAGAATCTTAAAGTCTCTCTTCAAGGAAGAATAAAATTTTTTAACAGGACACCTTTATGGTACAACTTTAATTTTGTATGTGGAAATCCTTCATTTGTCCAACCCTCTTGGTCTTCTTTAGGCGTAAACACGTGCGGTGATATATATGATAACCAGGGCCTCTGTTTATTTCAGACATTAAGAACTAAATTTTGTTTATCAGCATCCGCATATTTTGTCTTTCTTTAATTACCTTCTGCTCTTAAACCATATGGAGTTCCTTGGGCATCTCCCATTTCCTCTCATCCTATGCAGGATTGGATTGCACCATCTTCTGTTCGGCTGTTTCCTTAATATATAATAAAATTATTGATTGCACTACAAAACCTCTTTCTATTAAATCTATTTGGAATAGGGAATTATCTGACCTTACTTCATCTGTCGACTGGGAGAAAGTGTGGTCTAACCTCAGCTTAACATCTAAGAACTTGGCTCATCGTCTTATTCACTTCAAAGTCATTCATAGAGCATACATAACTCCTTACAAAATGAAACTACAACCAAATTTGAACTGCCATATATGTAATACTGCATCATCAGGTACTTTTCTTCATATGTTTTGGGAGTGTCCTATCATCATTAATCTATGGACACATGTAAACCTGGTTTTATCCTCCTTACTACAAATTGATTGCTTTGCTAACCCAAGTTTGTGTCTTCTTAATGATGATTCTGGTCTCTGTATAAGCTTAATACAAGAGAGAATGTTGTTTGCTGGTTTTACAGCTGAGAATAAGACAATAATACAGAACTGGTCTACACCGCACATGTGTGGAAAAACATATTGGATCCATAGCCTCCTGAAAATAGTAACTTGTGAATGTACAACAGCGCAAATCAATGGGGCCAAGCCTTCTACAATTGATGCTTGGCAGGGTTTTTTCTAACATGCATAACATAACATACTCTATTATATAAAGGAATGACTTGTTTTTTGTTTTGTTTTTTCCCTCCTTCTCTCCCTCCTTTTTGACTGGACTTTTAAAGTATTGATTATATGTCTGTTGTTTTGTTTGATTTGAATGAATGTTATGTTATGATGTTTTGTGTGAAAATAAAAAAAGTTGATAAAAAATCATATAAATGTAAAACATATACATAAATGATAACATTATATAAATATAAATACAATTATACATAGATCAAAACACATAAGTTTATAATTATAATCACATTATTAGTTCATCCTAATCTAAATAATAGCATTGTAAATTAAACAATTTTTATAGATGTATACAATTAATCTATACAATTAGCATTGATACATAAATAATATATATAAATATCAAATTAATATAAAAAATTAAATATAAAAAAATAAAATATAAAAAAACTTTTTTTTGCAGTTCACTTAAATTGCAATACGATTCTCAATTGTAGCTTTAAAAAACTCCTTGTATGGCTCAAGTTAATCTTTCAGTATAAACCTATATGATTTTTCACCCATTTATTATTAAACCAACACTATAAAAACTTAAAATGTGTTGAAATAACTTAAATAGTCAAACTTTATGTCAAGAAAACACTTACAGTGAGGAAAATAAGTATTTGAACACCCTGCTATTTTGCAAGTTCTCCCACTTAGAAATCATGGAGGGTCTGAAATTGTCATCGAGGTGCATGTCCACTGTGAGAGACAATCTAAAAAAAAATCCAGAAATCACAATGTATGATTTTTTTAACTATTTATTTGTATGATACAGCTGCAAATAAGTATTTGAACACCTGTCTATCAGCTAGAATTCTGACCCTCAAAGACCTGTTAGTCTGCCTTTAAAATGTCCACCTCCACTCCATTAAGGCTGCATTTACACTGCAGGTCTTGATGACCAATTCGATTTTGTGACTATATCCGATTTTTGGACGACGTGCTTACATTTCTTTTAAAAGTGACCCGTATCCGATGTGTGCCTTTTACACTGCACTTGGTGAAACAAGCCAAAAATAGCATATGACATCACAAATCAATTTGAATAGTACATTAAGTTTAATTTATTGACATGTAATTCATATAGAAACATTTTTAATGCAATAGTTACATCTATACATCAAAATAATTATATATCCTAGTACAAATTCTTCAGGACAGTGATGTACGCAGCTCCGCTGAAAGCTTGCAGTGGAATAATACTCAGGTGGTAGATATTAAGCTGTGTTATTTTAGTAATTAAAACTAAATGCGTTCATCAGTGATTGTATATCAAAGGCAGGGACATGTTTGTGTGCATTTTATTTTGTGGTTTCAATGGAACGAACTGGACTGAAGCGCTCGTCTGAGCACGAGCCGCCGTCACTGACAACAGCACTCAGCGTGATTTCAAAAGCAACACATTTCAGCGTCAGACCGCCTTTTATTTAACACAAACGAACGAAATTAATACTCTGCTACTCAACTAGAGATGTTTCATTTTTTACAGGTTTGTCTGTACCGCGAAATGTTTCAAAAACCTCACTTTTCAATGACGTAGGAGTCGCATTTACAGGGGAATATCCGATTTGTCCGCTTACACGGCAGGCGCAAGTGCACGTATCCGATTCAAATCTGATTTATTTCCACATATGAATGAGGCCTGAAACCGATCGGAGAATATCGGAATCCATGTGATTTTTTCCTGCTTACACGGTCGTGGGCCATATCCGATCTGTGCCACATGGGAGGAAAAAAATCGGAATTGGGTCACTTGAACCATGCAGTGTAAATGCGGCCTTATTATCCTAAATTAGATGCACCTGTTTGAGGTCGTTAGCTGCATAAAGACACCTGTCCACGCCATACAATCAGTAAGAATCCAACTACTAACATGGCCAAGACCAAAGAGCTGTCCAAAGACACTAGAGACAAAATTGTACACCTCCACAAGGCTGGAAAGGGCTACGGGAAATTGCCAAGCAGCTTGGTGAAAAAGGTCCACTGTTGGAGCAATCATTAGAAAATGGAAGAAGCTAAACATGACTGTCAATCTCCCTCGGACTGGGGCTCCATGCAAGATCTCACCGTGGGGTCTCAATGATCCTAAGAAAGGTGAGAAATCAGCCCAGAACTACACGGGAGGAGCTGGTCAATGACCTGAAAAGAGCTGGGACCACCGCTTCCAAGGTTACTGTTGGTAATACACTAAGACGTCATGGTTTGAAATCATGCATGGCACGGAAGGTTCCCCTGCTTAAACCAGCACATGTCCAGGCCCGACTTAAGTTTGCCAATGACCATTTGGATGATCCAGAGGAGTCATGGGAGAAAGTCATGTGGTCAGATGAGACCAAAATAGAACTTTTGGTCATAATTCCACTAAACGTGTTTGGAGGAAGAAGAATGATGAGTACCATCCCAAGAACACCATCCCTACTGTGAAGCATGGGGGTGGTAGCATCATGCTTTGGGGGTGTTTTTCTGCACATGGGACAGGGCGACTGCACTGTATTAAGGAGAGGATGACCGGGGCCATGTATTGCGAGATTTTGGGGAACAACCTCCTTCCCTCAGTTAGAGCATTGAAGATGGGTCGAGGCTGGGTCTTCCAACATGACAATGACCAAGCACACAGCCAGGATAACCAAGGAGTGGCTCTGTAAGAAGCATATCAAGGTTCTGGCGTGGCCTAGCCAGTCTCCAGACCTAAACCCAATAGAGAATCTTTGGAGGGAGCTCAAACTCTGTGTTTCTCAGCGACAGGCCAGAAACCTGACTGATCTAGAGAAGATCTGTGTGGAGGAGTGGGCCAAAATCCCTCCTGCAGTGTGTGCAAACCTGGTGAAAAACTACAGGAAACGCTTTGACCTCTGTAATTGCAAACAAAGGCTACTGTACCAAATATTAACATTGATTTTCTCAGGTGTTCAAATACTTATTTGCAGCTGTATCATACAAATAAATAGTTAAAAATCATACATTGTGATTTCTGGATTTTTTTTTTAGATTATGTCTCTCACAGTGGACATGCACCCACGATGACAATTTCAGACCCCTCCATGATTTCTAAGTGGGAGAACTTGCAAAATAGCAGGGTGTTCAAATACTTATTTTCCTCGCTGTAAGTTGAAGCAATGCATTGTTACTTATTCTAATGCTGAATTTTAAGCTGTGATAACTAACCACAGCATTTTTTATTTTATTTTATTTTTTTACAGTTAAACAAATTCCGATTGTTTAGAAAAGCTACACCTTACCTTCTTTTCCTCAAGCTGCAAGATTTAAAGTATCATTCACATCTGCAACAAATGGTATGTTACCAAGTATAATACTTATGGTTATTTTTGAAAATGACATGTCATGTCAACTACCAAGAACTATAACAGGAGACATTTGCTATAACATATGCAGACAAATAATATTTAAAGTACAGAATGAAAGATTTGCTCTGATATTTGAACATAACAGATTTATCTTGTAGTGAGCAAGAGAGACACACACACACAAACACACACACACACAGAGAGAGAGAGAGAGAGAGAGCAGCTGGTCTGTGTGTCACTCAGTACAGCATCTCTCTTGACCAGATATGATGTAATGCTTTACACACACACACACACACACACACAAGATCCCTAACGAACAACTTAATCTTCCTTAATGCCTTCTCCTGGCTCAGAATTCATAAACCACACACACAAAGCCTTTTCTCGTGTTTTCTTTTAGTGTGTCTGACACAAATAAGACAGTTGAAGATATATGAAATAATAAGAGACAATAAGAAAGAGAAAAACAATGAGATACCAAGGGCTATTTCTGCAGTTACAGCTGACCTTGAAAAGAGTTTTGAATCAATCCATCTAAGTATGAATCTAGTGCACACAGAGCAATGAAGATGAGCCTAACATTCAGTCTTTGACTTTTACACATGGGATCATGATTCTGCCTTGACTTTGTAACCTTACAACAAAAGTTATTTGACCCCTCCACACAGCCAACAGGCCACTGGTGTTGTGCCAAATTGAGCTAAATTGTAAAGATTTCTTTTTAAGAGAAGATACATATTTACTGTAGTCTGTTTTAAGGTTTAAACTTCAAATTTTTCCAGTCAAATTTTTGCCATAGTAAAGTTTACAGTTCAAAATGTTAAAGCCTCAAATTTCTCACCTTGTTGTCAAATAAAATGTTCAGCTTTAAATGTTCAAACATTTACCCTTTTAGCGCTAAAACCTCAACTTTGCTGGCCTGTTTACAGTTTTAGTGCTCTTTGTCACATGCATACTGCAAAATTTCATATTTTAGACGTTTAAAACATATCTAAGCTTGTTTACAGTACAAAATTACATTAAGCTTTCAATACAATTACAATTTTTGCTGTAAAATTTCATTTTGTTTTAAAACAAACATTTTAGCTTATTTACAGTACAGTTTTAAGTTTGTAACAAGCGTATATAGTTTACAATAAATTTCACAAATTTTAGTGCAAAAAACTCTTTTATGCTCCTTCAATAATTTGTGAATTTTTAATGTTTCCATTTTCAAATTTAAAGCTGCAGTCCGTAGGTTTTGCCTCTTTGTCGCCATCTCTGTTTGAAAACCTGGAATTGCAGATTTTTGCGGAATTATCTTCCTTGCGGGGGTTGTGAGTCGGCATGGCTCCAGCGCGGATGAACCTAATGTTTTGAGGTGTAGCTGTCAGTCACGCACCGGTGTGGATATTTACTGTACTTCGCAATCACAGATTCTAGCCTATGTCTTGGAATATATGACCCAAATAAGAATTTTCACCGGATATTGTCATCTGAACAAGTAAGTAACAAGTCTGCCACGTTTGTTCTGACCAACTGAGGAAAAAAGCAGTACCATAAATAGCGCTACCAATGGTGATTTAATCTAAAGATCGGTTAGCTCATATCACATCAAACCGTGCAAATTATTATTATTGTTATACTTTATTCTCAAATTATGAATGTTAACAACATCAGCATTGCGTGACTATGAGTATAGTGTGTATTAGCGTGTAGATTTAAATTTCTGTAGTCTAACCTAATTGTCATGCTATTCGAATTTCATATTTAAAAATTTTTAACCAAAAAGCAAAACTATGCTCCCTTCGAACTGGTTTTCTTTAAAATACAAATCTTGTGTAATCCCAGGCTATCTGTAATCAGAAGCATATTTAAAACTGGAATTTAATTTCAGTTCATTCACGTGTTTCATAAACACATAATCCTTTCTGGATCACAATCCGCCAACAAAATGATACATTTAATTATTCCAGCTCCTGTGAGAAAAGACTATAAACGATCCGCTTCCTGCAGGATCCTAACATGCGATACCCTACTAGCCGGGACAACATCTTTATGTTTACAGACGTGACGTAATGATGCAGTGTCATGAAAACATTATTATAAGCTAACCGTTGTGAATCGTGCTAAAGTAAGGCGATAGTTTTGAACACTGGCTGGTTATGTACTTGCTCAAATATTGATTTTTGGATCATTTTTAACCAAAAAAAATTACGGACTGCAGATTTAAACAATGTTCAAAATCAAATACAAACAATTTGCTGGTTTAAAGTTTCCAATTTTAGAGCTAAAACTTCAACACTGCTGCCCTATTCACAGTTTTAGTGTCCTTTCTAATTTACTGCAAAGTACAGTTTTAGTAAAGTCTCAATTATTTCAGCTGAGGGGCTACAGATGGAAGGACAGGACAACATTTTCCTTGATATCTTTAATCTTGAACTTAAGTCAGTCTCTGGCATACTTCCATGCAAAAGGATTTGATTTAGATAATCTTTTTCCAAGTTATCTGTGAGAGAGAGATAGTGACTTTATTTGCTCCTATTGCTATTTTACATAATTTTGGCAACACGCATGTACAGTTATTGTTATGCAAATAAATCCCATTAAACTGCAATAGAGAGAGATCAGTCAATGGACACAGATTACCGCAATACCAATAGCTTTTCATTTGTGTTCATTAGTAAAAAGTGATTCCTCTGGTAATTCCCTAATTAGTGGGTGTGTTTGCACCTTACGCAGAGCCAGTGTGGGGTCAGAGCTGCCAAACGCCTTCCTGCTCCACAAATATCAAAAGAACAAAACAAACCTGAGCTAAAGGTGAGCAGAGGACGACGTGATAGAGCAACAGAACGCTCAAACTTACTCCGACGTGCACTGAGAGCGAGAGAAGCTTCTAGAGTTGATTATCCTGTTGCATGTATGCAGAAGAATTGCGGAGGATTTGGAAATGAAAAGCACATCTGTCCATCTGTTGGATTTCAAAGCAATGTCAAAGGAGACAGCGTATAAGACAAGATACCTGCGTGTGGGTGAGAGGGGGATAGAGGGTGTTTTTTTTTTCTGTGCCTCTGCTTGTCTTTTTGAAAAGGGCAGAGGACTCTGGCAGCCTCTGAACTCCCACAGGAAAGCAACTCTACAGAGCTACTTTTTATTCTGAACTCAACAGACATCAAATCTAGCACAAGAACACTGTCTAACACCCCACACACTTCAACACTGTACACCCACAAGAGATAAAGCCCAAACTCTATAAAGTTTCACTACAACAATTTTTTAGAAGATATGTTTGTGGTCTAAACCCCAAATCCTCTGCAAAGACAGTGAAAATCTGCCTTGCCGAATTAGCAAGAGACATATTTCAGAAAATCAGACCCATGATGACCTTTTGTATATTTATCTAGCAGAACCCATCTGGACCTCAAAGGATAGAAGTTTGTAACACTGAGTCAAAAAGCTTATAGCTTATTATTATTATATAAATATTGTAAATTAAACAGTACTGCAATGTGGTATAATAACACAGAAATTTGAAGATAATACTGTTCTGTTCATAAGTTTACACACCCCTTGAAGATTATGCAAGTGGTTTAATAACAACAGAATAAGACTCATCTTTTAAACTGCATGTTATGTTTCATTTAGTACTGTCCCGAGTAAGCTGTTTCACATAACAGATGTAGTGAACTACTTTCACACAATACCCCCTTGAATTTTAATACTGTGATGTTACCTGGATGATCGATGACAGTTTTCATGTTGTTCATAAGTTGCTTGTTTGTCCAGAGCATCTAAACTGCCCACTATTCTTCTGAAAAATCCTCCATGTCCTTCAAATTCTTTGGTTTTCCAGCATCTTTGAACCCTTTTAAGAGTGACTATATCATTCTGAGATCCATCTTTTTACACCGAGGGACTCGTACACAACAATTACAAAAGCTGTAAAAACTCACTGACGCACAAGAATGAAACACAATGTATTAAGGGGGGTGTAAACTTTTTGAATTGGATGGTCAAGGTAAAATGTGCTTATTTTGTCTTCAGGGAAACATCGAAATACTATATGTAGCTTCTGAAGGCCATACTGCATGAAAAAAAATACAATCTTTAAATATGTATACATTATCCTGTTCAAAAGTTTACAAAAAAATAACAGGCAATTTTTAAGATCCCCCTACTGCAAGGATATGTAAACTTATGAGCAGAACTGCATATATACATCAATTGACATTTTGATTGTTAAGAAGAATCCATTTTAGGATCTCTAATCAAAAAACAGGTCTCTCTTGTGTGCAAAGGGGGTTCAGTTTTTAATTTGGCACCAGCAGCCTGTATGAGTCACACAGTGGTTGGGAGTTAGTCCAGCTGTTTGAAATTTTTAAGATTCCTTTCTGGTTCTATTCAAATCCAGTTCTTTCTTTTAGGACTGAAAACTATAAGGTCAAAGACAATGACCTCTGATATCTCAGCAGAATGACATACTGAGTCAGCAGCGTCTATTTGAGCTGACTGTCATGAATATCCAGCATTTTAATTCAACCACAAACGGTAAACACATTTCACACAGCAGGAGGGATCCATTACCTGAGGGAGGTCAAAGAGACATCCGTGAATCAGAAAGTGCTTTAAAAAGTTACAATTAAAAACTATATTTAAAAATTGGTTGGGTCTTGTGCTAAAATGAATTATCTTCAGCAACAATACTGTTCTGCTGTTCTGGGCTACATTAATTTACGCCAGCGGTCTTCAACCCCAGGGGGTCCGCAGCGGAACTGCAGGGGGTCCGCCAATTAATGTTTGATCACAAATAATTTGTTACAAAAATTAAAACATGGGTAAAAAACATCAGAAAGTCAATTTTAAATATAAGCACCACGAAACGAAAGCAAGAGCAAGTGGATACTATTATCCTACTGGCGATTTAGTAAACACTCATCCACTCACCGCTCAAAATGCCGGAGTTTCGGTTTGGTGATGAGTTATGCTCGCTCTCTTGAATCCTCTCTCATTAACAAAGAACAACACAACGTAAGTAAGAGATTCATTATGCAGTGTAGACAACTTTATTGATTTTAATGGAACGTTCTGAGATCCCGAACTGGGAGGAGTGACAGCTTTTTAGAGATTGTAAAATGATCGGCCTTTCGCACTCTTGAGGCTATATATATATAGGCCTAGCTCTAATCCGATGAATAAAAGTATTGTTTTTCATGCTGCTAAGAGGACCGACGGCCAATTACACGCTGCAGAGTTTTGGAAGTGTCATTTAAATGCGTGATTCACTCTGAAGCTGCAATAGACATAGTGATACTAGCACGGGACAAAAATATGGCATGTCAAAATAGATACGCACAATCTAAATGCAGGCGAATAAGATTGCTAAAAAAAAAAATATTCGTATCAATGTACTTTTTTAAAAATTCCATTCCAATTAGTTGTAAAAGTAATGCCTTGTAAATAATCTTAAATGTCTCGCTCCATCCCACAGTAAAAAATAAAGTTTAGCTTCAAGCTTACTAAAACTTAATATTTTAAGTAAATATTTATTTGTCCATTTGACAGTAGGCCTAAAGTTAAAATGTGAATTTTTAATAAACTTATAGCTGAAGTTCAGATAAATGTAAATCCCCTAAAATAATATACAACAACCACAAACAACTAATAAATTGTGACTTATCTAAACATGTTGTTTTTATGCATAAATCTCAATTTTAACAATAAAATGTAATATACAGGCATGTGCATAGTTCTGATCTACTGTCTTAACATAATATACATACAGTATAACATATAATTTATTCTTAATCATAATGTATATGGCTGTATGCTTAATATGTAGCTCTGCTTGACACATTTTTCAGGGTTTGAATGTGCACATCTATTTTGTAGATTATGATGTACCTTTTCCATAAAAAAAGTAAGCAAATACATCTACATTTACATCTGCTTCTAAAAAAAATGATGAATAAAGATTTTGTTTGCTTTAGGTTTTTACTTTTTATTCAGTTTAGGAAGATGCTGTGAACCAAATGTTTTATATATGTTGTATTTGTAATTATGACATTGTGGTAGCCTTCATGTGCATTCAACTCGTAAATACAATCTTTCCAACTTGACTTGAACGTACCATTTGTACTGACACATTCCTACATGACATCTGCTTCATGAAGCCGAAATCATTTTGCAGCTGTGATGTGTTACTTGAGCTAAAACTAAAGCTAACAAAAAGCAACTTCAGCACAAGCCTACCGTTAAACCTGTAAAATCAGCCATCTGTCGAGTAAGAAAAGCATTTGATCCCAAACCCTGCTAATGAAGTAACAACCACTGTTTTAGACTTCATTAAAATGTAATAACGTTTTTAAGTGTTAGTGCAGATAGATCTGGCAAAGGTATGAATCTGCTGGAGAGGCTGCAGTGGTACAACGTGGGGCAGAGGAACCAAAACTCTACAGATGCGACTGTTGCTTAGGAACAGATCATTCCATGCCTGATCCACTCACGACAGACAAAGCTCTGCGTATGAACACACAGTCACATTCACATGCAGATGAAAGCATGCCATGCCCACAGATTGCCCCCTACACACGTCTGTGTGTGTGTGTGTGTGTGTGTGTGTGTATATATATATATGTAAAGTATGTCTTATTAGGGAAGGCAGCTGCTGCTTTGCTAATTAACTGTATTGTTAAAGGATAGAAGGGCTATCACATACAGCCATTATAAAAGAAAAACAAATAAAAAGAGGAGAAATAAAGCGAGAGTGACAAAGACTTATGGATGCATTAGAAGGTGACAGTAAAGTTACTGGCAGACAGAGGTGCATGCTGAACAAGATTACATAACGGCAGCAGGGGTCCTCCTCCTCTCTCTCATTGTCATTAAAATTGGATTACATGTGCAGAGAACAAACGCTTTAGGACCACTGCAGCGGATCGAGGAGAGAGGAGAAGACAGAAAGACAGATAGATGGATCAGTAAGCGGTAAGACAAACAGACAGGAAAAAAGACACAGATAAATAGACTGATAGATGAAAAGATAGATGAATAGTTGAATAGACAGACATGTAGATATGACAATCAGATGATAAATCAGGAATCAGAAAGGTAGACATTAAAAAAATTATAAAAAGCCTTTTCTGTCCAATAATAAGATTTATACGGATAGATAGAACGACAAATGTATAAAATGAATGACATATAGAGCCATAGATAGACCGACAGACAGACAGATAGATCATAGATAGAATGACAGAATGATAGATAGAATGACGGATGGACGGAACGATAGATAGATAAAACGACAGATAGATAGAACGTCAGAATGATAGATAGAATGTCAGATATAGATAGATAGACAGACAGATAGATAGAACGTCAGAATGATAGATAGAAGGATAGAACGACAGAATGTCAGATAGATAGATAGATAGATAGATAGATAGATAGAGACAGACAGACAGACAGAACGATAAAACGATAGATAGAACGATAGATAGATAGATAGATAGATAGATAGATAGATAGATAGAAAGTCAGATAGATAGATAGATAGATAAAACGATAGAACAATAAAACGATAGATAGAACGATAGATAGGTAGAACGATAGACAGACAGACCGTCAGTTCTCTTTAGCTCTAACCCAGCACATCATAAGGAGCATGTAGACACTCACGTACACATCTTCAACACATCATTCAGGGTTTTCCAGTTACAGACGGTGAAAAGAACAAACTGTTTCTGTGTGTTTGGACACAAGTAAACAGAAGCTGATAAGAGCTTATGTGACACCCTTACAAAGGTGAGGAGCCTACGAGGAAGACAGGGGCATTGAGTGCTGCTAAAATAATGTTAATATAACAGCCATAGTAATGCTTAGTAAAGAATAAACAATTAAACAGTGTTTTAATGAGAAATATCCATTTATGAGCATAAACAAAGCCTTTGTATTAAAATTGCTGTAGACTTCTATTAAAAATTCTAGTGATTAGCAAAAAAGGTGCAGGAGGAATTTTCGTCTCAAAATCACACATTGCTAATACGCTAAACAGGCACAAGAGTCAGTCGTGACTTGAGGTTTCACACACCCTTTCACCTCTAGATTAACACACAGCGAAGTGTGAGATGGGACACATAACACTAATTCCCACACACACCAGTTCTGCTGCTGTCGAGAGATTGTCTTGTCTGTTAGTCAGAGGCGAGAGCTGTCAGGAGGACAGAAGACGCCCGAGTCGATAGACACAACCTACTTCCTGTGAACGAACTCCATCTGGCCCTCAAACACACCTCCAGAGAACTTCTAGTCCCTCACAGAGACACACACACATAAGTGAATGAATATTGTGTAATGCTTCCTGTCTAACGAACAATGATATAAATGACTTTTTTGAGAACAAATTTTAACATCCAAATAAATTTTATCATCAATATAATTCATCTTCATACCATTACAGGCTCACGTAAGCGTAATTTTTTAAAATTTAAATATATAATAATCAAGACAAAAATGTTTGTCAAGACCAACTTTATACTTCAGCTTATCCAGAAAGTTTAAAAGCTTTAAATTTGAAGGTTTTAAGTGGTTTTAAATGCTTGAAGTTTTAAGTTTAAAGTTATTTTAAAAGCTCAAAGTTTAAAGGATTTAAGTCTCTTTAAGATTGCTTGCTAGGGTGTTCTTCATTTGTTATTTTGTCCTAGATGGTTGTGATCTGGCTGGTTGCTAGGGAGTTGCTATGCAGTTTCTAGGGTGTTCTGGAATCAAGTCATCAATTAATGTCATATTTTAGACTAATACTGAAAAAAAGTCTGCAAGTACTTTTACATTGTTCAGGGCCCTGTGATTTTCGCAATGCAGAAAACGTGCATGGAAACGCAGAATCCAGCCATAAAAATGGAATTTACTGTATAATGCAGAATGCCACGGAATTTGCCAAATTTTGGATGGACAAAACAAAAGTAGGTCAGTACACTTAAATCAAAATGCAATATGGACTAGTGTCTGAGAATATTAAGCCGCAAAAATACCATTTAAATATTAATCTTGCATGTTCTGCTTGTCTCTGTGTGAATGGTGCAGACACGCAGTTTCGTTTACTACACATAGTGAAGGGTGTATGATGCTTGTGATGTTTTCAGCATTAAATGAGGACATAAATACATTAACATAATATTTAGAACTGCTTTGAGAGTCACTTTGTGAGCATTTTACCATTTCTTTTGAGAAAAACTATCATCATATGTGACCCTGGACCACAAAACCAGTCTTAAGTCGCTGGGGTATATTTGTAGCAATAGCCAAAAATATATTTTATGGGTCAAAATTATTCATTTTTATTTTATGCCAAAAATCATTAGGATATTAAGTAAAGATCATGTTCCATGAAGATATTTTGTAAATTTCCTACCGTAAAAATATATCAAAACTTAATTTTTGATCAGTAGCATGCATAGCTAAGAACTTCATTTGGACAACTTTAAAGGTGATTTTCTCAGTATTTTGAAATACTGAGACAAATAGTTGTATCTCGGCCAAGTATTGTCCTATCCTAACAAACCATACATCAATGGGAAGCTTATTTATTCAGCTTTCAGGTGATGTATAAATCTCAATTTCGAAAAAAAAATTGAGACTTATGACTGGTTTTGTGGTCCAGGGTCACATATATACAAACAGAAACTTAAAAGGTCTTTACAGCACCCCGTCAAATATAAATGTTTAATTTGTAGAAACTGTGACAGAAATATGTTGCTTAATGTAATGATAGTACTACTACTAATAATAAAATAACTATTAAAACATTATTTTTTTAAAGAATATTTACCAGGAAAAAAAATATTTACCAGGTTTATTTAGCAGAAAATCGTAAATATACAACACATTATTTATGAAAAAAAAAGAAGAAATAAAATAATAAATTACTTTTTTTTTTATAAAATCAATTAATTAGAGATGCTTTTGATTATTGGGGGGGGGGGGTGAATTTATATATATAAAAAATTAAAATAAAATAATAATAATACATTTCACAGGGCCTTATTTTTATTTTTGTTAAACTAATAAATTGCTGTTAAAAATTTAAACAGAAAAAAACAGAATCCCGAAAAATTTAAATGGAAAACAACGGAATATGGAAAAAAATTAAATGGAATTTGGGAAAAAATAAAAAACTGATTTCATAGGGCCCTAATTGTTACAATATAATTACATTTAAAAAAAGCTTCTTTTTTTTTCAACTTTCAATTCAAAATATTCTGAAAGAATTTCAGATGGTTTCAATTTCAGAAGGAAATTTAAAACAATCTGGCTGGAAAGTGGAAGGCACGTCGCATCATGTGCTGATTAGGCACATCCAGTGTAGCCAGCTTTGCAGTTTTGTTGATTATACTGGGAACAATCAGTCCACATCAGTCTAGACAGACTATTATGCTGTTGTTTTGAAAACTTGTTTTGACAACATCATCCTGTCCTTTGACCACTGATGTTTAGTGGTTCTTGGTTTGACAACAGCAGGCCGAAATCTATTTTTCCACAAAACGGTGGAAAACATATGGAATGGCCAGACTGGGAACTGGCCCCTCACAGGTGGAAAAGAAATATCAGAGATGGGAAACTTCTCTGCAGAATCCCAGGTTGCCATAGCTACAGCTCACAATGCACCACTCAGTCTAGTACAACGAAGTGGAAGCAAAACCAAAACTGACCCAAGATCAGAATCCCTCCTTCTGAAGCCAATATAAAGTCTGCACCAATGACTAACTTCTCTGAGCAGACAGTTTATGAAAATCCAGCAAACAGATCCAGAGATGCCTGGGAAGGACTAATGCCTGACTCACAGGTTGAGGTGAGTGCTGTGTGATTATGTGCTGGGCAAATTAAAGGTTTCAGCAGATCAACGACGCACAAACTCTGTATGTGCGAGATAATACAAATTAACCCAAGAAAGAAAATATATGTGCAGTCGGATCAGATGCATGTGGGAATTGAACATGAGGGTTTAACTCAAACCCTTTCATAAATCACACATACACAAACAGTTTTCTTTCATGTGCATCCACTGCCCCATTTATCGGAGGAGAGCTCATCTATCATCCAAGCCCTGTTGCCCGGGTAACCCAGTTAATATTCCAGACACGAGTCAGAAAGAAAGAGAGTGAGAGAGCGAGAATAAGAGGAATTCTCCCTGATCTGCAAACAAATAAGCAACGCAGTTAAAGGTCCAACACACAAAGCCAAATTTTCTACAAGGTCATATAATGCATATGTGAATTCTACATGATTATGCTTATGCATACTACTGTATACATACAAAATACATGAACATAATCTACACCACACAGGGTCCAATCCACAAAAACATACAGCACAAATACATTTATGTATTCAAAATGCGTATTTTACAAAATCAAAAACAAATACTCATTTTTTTCATGTGTATACTGTATATGCACAAATATTAAGCAGAACAACCATTTTCAAAATTGATAATAAGAAATGTTTCTTTCTGAGTAGAATATCAGCATGTGACACTGAAGACTGGAGTAATGCAAAAATTGCCATCACAGGAATAAATTACATTTTAAAATGTACCACAATCTTTTGAATGGTAGTGTATAAAAACACATGCACATTTTTACATGACAAAACATAGTGAAACACACTGCATAAAAGACATTAAATTCATAAACAAAATCTACGAATATAACCCAAATAAAACAAGGTCCAACACACAAAATATGCAGGAATGTATAGCACACACCAGTTTTACTACACAGAATGACAGAAAGCATATTTTTAAAAGGTCACCATGAAAACAACAAAACACTATATTATTGTTTATAATGTATATACAACAAAAACAAAGGTCCAACACACAAACCTTTCTACACAAAGGCACGCTCATTTAACAGTCAAAAATATTCTCTACGCTTAATGCTAAATATATAACCAAAAAACAAGGTCCAACACAAAAAAGCGGTGTTTTTTTACACAATAATACAGCAGCACACACAATAGCAGTTTTTTCTAAGATCACACACACAAATATAGTAAATTGCACTACATACGAAATGCATTCATAAAGCCAAAGCAACACAGATTTTCCCACTTGAACACAACACTGGCTGAGCACACACAACTCGCTCGCATGCAACCCAATACTTCATTCAATTTTTCCAACTTTCATTCATAAACTGCAGAGGTTGTGATGGGGAGGGGGGAGGGGGGTAACCCCCACATGACTGCAGTACCTTCCAGCAGCATTGACTCCTCTCAGCCAATCAGAAGGCAGGGGGAGAGGAAGGAAGAACAAAACAGGCTGGGCGGTGCCAAGGAGATAGCGCATAACACCGCAGCCTTCCCTTCCCCCACCGTTCATTCATCCGCTCCGTTCTTTCATTCATCCATTCATCCATTCATTCACTTTAACACAGCTGCAGTAGATCTGGACCGCAGGGCTCGCTCTCATCACAGCGCAGTCCGGGTTCAGAACGTGTTACGTGTCTCTGGGGGGTAATGAATGCAGAGAGTGAGAGAAAACGAGAGAAGATGCTCACCGTGTGAAGCAAGAGCTGACTCACACTCGTTCTGACCGATAGTGACTCATGAGTTCTCTATTCAAGATGGTTCATTCAAAACTCAATTGCCTCAAACTCTTCAGGACTTCACTGAAGATGAAATGTGATTGTTCTGACACACAACAAAGAGCACTTGAACGCTTCTCTCCTTCTTTGTTAGCTTGTTTACTGCAGTGGGGTACAGCAGTGAAGCCAATAGCAACCGAGAGAGAGTGTGAATGGGGGGACCCTGTTGATTGTATGCTGGTATGACTTCAGTGACCACCCTCTCCTCTATCTTTGCTCTTTCCATTCTATCAGCAATGACTCAAATGAATGCGAGTTTGCCCACTGACTGAGTGGAAAAAACCACTTGAGAAGACATGCTAGAAATACAGACTCATATATAACATTAAAGGAATACTGTGTTTATCAACAACATAGTATCAAATTCCATGGAAAATGGTTTTGACTCATTCCTAAAAACAGATCGACATCAACTTCAAGGGCCTAACAGTTTTGAAGTGGTATTTCCTCCAAACAATAATTTTCTGTCATCATCTACTCACCCTCATGTCGTTTCAAACTTGTATGACTTTCATTCTACTGCAGAACAGAAAAGATGATTTTTTTAAATAAAGTTTTAAACAGGGTCAAACACTCTTTTAGACAAAAAACGTTCTATTTACTTTTATTTTTTGTTCTGCATTGGGAAATTAATGCATATGGTTTTACAACAGGAGGCTGAGTAAATAACGATGTTTCCACTTGAATCCCTTTAAACTGTGGGATGAGTCAATGTTTCCTGCATGCTACAGGTAGAAATTATTGGGTAACTATGGTAAATTTGTCTTGCAAACTTTATCTGTGAAGACTAATTCTCACAGCAATTATTTGATAAGCCCTTACAATTTTGACATTTTTTGACTTGAAAATACACTACTGTTCAAAACATCGGGGTCAGTAATATTTTAATACTTTATTTTTTAGTTTATCATATGCATAAGGTTACAAAAGATTTCCATTACAAATCAATGTTTTTCTTTTGAACTTCATATTTATCACTGAATCCCGTGAAAAGGAATGCAGCAAAGAATGCATAATGGTTTCCGCAAAAATATTAAGCAGCACAACTGTTTTCAACATTACAATATCAAGAAATTATTCTTGAGCTCCAAATCAGTATATTAGAATAACTTCTGAAGAATCATGTGACACTAAAAACTGGAGTAAAAATGCTGAAAATTCGGCTATGCATCACAAGAATAAATTACATTCTCAAAACGCTATTTTAAATTGCAATCATATTTTTTAAATATTACTGATTTATTGTATTTTTGATCAAACTAATGCAGACCTGATGGGTGTAAGACATTTTTCAAAAACATTTGAAACACTTACTGACCCCAAACTTTTCAACTAGTGTGTCACATTACTGAACTACAATGGCAATCAGAATTTCATAACCACATTAACATACAGAAGTGTCCTTGCATACAGTTTAAGTAGGCCATCAGTTAAGGTTTATTTCTCCAAAAACAGCCATAATTTATTTTTATGACCATTTCCACCCCCTTACTAACCACATAACTAACAGTTTTTGCTACTGTACCTTTAAGACCACTATATGTAAATGAACTGTTATGCTCAAATAACCTCCACATGATAGCATAGTTTACGCATCGTTCATCAGGGCCAGCCAAATTGCTGAACAGACACTGATATGCAAATATAGTGGTGGGTGTGCCATGATAACCATGACCATTCTCCAAATGAGCCATTTTTGCAGCTTTGTTTCAATTAATGGTCCATATTCTACATTTCACAAACAGGCATGATGGGATCCGAACTGCCTCTCCCTGTGACAGAATCTGCTAACGTTAACTGCAGGGATTCCACTTCTCTGCATGCAACAAACCGTTACACAACCACAGAAACTTGAGACACATGCAGCCTTAACAGCCTGTTCAGGAATCTGCCCTGAGCCACTGCAATATGGGTAAGGGAGGACACTTTTTGTGGCAGTATCCTTGAGCATGGAAAAATAAAGACGAAGACCGGGAAAGAGCTTGATGGAGAGAGACATTTCATAACCAAAGAATCCCAAACAATTCAGCAGCAATTTAGTGGAAGAAAAACAAAAAGCTGAATGGAGAACAAACATTTCATAACCATATGATGAACAGAGATCTACAATATTCAATTCAGCAGCAATTCAGAGGTAAAAGGGTCATGACTGGAGCATTACATAAAGAAAAGACATTTATTACTTGTCACAAGTGAAGCGCATGAAAGAAGGGTGTGTGTTGGAACTCCTCGCCCTGTTCCCCGGTTGAGAAAGGTCACAGAGAGCGTAGCTGTTGTGTTTGTGAGGGTGGACTGTGGAGAAAACATGACGTGGGTGCAGAAAGGGTGTCTGTGTGGGGAGAGAGAACGAAAGAGAGAAACAGAAAAGGAGAAAGAAGGGTGTTTCCTCACTGAGATGATGAGATAAAATCTGTTTTTATGTATTTGGCAAAATTCAAATCCAACTATCCAGTATCCGCCCACTTTGGACTAAATCACAACATTACAATTCCAAGGTTAATCGCTTGTCTTTAAACACTAGGCTCGGAATACTCTTCATTGATCCCAGGTGCATGAAGTAAAGCTCAACATTGACGCACACCAGACCCTAAACTAATGTGCCTTTATTATGCCACTTTAAGTGTGTGAATGGTGGCTGTTTGATTGGTAATTGGACTGAGATATAGCTGAGCCTGTCCTTGGGGGATGGGAGCTTGTGTCATTGCATTGAAGAACAGATCTAGAGCTCAGAGTGCATGTCAGAGGTCCACACTCATCTCTAATACAGCACCAGCTGAATACATAATCCCTATTTTGAGTGAACTGACCAATACTGTCCTCTTGAGTCTGACTATATCACTGCAGCTACAGTAAACCTAAAGATTATGTGTTACAGCCCTGCAGAATGAATGCTCAACACAAATAATTCAGCTCAATGTTTGTCCACTCTTTAAAATAACAAAGCTGCAACTATGAATGTTGAAAATGCACCAAGAAACCAAGGTACTTTGACTAAGCCAACCACATGATAGAAGATCATTTATGCATGAGCTTCTCCACGAGAATTGTTCTTCATATTTTGTAAGTTCCTCTGGAGAAACCTGGGCTTACATGCTTTTACAAAATCTCTGGCTAAAACACATCTAGCAATAATATTGCTTTGCCAGTGGAAAAACTCTAGTCTGAATCAGGAGAGAAATATGCATAGCTCATGCACTAACTGCAAGGGAAAACGGTCCAAAACAGATCTAAACAAATGTCAGTGGATTTTAATGTCAGAGGAGACCAGTGGATGGACTTTTTCCACTGGAGGTGGCGTTATTATGAACGGTTTAAAGAAAGGGTTCAAACGATAGATTTGTTTCTTACATACAATCTAAATGAATTATTTAAATTTGCCAATTCAAGTGGTTGCGTTACATTTCCAGGGAAAACGACTGGATTGATTCCTCCACGTTTTCTTTTCTTTTCCTTGTCCATGTTTTATTTTATTTTCCTTGTCCACTTTAGTTAACCTGTTACTCCCACTCCCAAACCTAGACTGGGGAACGGGAACAAATGGGGGCTCGTCCAGGATTTGAACCCGGGTCACAATATAAAGTCCTGTGATTTCTGTGATGTTTTTATCAGCCGTTTGAACTCTTTCTGGCGGCACCCATTCACTGCTATTCATTGTAATGCTAAAAAAACTACATCTTAGATGGCCTGAGGCAGAGTAAATTTTAAGCATTTATGGGTGAACTATTCCTTTAAGGCAGATCAAAATTTCACAAAAATAGTGCAGTAGTGCCCCCTGCTGACCATACGTAATATACACAATGCAACAATATTCGATTACTCATATTGCACATTTCAAATTGTAAACCAGGTTTTGTAAGTGTCTAACTTACCTAGCATCAAAATGTTTTCTTCCGTTCTCACGTGCTGTTTGAGCAGATGGTCAAATTTAGTGAAGTCCCCGAACCACTCGAAGCTCTCCTCCGTCCGGTACCGTTCATTCCAGTAGTCCACATCCTTATATCTGGCATTAGCGTCCGGCAAATACTCCATCCTACTTTAAAACATAAACGAACGTGTTGGCTTGTAATTCAAATATGCATCACTGTCATAACATCACTTGTGATGGTTTGTAACACAATGACAAGAACCAACTGTGTCTGGGTCAGATCTGTAAATACTTTGCATAATGTTGACTGATTACATGAAACACTAATTTGGTTAAATACGATTTGAACCAGGTCACACAGTAAACTATGAAATAAAAATCGGTACGGCTCTTACCAAGTCAATTTCTTTATCAGTTTTACTGTGAATTATAACATGTGCGTCTTAAACTCCGAATAAGAATAGAGGAAACTATAAACGTGTATTTTAAAACAGATCTGTCGGTATTCTGGGTCTGACAAGACAACCCACATGTGTATTTTAAATTTTTTTTTTTTTTGTCATGCATTCTATCCTCGTGGTCATCATGACGCCAAGGGTGGGAATTTAACGCAGTGATGTCAAAATAAAAGTTTACCAAAATGCAAGAGGTTGTTTACTTGACATTGGGAAATTAACCACACTGTATTGTTTGATTACGTAAATGTGTATCCTTTAAAGTATATTTCATAGACATATTTATATTGATCATAATATTGCATAATGTTCTCGTCAAACGATTATTGTTACTATGATCATGGTTACTTGCCCGGTTTCACTGTAGGTTGGCTTCCAACCACAATCAATAGCACCGTTTTAATTAAACTACATCATCCTTTGGTTTCCTGTCTATTAAGACTATTATCTTCCTTACTGAATAATTCATCTGCACCATTCGCAGCTTGTAACGGTTTGGTTTTCAGCCATTGTTATCCTGATGGTCCTGTACTCCTGAACTCGAGCAGCTTGCCAAACCGCTGATACATCGTTCTAAAAATATTTTAAAACGACAGTGCGAGACTAAAATAAAGTGTTAAATGTTAAATCAAGTGAATAGTAAATTAAAAGTAAAACAACCAGAGTAGCAAACATGACACTTAAATAATACAGTAAACAAAGCTCATTTAGCACATTAATTAAAACAACAACACGTAAAAATAAAATATTTAAATGAGATGGTTAGGGCGGAAAATGGTGATTTCAGTACTTTTTACTAATAAAAATGGTCACGTACAAAAGCATATGCTATGTATGTCAGTAAATTCTTTTGTGATTCATAATTGTTTACAACATATATTTTATTTTGTTTGTTTCTTTTATATTATTTTTTTTTACAACATTGTACATAGAATTGCATGGCCTACGTTGTCTTTTTACCACATTACCCTATCTGATATGTTTTTTAATGTAGCATTTTCACGTTCTTTTGACTACATTAAATTTAAAAAGTTTCAATCCAACCCCTGGCGCCCTCTGCTGATCAGTGGGGCGTGGCGTTTGTGAGTGGGCGGGGTGATGGCGTACTTCCTTTGGCGGGCGCTGTGAGAAATTCAAAGCCTTGGTTCAAACCGTTCAGTCAGTCCAGTCCGCTTTCTACGGGTTAGTTCTTCTGGTTAGGATTTGGTCGGAATAAATTCGTCTTTTTTTTGCACGGTGAGTATTTGGATATGTTGTATCTCTTATTTAAACCGTAGGAAGCGTCGTGTACTACGAGAAATTAAGTTTTTGTTTGTTTATACTGTGGTTAGCGTAGCATGTTAGCTTGCCCTGTCAAACAAAACAAACAATTTTGCTGAAGTTTAATATAAACAAAAACTGTTTTTCCTTATTTTGTGATTTGTTAACCGAGATGATACATTTAAGTGTTAGACTAGACCTCTATAGAGGTCGGTGGCTGCGTTGTAGTGACTTTCCTTACAGATAAGCATGTTTGTACTCTCTAGCTTGCTTGTTTAGGCGTGCAGAGATGTCGTGGGATTTTATCGTACCGGTTTGTTTGGCCGATCTCGTGAAGTCTGGTGATGTTAACCAGTATGTGGTTCAAGATGTGCTGTCTGTTAAACAGCTTCCCTCTCATATCAACAGTAAGTACTGAGATCGTTTTAACTGTATGCATTTCAGTATTATCTCTCTTATCTGTACTGGTTTAATTCCCCTTTTCTGCCTGTATTGAAGGTTTTAAAGCAGCACTGAGAAGTCAAGGGCCCCTGTGCATCCTAGAACATTTTGACACCGCATACAGTGTTTTGCAGTGAGTGTGGACACATTCCCATAATAATCACATTTTTGATAAAGTTTTTTTTTGTTTGTTTTGTCAACATGTACTTGTACATAATTTTTTTTAATGCAACAGAATAATTTGTGTATATAATGCAAAATGCAAACTATATATGATTTTCAAAGCCGTAGAGCAAGTTAATGAAAAATGTGTGGTGTTATAAGTTATTCATTATTATATGAATAAATATAGGAGAATCAAACATTAATCACTTTTTAGCAGCTGTTAAACTGAAATGTATATAATATATTAATTTTCCTAAAGACCAAATTATTAACACAAAGAGATGAATAATCATCAAATGAAAACAAGTTGACTGTTATAACAGTTCTTACAGCTTGTGATAATGTTTTTTCTATCAAGAGTGTTTCAAACCCAAGAGCATTATACAGTTCCTTACAAGAAATCGATATGGGAATAACAAAAAGGGGCAGAAATAACTATATTGTATTATGTGCTTTATTAAACATCAACCCCATGTGTTACCATGCCTTTGTCCAAGCACAATTTTCTAATTGCATTTAGACATTGTCGCACAGTCGATGTGACTGTAAAAGAAGATATGCTGGAGTTGCTGATACAAGGTTAGTATCTCATAGTCATACTTGCATATCACCTAGTCTCATGTTGCTTCTCATTATGCCCAATGAATCAACTACATTTCCCACAATGCTCTCTGTTCTCAGTGGTCAGGGGCCTGTCTGTTTCCCTGCCGACCCTTCTCCTGTCAGGCTCTCTCTCAGCCGTGGACCGCAAAGAGCAGCTCAACGCTGTGAAGATGAGCGTTTTTCTTCTTTGCAAACTCACAGAAACGCTTGAGAGTGACTCATACAGGGAGACTATCGTCACGGCACCCAGCAAGGTACTTCTGAATGTTATCAAGTTTTTATTATTCATAAGTTGTTTATACTGTGCCCCATGATGAGAACAAGGCAAATATGAGCTGAATGGCTGGGATTTTGTGTTCTCTTGCTTTCTGATTGGTGGGTAATCTTGGTAGAGCAGTGGAGATTGGCTGCGCTGCTGTAAGGGCCCACCTATATTGATGCCGGCTGTCAAGCATAATGCAATTCTCCTTTAGAAATGGATATTTGTGGATGATTTGGCAGCTTACAGTGTGTGGTTGTGTGTGTTTTATGTCTTGAGTGTGTGTAAATGTGTCAGTCAGCAAAGAGTCACATCTCCTAACAGGCCCACCAGCTGTGAATGTTTTCTTTGGTAATCTGAGGGCAACAATTGTTGCTTCTAAGCTTGTTGGTTTTGTGTATACAGTATATTAAACATCTCTTTGTGTTTGTCTCAGGGTCGTAAGAAGGATAAAGTTGCTGGAAAAGGTCTCCTGCAGTGGGACAGTGAGAGAGAGACCGTTCTTCAGTGTTTGACTCAACTGCTGCAGCTGGACATTCGCACACTGTGGAGTCTGTCTCTAGTGGAGGAGGAGTTTGTTAGGTAAGACACTGTTTTTCCTCTTAACCTGTCACCGTGTCTGTTTAATCTTTAAACTCTAATTTAACATCATGATCACAAATGCAATTTCTACTTGTCCAACGATTTATGTAGTTGTGTGACATGCTGTTGCTATAAACTCCTGGAAAACCCCACCATAAGTCACATGAAGAGCAAGTCCACCAGAGATGCCATCATTCATGTGCTAGGAATCATGGTGAAGAAATACAATCACATGTTGGGTAGGTTTATACTGTATGTACACATCACACACTCGTGAGTAGGTTTGCAGTGGTGTAGACGTTGAGCTGAGTTGTCCTGAATATTTTCTGTTTCCTGTACAGGAGCATGTGTGAAAGTGATTCAGCTCTTGCAGCATTTTGAGCAGCTGGCATCAGTATGTGCTCAAGCTGTGGCTTCCTGGAGCTCAGAGTATGGGGTCAAGGCCATCGTCGGAGAGATCATGAGGTGAAACATGAACTTGTGATAATTTGTTGATATGATTGTATATATTATGTAATATCTGATATATCTCTGCTTGCAAATAAAGAAGAATGAAAGAACTTTCTGGTGTATCACCAATCATCAAATGATATTATTTTACTTGTAAGTGTATAAGATGAAGTTTATTATTACTTAAGGTTATTATAACCTCTTAGATCTTTTGGTTTGCCTCTATGAAAATCCAAAGAAATCAATTTTTCCATGTATTTACTGCTGTATGTTCTCTAAATTACTTTATTTATTTTTAAACAAATTACATTACAGCAAAATAAGTATTTAGATTTTAATGTAACATTTTATTACAGTAAGTAACATTTTGATTATACTGCTCACCTATTATCATTTTCAACTAAATCAAATCTCCATGTGTGTGTTTCAGAGAGATTGGTCAGAAGTCAAGTGAGGATCTAGCCAGAGAAGGTTCAGGTGTGAAGGCTTTCTCCAGCTTTTTGTCAGAACTCAGTACTCTAGTACCTGAAACCATGATCCCCAACATCAGTGTTCTGCTGACACACCTGGAGGGAGAGGTACAGTCACACATGTGTTCTCTGTCACATCGCTTCTGTCGTTGGAATCTTGCCCTGTGATGAGACCAAGGCGAATATGAGCCCACTGAATTAGAGTCTGAGCTCTCCTGTGTTCCTGTTGGCTGGTAATCTTGGCTGGGCAGTGAAGATTTGCTGTCTTGCTGTAAGGGCCTGCCTACATTCAACAAGCCCCTTTCTTTGAAATTTCTATCCTTAGAAGAAATGGGAAGGAAAAAGGATGGAGCTTACATTTTTTTTGTGTGTGTGTGAGAGAAGGGTCACAGGTTGAATCTCAGTTCTCTGCAGTAATTCTTTGGGCAGTGAGCTCTCTCTTTGGTAATCTGAGGGCGTTCGTTTAAAAGAAGTCTTTGAGTTTTATAGCTTAACTTGTCTTTGTATGTGGATGTGTGTGCTCTGTTAACATGCTGTTTGTCTTTGGACAGAGTCCGAGCCTGCGGGTGGCAGTGTGTGAGGTTCTTGGTGAGGTTCTTGTTCGGGTTCTGTCTGGTGATAAGCTGGATGATTCTGCTCGTGCAAGCCGAGATCGTTTCCTGGACACACTGCAGGAGCACATCCATGATGCCCACTCACATGTCCGAGCACGTGTGCTACAGGTCTATGCACGTATTGTCAACAGCAAGGTGTGTGGGTTGTTTTTCCCCTTTTCTCTTCAACAGAAAATGAAGGGTTTTATTCTTGGGTGCTCTAAGATATAATCCCCTGCCTCCTTTCCAGGCCTTGCCCCTGTGCAGGTACACAGAAGTTATGGAGCTGACCGTTGGGCGTCTGGGCGACAAGTCTGTACATGTGTGTAAGAGTGCTGTCCAGCTGCTGGCTGCCTTCATCGCTCATAACCCTTACAGCTGCAAGGTACAAACATGCTCAAAACATCTGGTAGATGCACTACCATTCAAAATCATTAACTTTTATTGACCCCAAACTTTTGAACAATAGTGTATTTAACTGTTTACATATATTAAATGTACTTTTTTGTTTTCTCCATATCAAGTTGAGCAGTGTGGACCTGAAAAAGCCGCTGGAAAAAGAGATGGCCAAATTAAAAGAGATGAGCGATGCCCAAATAGAGCAAGTTCCCGGTATGTTTCTTTCCTAATTGAATTGCTCCAGTCTGCCTGGAATCACTGGCGCTGCAGAAATTGATTCCAGCTATAAAATTTTAGCTTTGTGTTTATAGTTGCAGTCATCACAGCAGCTGATCTTTGGGATGCGATGAAGCCTGAGTTGGAGATGACTGTGAAAGCACAACTGGAGCCTGGCAGTGAGGAAGAGGAGAATGAAGATGAGGAGACAGGGGGAGAGGAGGAGAGAAGCGACAGAGACACTGCTTTACAAATCGCACAGTTTCTCCGGGAAAGCAAATATAGGTATATGTGAACTAAAATGCAAATATTCTCATACCGTTACTTCTGTTCACAGACATGCAATGTGTTGTGTTTTTTGTTTGTAGGAAGGCAGTTGGTCTGTGCATGCGGGCTCACTCTCTATACCCAGAGTCATCGTTCTTCTCAGATCTGGCTGACCTAAATGCAGAAACCCTCATCAAAACACTTGCAACACTTTTCAAGGGTATGTGTTACTTTGAATAGTCTTCTAAACTTCCACATTAAAGAGTCTTGCTCAGGCGTACTGTGGGACTAGTTCTTGGTCTCACCTGCCTAGGTTAGATGACAGGTTTTCTAGTCCAAATAAAACACTTGTGTTTGTGTATCTCTCTCTTCTTCTCTTAGGCCCAGAGCAAGAGACACCTGAGGCTGTTCCGAGCGATGCTCCGACCACCCCACAGAAAGAGGGGGGAGGGAATGAAGGTAGAGAGAGTGAACTAAAGAAGCAGGAGATGTTGGTTCAATATTTGAAAGACACAGAGAGCTTCGCTCTACAAGTAGAAAGAGCCATCGCTGTCATTAACAACATGCTGTACTGGAAAACCACTACAGGTAATTACTACGAATTAAATGACTGACTGGTTTATATTAAAGCTGGCATGAAATGAAAATTCTCCTTATTTTCTAAATGCATCCATTTAACTTTTAAAGGGATCATATGACGTTGCTAAAAAGAACATTTATTTTGTGAATTTGGTGTAATGCAATGTGTTTATGTGGTTTAAGGTTCAAAAAACACATTATTTTCCACATACTGTACATTATTGTTGCTCCTCTATGCCCCGCCTTTTTGAAACACGTAGATTTTTACAAAGCTCATCGTTCTGAGAAGCAAGGTGTGCTCTGATTGGCCAGCTATCCATTGCGTTGTGATTGGCCGAATACCTCAAACGTGTGAAGGAAATGTTACACCACCTTACCGTATTGTGATGCCATGTCCTGGCGTGACGACACGCAAACAATAAAACTCATTATAAACAAGGCATTTGTCGCATCCAGTGGGGACATAATTACTGATTATAACGACTTGTACTGTCTTTTTTTACGTGTTGCATCGCGCCGCGTAAACATTACCATGTCTGCATTTGTGATTGGAGAAATGACAAACAACGAGCACTACTCTTCACTGTTCAAAACTCTCATTTGAATAGTCAGTGGTAAATTCTTTAAATATGAAAACAAACTTACAGGCTGTGAGTCAGAAGCGCCAGACTGTCCTTGCGACATTAGAATTGCCCCACTTTATAGAAACAGCCTTTGAGGACAGCTGGCATTGTAGGCTACTCTCTCAGGTTCAGGAAATAGTCCTCCGTAAAATGCGCTGCACACACTCGAATATTTGGGACTGTTAGTTCTGGAACAGTGTTGTAAATACAACTTAACCACTGATTTCTAGTTGTCCTCTTTTGGAAGCCCAAACAAAGTAGTTTTGTTTTCACAATGCAACACAGCATCTCCAGGACATGGCGGCGCTGGCGGCAGCGAGAATAAAAATCACGCCCTCTTTCATTGCGTATACATTTGGGCGGTGTTATGCAAATCTTCCCACGCAGTGATGTAGACGTGGGGGTGTGGTTAAATGAGCCATTCTAGGAGGGCTTGACAAGTCTTAACTTTTATAAAGAATATTTCTTTGGTTTTGAGACTTTAGTCTTTGCAACTTCAGGGATCTTATCTATGCATGAACGGCTTGTAACACTCCAAAGAGAAAGGAAAACTTGAAATCGCATCATATGACCCCTTTAATCAGAATGATTTAACTCAATCACTTGGTGAAAAGACTTCTCTCTCATGACATGCCAGACTTTCCCAGTCATTTCGTCCACTTAAACCCCTTTCTTACAATTGACTGCAAGGTCTCATTCAACTCTGCCTCAATCCAGTTAACAACCAGTGGTTAAAACAAGTCCCTGCCATGCATTTTCTCCATTTTTGATTTATTTGTTTTACTCTATTATAAACCTCAATATAGAAGAAAAAAACTGTATGACTTTAAATACTAAATACAAGGTTGGCAATGTGTAGTTTTCTTTCATTGGTCTCCCTCTCTCAGTTGTGCAGGAGGCGGTGCAGTTCTGTGTCACAGCGTTTGAGTTTAGTGTGGCCAACTCTGTATGTGGGGTCAGAAAGATGCTGCCTCTTGTCTGGTCCACTGATGCCACAATCAAAGATGCCGTCATTCAAGCCTACAGACGCCTGTACCTCAACCCCCACGGTGACAACACCAGGTCTGCAAACATTTTGATTTGTTCCTTAAGGCTAAAGGAACACAATTTTATATACTGTAGCTCAACTGGCCTTTTGTGTCTGTCCATCAGGGTGAAAGCTCAGACTCTAGTGGATAATCTGTCAGATCTGATGATCGATGCTTCACTGGGGACTGTCCAGTGTCTAGAGGAGATTGTGAGTGTCTTTTGCCCTGCGTGTAAGCAGTCATTCCTATAATTTATTATTCTTTGACATTGTTTTTGTCTTGGTGCAGGTCCAGGAGTTTTTCAGCAGTGAGAGTGCCCTGCAGACTTTAGTGGTGCAGGTTTTGTGGGAGAGGTTCTCTGGTAAACGAGAGACTAAAGCACTTCACAGGAGAGCTGCAGTGCTATTGCTGGGCATGGCAGCACGGTGAGAGACTCAACTCTTAAAGCTTCCCAAATGTCTTAGAATGATTCTGATTTAATGTCACAGCATAAATTTGCCCAATGATGAGACCAAGGCGAATGCGAGCTCATTGGGTAAGAGTCTGAGCTCTTCTGTGCTCCTGTTGGCGGGTAATCTTGGCTGGGCAGGGGAGATTTGCTGCTTTGCTGTAAGGGCCTGCCTATATTAAGCAAGTTCTTCCTATCAAGCTCTTCCTCAGAGAAATGCAGGAGAGATTTGGGAAGCATGATCATAGTGTGTGTGTGTGTGTGTGTGTGTGTGTGTGTGTGTGTGCGTGCGTGTGTGTGGGGACACAGGTTGAAGCTCAGTTCTCTGTAATGTCCAATGAGCTATGAGCTAGTTCTTTTGTAATCTGAGGGCATTCTTGTCTTTATCATGCTGTTTAAGGCAAGGTGGGCATTATTTCAATCTGTTACTTAATTTTGTGTGTGTGTTTAGTGCTGAGAGGGAGGTGGTTCTCAGCAATTTGGACACACTCTGCTCTGTCGCTCTGGGTGAGAAGGTTGCAGAAGATTACCTGCTGGCTCGGGACACACTCATCACCATCGCTAACATAACCGACCATGTGAGGGTAAGTTTTTACAACCAATCAAAGGTTTGGGATCAGATTTTTATTTTTTTTTTCTCTCCTCCCCCTGAAAAGTCTCTTATGCTCACCAAAGCTGTGTTTAATCAAAATACAGTAAAAACAGTAATATTGTCAAATAATATTAGAATTTAAAATAGTTTAAGATGTATTTCTTGTGATGCATAGCCATTACTCCATAAGTGTCCCATGAATCTTCAGAAATCATTCTAATATTCTGGTTTGTATGCTCTTATGTGTGTCAGCAATCCAAGGGTGTTCCCTTCAGGCTTCCTATGGACCACCATCTCTTCAGCTGTCTGTCCCAAGCCATTGCTGATGGTTTGTACTTCTAGCACCTTTTACCATTGCTTACGTCGCTTAGCTTTTGTGTTAGGTAATCTGATCACAAGTTTATTATAAAATGCTATACCAAAAATTTTAAAGGCTTTGCCACACTTTCCCCCAACACATGCTTTTGTGTGTTTGTTTTTTTTTTTTTTTTTTTGGTGGGAAATTAATCGTTTAGATTAATTGAAATAAAAAATCATAAGTGGCAGCCCTATTTCTTTCATGCGTTTCTGCTGTTGAGTAACGACTGTTCCTTCATTTGAACAGGAGTAGTCCAGTCCGACCCCCAATGGCAGACCTTCATGGAACAGGCTGTCCGTCTCATCTACTTTTTGGCAGAGTCCCCTGACCAGCTGTGTTCCCGCCTCCTCCAGCGGTCTGCTCATCTCCTATTGGAACAAATCACAGAGGGTGGAGAGCCAAACCAATCACAACTGCATGAAAGCAGGTCTCAGGTCTCCGAGGAACAAGGTAATGTTAGCACAAGGTGGTTTTTTTTTTTTTTTTTTGCATACTGCGGAGTTGTCATGAACTACTATATAAAAAATTTACAGAAGAAAATTACACTACAATTTAAGTGTTTTCTGTTTGAATATTTGAATGTTTCACTATATATCTTAACTGTTAATCAAATTAATGCAGCCTTGGTGAGCATAAGAGACCCTGAAATTGTGTACATGTTTATGATTGCAAAGGTAACCTTCTTGTTTTAGTGAATTGCGTGAGCATGGCCCAGGTGCTTTCACTGTGTGGAGCTGTGGCCTTCTGGCAGGTGTCTCACCTTGAGAGAAGTGTTAGCGCTGAGCTGCGGAGGAGGAGAGGAGAAAAGGAAGAGGAGGAGGAGAAAGAGAAGGCACCTGCCAACAAAAAGGTCAATGAAGACAGTCCACTGATCGGTTGTTACCTGTTTTCTGTACAATCACATTAAAATGCTGCCCAATGTACACTGCTGACTTATTTGTGTGTCATTTGCTAGGGGGCTAATGACAGTTGTGTGGAGGAGGAGCTTGGGCTAGTGGGTGCCTCAGCTGAGGACACTGAGGCGGAGTTTATCCGCAAGATCTGTGAGACTGAGTTATTATCCGGTGAGCCCATCTAAAGAAACTGTTGGAATAAAGAGAACAAAGTCTTCATAAACATCCATCATAATTTTATGTTTATTAATATGTTCTTACCTGATTCACAAAGCACTAAAGCACTGATAACTTGTTGCACTGTGGACTATCTTTGCAGAAGGGAACATGTTGAGTGCCTTTTTGCCTTTGCTGGTGAAAGTTTGCAGCTCTCCAGGGAAATATTCCCACCCTCAGCTCACCACTGCTGCCTGCCTGGCTCTGTCTCAGTACATGATGATCAGGTATTTCTGCTATTGTTTTATTACACTACCGTTCAAAAGTTTGGAGTCTGTAAGGTGTTTCTGTTTATAGAAATGTTTTTTTAAAGAAGCCTCTTATGCTGACCAAGGCTGTACTTATTTGAGAGTGAAAGATTGTTTACAATCTAAAATAACTATTTTCAACTAATTTGTTCCTTTTTGATGCAAAGCTGAATTTTCAGCAGCCATTACTCCAGTCTCCAATGTCATATGATCCTTTAGTAAATATTGATTCACCAAACTTCTGAACGGAAGGTCATATTACATATCATATTTGTTTCTTTAACCATGCAATATTAATAATGTTTTTTTTTCTCTCTCTCTTAGTCCCACTGTTTGTAAAGACAATATCCGGCTGCTGTTCACTGTGCTGGAAAAATCCCCACTTCCTGTTGTCAGAGCCAACACAATTGTTGCTCTTGGTGACCTAACAGTCCGCTTTCCCAACATCCTGGAACCCTGGACGCCCAATCTTTATGCCAGGTAGCTACAAACCAAAAGGTCAAACAACCGCTGGTCTAGGGATATTCTGCATAATCAGTTGTCCTCGTTAATTATATTTCCTGCTAAATCTATTACAGTGCAATCACTCGAAAGTTATAGCTTTCATAGGGTTTGAAATGTCTTGTACTATGTGCTGGATTCTGGTGATCAGAATTGTAACTCATTTGTCTTAAGGTTGAGTGATGAGAGCGCATCTGTGCGTCTGACTGCCATCATGGTTTTGACTCAGCTGGTGCTGAAGGATGTGATGAAGGTCAAAGGTCAGGTCAGTGAGGTTGCAGTGCTCCTGCTGGACCCTGAGCCACACATCGCTAGCCTTGCTCTCAACTTCTTCAATGAGCTCTCTGCAAAGGTAGCCGTTCCACTGCAGCTCTGCCGTCTCTTTCTCTCTCATGCCTCCTAAGATGAGATGCACTAATTATAACTCCCTGCCGCCTTTTTTTTTTTTCCCAGGACAACGCCATTTACAACCTGCTGCCAGACATCATCAGCCGATTATCTGATCCTGAACGTGGAATGAAGGAGGAGGACTTCAACACCATTATGAAGTGAGATATGATTTATGCTGCTATTGCAGTTTAACTTATTCTGCATGAGGAGCCATAAATCACTTCTATTTAACTTTCTCTTTCAGACAACTCTTCTCCTATGTCACTAAAGAGAGACAGACGGAGAGTTTAGTGGAGAAGCTCTGCCAACGATTCAGAACCGCAAAGTAGGTATCAGACACAATATGTTTTTCATTGGGCTACACAATCTCACAATGGAAACAGTGCTCTAAAACATATTTTCCGTTCATTACCAAAACTAAAAGGTTTAACCTGGGTTTTGGGATTTTTCTACTTCAAACAAGTCCAAAGATGCAATCCTCCAAAATCAAATTTAAAAAAGGGCAATGAGAGCTTTTTGTGGTGCACTGGAAAACATGGACTGGGCTCCTTTATGACAGATGATCAGTGTGAAGGACCAGGTCTGCCTTATGTGATCTTGCCCTGTTTTCTGTTTGCAGGACCGAGCGTCAGTGGGCAGATCTGGCCGTGTCTCTGTCCTTGTTGTCTGTGTGCGAGCGAGGTTTCAAAAAGCTGCAAGATTGCTGGGACTGTTACAGTGATAAACTCACTGAGCCTGGAGTCTATCAGCCCCTCCTGTCCATTGCAGCCAAACTCCGTCGAAGAGCCAAACCGCAGTTTAAGGTACTAAATTTGTTTGTGTGCCTAGAGAAAAAAAAAAAAAACAGCGTATTGTATACAAGTATGTGCACAGCACTGATCAAGGCTTGGTGACTGTTTATACTAGTGTTTTAAAGGAGCTGTGTCTGTTTAGGCGCAGGTTGAGGACTACGAGAAGCGCTTGACGGCTGTTCATACTAAAGGGCTGGAGAATGTGGAGAACGAGGAGAGTGAACAGCAGATGGGAGACACACAAAGTCAAAACCTACAAACGCCACAGCCACACAAGAGCGTGCGCAAAACCACACGAGGTGAAGAGATCGAGCAGATCAGATCTCACAAAAAAAATTCTATTATATAAATTCAGCTCATTGTGTCTCTGTAACCTTCAGGACGTGGTAAACCGAAGTTAGATGACAGCGACCTTGTAACCCCAAGAAAATCTCGTGCTCGTCCCAAACCTGCCATCACCTTCACTAGTGATGAAGAAGAGGAAGAGGGTCAGTTACTTTCACATGATTATCAGTTTTACTTCTCATTTATTCCATGTTAATTGTTCAGTAAAGTGCTTTAACATGCTTAATTTTGATTCTTTTTTAGATGCTGTCATGGCTGAGAGCGAGACGCCTAAAGTGACGACACCCATCGTCCGCACACGACGCACTCGTCTCAGACACTGAGCGCTCTTTTTCAGAATTTCCAGTTTGTTTTTAATACCTCTATAATGTAATTTGGTTTTAGAAAGATGAGGTCTGTGACTATGTCATTTTATAAATGTTTAATGTTTTAGTTGCCATCAATATGGTGTATCTGTTTTTATTTTTTAATTAAATGGTTTTTAAACCAGGAAAATAATGGCTGTTTTTATGTTGTTGCATATAAATGTATGTCTCATACTCAAATGTATCAGTTCAGGGTTGTTGTTTTTTTTTGTTTTTTATGTAAATATATGGCATTTGAAATGTCGGTTTTAACACATTTTGGATTGGAACATGAAGTTTTACATGCTTCTCAAAGAGAGTAAAATCCATGAATGAACATGTGACTTTCCTCCAATTTCGATACTACTTTTACATCCAGTTAATTGTTTTAACTGAATGTGTTGTTCAGACACGGGACTTTAGTTTTGTAGGCGGTCATTCCTTCTAAGCTTGAAGAGATTTAGTGTCTGTTTTCACGAAGCAGGACTGTGTCTGGGCAGCTTTTATCGCGTCTGTAAGGTCTGCAGTGTCTGCGTTTTTCTTTCATTGAATGCCGTTTCATTCTTAGAAGTTTGTTTGCAACGAACGGCAAAACAGCGATTAAAGAGTCTCTCCGAAACGGAGATACTGATCCGTGTGAAAGTTCCAGCTTCGTGTCATTGACTAATGTAGCGTGAGCGAAACTACCTCAGTTGCTTTAGTTTTGCAACGTCGAGTCCCAAGTTAAAGATTTACTATGAATTTATATGTGCTTCGCAAAAGTCTTTTTAACTACTGTCTGAAAATCTCAAAGAGAAATGAAGTGCGTGAGCGAGGTCAGTGGCTGCAAATATGCAGATCCAAAACATCTGCACCAAAAAACTTTAGCGATTATGAGAGCACGAGACGGACTTACAACATACAAGTTCCTCAGCGGTTTAATTTCGCCAAGGACGTGCTGGAGCAATGGGAAACAAAAGAAAAGGTCATTTAAGAAAATGTTCTGCTGTTGTTCTAATATGTTTGTCACTTGTTCCATTTGACTGTAAACTGGATAATACGCATTGTACATTAAACACTGAATAAATTTACATTAACGTCCGGTTAATATTTTGACTGGATGGATAATACTTTTGAATAATTTCTAAACAAACACTGTAAAATCAGGAGCAGATGAGCTGATGCTGTACATTCAAGTGTAAAAACATTTCAAGGCGTTGAAAAAAACACGAAAAAGAATGGCAATAAGAAAACAGCTGTTCTGCCAATATTTTGGGGCTGGCTTTAGGAGAGAGTAGTGGAAGATGGGGGAGTGTTTGGAAACCCGTTTATCATTATTATATATTCATTCATGCAGTACTTTTTGAATTTGCATGTGTAATTTAGGCAAAAAAATATATAATAAAATAATAATATTGGAAATAAGTAGTTAAAGTAGGCCTACGTTTGACATAGGTATTACCATACAATTTCTGTAAATAAAAGTGAAATCAAATAACACCATAAAACATGACAGGTCCATTACTAATAATTATTAGGTGCCTTTCTTTTTCTCTTCTTGGAGCATAATGCCAATAAGGAACTGCTTTTTATTAATTCACTCACCAAAAACAAAACAAACAAAAAATAACCCCTTCGTTTACGAAACCTTATGTTGTTCTAAACCTGTATGTATTTTATTTTATTTTTAAATAAAGCCCGTACTAAGCGTGAAAGTTCTGAAGCTGTAGAACGTGATGACAGAAGAATTCATCACAATATCCACCGCCGGCTGCCATCAGCTCCCGCGTCTCACACACACGAGCGCGACTTTAGCACTATATTATTTAGCAACTTTCAGACCCTTTTAGCGGCTTTTTTCCCATAGAATATACAAACTGACAAACCTAGCGACATTTTTGGATAAACCTTAGAAATGGTTCAGTTGGAAGATCCAGTGCTGCCCCGCGAGCGCGAGATCTGACTCTTCCGGCGCAGTGTAGCCGCTCTCGGCGTCTGTTCTGTGCAGCGAGCGGCAGAGAAAGCACCGCATTCAGCTGGCCGTACCGCTGCAGACTCGTCAGTAAATGAGTACAAAACAGCGTTTCCAAGCACTTGCCGCTAACTGACTTTTTGGAATTATAAATATGAGCATAGTTCGTTAATATTATGCACTTTTTTGTTTTGTTTATTTTTTAGTTTGTTACTCAGTGCGCTGCATAGCTGCTCTTTAGTGTAACGTTAGATGAATGTTGATTTTATCAGACGATGTCGCGATTATAAATGAGAGTGACTCCTGGTTAACATGTATTAATGGGTCGTGTTTAGTCACTATTTAGAGTGGAATTTTTCTACAATATTCGCTCATCATGACAGTAAAATAGGGCATTCTAAGTCAATCTAATGCAATTTTTCCTCCCTCTATCAGTAGAAAATGTGGTTAACAGCCGGTCATGCATGAAAAAAAAACCGTCATATACCGTGAAACCGGTATCATTTTGAAAAATACCGTGATATAAATTTTTGGTCATACCGCCCATCACTACTGTGTACTATTATATAATGAGATAATGTTTGTGGAGACTTGTATTATCCTAATCGTTTTAGTTCATTTTAATGCCATACAGTTATTTGTTCAGTGTATTGTTGTGGTATATTACAGATCGGACAGAGGTCGTCTCTTCCAGCTCTGTGGTGGGTTAATGACAGCGGGGAGGAGGTCCGGTGGAGTTTTGAGGAGTTGGGCTTTCACTCCAGAAGACTTGCAAATGTTCTTCATCAGGTGTGCAGTTTGGAAAGAGGGGATCGTGTGTTCCTCATCTTACCCAGAGTCCCTGAGTGGTGGCTGGTTAATGTGGCATGTCTCCGAACAGGTACAGTCTCACAGTCCTTTTCAAATGGACTTGTCAGGCATATGCTGAGACATTTTCAGGATTCATTCACCCTTGTTCTGTTTCCCTTTCCATTGGTTCATTGTTAGGGTTAAACTTTAGTCTACTTTTATTGATTCACACTGCTGGGGAGACAATGCTAGTTTAGACCAGCTTAAATTTGACGTGTGTAATTTGAACGTTTTCTACCAGATAAGCCGCCAGTTATTTTCATGTTATGACTGAGAACCGATAGATGGCAGATATTTAAATTCCATACTATTTGGTCTAAATACACACACGCACACAGTGATTCCTCTTTAAACTCCCTGTTTCCTTGCACAGGTACGGTTCTGATCCCCGGCACGTCTCAGCTCACTGCTCGAGATATCCGCCACCGGCTGCAGATGTCTGGGGCCAAGTGTGTGATCACAGATGAATCTTTGGCTCCACTGTTGGACACAGTAGCCTCAGACTGCCCTTCCATCTCCACCAAGCTTCTGCTGTCCCACAGGGCCATGCACGGCTGGGGCAACCTGACCGAACTCATGGGGTGAGTGGAGAGCAAGAGATGTGTGTGTACAGGGAGCACTGTAATTTACTGAAGAAATGACTGAGCGCATTCCTTAAAAGTGTATACAAAATTACAAATTGGTGATTTATTTTAAGATCAGATTTTGTATTTGTGAAAAGTAGAAAAGTGTCAGATGATCATGTTTGCATGGACACCAGGAGTGAGGAGGCCATGACTATCTTCTTCACCAGTGGCACAACCGGAGCTCCAAAAATGACCCAACACAGCCACTGTAGTTACGGTCTGGGGCTCACGGTGAACGGCAGGTTTGTAACATTATGAAAGTTAAATGATGTGAAAATTGATAGATGTTATGTAGCTAAAGATGCATTCAAAGTTATGTACATATGTAATAATGTACACAATAGAAAGTTTGAGTACTTTTAATCCGGAAGGCTGCATTAATTTTATCAAAAGAAATGGGAAAGACATTTACAATGTTATAAAATATAATTTCAAATAAATGCTGTTCTTTTGAACTTTTTATTCATCAAAGCATCCTAAGAAATGTTGGTTTCCACAAAAAATATTAAGCAGTCCAAATTTTTCCTTTATTGATAATAATAAATGTTTCTTGAACATCAAATCAGCATATTAGAATGATTTCTGAAGGATCATGTGACACTGAAGACATTGAAAATTCAGCTTTGCTTTACAGGAATAAATTACATTTTAAAATATATTTGAATAGAACACAGTTGTTTTAAATTGTAATAATATTTCACAATATTGCTGTCTTTACTGTATTTTTAATCAAATAAATGTAATGTTTATTTGTGTGTGTGAATTTTAAGGTACTGGCTGGATCTGACTGAACAGGATATGTTTTGGAACACGTCAGACACAGGTTGGGCCAAGTCTGCATGGAGCAGTGTGTTTGCACCATGGATACAGGGAGCGTGTGTGTTTGTTCACCACATGCTACGTTTTGATACAAGTACAGTCCTCAAGGTACAGGAGCACCACTGGTCCATTCTTGACTGGATGTTCTGGTTGATTCTTGATTCTTTAAAAAAAATGTCCCTAACAAAGCTGTATGAAAGTCTTTTATGGAAAAAACAAAAATTATAATCTAACTTGATATGATTTGTTGATTTTTGCTGTTTGTTTTTCTCCTGACAGACTCTAAGCAGCTATCCCATCACCACCTTCTGCACAGCACCAACAGCCTATCGAATGCTTGTACAGGATGACATATCCAGGTACTGACTGTGACTGGTGGACTGTGATGTATTTGGGTTGTTGACGTGACATGGCATTTTCACTTTCAAATGAATATAATTAATATTGTCGTTATTTAGAATGCAGTAAATGGTTAAACATTTCTTTGTTCCACATGGACCTGTTGTTATAAAAGATGCAGTGTTATTCAATTAATTTTTTTATTTTTGAGCCGAATCTCAAAATTGTCCTATGGTGTGACTGTCTCAAGCATGGTTCAATAAATTACAACCTTTATAAATGAAAAAGAAAAGCATAAAAATGTTAATAAATACCTCCGGCATAATTGTACAAGTGTCTATTTTAGTAAATGGCAATCATTTTTTTCATCCATATATTTCTGAAAACGTAGGAACTTGATACATTTTGTCTCTGAAAACCATGTCCTCTGGTGTGACACCATATCCTGATTTTAAATCGGCCAATTCCAGAGAAAACTTTAATTAGTTGAAGGGCCCCATTCATGGTCGTGTTACTGAAGCCCCCTGTCAAGCCCATGTCATGTGCACATGGTACCATTTTTGTCTCAGAATTGTTCAAATATTTAACTTTTTTGTCTTTTGGTGCGACACTCCTAAATTATATATTTTTTTCATTAAAAACTGCATGTTAAACTACATAATCATGGAAAATTATGCAAATGTGTCTTGCTTACCACTAATGACAGGTTAGACAGAAAAAGGCTGAAACCGTCCTATGGTGTGACAGAAAATGTCATCCGGTGTGACACCTGCACTGTCACACCACAGGACAAAGATCATTTTGATCATTTTCAGTGTTCTTAAATACAATAATTACATTAATTAAACTATTTTCTGATGTTTTTACAGAAAACCTGTACTGTTATAAAGTGTCATGAAAATAAGCATAAAATGTGATGCTTTGTTTTCAAAACAAAAAGAATTGAGGGAGAGAAATTAGTGGAAGAGAGAGGACAAGGAAATATATATAGAAAATTAACAAGGATCCACAGAAGGGAGGAGATCCTAAGAGAACAATGCAGAAAAAAAATACAATGAAAATGATGCCTTAAAAAGAGTAGCCATATAGTTTAAAAAAATTCATTCACATCTTAATGAATATAGTTTAATATCAATCATATTTAGCTGTGCTGCACATGCGGCGGGGGGCTAGATGAGTTTCAGTAATATATTGATTGACTAAGACAGTGGTTCTCAAAAGGGGGTGGGGGTGGGGTGCGAGTAGGCTACAGGATGGGAGGGAAAAAAACCTGAAAAAAAAAAAATTGCAATTTTTTTTATCACTAATCTACTGTCATAAAAAGTTATAGTTTTGTATATACATAACTCCTGAATAAAAATTAAAATGTGTTTGGACTTATTTAAAAAAAAAAGAGTTTTGAACAAATTTGATGGGTTTGTCGATAGTGAGCGCAAATGCAGGTGATAAGCGGTTTTATTAAGCGAGTCTTTGAGTCGTTCATTCAAACGATTCGGCAGCTTGCAAAAGGTTGAGAACCCCTGGACTAAGAGACTGAATTTTGTTGATACATTTTTTTTTTGTTTGTTTTGTTTAAAATACATGTTGATATTGTTTGTATCAAAATTAAAATTCCTTTCTCCTTTGACATGTTCAAAATTAAATATAAACAATTTAATAACGACAATTTCTGTCCTTAAGTGTGACGTAATGTCCTATGGTGTGACACATAAAAGAACCATAGATTTGTTTTTATCTCAAAATATCTTTAAAAAAAAAACAGTTGAGTATTGCAATGGGGAGATACAAATATCACTTAAAATGACTTAAAATGGTGTAATTTTCAGCAGTTTTGAACGAATGACAGCAAAGTTTGTCTTGAAATTGTCCAACAAGTCATGGGGAAAAAATTATTATTTCATATTAAATAAATAGCACTATATGAAAATATGTGTCTAGCAATGAAGATAAATCTCTCTCTTGCTATTTATGTATTATTAAGAGGTTTTTTTTTCTTAATTTTTGCTATATCACACCATAGGACAAATTTATGGTACAGTTCAGTAAAATTGTGTTTTAAAAAAGCAGTGAAAGAATTGACGAAGTTAGTGACCCTTTATATTTTCTCAAAGATTGTAGACTTCACACTACATAAATATGCGCGTTTCTTTTTTTTTTTTTTTTTTTTTTTTTTACTAAAAAAGCATTTTTTACTGCCTATTTGTCAACTACCCATTTGTATTTAAATTAATTATCTTTTAGTTCTATCTTTACAAGTTTTTAGAGGCTCTATTTATGATTATTGGTTTTTATATATATACTGTCAGCAGAAGTTTGTTTTTAATGAATAAGTTGCAAGTTTTAACTGAATTGGTTATTAAATGACTGAGAATCTTGACCTGGATGTTGTAATGATCACAGCAGAATGAGACTGATTCATCTGGTCCAGGTCTAGTCCTCATCTTTGTTTGTGGTTTTTGACAGGTTTACGTTCAGGGCTCTTGAGCACTGTCTGTGTGCAGGAGAGCCCATTAACCCAGAAGTGATGTGCAAATGGAAAGAACTCACTGGACTGGACATCTATGAGGGTTACGGACAGACTGAGACTGTAAATAAACATTGAAAGGAATAGTTCTCACATTTTAACATTTTCTCACCCTCAAGCCATCCAAGATGTAGAAGAGTTTGTTTCTTAATTAGAAAATTTTGGAGAAATTTAGCCTTACATCTCTTGCTCACCAATGGATCCTCTGCAGTGAATGGGTGCCGTCAAAATGAGAGTCCAAACATAAATCATATCACAATAAACCACAAGTAATCCACACAACTTGTTCAAAAAAGTGAAGTTTCACTTCACAAGATGGCCTGGAGCCGTGGTGTGGATTATTGTGTTGTTTTTATCAGCTGTTTGGACTCTCATTCTGACGGCACCCATTCACTGCGGAGGATCAATTGTTGAGCAAGTGATGTACTGCTAAATTTCTCCAAAGAAACAAACTTATCTACATCTTGTGTAGCCTAAGGGTGCTTACATTTTCAGCAAATGTTCATGTTTGGGTTAACTATTCCTTTAAACAGCTGAAACTCTTTTCTTGAATCAGGTTTTATAGGATCATTATAGACATGAGTAAAAATGGGTCCTAAATTAGCATCTGTTTTCATCTATATGGTCACATATTTATAATAGAGACAGAGAATAAAATTAAGCATAGTCTTGTGTGCTGTCAAACAAAGATAGGTTATATCTCTTTTTTTCCACCCAGGTTTTAATAGCAGGCACATTCAAAGGCATGAAGATCAAACCAGGATCTTTTGGAAAGGCATCACCAGGATATGATGTTCAGGTGCAGTAACAGTCTGTCTAGGGTTTAAACTGGGTATAATAATAGTTGACTTCATATTGAAAATAACTATAATATATGGACTGAGATATAATAATTACATAAAAATAAAAAGATTAAGTTTTAAAAATGACAGAAAAGCAATTGAGGTAATACATTGTTTTCTTTCATCTATTGAATTGGCTTGTTTTCCTGTGAAGTGAACTGTGGACTATTTTGGTTTAAGGTGGTGGATGAAGATGGTTCTGTTGTGTCACATGGACAAGAGGGAGACCTCGGCATCAGAGTCAAACCAGACAGACCCTTCTCTCTTTTTACAGAGTATACAGTACGTTTTCCTTTTTCGCATATTATTAGAGTCTGTACTAACAAAAAAGTTCTCGAGCTCCAGTCGCACTAACTAAACTTATTGATCTAAATTCATCCTATAGGGGGAGCCAGAGCGCACGGCAGAGTGTTTCCGAGGTGATTTCTACCTGACAGGTGACAGGGGAGTGATGGACGATGAAGGATACCTGTGGTTCATCGGCAGAGCTGATGATGTTATCCTGTCCGCAGGGTACGGAATTCTACTTATCATAATGATGATGTTAAATTTTGAAATCTATCTCATGTTGTGTGTCTGTTTTAGGTACCGCATTGGTCCATTTGAGGTGGAAAACGCTTTGATAGAGCATCCAGCTGTAGCAGAATCTGCTGTGGTCAGCAGCCCTGATCCAGTTCGAGGAGAGGTAGCGCAATGCATTCTGGGATTGCCTTCTCCATGAAGGATACATGCAGTGTGACCTTAGAATTAGGCAAAAATTATATAACATAGAAGACCAGAATTATCAGTAGAGTGCATATGATGCATTTAAATGGTGTCTAAGTATGCAGCACAAAAGATTTTGTTTGTAGTTGATATAAAATTGTAACTAAGATCATCATACATATACAATACAAAACTGTGTTTATTCCGAATTATAATTGTTTTTTTTTTTTTTAATTGTGCTGCTCCATGTTTTAGGTGGTGAAGGCTTTTGTAGTGCTGACAGCAGATTATAAATCAAGAGACCATAAGGAACTGATCCAGGAACTGCAAACACATGTGAAGACTGTGACAGCTCCTTATAAATATCCACGCAAGGTGACTTACGATTCAAATTCAGTACTTCCGCATTTAATCCTCAACTGGAGATCTTTTCAATTTAGTCCATTTTGAACGAATATTTTGTTCCAGCTTTTAAATGTTTAACTCATTTTTTGTCAGATTGAGTTTGTGGATCATCTTCCCAAGACAGTAAGCGGGAAAATCAGGCGAGTGGAGCTAAGAAAGAAGGAATGGGGACAGCAAACAAGCTAAATCTGGAAATGAGACATCAAATTGCTGTACAAATCACATTCCACGTTTTTATATACAACATTCCCAGATGCCTTCCCACTTTATTGCACCACACTACAGTAGTCCTTCAGCTCGCCTGCAGGTGGAGGCATTTCATAACAATCAAGTTGCAGAACTAATTTCTAATTTCATGCATCAAACATTTTATATGATTCTACCTCGTTTAATCATGTTTAAGTGGAGTTAAGCCTTGCAGCTCAAATGTGTTTTATTCTTTTCATCTTAAACTGTAGATCATATTCTGCATATGCAAAACCTAAATGTGAATCAATTTGTTACAAAATAATAAGCATTTATATAATTAAAAACTTATTTTTTGAGTAATTAATAAAATCATTTTTGTGTGACTGTATGTTAGATAAAACTTGTTTATAATCTCTTCCAAACACAGAGTGATCCTTTTTTCTTCAAGAGCATGATGCCATGTGACTGATGACAGATGGCTGACACAAATCTGATCTGTGCTGAATGATGAGAGGATTGTGAGGTTATAAAGATTTCTGAATTTACCCCTCAGAGAGGAATGAGAAATGCAGTGATTTTACAGATGACAAATCTGTTAGTAAATTAGTCTTGACTACTAATGGAGAAAAACAGCTTCACTACAGCAAACAGATAACCTGTAGCGTGTCAAAAATAATAATAATGTGACAACTTTTGAAAAATGAAAGGCGGTATTTTATTTTCACACTGCCAAAACTTTAACCAAGCTGTAAATTTCCCACTCTGGTTATTCAAGGACTATCGAGGGTGAAGTGTAGTGGTGCGGCACACTCACTGACTGCAGTAATGAGAGACAGGTGCTGTTTAATTGACCTGTTAATGGGGCTTATGCTTATCAGGTGGAAAAACAGAGCCGTAGACTTTAATAAACTGAAATATCAAGCCAAAATATGCCAGACCTCAGCCAATTCAACCGCTTCACGGCATGTCATTAAATCAGACTGTAGATGATTGTTATGACAGCCTGAAAACACCGCTTGTTTGTGTATGCATAGATGTGTTTGTGGATGGATCTGTCTGTTTTGGTTTGCAGCGAGTAATTTGAATGGCTCAAACTGCTAACAGACTGTCAAAACCTGAGCTGCTTACCTGTCCTTACAAAACAAATACTGTGGCTGTACCATACCAAATACCATAGTACTGTGAAATACAGTGGGTTCTAAGACTGTGTCTACTAGTGAAATTAAATTCCTTCATATTAGTTTAGTAAATTGTGCTTTATTTTTAAGGATTTTCTTTTACAATGTATATTATATATTACTTATCAATAACAATTTAAGTGAAAAGTTGAACAGACAACTTGAACACCCTAATGTTATGGTATATTATTTATTGAGTTTGATATCATTGTAAAATTTCTTAAATAAAACTAAGAGTTTTTTAAGTTTTTAAAAGTTTATGTAGGCCTGTGGCCAAAATTAGTAGAACACTAGTATTTTCACCCGCTAAAACATGGTTTTAAGTCAGTTATTTCTATCTTTTGCTGTAGTATGTCTGGAAATATCAGTTTACATTCCCTAAAAATTAATTTTGCCATTAATTGTAATAATCCAGTGCTCCACACAGAAATCAGGTCTCATCATAATCCAGTCTGTCTGGAATGACATGAAGAAACAGAACAAACTGAGACAGACTAAATCCAGAAGAACTGTGGAAACGTCTCCAAGATGCTTCAAGAAACTTACCAGCAAAGCTAAAGTACTGTTAAAAGTTTAAGGCACTTGTGTAAAAATGCTGTAAAATGAGGATGCTGTCAAGAATAATGTCATAAATATATTTTCTTTATCAATTAACTTCTATTAACTAAATTAAATCAACATTTGGTGTGAGCATTCTTTGCGTTTAAAGCAGCTTTTTTCCCTAGGTGCACTTGCGCATAGTTTTCCAGGTAGCTTTGCAAGTAGGTCTCTTGAAGCATATATTAACAGTGTTGGGGGTAGAGGTCTGCAAGCCCGTCGGGTCCCGACACGCTGAGTCCATTTTATTATTAATTTTTAACAGATCGGGCTCGGGTCGGACTCGGGCTCATTTAGCTTCTCTCCTTTTATTGTGCCCATATACGCGCAAGAGCACACATGGCTACTGTATTAAATACTGATTATATTATAAATATTATACATCGCAATATGCAACGCATATATACACGCATTAGCATACAGGTGACAGTTGACCATGCAGAGCATCAGGGAGAAGTTGAGAAATGCATCTTTAGGGATTTTATAATGAAATAATTTTTTTTTCGATTTGAATTATTTCGTTTTAAAGTAGTAATTCAAACCTTTCTATAGATACTATATTTATCAAGTCAGTGAGGCAAGTAGGCTATATGATGTGTTTCGGTTTTTCAGAAGCGCTCCGCTAACTGTTTTTTTCTTCTTCTTTATTTTATAAAAGCACGTTTTGTTGTTATTGTGAGTGCACACAAATAAAAGTATACCCTTTACAGTTCCGAACAACGTAGCCTATTACTCTTACCTTTATGAGCAAAAATGACAGCGTATTTTTAAATGTTTCCAATGCAAGTGATCGCTCTAGCGCGTCCTGTAAAGCGCGCTTCAGCTTCCATTCTCTCCACAAACTACTGGATATGCATCAGTGCACATTTATCTAGGTCAAACGTTTAAACTAACATTGTGGAGCTGTTTTATAACTATAGATTTAATTTTAGAGAAGTTGTGATGATTTGTGAAAGCTAAATTGATCAAACATAGGCTATGATCAACTCGCTGTCTGCCGCTGTCCACTTGGTCGTTACTTTAAAAAACTTATATTTAACGAATAAAAAAATGCTCCAAACGTTTTTCTAAATTAACTTAATAAAATAACGAAACAAATTGCAATCACTTTGCCATTTCATACAAAACTGAACTATTTTAATAGCTGAAACAGTAGTAGATAAGCTGTTTTGGGAGAAGGGGAAAAAAAGACGGACTCGGCTCGGTAATTCTGATGAGCTGTCGGACACGGGCCTGAGCGTCTCGGGCCAGGGCCGGGCTAGAGCCTAAATTTTAGGCCCGTGCAGGGCTCTAGTTGGGGGTAACGCGAGTTATGTAATCAGATTACTTTTTTCAAGTAACTAGTAAAGTAACGCATTACTGTTTTTTAGTTTACAAGAAAATATCTGAGTTATTTTTTCAAAAAAGTAACGCCAGTTACTTTGTTTATTGACTGACAAGTTTCTGGTCCCCATGTTGAGAGAAATTGGAAGCACAGAGGCGTTGTATGTGAACATGATGTTCTTGACTAAATGTGAACTTACATTAATTCATCTCACTGGCAAAAAAAAAAAAAAAAGAAGCAGATTCAGTATTCATCAAAATGAATTAAAACTCAGAATATGACCTGCAATAATTAAATATGTTAAATAACACAAATGTATCTAATCTCATTTTATTAACCAGTGTCTTTGCTGCTGACCTTTGATGATCCAGTTCAACCTAATAAGCAAAAATGACTTTAGATAAACTAACAATTGTGCTTCATTGTTTTTTAGTGTTGAAGAGTGTTAATTGTACAGACGTTAATTTACTTTTCCTTCAGCCTGAGGTTTATTCATTACACTTTTTGGTGTGAAAGGGCTTTTACATTTGCTATAAATAGAAGTTCTTATATGAAAAACAAACAATCAAGCCCTGCTCATATTTAAAAAGTAACGCAAAAGTAACGTAACGTGTTACTTTCCATAAAAAGTAACTAAGTAACGTAATTAGTTACTTTTCTAGGGAGTAACGCAATATTGTAATGCATTACTTTTAAAAGTAACTTTATATTGCCACCAGCTCATGTTAAATGGTCCTGTGATGTGACAAATTAATTGTTAAAACTAGACTTACTAAATAATGCCTCTAAATTAATATATAATCCATATTAACTTTAAAGGAACTAGCAAAATTATGTTTCAAGTAGTTTTAAATGGAGTACAGCATACCCCAGTGCATTATGTCAAATTCCACTACAGTTTTCAAAAACGCTAGTACCGTTGTACTTTTAGTTAGTGTAGACAGCATCTGAATCAGCTGTAAGCGCCTATGATGCCCAGAAATGCTGTCCAGGTAGGAAGCGCACTAGGTTTTGATTAAAAGAGGATTTTTAGGGCATTAAGTTGAGCTTTATCAGAGAAACAGCCGCGAGGTGGACACGGGTCACCGACTCGGATGTTTATGGATTATTATTTTTTTCTGCATTAAGTGCAAATCACGTGAGATGAATGTGCAATGACAGCGTCCCGACACCGAGCGGTCTCGCGCAGTTCTCGAGGAACAGACTCACGCTCACATTCCTTCATGTAATCAAGCACTTCGTTGCGTTTTTACTGTGTTTTCTTTCTTTTTGGTTTGGTTTGGTTTGGTTTGTTTCGTTTCCTAGCAATGGCTTGGCCGTGCATCAGCAGAGTCTGCTGCTTGGCTCGGTTCTGGAACCAGTTCGATAAATCGGATTTGTCGGTTCCACTAACGATTCAGAACTACTCTGACATCGCGGAGCAGGAGGTGCGATCCGTCACCAAACTCGTTTCCGCGGAACGGGCGCCGAGCGTCGACTTCGTAACGCCGGATCATGCGGCGGGATTCCGGCGGCCGCACCGGGGACGCACGGAACCGAGTTATAAACCCCGCGAGGACTACCATCCCCCGGGTGTGCCTTTCCCGAGCGTCACCCAGTACAAACAGGATTACAAACCCTGGCCCATCCCGAAGAAGGATAACTTTCCCTGGATTAGTAACGGAGGGAAAGGCGGCACTTTAACGGATAGCCCGGTGAACGGTTACTCTAACGGCACGAGTCAGCCGCGGGCGGACAGACAGGAGCGCAGCGGGAGGCAGAGAGGAGGAGATCAGCTCAGCTCATACAGGTACTGCTGCTCTTTCTCATGGGAGCTGTTCTTCAGCACCTCTCATCCACTGCAGCACACTCACACACTTCTAAACATGACGAAATATATTTGAATCAAATATTTTACTGAGATCCAACAAAGAAGGTTATGGGATTTATATATCCTATAGGATGAATTTTATTTTATTTTATTTTAGCCCATTTAGTTAGTAAAACATATTACAAAGACAAAAAAAATCCATATGTTAATAATATATATGGATTAATTTCTTTTTTATTTTAGCAGAGTAAAAACATTACAGAAGACAAACATTCCATATAACTACTAAAAATAATAATAATATTAACAATAATATATTGATGACTTTTAAAATATATTATTCTATATTTTATTTCATTTTAGCCTGTTAATTAAATAAAACATGCCACAAATACAAAAATACCATATAATAATAATTATTATACATGGATGAATTTGAGTTTTTGTCATTTATATTTTTATTTTATTTTGAAGTGAGTAATTATTATTATTATTATCTATATTTTATTTTGGCTTATTTAGTAAGTAAAAACATTAAAATGACAAAAAAGATAGTAAAACTTTTATTCATCAAATAGACTACTATACTAACATAAAAAACCCAATAATATCACTAATAATATCACGCATAATTACATGCAAGTAACATCAAGCCTAAGCCAAACCCTCTAACCCAAGTATCCATGTTGTTAATTAATATTACTCTGTACTTAAATGTATAATATTACACTGTAACACAGACACCTTAAAATAAAGTGTAACCAAGAGTGGTAGCCTATTTATCTCTGAAATAACATATGTTCACTATAGTCTCCAAAATGAATTGCTGGAGGATATATATCTGACTCGCATAAACAAGTTTTCACACATTTCTCTCTTCCGCTGAACGAGAAGTGTCCTTTCTTTGATGCTGGTTTGAACAGGACTGATGTGGTTGTAACGGTTGTGCATTGCAGTGATTTTCACTCAGTGTGGTTACTGGTCACTGTCATGCATATTTCATCCGACAGCTCATGAACGAGCGGAATGAATCTAAAACAATTACATAAACAGAGCTATCTGAGGGGAACAGAATGAATTGATTACAAACAGCCCTCAGTGTTCATGAAGGATGTTATCTGCGAATGTAAGAAACCTTCACTTCCAGTCATTTATTCACTCAAACCTTTCCTAGATGCGTTCATTCTGCATGCAGATTTTTTTCTTTTCTAAACCTTGCATTATGTATGTACGGATACATATAGTGAGAATCATTTTTCATACAGGTTATGCTGAAGTAAGTCTTTATGGTGGGCACCTGTTGCTGTGATTTGTCAGCATGACTTTCACTCAGCCTGACATGTGCTGCTCTTATCTGCAGCTCCTCGGGGCTCAGTCTCTGTTTTTGCCTGTCTGTCTTTCTCCGTCTCTGTCTGATACATTTGATCTCTCTCTGGAGTCAGGCAGGAGTACCAGCCGTGGTCTGGAGCCCGGCCGTCAAAGCCTACCCACAAACGGCCCACCTTCCTGGGTAAAGGTGCTGACGAGCCCCCGCCGGAGACCAGCTACCAGGCGGCTTTTAGCCCGGACACACACAGACACACGGACGCCGGCGTACTGGAGACCAGCACACACACGCACACAGAGAGAGCACACTCACACAGGACAGAGATCAGCATGAAACCAGAGGTGAGTGAGACGACAGATCAGAAGAGACGTGGAGAGGAGAGAAAGAGATCAAATCAGACAGCGAGCTGATGTGACAGAAAGATCAACAGAGAGCAAAATTTCAAACCAGGCTCAGCAGAATAAGAGTGAACTGGAGACTTTGATATAATCAGCAGGAGACAGACCAGTGTGTAAAAACAAGTTTAGTCTACAAGCATAAGGACTTATCAACATTTTTCGAAGGGAAAGGTCACCCTAAAAGAATATATATGACATAGGTATTATTTATATTAAAAAGTGTGTATCCTGTCCAGTCACATGATCCTTCAGAAATCATTCCGATATGCTGATTTGCTGTTCAAGAAACATTTTTTATTATTATCAATATTTTAAACACTTGAGTACATTGTTTTCAGGATTATAAAAATTATAGAAATTAATACTTTTATTTAGCAAAGATGCTTTAAATTGACCAAAAGTGATGATAAAGACATTTGTAATGTTACAAAAGATTTCTATTTCAGATAAATGCTGAAAATTCTATTCATCAAAAGAAACCTGAAAAAAATTCTACTCAGCTGTTTTCAACATAATAATGTTAATAATAATACTAAACATTTTTTTGAGCAGCAAATCAGAATATTAGAATGATTTCTGAAGGATCATGTGACTGGAGGAATGATGCTAAAAATTCAGCTTTGAACTCACAGGAATAAATTACATTTTATTCCCAAATTCCCAAACATTCAAAAGCATAAAATGGGGGCGAAAATATATGATGGATTTAGCAGAAATATGCAGATTTCATAGTAGTGAAAGCATATGCATGAATTATTCAATTTTTGAGCTGTAAAGCTGACAAAATCAAACCTTTGAAGTGGGTTTACCTTTATAGCTAGATGAACTTTTTGGGCAACTTTTGGGCTGATAGATTCAAAGTTATATTTATCCCAGAATAGGCAAGCAGAAATATTGATTTGCGTAACCTTTTAGGTTAATCTGTGAAATCAAGCCTAATATGCAATTAAATCACATTGGTTATTTAACACTGATCCCTTTCTGGGACAAATGGGAGTTTTAGGTCTGGTAAAAGTTGTGTTCTATGTATCGACTAGTGCGGATTCATTGGGGTTATGTAATCAGTGACCCGCTCCTGTGTCCCGTTACATCAATCTAGTCTGTGCCGTCCTCTCAATAAGAATCAAAACTAACTGTGAAACTGGTGCTGAATTTTTTGCACGTCAGTCAGTGAAGTATGCACTAATTGGGATTAATTTAGTCCTAATTACTAACCCATGCATGCTGTCAAACCTCATGCTTGACCAGTGAGGAGAGAAAGTGGCAGCTGAAACGCAGCGGTCTGAGGCAGAGTTGGCGAGAGTTTTGTGCCTCTGGTGTCAGGCTTAAATGCCTCTGTTATTGAGTTGTAACTTTTCTTTTTATAACCTTTGCACTGCTCCATTTGTCAAGTTGTCAGACAGATCCACTAGTCTGGTGTTTTCTGATGAGGGTTGTACTGGTTTGATGTTACACATATAGCCAAACCAGGACCCACGGGACATCCTTTGACTTGGCACACAATGCCACAGAAAATAAAATCAGAAGAAAAAAAAACATACCACTAAAGCATATATAATATTTATATATTATGCCTTTTTGTTAAACTTTTTAATTTTTTGCATTGAAATTCAGAATAATTTTAAAATTTCAAACAATATTTGTACTTTTTTTTTTGTTAAATTATTTAAAGTATTTTATATATTTTATTATAATATAGTTGGGTATAATGCAGCATTTACTTTTGGCCCACAGCCCTCAATCAAGTTTGATTTTTGGCCCTTCGTATATTAAAACATTTGGGCAACTCTGCTTTATGACTACAGAGATTTTAACAGACATGATTGATAATGCTGAACATACAGCTTTTGGCATATTAGTGGAGAACCAGGCACGATGGACCGTTTTTCTACTAAATAATTTTTATTTGAAGTCATCAGTCTATATCTGTGAGGCTGATTTAAACTGTGTGTGTGTGTGTGTGTGTGTACTGGATAGAGTCACTTGCGTGACTAAGCCAGCTGGCATTATTTTGTCCGTCCCAAGGGTTTAACTCAGCCACAACCCATCCTGCCCTCCCGATCTCCCTCCAGCTGATGCTTTGAATTTAATTGCAAAAGGCAGACCGACTGTCCGCTGTTCTTAAACACCTGATTGGGAGATAAAACCAGCTGGTCATTCTTAATTCTTTAAGTGGTCATTTTTCATTTTACCTCTTCTGTAAAGACCATCAGTTCAGTACAAGCTCAATGAAACCAAGAAAACATAAGCATACACTGTTTGCTATTGGAAAGTACAGAGTAACAACCTCAATCAACCTCAGTTCATTTAACAGAGCAGAGATGCCTAACATTTTAATATGATGAGACCAAAATGTAATTTGTTTGAGGGCTGTGGGCCAAAAGTAAGTGTTGCATTGTATATATTATATATTAACTATATTATATTAAAATGTATTACATTGCATTTTTTATTATTATTTTATTTTTTTGCTTTGCTGATGAACTGATAAGTTAGTGTTAGATAAAACAATTCCAAATGCATGCTTACAGGAGCAGGATTGAGAAACAAATCAAACCTGCACAAGTATCACAGTGAATAAATCCCAGGGTTTCATAAGTTACAATAACCTTAAATGACAGTTAAACATCTTATATAAGCTTTAAAGTTGCTGCCCAGGCAGTTTCGCATACGTCAGCGCTCTGTCCTGATGATGGTCAGCAGCCTATGACAGAGGACGGATGAGGCCATGTTCAGAATGGATTATTACTATACTGTAAACTGCATTAAAAATAAATATATAAAAATACTGCATACTATATATATAGTAAAATTTGAATGTTAGTGTATATACCAGTGCTGTGCAAAGGTCTTTCAAAAAAAAAAAAAAAAAAAAAAAATGGAAACTTATTTCAGAAATAATTATTTTATGTTTGAAGTTTTGGCAGTCTTCAAAGCCAAATTTGCATATGATACATAAAGCATTTCCAGCATTAGCATGTTTGAATGCCATTCTGAAGACCTGAGGTATGAACACTGTCTGCTTCTGCTGTTAGTGAGTCTGTGAGGGAGGCTGAGGGTGTCGACTTCTTATTCTAGAAACACTAAACCGTGTGAGAGAGAAAAAGATTTAGTAGATGATAAATTTCATTTTCACCCCAGCACTTGGCTTCTCACATAGCAAGCTTTTTTTTTCTCCCCTACAGTAAGGATTAGATGTCTTCTACCCAGGAGAAGGAGACAGTCTGAGAGAGAGAGCGAGAGAGACAGAAATCCGACAAAGATAGATGGAGGCAAAGTGGATGGAGATTATATACCATAATATGAGACTTGACCAAGTACATCCTAAATCATAGTCATTTGAAACAGTATGCTAAAAGCGCCCAAATGGATACTATTTCCAGTGGGGTTTTGAAGTTTGAAGCCCCATAACACCTTGTGCCACAGAAGACATCAGGAGTGTTACATAACTTCTTTTTCAGCTTCTTACATTTTAGATGAAAACTGTAAATTGGGGTTGAACTTTTACATTGTTACAAAAGATATCTATTTTAAATGAACTAGTTTTACATAAAAATGCTGAGTATTTTTTAACAGAAATGTTTTATATGACAGGAGCAGAAGACTAAGCTGTCACCAAACCCATCCGCCGTCTTTGAAAGCAAATCCAGGATCTTCAACATATGATCCATCAACGCTCCGCACATAAAGATCCACATTCACATCTGATTCAGCCTTTCACTAGAAGAGACCATTTAAAAAAAAGAACTGTCGAGAGACACCTGAATGTTGAGAAACTGGAGTTATTCTGAGAGACTAGGATCGTCATAGGAGAAGAATGCCTGAGGATGAAGAGAGCAAAAAGCTTGTGAAAAGCAAAATCAGTAAAATGGGATTCTCTAAATCAATCCACTGAGGAAATTACAGAACCAGAGGAAGTTTGCTGGAGATTTACACAACGTAAAATCTATGCAAGAGAATGTATGCTTCAAATGTCAATCATCTACTAACTAGAAGGATATGTCTGTAATATAGGTTTAAGAGTGATAGAAAGAGTGTGTGTGAGAGACAAAAGTGTGTGACTGGGAAAGTTTTCAGGCCTCAATTTCTGCTGACCTTACCCTGTCCCAGCTGAATGAATATCTGCATGTTTCATAATCGTTTAATGAATTGATTGAATATGCAACATTTAAAAAAGGAACAAAATGTAATCTGGTAACTCAAGTGTCTGGGTGTGTGTGTGTGTCCTGTACAAGCCTAGTTAATGACATGATTTTGTATATAGTGATGTTGGTCTGCCTTTATTGATCTGTTAATGTCTGCCTGAGGACTCTAATGGTGCTTCTAATCGCCATTTTCTCGTTCCTGACCCTGCTAGCCCTTTATGAACCTATATAAAGATTAGAACATTATGAATCTTTCACTTTCACTGAATTGGAGGCTGTCCAAGTTTTTGTAAATTTGGTTTAGAGATAAATAGGGAAAATACTTACTGTTTAAATAAAAATGACATTCTTTCAATTTTCTTCCACATTATTTGACTTGAGAGCTGAATAATATACACATTATATTGAATGGTTGTGTTACAAAAAGGGGGTTTTAGTAGGTTTTAGTCCAATGTATGGAAGCCCGTTTTCCGCCACTGAATAAAAAATAAAGGTAATTGCAACTTTTATCTCGCAGTTGTGAGATATAAAGTCGGAATTACGAGATATAAAGTCAGAATTGCGAGTTATAAACTCATAATTGCGAGTTATAAAGTCAGAATTGCGAGATATAAACTCATAATTGCGAGTTATAAAGCCATAATTGCGAGATATAAACTCACAATTGCGAGTTATAGTCTGAATTGCAAGATATAAAGTCTGAATTGCGAGTTATAAAGTCAGGATATAAAGCAGGGGTCATCAAACTTGATCCTGGAGGGCCAGTGTCCTGCAGAGTTTAGCTCCACCTTGCCTCAACACGCCTGGAAGTTTCAAGTATACCTAGTAAGACCTTGATTAGCTGCTTCAGGTGTGTTTGATTAAAGTTGGAGCTAAACTCTGCAGGACACCGGCCCTCCAGGACCGAACTTGGTGACCCCTGATATAAAGTCTGAATTGCGAGACATAAACTCACAATTGCGAGTTATAAAGTCAGGATATAAAGTCAGAATTACGGGATATAAACTCGCAATTGCGAGTTATAAAGTCAGGATATAAAGTCAGAATTACGGGATATAAACTCGCAATTGGAAGACAAACAGAAATATCTTCTGCACAAAAAATAAAAAAATAAATTTTTAAATGAACTAATTAAGCAAAACTTAATTCTGAGTGCTTGAAAGTTTATCCTGTTATTGTTTTTCTATGTGACATTTCATTTGTACTGGCACTTGGAAAAAGAATAGAACAAATCAGCACAGCTAGATCCATCTTAGTGGCAGATCAACCATTTTTAATACAAGAATAGCTATTTTTTGATACACAATGTGAAGGAAAAACATTCAGGATTTCAGTTAGACAAGTGAAGACTTTAACACTGAATTAACACACACAGCAACACATTCTCTCTCATCCATACAAACACACCAGAAGTTTCTTGATGTGTTTAAACACAAGGACACAGAAACCGATGCTAGATGTATGACACAAAGTAGCCCACCAAACCAGAGGACACTATAGATAGTTTGTTTTAGCAAATACACAAATGCCTCCTGTCTATCTGCACATTTTTCTCAATGCCCCCAAATGACAGAAACAGTACAAAAAAGAAATAAAACTCACACTCACTTCTGTTCAATCCTTCATAAAACCCACAGCTGTATGAAAATAACTCAAATTCATTTGAAAACAACACGATTAAGACTTTTCTTAGACATTCTTTGCCCTAGTGAAGACGTGTGACTCAAAATGGACATTTAATCTCCACCCAAAGTTCTCATATAAAAAGACAATGAACGGATGATTTCATATAAAACTAATCAGCTTCTCCAAACAAATCCTGCTCGATAAAGACATTTCAGAACAGAAAAACAGTACGGTTAATTGTTCAGTGGCTTATTTGATGTCCGCACTTCTGATTAAAGAAATGCCTAAAACTGAAATTCTGTCATTTACTCACCACCATTTCAAACAACATGAGGGTGAGTAAATTATTTTGGGTGAACTATTCCTTTAAGACTAACACAAGCTAAACAAGCTCTGTGTCAATGGCGAAGCAGGTTAATGTGATCCGGGGTTTCATTAGCAGAGATTGAGTGTCCCAATAAAAAAGTAGAATAATAGAATAATGTCAACTGTACCTGCTCATTAACACTGTACTGTACTGTTACATATACTGGACCAGAGTTCATAAAGGAAGAATGAAAACGAATAAATAAGAGTGATGTAGCCATTCGCAACAAATGCTGTTCAGGCTGCGTATCAAGCTCTGTTTGGGTTCAGTACTCTCACAGCTGTTTTTGGAATAATGGCTGACTTCTATTATGACACCAGCAAATAAGAGGGCATTTGCACCTGTGATTGGTCAGCCCTTGCACATTCTTCACATTTACAGAATGTGAGGGGGAGGAGTCTGTGTATAACAGTCCACCTGTCCATCTGTAGTCATATACCAAGGAGTGAAGTTAGTCAGCGTGGCTTTCATCCTTCACCATGATGCCCATGTATCTACCAAAGACAGAGTTTATGGCAAGGTTTAAAATAAATAAAACCGCAGTAGTAATGATACAGGGTTCCCACACATTTTGACCAATGACATTTGAAAAGTCGGTTAAGATTTAAAAAAAAAGAAATTGTAAAAATAATATTATAGAAACTGTACCAATAAAGGGGTATTTAGAGCCAATTAAATATTTCAATTCTGAGCATAATTATTTACTAGAGACATTTCAATATGTATTTTTATATTTATTTTTTTTAATTTTAGATTTATTTTTAAAATAATTTTATTTATAGAAACTGCACTGATAAAAGGCAATTCAAAGCAAATGAAACATTTAATACTGAGCATAACTTTACTGGAGACATTTCCATGTCTACTTATATTTCATTTATTCATTTTTGTTTTATTTCATTGTTTCCAGGTTGTTCAATGACCATGGGAACCCTGATGATAGACACTGAAAAGCTTAAAATTAGGATGAGCAAAATTACCTATTAGTCAGAAAATCACAGGTGGGAATAGAGCTAATGGCCTGATGCACGTCCATAGCCGATATCTCTCTCGGTGTTCTGTGGAGACAAGAAGAGAGTAATGAAACGAGGAAGGGAAAGAGAGAGAGAGAAATCTCACGGTACATTTGCTATCTTGGTATAATGGGTTATTGACCTTTGAGCATTAAATGAGAGGTCTATGAGTCTTGTCAAACTGCTGCTTTCTGTTAATGTATGAGACTTCGATCAGTTCCTGCTTGACTGATCATCATTTAAAGCGGTGCTCTATAAAAGGCAGTTACCGAATACTGTATAAAAGGCTGATGAAAAATTCTGCTCAATCTGTGAGTGTGTGTTAGGCATGTGAATGAAAGCAGATGTGCTGAGTAAGTAGAGCAGCACTGAGCCAATCTCTTCTCTCTCGGGGCCAGGCTCTGCTGCTCTACCACTCAAATAAATCAGATTTCATGAGCTATTCTCAGTGCTCTGATAATTATATACTATCATAAAGCACTTCCTCTCATAATCACAATCAAATCACATTCGTCAAAGTTCAATGCTCAGAGTTCTTCAAAATTGACCATGAAGTAATCTGAAAAGAGCAGAAGAGCGTTGGAAACTACTCTTTACTCTGAATCCTGCTGGTCTGCCCATCTGTCCTGATTAATCTTGTACTGGCATACGGGCGGATGCACTGACCTGTTTTGTTGGGATTTCCCATGGGCATTGGCCAAAGACTCCCTGAGGATTTCACTGGTAAACTGCTCCACAGCCTATGGAGAGTTTTAGACAACGGTCAGCACTTTGACATGTTAAGAAATGCATTATCTATTGTAACACCTTGTCATACCCAGGACAAAAAAAAAAAAAAAAGTTCTCACTGATGTAAAAAGAAACATTCATTAACATATTCGATGTTTAATAAACAGCAATGCGGACTGATATGTAAGACCAATGAGAGGAAAGAGGTTTGGAGAGGCTATTATTTACCATAGAACAAAAAGTTAGTAAATCGTAAAAAAGGCCTGTTCACACCATGAACTGTAACTATAATGATGAATATATTAGGGGATTAAAACTTTATAGTTATCATTCATGATGTGAACAGCCCTCAAGTCAAATTTTCCCTCATAAAATAAAACTAATTACTCTTACAACACTTACTTTAAGAATCATGGTCTCCACGACTGGAGCAAAAACGTTCTTCTCCACCTCCACCTGCTGCAGTGTGACGCCGATCTAACACACACACACACACACACACACAATATCATTACATGTATGACACAGCAGAAAGTCTGGATGCAGGTAGGCAGACAGAAAAAACATTTCAGTCTCACTCACCTGCTCTGCTGTGTCTCTGATGAACTGGGTTGATGGGCAGCGCCCCAAGAAGAACTTAGGTTCCTGCTCGGCCTCTTCCTGTTCCAGTTTGATTTTGACCTTGGCAGCATCTATGTCTTTCACACTGATGATGTCAAGAAGTTCGTCATCCTCCTCGTCAGGCTCCGCCTTCAGAATCCTCTGAAGTTGCTCCAGACGTTGTGACAACTCCTCACAGCCTGTCAGAGTCGAACTGCTCTCTAACACACACACAAACATGTCTTAGTGTAAAACAGCAACAACTCCTCACAAGTAGGAAGCAGAGCTACACAAACCAAACAAAAACTAATAATTATCTCATTATTATTATTAATAGTAGTTTGTATTTTGTCTAATAACACTATAATATCATTATTGGTTTAAATTATTTAATAATAATAGTTGATAATTATAATTCTTATAATTATAATTAGTCTTAACAGTTACACAAGTTTAATAATAATAGTAATAATAATAACAACAGCTTATAAAGTTATTAATTAATTTATTTTTAATCATTTGTATAATGCCTTTTATAAACCTAAGGGTGTTTTACACTGAACAACACAAAAAGCAAACCAAGAAAGCACATAAATGGAGGCTAAAGAAAATAAGGATGGCAGGAGAAAATAGTGCAACAAACAAGACACCCGAGTGAACCTCCTCACTGCCTACTGTCAACACAGGATATAATCTAAGGCAGCATGCTAACTGAAAATTAATGTCATTAATGACACTCATGGGCAACATCTCATTAGTGGTCACTCATTCAAACAAATAACGCTAAGGTGCACTAATGTCTCACAGTCAATATCAATGGAATATGACATCAGCACTTTAGCTGAGCTAATGATGCAACACTATTAGCACAAAAAAACAAAAACAAAAAAACACACACATAGCAAAAACAATTTTTGGGTGAAGCAGTCCACTGGATGGAACTGCAGAAATAATTTTTAGAACTGAATAAAACATTTATAAGCAACACTTCCCAATTTGGATTAACCATTAGTATAACAATGCATTCTAGTAAAGCCTTATCCATGAAAGTTGCATGAATCAATGCCGTAAAATGCTCTCTAGGTAGGAAGCTCAGTAGGGACTGAAGCAGAGCTGATGTTGAATTTCAGCTGCTTATGCCCAAGTTGAATTCATGCCCAACTCTGAATACTTATCATCTCATCATTATACAAGCTAATGCACAATCACTGGAAACTACAGAGAGGGAGAGGGAGCGGGAGAGGGAGAGGGAGCGGGAGCGGGAGAGGGAGAGAGAGAGAGAGAGAGAGAGAGAGAGTGCGAACACTACTGCATTGTCTGTGCCAAGTCTTGTGTAAGTCAAAGTTCTGGATAGCTGAGACAGACACAGCCCATGATAAATTAACCTCAACCAAGGGTTCAAAACACACACACAAGCATATGTGCCATTACATAAACTACACACTCACCGGGTTCACTGTCGATCTGTGTGAGTATGTCCTCGATGGAGTCCTCCTCTGTGCGCTGAGGTTCAGGGTCAGGGGGTGTGTAACCACGGAGACGGCACCAGCGGAGCACCTCTTTAGTTCTGGGTGGAGTGAGGGCCTGAAGCCGAGGGGTCCTCTCTAAGAGATCAGCACACACACGGCGCACAGCCACTGCTCGCTGCAACTACACACAGAGAAAGAAACAAAATAAATGAACCCAATCCAACAGAGCTTAGAGATGCACTCAGACTAGATGAAACAAGCACCCCTGTACCTCTGCAGCTCTGCGTTTGCCAATGTTCCATGAGTAGTACTGATCCACAGAGGTGGCACAGAATGGATAAGAGTCCTCATCTGTAAAGAACACACCAACTTTGATTGGTTTGGACTAGTGTAAATTGACTTTTTATGCAGACTAAATGACTGGAGACAATTGTTTCAAAATTGTTAATAATAACAAATGTTTCTTGAGTACCAAATCAGCCTATTAAGAGTGATTTCTAAAGGATCATGAGACTGGAGAAATCCAGCTTTGCCATCACAGCGATTTTTAAATAAATTTTAAAATATATTAAAATAGAAAACAGTTATTTTAAGTGATGATTCACAATATGACAGTTTTTACAGTATTTTTGATCAAATAAATGCCTCCGTGATCATAAGTGACTTCAAATATCAAAATATTTATTTTTTCTCTGACCCAAAACTTTTCATTTAGAAAATAGTTGACTTTTATTTCATGAAGTTTCATCTTCGAAACTGTGTCAAACTTACTTTTCTCAGGGACAATCAGAGGGAATTTCTTCACAATGGCCGTCAGAAGTTGCGTCATGTTCTCTATGTGCTCCGTACTAAGAGAGATTGACAATATTTTAAAAAACGTGAACAAATATTACAAGCTTTCAACATATTAGCATACAATTTGAATTTCCGACACTGATATTGAGCAGCAGTGGTGCTCCATTTATTTTAATTTTTTTGTTTTGTTATGTTTTTGCAGATGACTGCATTGAATATGATGATAAAGACTGGGCATTACAAAATAAAATAAAGAATAAATATACAACACATCTTTCTATTGCATTTTATTCCCTAGGTTGTAGTGTTATGAGTCTGAATTAGTTAGAAGAATTGCTCACTCACTTAGAATTGGTCAGAGAGATTAATGAATGAACTATTTATTCACTCAAGAAACTGCAAGTCATTACTTATGGTGAAATCCATCTCAAAATGTCTTGAGAATTACATCAGTATTAACCCAATTAAGTGTCATGAGAATTTTATCAGTATTATTACTGACTAGTTGTTACTGTGGCAACTAGGGCTGGGTATCGATTTAGTTGTCCCGATTCAATTCGATTTCGATTCGCAAGCTCTCGATTTGATTCGATTCTTGAATTTTTTATTATATTCAGTGAATATAGTTTTAATACAAATGCAATTGATATTTCTAAAAAAATGAACAGTAAACATTAGTTTACAAATGGTGAATTAATAAAAAGAAATTAAGAGCCACAGGCCTGTATTTTAAACCTATTCTTTTTTGCATAAGGTCCTTTTTTTTTTTAAACAAAAATAGGTCCCTATAAAATGCTCTTCTTAACTTTTCTGGTAATCAGATGAAGGCATAAAACATTAATTTAATTAATCCTAATCAAATTTATCATAATTTATCCTAAAAATTAAACCCCTTTATTTTTTGGCAAACAAAGTGCTGCACAACAGAGGTTTACTGTTAAAATTAAAAAGAAAACAAATGTGATTATTCCTTTAAAATTAAAGATTTATTCATATTTATTATTAGTAGTAGCATTGTTGTTACACTGAGTCTTAAGACTGCTAAATAGTAATATTTCTGACACCGTTTCTGCACGTTAAACTAAACCTTTATTTTGACGGGTTGCCGTGAGGAACTTGCAGCTGCTGTGTATGTGATATGAAGGTAGATTTCTCAAATTAAACGGTACAATGCTAATGAAGTGACTATCAGAGCAACTGGAGATGATATTCTTGTGTTTTATTGTCAAATAGTGAGACGGCAGAAGCTGAAAACACTGCTAGCGTCGTCCGCGCTTTAGTAAAGTTAAGTGTGTAGTAAACAAAATAGTGAGTCTGCTCCATCCGCTATTCATTCAGTGCAGAAATCGTGGTGCCTTATGCGTGATGTCAAATGCTTCCGCAGATTTGTAGTATTACTATAGAATTTTACCTGAGCATTGCATATCATGCATATTGCTCTGTTTTTGGTTCTTGTCAACAGTATCTCCACCATTATAAGCTCTGAATGAATGACGGGCTTTCTGTTGTAACATCGCGCAAGGTAAATAAGAGGGTGACATCTAGTGGAGAAGGCTAATGATAAGATTCACATTAATCAGATCTTGTTTTAAACGTTTGCTGAAATGAATACAGGAAAAGATCGATTTGCGGCTTTTGAGAATCGATATCGAATCGACGTCATTTAAAAAAAAAAAGATTAATTGAAAAATCGATTTTTTTTTTTTTGCCCAGCCCTAGTGGCGACACAATTAAAAAATTCAAAATTGTATATGTGCTTGTCTGTGGGTGTCGATGCCCCTCTGCAGAAATAGAATCCTTAGGGAAAATCTGACATTCATACAGATCAGAACTGAGAGACTCAATAGTGTGTGTGCTTCTTACTTGATAAGTTCATGAGTTGTAGATTCTATGCCTTGTTCTACTTTAATAGTAGCAGCTGCGTCTGTGGATGTGGGGGTTGTCGGCAGGGGACCAGAGGTGGGTGCTGTAGAGGCTGGGGCAGATGTTTGGGGTACCGGAGTCATACAAGTGGAGCTAACCAAACCTGGTTCTGTTTTAACTATGTAAAGAGACAAACAGTGGAAATCAGTGGATTGAACCATCAGATGGTTATACACATAACTGCTTGGAATTATATCCACTGTATGTATGTTTGTGTGTGCGTGCGCGCGCGCACATGAGCATGCCTCACCTTGAGCTACAGGTGTGGATGCTGAGGAAGCAGCTCCACTCGTTGTTGTGTTGCTACTAGATGCACCTTTAGCACCAGATTGCATGACTGTAACATCATCAAAAGAGACAGTAAAGACATTTATAACATTACAAATGTTTTCTATTTAAAAAAATTGCTGTTCTTTTGAATTTCTATTCATAAGAAATACTGAAAAAAGGATAACTGTTTCGGTTAAGCAGCACAAGTGTTGTCAACATAGGTAATAATAAATGTTTCTTGAGCACCACATCAGCATAGTAGAATGATTTCTGAAGGATCATGTGACAAGACAATGGCTGATAAAATTTCTGCTTTGCAATCACAGAAATAAAACAGTTACTATAAATGGTAGTAATATTTTGCAACATTTCATACATTTGATCAAATAAGCCTTGGGGAGCATAGGAGAAGTTCAAATATGAAAAAATCGTACTGACCCCAAAACTCTGAATGGCAGTGTATAGGCCTATATAAAATACTATAGTGGTAGTATTATATATCTTTGGATACATAGTTTTATTTTTGTATTAATAAAAGACACAATACATGACTGCTACAGAGAATGAAGGTAAGTGCAAGCTTGACACCTATTTTCTGGCAAGCTTTGTTATTCTTCAAAATATACAAGCTTAATTGTATGGTCAAGATTCACATTTACAATTTATTTAGGACCAATACCAATTTACTGCTAACTACGCATCAATAGCATCCTCTTGGGCACTGCTAGACCTGAAGGGAAAATCTTTTCTGGATCGTCCCAAATGACTCGGAGGCACAAGGGTAAATTAACTTTGACTTATTTATTATTTATGGACCATTATTATACAAGCCATAATACAAAGTGTACAGTATTACTTTGCAGTAATGTAAATCTGGGGTCCTCTGGGAAGCCATTAGTACAATAATTGTTTTTAGGTTTACTTTAATTGCTACAAATGCTACAAAAATTGCTTCATGTTCTTCTGATCAGAGGAAACCAGCCCCAGCACAATGTGTAGCCTTAAATAACAAGAGTGGGTGAGCAAGGTAAAGTACTACAAAAACTACTTCTTAAAACAAGAATGTTTTAATTTTACATTTGATAATTCAATATTCTATACTAGTATTCGATTTCTATAGTATTACTTGAAACCTAAATAGACCTTCTCTAGGAGGCTTATTTCATTTGTACCTTTTTTATTGGTATTTTAATAACAAAGATAAAATAACAAAAATAATTATATATTGTTATTGGGAAATTTCTCATAATGTGAAATAGCATTTTTGTCATACTGCCCACCCATAGTGCTAATTTAGTAAAAAAAAAATCATCTTTAAGCCATGACTAAGGTAGCATTAAAGTGTTTTTATGTTCTGATTCATGTAGTTCCCGTTGTTTCTCATAAATGTTAAGAGCACTCAAGCCTGCCATTTCTCAATTACTGAATCCTGTAATCTCACAATTACTTTTTTTCCATACTTCCATCCATCTCTATCACTATGACAACAGCTTGAATACTGTTACAGGAAATTATCTGTCTCACTGCTTTGATGTTCAAGAACTGCACTCATTCGACATAAAACAAACTAAACTGAGGCAGCTGCTTCTGCCATGGTGCTGCACAAATCAATCTAAAACAAAGCTAGCAATCAGGTAAAGAGAGCACAAAATGAAAAAAATGAAAACTCTATTTGACAGGAGAGTGTCTCTGGAGCTCTGTTCACCTATTACTGTCATCGCTGATGGATGCTGAACAAAAACAAACATCTCTGATAAATACAATCTGGCAGGCTCAACACGGCTGACAAAAAATATCAGTCCATGACGGCAGGTGGAATTAAAACCCCTTAACAACCCGACACAGCCCACCATGACACATAAGAGTGCCTTGCTTTGGGTGATGAATCATAAATCACCACTTGTAGGGACTCGAACCTACAATCTTCTGGTTGCCATTGAAGATCTCTAACCACAAGGCACCTCTCTAGGTTTTGGAATGGAGCAGTTAACTAGAACATGAAGATGAAAATAAGAAGTCTAACTTGACTATATTATACAGACTCAAAGCCTTCAGGACACCAGAGATCAGGAGTGTGAGTCAGGCTGTGTGGGTATCAGAGAAACCTTTTCAGAGTTACCTTTGCCGACAGGCATCAAGATGGTCTGCAGCCCTGAGGAACCACTGCCCACACTGAGTTGCTTCAGCTGATTGGCTGGGATGGTGAGAACCGTCTGCTGGGAACTGGACTGAGCTGGATGCAACTTCAACATACCTGTGAAAGAAGAGAATCATGGTGACGTGAACCAAAACATTTCAACAAATAAAGCATTTTAAGCAATTAAATCAGAGTAGGGGTGGATGGCTTGCATTATCCAAAATGTGCACTGTAACATGGTTATTTAACATGTAAACCATTTTTCATTTCATTTTTCTATGCACAAATTGTGGTTGTTACTGTGAAATATGATGTTATAAGACTTTGACATACCTAATTCAGAGTGTTGATAAAGATTTATTTCACTCTTGAAGCTAATGGACAGAGACCATTTAGCTAACAGATGGAAAAAAGACATTTGTGATCCAATTTAAATGCCTGTGAGAGCTTTAGCAGAAGGTGTCATTCTAAAGGTGCAGTCACACTGAAGATATTTCGGTGAAATTTCACAGGCCATTGTCTACTGTCAATAGTGTAGCAATGTATGAAGCACGGCTCACACAGAAGTCGCTTTAAAACCAAGCAGCTTTCTGTTAATCAATATGGCAAATTTGCATGACCAACTTGAACCCATTGGAAAATCAGTGAAATTCCAGATTGATTGGGCCTGCGAAAGGTGTGATCATACATTTTTTTTAAACAAGGGTCAACTCTAGACAGAAGAAGACTGGATACCTGAGATGGTGGCAGCAGTTTTCCCGCTGACTGTTCCTCCACCTATCAGTGACGCTGCAGTGACCAGTGATGGGCTGGAGCTTTTGGTCCCTCCCACAACAGATGACCCCGCCCCCTTCGACAGGCTAATGAGAGGCATGTTGACGCTCTTTGCGACTGTGACAACAGCACTGGTGCCAGAGGCAGAACTCTTTGCTGTGTTGGCGGCAGAGCTGGCATTCTTGGCCGCACTGATCACTGCAGCTTGATTGGCAGCTACAAGCACAGGGTGCTGCGGTGGTGCTTTAGCCATCTGAGGAAATGGCTGAGAGGACGATCCTCCAGTGGCTTCTGCTGACTGTAGGGGGGAAATCATTAGAGGGGCTATAAATGGACAAAGTGACTTCAATATATTTTGTGACTCTGTGATGGAGGCACAATACAATGAGTTTCCAACGTGAACATTTTTTGTCTCAGTTGAAAGTTGAAATTCAGTGTTTCCCCTAGGTTTTCGGCTTTTTTGGGGTGGATTCATTTTCTTTCCGTTTAAATTTTTCTGGACTCCTTTTTAATGGTTAAATAAAAATATTTTTAATCAAAAAGCATGTCTAGCTAACTAAAATCATGAAACTTGAACAATTTAACAAATTTATTAAAAGTTTAACAAAAATTACATGTTTAGGGCCCTATGAAATGTTTTATTTTTTTCCAACCTTATGTTTTATTGTTACCAAATTCTATGTTTTGCATGTCTAATTATTTCAAAGCATAAAAACAAGTTAATTTATTCTTACAACAGCCATATGATTTTTTTCCTCAGAAATTCTGTGCTGTGTATTTACATTTTTAAGGCATAAAACATTCATTTAATTTATCTTTTAAATTAATGAAAATTAAACATTTTATTTTTTGGAAAATAAAGGGGATTTAATATTACAATTAAAAACATTGAAGAAATATTGTATGATTATCCCTTAAAATAAGGTTTTAATAATTTTAGTAGTAGCCTATTACATACATTCTACTGAACAATAGTAATGTTGGCTATTTCTGCCACAATGACATCAAAGGTAAACCAAACTTTTATTCTTATGGGTTGCCGTGAATACCTTTACATTTCTGTGTGCATATGATATGATGAGGATAGTGTTACTCAAATGAAACGGTCAGATTCTCATGAAGTGACTCTCAGAGCAGTTTTGGAGATGTTGTTCATGTATTTATGTCCTTATTTAGTGAGGCAGCAGACTCTAATATCACTGGGAAGCGTCACGCGTGCTTCTGTATGAGTAGTAAACAAAACCTAGCGTCTCTGCCATTCATTAACACAGAGACACGCAGAATTCATATTTAAATAGTCTTTTTGCGGCTTAATATTTACAAATACGAGTGGGAGTGTGCTCACTTGTGTGTGCGCGCATCGGGGCTGAACTCCGCTGTGCGCGATACAGAGAGTGCGACTATGTAACGTAGAGACAGAAATGACATGCTGTCGTGTAAATAAGATAAATAACATAAGGCTATTTAGTTTGTTTAATAAAAGAACAAGGTATTGACCTGTTCTAGAGGAAAGGTAACTTTAAATGACTTCTGTTGTGATCTGGCGCTATAGAGAAAATAAAATTGAATAAAATTAACTTGACCTTCAAGGGGGGCGGGGGGTGCCGTTGGAGGGGCGGGCCGCCCCCCTAATATAATGGCAGGGGAAACACTGAAATTAAAAGCTACAGAATGATCTAATCATAGAATATGATTTTAGTCCAACAAGACTTTCGTAGGGAAGGAGCAACACTTCTTGATCCGAAATCTCCTACCTGTTGAGAGGTGGGTGTGGCACTGGGTGTGGATGGCGTGGAGCTTGTGGCAGTGATGACACCTCCCGTCATTCTCAGGGTTGTCGTGCCAGGTTTATTCAGGTGACTTGCTGCAGCAGCGGTTACCATCTTCACTGAGCCATCTGACAGCTTCACCTGAGAACCTTGAGACCCACCCACCACCTGTTAATCAAACATTAAAAGAGAGAAGTTGAAAAACCCAAACCCAGCAATCTGAGAAATATGTTATTCCTACCAAAGGCTCTGTTCTTTACAGTGATAAATAAAACTGTAAGCCTTATAATCACAACAAAATGTAAATAAGGCACATTCTATTGAACAACTACAATGAGATTCTCCTAGAGTCTCTTTTTAACATTGTGTTTTTGGCAATAATGGCCTTAATATTCATGCCAATACAGCTTCAATGGACTTGAAAAGAGAGTGAGAAAAAGACTGCAAGTATCCCCCTTACATAACAGCATATGCAGTTATACAGCAAGAAATCTTTAACTTGTTTCTCACACTCATTCTCGCATGTCTTTCCTTCAAACGTTGCTTCTCTCATGCTCTTAAGCCCACAGCAAATACCCTCCATTAAACACAAACACTCCACCATAACCTCCAGAGTACTGAATTAGATCAGGCATTGATCAGTATGTATGGTCATCTTACTGCATGCAAACAAACTCTAGCAGGTCTAACACACCAGAGGAAGAGGTTTGTTTTAGTCTCACCTGTGCTGAGGGGGGATAACGAGAATTATAACAATAAACTAATGAGCAGAAATCATGGTTCCCTATGTGCTCCACTTTATGAAGAGAATTATGAGGGTATGATTCAAATGGATAATTAAGCAACAAGAAGAAAGGTAGAAAGAGAAGGAAGGAAGGAAGAGAAGCCCATGAGTGTATGTTTACAGGTTGAATTACAGCTCAAATGTCAGCTCCAGGCATACTCATTAGCCTTTATCTTATAATCAGGACACACACACACACACACACACACACACACACACACACACACACACACACACACACAAACACACAGAAAGGGCTCTAGAGAGTGTGAGCCCTTCAGAAGAGGCGTTGTGTAACACTAATGAAAGTGCAGCGAGTGAAAGAAAGAGGAGAGATAAAGCAAGATCAATGAGATGGAGAGGGAGCATGAAATCGATGACGAAGAGGGAGGAAATAATGGCAAACCCCTGAACACTTTTGCTTTTTACAGTAGGTAAACTGATCCCACTCCTTCCGAGTCACTGAGTTTGAGTGTGTGTGAGATTTAACATTTTATTTCTATATTTTATTGAAGCTAACTTATTAAATACAGATTACTCTTTTAGCAAGAGAAATTAATTTGTGGCTGAATACATTGTTATCTACAGTGCCACGGCAAAAAGGAATGACATTTTACAAGAATCATGAGATTGTATTCTGAATGTAATAAAAAGTTAAAGTGGACATGTACAGTGAAATAAAGACAAAACATCTTCTATCTGTACCTAAAATAAAACCTACAGCATGACCTGAACACCTGTCCAATCCAATAAGCTCCAATCTGTGCAATCCAATAAATTATTATAATATAGTATTCTAAGTTAAATAATACTAATTGTATTAAATATTGTAATATATAATTTTTTATATCAACTAATAATGTATAAATAATACATTACATATGCCTGTAGTAGCTATATAACTTTATACAGTAGAGGGGGAAGATCAACGGATTGATTTTATGTTGTTAAATCCTTACTTTGTTACACACCTGAGCCAATATGGCTGCCTTCTGTCCGGCTGTGACCCGAATGGCCTGCTGGGTACTGGATGCAGGACTCGATGCCACGTGACCACCAGAGCTCTGTTTCCCAGAGCCCCCTGGCTGGCCAACCAAGAACGTGCCCTGAAAAGAGTAATAGTGACTATGTCAGCATAACCCAAACTGACAGTAAAGGCTTCTGGGATGTGTGTGTGTGTCTTTGACCTCTGTTTAATACGTTTAAAGCAGTGTCCATTCAAATAGTATGCAAGAGTTACTGAATGAGCCTAATTAAAGTAAGTGTACACTCGTTCAAAATAAAATTGTTTAAACTAAACAACTAGTATGTCAGGATCAATTCTACTAGTTAGTGTGTGTCATAAACGATTTACAGCAAAGACTATTACCTGAGGAGTCTGTTTGAGGATGTAAGAAGTGTAGGACAAATTGGAAGGCAGGCTGCCTGACCCTGAGGACCCACTGGAGGAATGTGACCCTCCAGAAGCAGAACTCTGAGACTGCTGGCCTACAGGCAGAGATAAACCTTGTTTATCTGAATACAGAAAGAGACAATGACAATGTTCCCAAATTCATATGACATCTGTGTCTGACCTGCGCTGTGTGAGGCTCTCAGAATGGCTCCCTGTGGGATCAGTAGCAGTTTGCCTTTGCCCGATGGGTTCTTGCTATTGGTGGTCAGGTAGAGTTTGGTGCCCGGAGGCAGATTAGCCAGGTTTGCCAGGTTATTTGCTGGTAGTTGTAATGTGGCCATAACTAAAAAAAGACAAATCACCACAAAAACAATAATTAAACAAGAGAGTAACATATTATATCAGGAAATAGTACAGTGACAGAGAATAAAGGTTGAGTATGGACAAAAAAGATTAGGTACGTTATCAGTGAATATCAACTTGATCTGTTCCTCACTGAAAGTTTTTGTCCTTGACAGCACATGGCTATATGTTTTCACTGTACATACACTACCGTTCAAACTCTTCTTTTTGAAGAATTTAATCCTTTTATTTATCAGGGTAGCATTAAACTGATCAAAAGTGACAGTAAAGGCATTTATATTACAAGAGGATTTATATTTCAAATAAATGCTGTTGATAAAAATAAATGCTTTTGAACTTCTATTCATCACAGAAGCCTGAAAAAATGTATCATTGTTTCCACAAAAATATTTAGTAAAACGTTTTCCACATTGATAATACAAAATTCACCAAAACAGCATATTATAATTATTTCTGAAGGATCACATGACACTGAAAACTGGAGTAATGGCTGTTGAAATTTCAGCTTTTTATGCTTTGCCATCACAGGCATAAATAACATTTTAAAATGTATTAAAATAGAAAACACTCATTTAAACTTGCAATACAATATTACTTTACTACATTTTTGTACACAATTTAATTTTGGTGTAGTCTAAACTGACATTATACAGTGAGGAAAATAAGTATTTGAACACCCTGCTATTTTGCAAGTTCTCCCACTTAGACATCATGGAGGGGTCTGAAATTGTCATCGTAGGTGCATGTCCACTGTGAGAGACATAATCTAAAAAAAAAAATCCAGAAATCACAATGTATGATTTTTTAACTATTTATTTGTATGATGCAGCTGCAAATAAGTATTTGAACACCTGAGAAAATCAATGTTAATATTTGGTACAGTAGCCTTTGTTTGCAATTACAGAGGTCAAAGCGTTTCCTGTAGTTTTTCACCAGGTTTGCACACACTGCAGGAGGGATTTTGGCCCTCCTCCACACAGATCTTCTCTAGATCAGTCAGGTTTCTGGCCTGTCGCTGAGAAACACAGAGTTTGAGCTCCCTCAAAGATTCTCTATTGGGTTTAGGTCTGGAGACTGGCTAGGCCACACCAGAACCTTGATATGCTTCTTACAGAGCCACTCCTTGGTTATCCTGGCTGTGTGCTTGGGTTATTGTCATGTTGGAAGACCCAGCCTCGACCCATCTTCAATGCTCTAACTGTGGGAAGGAGGTTATACATGGCCCCGGTCATCCTCTCCTTAATACAGTGCAGTCGCCCTGTCCCATGTGCAGAAAAACACCCCAAAGCATGATGCTACCACCCCATGCTTCACAGTAGGGATGGTGTTCTTGGGATGGTACTCATCATTCTTCTTCCTCCAAACACGTTTAGTGGAATTATGACCAAAAGTTCTATTTTGGTCTCATCTGACCACATGACTTTCTCCCATGACTCCTCTGGATCATCCAAATGGTCATTGGCAAACTTAAGTCGGGCCTGGACATGTGCTGGTTTAAGCAGGGGAACCTTCCGTGCCATGCATGATTTCAAACCATGGCGTCTTAGTGTATTACCAACAGTAACCTTGGAAGCGGTGGTCCCAGCTCTTTTCAGGTCATTGACCAGCTCCTCCCGTGTAGTTCTGGGCTGATTTCTCACCTTTCTTAGGATCATTGAGACCCCACGAGGTGAGATCTTGCATGGAGCCCCAGTCCGAGGAGATTGACAGTCATGTTTAGCTTCTTCCATTTTCTAATGATTGCTCCAACAGTGGACCTTTTTCACCAAGCTGCTTGGCAATTTCCCGTAGCCCTTTCCAGCCTTGTGGAGGTGTACAATTTTGTCTCTAGTGTCTTTGGACAGCTCTTTGGTCTTAGCCATGTTAGTAGTTGGATTCTTACTGATTGTATGGGGTGGACAGGTGTCTTTATGCAGCTAACGACCTCAAACAGGTGCATCTAATTTAGGATAATAAATGAAGTGGAGGTGGACATTTTAAAGGCAGACTAACAGGTCTTTGAGGGTCAGAATTCTAGCTGATAGACAGGTGTTCAAATACTTATTTGCAGCTGTATCATACAAATAAATAGTTAAAAAATCATACATTGTGATTTCTGGATTTTTTTTTACGATTATGTCTCTCACAGTGGACATGCACCTACGATGACAATTTCAGACCCCTCCATGATTTCTAAGTGGGAGAACTTGCAAAATAGCAGGGTGTTCAAATACTTATTTTCCTCACTGTAAGCGAACTCATAAGATGCAAAAAATGTGTAGAACATGGAACCTATACAGAACATACAGCAATACAGCTTTAAGTCTATTTCATATTCCACTAACAAGCTTCCAATATGCGTCAACATATGGGTGTCTTTAAAATTAATCAAACTAAATCCTGTTTCCCCCTGTAGCGGCAGGGAGATACAAGTGTCTGACTGGAGTTTCCTAATGGTTTAGTCAGCATTGCGGTACAGCCACACACACTTAGTTGAGCCCTGTGAAATTTCCCTCTCAGCACAACATCTGCTGATCAGCCTGACAAACACTTCTCCGAACAGGCAAACAAATGCACAATCTTGTTCTTTCACCCACACACACACACTACCATTCCGAACATCTTAATTAGCATCTCTGGAAAGACAAATGCTTTTTGAACTTTGTGCACATACACAAACTTCACCTTCTAATAATGAATACTTGCACACTTTTATTTCAAGATTCAGATACACATCTATGTATCTACACAAACAAGCACCTCTCCTAACCACACCTTTTTTCACATTCATTGGTCCAAAATATTAAATATGAAGTTCTAATTGGTTGAGACTGTCAATTTATTTCATTTTCAGTGAGGACAGAAAAACCTGATGCTGGCAACTTGTCACATTAACCTTGGTTATGATTAGTTATCTCGATTTGTTTAAAGAAAAGACACGGCAGAGTAGAGATCACACTAATTATATGGGTCACTTCATGGCATGATGAGGGTCATGAAAAAGTGTGTACACTGACCTCCACTCTTGCCACTTCCTCCAGTCCCACTTGCTGCCTTGGTAACAGCATGCACCTGCTGTCCCGTGATGCCGCTTGCGCCACTGCCTCCTCCACTGACGATTGCTTTAGCGACGCCCTGTGCTACCACTTGCTTCTGGCCCACCACCTTGGACACAGAGGGGCTGGACTTAGCGACCAAGATCTGCCCGCTGCTCATGGAGACCTGTTTGACAGCAGAGCCCAGTGGAATCCCCAACACCTACACAAACACGCAGTTACTCTGCAACTGGAAATACTTGTAAATTGCACAACTGAGCTATCATAAATCAAAAAATGTAGCAGTTTTGGTGTCATTTTTATATAAAATATTTACTCCCCATTTTTCTTCAACTCATATTTTTAGTATAATCAAAACAGGTGCGTACAGTACTGTTTAAAAGTTTTGGGTTGGTGACGTTTTTGCTCATCAAGACTGCATTTATTTGATCAAAATACAGGAAGAGAGTAATATTCTGGAATATTATTAAAATAACTGTCTTCTATATTCAAATATTTTAAAATATAATGTATTCCTGTGATGCAAAGCTGAATGTCAGTGTCACATGATCCTTCAGAAAGGATCATGCTGCTCAAGAAACATTTATTATTATTATTATTATTATTATTATTAAAATGTAAAAACAGTTGTGCTGCTTAATGTTTTGTGGAAACCCTGACACATGTTTTCAGGAATCTTTGATAATTAGAAAGAACAACATTTATCTGAAATCTTTTGTAACATTATAAATGTCTTTACTGTCACTTTTGATTGATTTAGTTCATCCTTGCGGAATAAAATCTCACGGACTCCAAATTTAAAAAGTAGTACGTTATATATTAAGTCTTATTTCAATTTGAGAAAGTCATTCACAACTCAGTAGTAATGCTGAAGCAATGTTGATATTAGTGGTTACACCTTAAGGATCTGAAAACTTTTGCTCCTGATCGAGAAACTTTGTCGTTTTAAGTTAAGAAAATGACTTGAGTTAAAACCAAGAGATCTAAGGAGTAATATGAAAAATATGCAATAAATGTGCTGAAGACTCTAATGTAGAGTTTGAAAGTTAAAGACTTTTTTGTGCAGAATGCCATACTGTAGCTGGACAGTCTCTAAACAGGATGTACGAGTGACTTTGACTCTCAGGTGCTAAAAAAGGCTGCAGTAAAGAGACGAGTAGGAGGTCCACAGAGACACAATGACCTGAGATATGTTTAGACCGCATGACCACAGCGCACTCCAGTTTCAAAAACTCTTCTCAGACAGGACGGCCTGCATTGAGGGATGAAACTACAGAAATACAGAACTGAAGTATGGAACAAGCTAGACCTTATTTTTGGACATTATAGACGCATCTGAACAATCCTTGAGCTAAGATGCCCAAATATTTAGGTAAGCAGCTCACTAGGTACTGAAACAGGCAAAGAATGGAACAATAGGATTTGGTTTGAAAACAGTCTAAGATTAAAGAGTCAACTAACTATGAAACATAAATAGTCAAATTGAACATTATCATAATGGTAAACACAAAACAAAAGAGTATTCATAAAAACCTTGCTGGGTGTGGCACCTCCAGCCCCCGCCCCACTCTGTTTTTGCGGCGACATGGCTATCATGTGACCGCCCTTCACTGTCACATACTGTTGTTGCTGCTGGGATGCTGCGGTGGAGACGACCTGTTGCTGTGGTGACGGCTGGGTGGGCACCTCTCCTGGTTCTTGCTTGATTATAACCTTAAGACAGACAGACAGAGAATTTTTATTAGTCTGTGCTTGTCATATTACAGCGAGATGTGCACTGAAAAGCCATCAGTTTGATTCACGGTTCAATTTCAACCAAGATATTTTCCAGAGATATTGGGTGTGTGATCCAATCCGAAGTTAATTTAGTGAATCACACATTCCCTTGGGTAAGATAAACACATGCTTCTATGAGGGAGAGGCTGAACATTGAGTGAACTAGAGTTGAGATTCACCTCTCCTGCCAGTAGCACACAGCAAAATGTAAACCAATGCAAACTCCGTCATACAAAATACACAATCTCAACATCACTGTCATATCTCTCATATAAACAACAGTAAAAACACTCACACTCAAACACTGTAACCCCGAATTTAAAATTAAATGTTGTTCCTTTAGAAACTACAGTGCAAAAAATAAAAATTACCAGTCAAAAGCTTTGAAGTTTGACTCATTCTTTATTATTATTATTATTAACATTCTAAACTAACAGTGAAGTCATCAAACTATGAATTTAAACAAATGGGAATTATATTGTGCTCTAAAATGTAAAAAAACAAAAAAAAAAACATTTCTTATCTTATTTAAATCACTTTTTGAAGGTCTCCACCCTCTGTCTAGATATTAGCTAAGCTGTTCATTCTTTTAAGCAACATTGTACTAAAGTTCACATGTATCCTAGACAAGTGATGGCATTTTAAATTAAGAAATATTTACATAAGCATAATTTATATTTACAAAACTAATTTTAAGCATTTAGACAAGTTTTTAAGATCATGTTTAGTACCATCCAAAAAAGATTTTTTTTAAAGAAACTACTTTTGTTTTATTCATACAAGGAAGCATTAAATTGAACAAAAGTGACAGTAAAGATATTTATAAAGTTTTTCTATAGAAGATTTCTATTTTAAATAAATGATTATTTTGACAATTCTATTCATCAAAGAATCCTGGTTAAAAAAATTTTTTTTAAATTATCATGGTCTACAAAACAAGCACAACTTTAAGAATAAGAATAAGAATAAGAATAAGAATAAGAAGAAGAAGAAATGTTTCTTGAGCTTCAAATTCAGATTTCTGAAGGATCATGTGACACTGAAGCCTGGAGTAATTGCTGCTGAAAATTCAGTTTTGCCATCACAGGAATAAAAAAAATTGTAATAATATTTCACAATATCAATGTATTTTTGAGCAAATAAATGCAGGCTTGGAGAGCAAAAGAGACTTTTATCAAAAACATTAAAACATCTTACTGAACCCAAACACAAGCTCAAATTATTTTTGACTATTCTGAAGAAACATCTGCGGACCATTCCCACTGCATGTCCACGTATGAGAGTGTGTGTGTGTGTGTGTGTGTGTGTTTGTGTGCGTGCTCTGGGAATACTTCAGTCCTCTGCACAGCTTGCGCAAAAGCAGCAGCATCACGCCACAGATAGATGTCCCATTTTAAACCTTCACACACACACACACACACACACACACACACACACACACACACACACACACACACACACACACACACACACACACACACAGCTGCTGCAGACCTCTTACTGCACTGCCTGGCAGTAACTATTAATAACTACCGGTGTTAATTTAGCCCGCAGTGTCCAGAAAACATTGAAACACCCTCAGAGAATAACCCAGATAGAGAGAGAGAGAGAGAGAGAGAGAGAGAGACAGAGAGAGAACATCACCTAATTGGAGTCAGTTTTTCTTCAGTTCAACAGAGGGACAGACAACCTATTACTGCTTTGATTGGTATGAATAATTATTACAAACATTATATTTTCACTTTCTAAATAAATGTAAAGAACAGCAGAACCCATATCAATACCTCTATAGAACAATGACAGAGAAATGAATCCCTATTTAGGGGTGCCTTCCTCTTACAAGCTCCATTACAGCTCTCTCTAAACACAACTGGGTACTGATTCATCATGCTAATCTGCCTGAAGGGGAGTTGATTGTCCCACATTGTTTTCAACAGCCTACATCTGTATTTTTCAATTACAGGTGATTTCACTCACAATACCCATACAATTTCTACTGATATTCTATTCTCATCCACCCATCCTTCACTTCAGTTGCCTCGTAGGAGCAAGAGAGAGATGCTCACCACTTTAATGCATGGTAATAAATCCAAAAGACAGCTAAAAGGAGGCAAAGCACATTTACCAGTAGGTAAATTCTTCTGCACAAGTCCTACACATACGGCTGGACTAGAGCAGCAAGACCCCAAACTGCAATCAAATGAGAGTTGCATTGAATAAATCCATTCATAGAGAGAGTCAATCTCACCTTGACCCCAGAAGACAGGAAGCTGCTGGTGTGAACTTTAGGAGCTGGTGATCGAGCACCATGGGCTGTGCTGCTCTGCTTGGCCGTCGGACTGCCTGAAATGAACACATGAAAACAGCAGATATAATAAGTAAGTATGACACTTCAGAAGCTTAATGGAGTTTAACTTGACATCCAGCATACGTCACCAGAGAGATTAAATATTACAAGGTGCCGAGAAAAAATAAAGCAAATAAATAAAATGAAGCATTCATGTATGAATCATTCACAACAAGATCAATAAAATGCATTTAGAAAAAAAACTTTTAATTTCAAGGTCTATTCAAACAGTTTTTTTCAGTGCGACAAGATCAGTAAAAGCAAAAGAAAAATGCATTTTTATGGACCCCTTTTACAAGCGTTACGAAAAGAGTGCTTTCTTTTACATTTACTTTGTGTTTTTGTGTCAATATATCATGCCATTATCACAATGCTTTTTGCTCACAATGCTTTTTGCTCTTGCTCAGGTTTAGGACTTTCTCCGAGGTCTATAAAAAAATATGGAGCAGAATTTCTACAAATATTTGCATCGCTTTTGCACAAAGAGGTTTCTGTCTGCATCTTTGTGCACAATGGAATAGTGAGCTACTCTGCAGCTCATTGTTTAACTTAAATGTGTTAAGACTGCAGCTCTGCTCTTCTGTGCTCAATTTCTCCAGTATATATACATGTGTGAACTGACAAAACAAAGGAGTTTATTTACTCCAAATCTCATAATGCACCATCCCCCAGGATGGTTGGCATGCAGCTTCTTCTCCAGATTCACAGCCTGATTTTCACAAGCTCTGTTCTCCAATAACACAAAGACAGAGATCTTACAGCTCAAGACATGCATACAGTGATTTTCTGAAGCTGCTCTGACACACCGAGACTCCATTTAAATAGGAAAATGAATTAAAATGACTAAAGCTGTCATAACAATGTTATTTCAAAGAAAGAATTGTTTAATTTATTTAAAGTGATCTTTATTTTTAAACAAGTTCCTACAAACAACTGAATGAATCAGTGAAATAGCCTCACTCATCTTCATGTAATACAGATACATTTTCCCTGTAAGGAATCTTCATTTCTGGGCGGTGCCTTAATAATTCATAAAAGCATGTAGCAGAATATTTTATATGTTGGTTTTAGTTTTAATTCAAAGCAGCTGTTTCTTAGATGTTCAGACTTCATTAATGCCTCATTTTCATGCTGTTGTATGAATTCTGCAGAGGCCTTCTCAGAACATCACAGAGTTACAAGAGATTGGCTGTGTATAAAAATCTATTGAGCTGCATACAAAGACAGCATTTTTTGCAATCAAAGATCCACTCAAATGTCTGAATCATGTCTCCTACACTACCTGGATAGCATTTAGGGCATCACTGGATTGTTTTCATTTTGAGCATTAAACCTAAAAACAGGGCTTCTGCAAGTTTCAGAAGGTAAATTTAAGACTTTGTTTTAGACCTTAAAGAAATACATCTGCTGATTCTGCTCCCAATCACTGGAATATTACTGTACCTTCTGTTCACACTGCAATGTTCTTCCTCATTACTTGTATCTTGTTTATCAGTGCAAATGTCTAAAGATTCTTGAAATCAAAATGCACTTAGTTTCTCGCACAAACCAATCGTTTCGTGTCTTAGGACATCTATGTATCGTCACGAGCCGCAAGGTTTAATTTGGATTTGTGTGTGCATGTTTTTTTTTCTCCCAAAGATTGTGTGCCCATTGACTGGCATTATATGACTGACAGACTGCAACGGTTTGAGTTAAAAATCTTCGTTTGTGTTCTATTGAAGAAACAAAAAGTCACCTACATCTTGGATGCCCTGGGGGTAAGCAGATAAACATCAAATTTTCATTTTTGGGTGAACTATCCCTTTAAGGATGTTTAGCTATTTGTACTGGAAAACAAGTGTCTTGTCAGCATTTTTAACCATAACAGAAGTGTTGGAACGCTCATCTTCAGTGTCCTACCTACACGTCGTCAAGCATTCTACATTTGCTTGACTCTTGATTCTACATGCCCCACAATGCTGTCTAGATAGAGAGCCATTAGATTTTGAAAACCAGCAATTTTCTAAAGCCCAAGACAAATGACAACTATGATTCCGATTGTAATTGCACGGAAAATAGTGTAGCATTTTGAGAAGCATCTGTACATTTGTTCCTATTACATCCATCTCTAATGGTCACTATGTTGCTTTAGCACCACAGCACAGAGCTCTGACCACCCACACACACACTCATCTTCCCTGAGAGCATGTAGGTGTGTTTTTGTGGAGGCCTGTGCGTGTGTGTGTGTGTTGTAAAGATGTTAACTGGGGTGCCAGGATGCAGTTATAGGTGATACAGCATTTGCGAGAAGCACATCAGTTGTGCAGCCATGGAGGTGGAATTTGTTCTTACACACACACACACACACACACACAGAGTAATGTTACATCAACTGCATACACCACACACTCCTAAACTCTCAGTGATGTGGTCGCTATGGCAACCTGGTCTTATGATGGCCTGTAAACCCACAGCATGAGTCATGGGAAAGAGTGAAGCAAAGAGAGTGTGTGTGTGAGAGAGAGAGAGAGCACAAGAAGGGAAAAAGAACTAAAGGGGAAACTTGTACTTTGTGATTTTTCTTCATCATTCACTCCTGACACTTTCTCACTGTGTCCTTCCCATGCTCGATGCGACAAATTTCTGAAAAAGTAATTTCTCTGTCCTCGCTAAAACTAGAATGTTACCGCAAAGCAACAACAATTGTAGCCGATCCTAACTTTTTCAATGTTGAATATAAAGGAGATGAAAAAGAAACCTAGAGACCAATATTTGACAAAACTCACATCAACATTGAGGACAAGAGATTTATCATGTAGTAAAAGCGTCACATTGTTACTCTGTGTGTAGGGATGAGGAAGAGTATGTACCTGTAGCTGCAGATGTTGACGCAGCCATATTAATGACTTGGCCTGGTTTGTCCACAATAATGTAGGGGTTATTTATGACTGAGGGGCTGGACTTCATGTGCACTGGCGTGGATGATGATGTCCGGGGGAGAGGAGAGTGACTAGGGGTGGAGATAGGAGAGCCTGGAACACAAATATTGTGTTTCTATGATTAGATTTATAGTGTGATCCTCATAAATTTCTCATCGTGTTTCAGAGCCACACAGGCTGCAAATCCATAATACTTTACAAAGCAGTTTCACATCTTTACAATGGTCTTCTTTACGAGTCGTCTTATCGAGACTGACTGCCTGACTTTAAACTATTTTTGAGTGTCAGAGAATACAGAGTTTTAATAAGTCAATGGTAAACAGTGTCATGTTAATGCAAGTTCATATCAGACTGCTACAAGACAAGTATTTTCCTAGATTTGTCAAATTTACGATATCACAGCATCAAATCTTTGAAAGTTAGGCATTAGTAAGTAAACAAGATAGAACTGGTAGTTTGGTAATTTTGCATGCCAATCAGATGGCCTGTGATTATCCCTAAAACCTACTGTTTTTCTTTCAGACGTTTTGGCAGATGTTTTTTTGCCGATATATTCATACATTCAATACTCATTCATTTTACCATAGTGAACTAGTGAAGGAACAGCTGCTTCCCTGTCAGTGTGAAAATTTAGTTTAGCTGCCACTAGGGGGCAAAACACAGCAATCAAACATAATTGTTAGAGATATGGTGGCAAAAGTGGGTGGTTCTTGGTCAGAATAAGATGAAATGTAGACCAGACTTTATAAAGAGTAGGTCTGGCAAGGCAAGACTAGGACATATCAGACTGAGCTCCTCTTAGATCTGCTGTCACACACAGACTTTCTGACAGTCTCCTTTTCTCTAGAAAATCGAAACCTCCAGCAGAAAAAAGCCAGAGCAACATGAAAGAGACTGCATATAGAGGATTTTACTGCTTGCATTTCACCCCTGCTCTTCTCCACCTTCTTTGTGCACCTGTGAGACTCACCAGACACAATCTTGCAGCTCATCGTAAGCGGCTGGAATGATTTCCCAGGTGATTCGGCGGGACTGGGCACTTGCCCTTGTGGAATTATCTTGCAGCTGGCCGTGATTGGCTGAAAGGCTGAGTTTCCGTGGGACCCAAAGGTGATTTTCTCAGACCTATTTGACTGTGAAGTTCGTTCAGAACATGAAGAACGCACAGACTCACTCTTGACAGTCACAACTGGAACTGAAATAAGAGGGACAATAGTCAATTTCATAATCAATATATCTAATCAATAATTCATTTACAGACATTTAAGTACTAGAAGTATCTTTAGGAACCAGCTTAAGTTGTCGTCCCAAACACAAAAAAATGCATGCAATGACTTGGGGATGGAATGTATAATGAAGGTCTAGTCTTGGACTAATACCGCTTATGCAATAAAGTGCAAACATCCTACTAATCCTCTTAATCAAAATAATCCCATTTTAAAGACACAGTGGGGATACTGCATAATTCTTTTGTGTTACTATGTGGCATCCTGTGAGATGGACAAGCATTTGTGTATGTTTTGTCTACCTCTATCTGAGCTGGGCAGATCATCATGAGTGTGCTGAGAGGGAGAGGAGGGCCGCCGAGAGCCTTGAACAGCTGTGGAGGAGGAACCAGACCCTCCCACAAACGGCAGATGAGAGGAAGATGATGATGATGATGAAGATGAGGGGGCAGAGGGGATGAAGTCATCACCTAGTGAGTTTCTGTGGAGCTCAACATCCACCACCTTCAGGAAATAAGAACCAAAAAGAGAAAAACTGGCATTTTAAAGATGAATCAAGATATATTTGACACTTGTAATAAACCTTGTCATCACAAAATCATTTTAGAACTATAAAACCCTGCACTTTCACTGTGTCCTGGCTGAAAAGTAATTTTATGCTCCCTGAGTTCTGCAGCTTAAAAGAAACCTTCATCATTCTCAGCATTTTATTTTTTCCTTAGAGTGAAAAAATGTAACTTTCTACACACCTTGTTGTACACACATTCTGCAAAATCAGTTACACGGATAAAACGTTTAATTACGCTATGGCATCATGGTCAGAAACCAGATTTTATTCCCTTTTCTACTTTGCTACAAATGAACAACAAATCTTCTTTTGACACTTTCACTCATAACTCGTTTTGTGCTTGTCATCACCTTGAAGACAATGACATTTTCATCACTATATTCACAGCTGAGAACTTGACTTCTGTTCTTTGCTCATCTAGGTAAGTGACATGTGCTCTTTGTTTAAGTTACCTTTAGTCCAGAACACAGAGTGTTTGTTTTATCTTTCAACCTGTGCTAAATGCGCTAAATAGATTCTACATCAATGAGATGATCTTATGTAATTCTGTACATATGTGTACATAACTAACAATCTGCAAGATGCTATTTTTTAAATTTAGTACTGTCTTGTTAAAACTATTTAACAAAACAGATATTTACATATATTCCACAAGACAAAATAATAACTGAATTTACACAAATTATTAAATTTGATAGCTGTGCTTCTGCAGAGTAGTACGTAATAAAAAGAAAACTCAATTTTTAGGATCTCCCATCTTAAAATAAAAAACCTAATTATGTAAACTTAAAAAGGGGGGCATGAAAGCTTATGAGAACAGCAGCAGATTCATGTAAAGTTTAAGACATGTCAGTGTGTCTTACCGTTTCAGCTCCCAAAGTCTGTAAACCTGTGTATGTTCTGTCAAGCTGAGAGAGAACAAATAAAAGATAAATAACAGAAACATTAAAGAGCAGTCTTTGCTGCAGAGTATCTAAGAGGTTGATGGGTGGACACAAGTACTTTAATCTGCAAACTATTCTTTTTTCTTGACATCTTTTTTCATCTCCCTTTATTTTATCTTTGTTATTTTAACCTATAACAAAAGGGATTGCTGTGACAACAGATAAAGAAGAAAGGAAATATCAACAGACAGGATGCTTTATAAAATCGACCATTTCACCTTTAGACTCAGAGAACCCCGCATAAAACGATACATACGTGCAGACATATTCTATTATACATAATCTGCACACGCAAAAAATAAATGGAATCCTCTAAGTAAATTTCAGTGAAACAGAAGGGGATGTCATCTACTGTCTGAATTTTCCACAAAAAGGTACAAAGAAAGATAAAGTGGGAGAAAAGGAAAGATGAAAAGGGCAACAAAAGGGTTCAAAGAGAGTGTGTATGCAAGCGGTCAGTAAGTGTCTGACCTTTAAGTGGTGGATGATGTCGATACGTTTGTTCCGTTGGTCTTTAAAGTGAATCTGCACACGGACAGGAAACTCTCCCCACCCTCGACGGGTCAGGTGGAACGGTGGCTCACTAAACACACACAAACAGAGTTTAAAGAGATACTTTCTCTCTCAGCAGGCTGAACTTGACAAATGCACCACAGGGATGCTCATCCACTAGAGGGCACTGGCTGTTGTGTGCTGATATTACTTAAAGCTAAAAAAAAAAAAATAATACAGTAAAATGAATCTTTACTAATAGGGAAACATTCGCAGTCAGCTTTTAGCAAGGATGCATTAAGTTTATCAAGAGTTAATGTAAAAACATAATTTTACAAAAAAAGTATTTTAAATAAATGCTGTTTTTTGAACATTCTATTCATCAAAGAATCCTGTAAAAGAAAAACCTGCTGAAAAATCAGCTCTGTGATCACAGGAATCAATTATATTTTATTCTAATATAAGAGACTTCTTTCAAAATCATTTAAAAAAATCTTACTGAGCCCAAAGTTTAGAAAGATAGTGTACATTATCACTCTCTCACTTTTACATGCAATTTACATTAACAAAGATATTCTCAATAATTAGTGCAAAATATTACTATTGTATATCCAAAGGCGTTTATGCTCAAAAAAAGACTCAACGGTGTGATGTAATCAAAACAATCAATAAGAGAGGCAAGTAAACACATACCTGACTTCCACAAGGTCATTGGGCTTGTAGCTGGGGTGCAGGAAGAACCAGACCTTCTTCACAAAATGATCGATACTGGGCTCTTTACGAGAACCTCGAACATACACCATCCATTTATGAGTGGACTGATCGTTCTCCTCACGTTTATCAGGGGCAATATACCTGAAAGAGAGAAAAAAAAAAACAACAGTCTAAAAAAATCAAACTCAAATCAATTTATAGTCGCATACATACATTCACTCATTGGTTGGGGAAGATTTGTTCTCCAGTAACTCTACGGTTAAATTTAAACATGAAACTCTAAATTACATTCTTCTTTAAGATTCAGTATGTAATAGCAAGGTATCAGTTTTGCTAGGTATCCACTCAATAGCAGCAAGGATAAAAGTTTATTTGCACGTTTTTAGTTTCTTTTCAGCTCAGCATGCATAGCGCATTTTCAGCTACCTGCCTCAGTAATGTGATTTGTGCACTTAATTTGGAGTTTCTTGGGAAACAAGAATCTGCTACAAACATAAATGTAGAGCCTTTCAGAAACCCTTTATTCTGATAAACAGCTTTTTCAGCACACCGGCCCTGGAGTAAACAGTCTCATAAAGATATTTAGTAGCTCTGCAGGCAAAAAAAAGAGTTTATATCATTGCTCATATGCAGACACACACACTTGTGTCTCTCTCACATGCTCTGAGTGCATTTTATGAGGTAAAGTAGATGAGGACTGTGTGATAATGCGGAATAAATGAGGTTAGATCGTTTCCTAGGGAAAAATAAAGCTTTGCACCATGTGAAAGTTTATTGGGTTTCAGAGGAATAATATTGAGATTTTCAGGAGAAAGCGATGCATTTAAAAAATTACACAAGCTCAGAGAAATAAATACTGTTTCTCATAAAACCATCTGTCCAAATTACAAACTGCTACCATTCATTTAGCAGCAGTTTTTTTTTTTGGGACAGTAGAGCAAAAAACATTTGTTCAATCAGAAAAGAAAACTGTCATTTACTCAGCCACGTCATTCTTCCTAATAATGTATCGATCATACTTTTCCATGTAATTTTACATAGCTCCTTACTACAGCTGTGCTATACTCAAAGTCTTCTGATGTCGTTTGTAAAGGACAAACCAGAATTTAAAGGGATAGTTCACCCAAAAATGAAAATTTGATGTGTATCTGCTTACCCCCAGAGCATCCAAGATGTAGGTGACTGTTTCTTCAGTAGAACACAAAGAAAGATTTTTAATTCAAACCATTGCAGTCTGTCGGTCATATAATGTCAGTCAATGGTACCCACCACTTTGAGAGAAAAAAAACATACACAGACAAAACCAAATTAAACCTTGCGGCTCATGACGATACACTGAGGTCTTTAGACACGAAAAGATCTGTCTGTGCAAGAAACTGAACAGTATTTATATCGTTTTTTCCTCTGATCCACCGCAATGTCCAACTGTCCTGAGCTCCTTCACACAACAGCCGGTGGCTGACGCATCTTCTTCTTGCTATACGGCGGATCACAGACTTACAAGTGCATTACCACCACCTATCTTTCAAATGGACCATTGACATTCCTAATTGAGATTGTAGATAGAGTGTCAATGGTCCATTTGAGAGATAGGTGGTGGTAATGCACTTGTAAGTCTGCAATCTGCCGTAAAGCAAGAAGAAGAACGGCTGTTGTGTGAAGGAGCTCAGGACAGTCGGACCGCGCGGCGGTTCAGAGGTAAAAAAAACTATATAAATACTGTTCAGTTTCTTGCACAGACCGATCGTTTCGTGTCTAAAGACCTCAATGTATTGTCACGAGCCGCAGGGTTTAATTTGGTTTTGTCTGTGTATGTTTTTTTTTCTCTCAAAGCCGTGGCTACCATTGACTGCCATTATATGACTGACAGACTGCAACGGTTTGAGTTAAAAATCTTTGTTTGTGTTCTACTGAAGAAACAAAGTCACCTACAGATAAACATCAAATTTTCATTTTTGGGTGAACTATCCCTTTAAGTCTTCATTCACTGAAACCTCTGACATTGTATTTCACCTTATATTCATGACAGATATTTCTCCTTTTGTGTTCCACAGAAGAAAGAGGTTAGAGGTTTAGAATGATATTAGGGTGACATAAAAATAAGAGAATGATGATGGAATATTCATTTTTTGGTGAACTATCCCTTTAAAGTTGCAAAGCCGAGAATAAAACATCCTACTCAAGGGCACATCAGCATTGCTCAGAGAAAGAGCACAAATATCAGTCAGGATCCCAGAGGTGCTAAATCAAAACTCTCCAGTGCAATAAAGATTTAGGCCAGAATGCCTCTGGTTGTTGGAATGAAGCTGATCTACACTACAAACAAATGGTAAAATATTCTTCAAATCACACAGGGTGCACTATCCTTGCAACAGCCATTATTCTAATACAGTAAATTAAAATGAGTAATATCTGATCTGTAAAATAAGGGCAAAGAGACAAATGTAAAGCTTCATACTTAGATACGTTGCCCACAACAATGGTTTTCTTCATGTAGAGCCGAGAAGCCTCATCTCCTGTAGTGTGGTAAGTCACATGCTGCTCTAAGGATGATGGCACACCAAATGTGTCCTACACATGGGCATGTAATACAATTTTTAATGTCAGGTACTGTAGGTATAGAGTAACAGTGCTGTAGCATTTTCAAGCCTTGCAATCCCTCAGTCTTATGTTCTGATAGTGTGTGGGCTACTAACTTTTCCTGTGTTCCTGCCGGGTCGTCGTTCACGTGGAGTGCCGTCCTCTCTCCCACTGTCCGTCTCCCTCTCCCCAGCCTCCCCATGCTGGCTGAGGGACTCGGTCTCAGACTGGACCTGTGATGGTGTCTCTGAATTCTGGTTCAGTGGAGAGGAGGAGCGGGAGGGGGAATCCAAGAAGCGTTTTATGGCAGGGTGGTTCAGCACAGATGGGTCACTTTTAGAGGCCTGGAAGCAAATGAAATCAGTAACCAACTGTTTGTGCTTAGAGTTAGAGGAAATTTCAACAAAGCAGCAACAAAACTAGAAGTTTGTTCATGCAGAATGAGCAAAACCAGAAGTTTGTTGTTTTTTTACATACATAAAGTGCAACCTTCAGCTCCCTTGGTTCCAGAAGTATTTCCCCATTCATACAAATCCCATAGAGATATTAAAAAAGTATTTGTTTGAGTTATGAACAAAACCAAAATAGCTACGAGGTGAATCACACCACTACAAACTTTTATTTGAAGCAAAACGTATTTGAAAATCAGATAAATACAAAGGTACAAGACTATGTACTTAACTTTAATAAGGGATTACTACACTCCCACACTCCCATGAAGCATTACGAATGATTTAATCAAATTAAAAATGATGGAGAAATATATAATTATTAGGGCTGTTAATCGATTACAATTTTTTAATCGCACATTTTTATTTGTTCTAAATGTACCTTAAATGAATACTTTTTAAGTTTTTAATACTCTAATCAACATGGGCATGGACAAATGTGGAAGCTTTATGCAAATGAATGTTTATTATTATTGAAACTAGAGATCGACCAATATATCAATTTACCGATATTTTCCGATATTTAAGCATGTTTCCATAATCGGATATCGGTTTTGTAATATCGGATTCACCGATAAACAGTGCCATCTTGTGGGACTTTTGAGAATTGCACACAGGATAGCCATTGCAGCGCATTTCATGGGAGACGAGACAACAACAGCGTGCACAGGTACTTGATTTGCTGTAGTTAGTAAACTTAATTTAACATTATAGCCATGAATGCACCAAATTACATGTTTTACATAAATGCCTGATATGTAGGCCTAGTTTATGAAGCTTGTCTCTAAGAAATAGAGACGAACTCACAGTCACATAAGATAATCCATCAGTCTGTCCCAATAAAGACATAACTTCGCCTGAATTAAATAATATGCAGCCACGAAAGAGCGCATGTTGGAAATAAAAGCGCTAAATTTAATTCTCTCTCTGTTGTATATGCTCATCATTAGTCTCATGAAGCCGCTTTCATATTGCTTTGCACTTAGCTGGTTGATACTCAGGAAATGCTCCAGCACGGACACCGCATGTAACTTTTAAGAAGATTCACTTGTTTAAAACACCCTAAATTATATTAACATTTACTATATAACCATTATTTTGCTAATAAACATCTAAATAAATACAACTCTATGGAAATTAATTATTTATTATCTCCGTGATCGATCGCAGTTTGAGTGCCTATAGTTCCCGTGTAAATGCATAAACCGCACTGTCAGCAGGCATTTCATAATCTAGATTCTAGAACGACAAAAACATTATTAATAATTCTGATATAACATGCCAGTTGAGAAAATGCAATAAAATACAATGTTTTGTTATATTCCAATATTCCAGAGAATATTATTCAGTGAATTAACATTATCCAATGAATTATTCTTCACTCTTTAGCCTATTAAACAGCTTATAAACCTACTAAAACTGTAGTTTAAAATGAAGTTGGTATGTTTTTAAGATGACTGAAAGGAGGAAAAACCAAAGTGAAGTATGGACTTACTTCACTCAGTTCTTAATTTACTTTATAACAGTAAATAAATATCGGTTCTGCATATCAGTTATCGGGCACAAAAACATGCAAATAATTGGTATCGTTGTAAAAAAATCAATATCGGTCGATCACTAATTGAAACCATAGTCAACAGAGTAGACATGTTTCAAAGAGTAGACATGTTTCAAAGGTCATAGATGTTTTTCAAAGAACTTGTGTTAGACACATGAAAAAAGAAATTCCAGGTTCCCATTACTTCTCTTTCTTTGCACTGAGCAATTTACTTACACAAACCTGTTTACATTTTTGCAGGACAGGGCAGCTTACTTCTTCTGAACATGCAAAATGTACATTTATTATTTATTATTAGGTTTGTTTGTCTCTCTGTGCCCACATACTGTATTTTGATGCAGCTAAATTCTCAATAAAACTGTTTTCATTAGTATATTTTACTATTTCTGTTGCCAGACAACGGAATAAATATGAAATAGTGACTGAAACGCGACCCATTAGGCTACATAACCAGCTCTCCTTTCCAAGATGTTAATCTGGACAAAACTCCTGATAATCGAGCCGTCAGCTGATAGTCGCTAAAGGGGTCTGCAAAGTCGCTAAGTTGGCAACACTGTGCATCTCCATTTCTCCAACTACGGGCTAGTCCATGGGTCAAACAGAAAATGCGCGCTGCGTTAATCGCACGTTAATAAAATTAGTGCCGTTAAAATTCATTTGCGTTAATGCGTTATTATTCAATAGTTTATATATATATATTATATATGTACACACATACACCTAAACACACACAGACACATTTATATATATATATATATATATATATATATATATATATATAAACGTTTCTTGAACAGCAAATCAGCATATTAGAATGATTTCCAAAGGTACATGTGACTGGAGTAATGATGCTAAAAATTCAGCTTTGAACTCACAGGAACAAATTACATTTTAAAATATATTCAAAATTTTACTGTTTTTTTCTGTACTTCGGATCAAATAAATGCAGGCTTGGTGAGCAGATGATACTTCTTTAAAAATCTGTTCTAAAACTTTTGACCGATAGTGTGTGTGTATGTTATATATATATATATACACACACACACACACACACACTTACATATATTATGCAAACAAATCTGTTACTAGATTGAGGAAATTCGCAATGCATTATGGGAGCAGGCAGACCATAAAGAGTTTTTTTAAGTGCAATTTGGTGATTGGTGGAGATTTTTTGCAAAACCATGGGTAATGTATTTTAAAATATTAACAACCTCATAGATCACAGCAGGCCTGTCTTTAATGATATATAAATTATCATTTAAAATCAACTGCCCTATGGAGAAAATTAATAGTATTTTTACTTCTGGAACTCGACTCTTTTACTCTATAGACAAAAAGTATCAGTGCATCTAATCTCTATAGATTACCTCAGGGACTTTAGGCTGGCCAGCATTGGCATAGTAGTTTGCGACAATGCACGCTCTGAGCTTGTCCATCATTCTCCTGGCCTCATTCAACCTCTGAGGGGGGGGAAAAAAACAGATTATAGTTCAGATTTTAAAATTTATCAAGTGAACTACAGCTTTAGGTGTTTACTTTGTCTCAAGTACTTTGACTTTTAAATTAAGTGTTGACACGGTACCCATAACTGAACTTAAATACAGTTTCTTAGTACTTGTTGCACCGCTGATTAAAGTACTTCTGGACTAACAAAGCACTGCTAGTCCTAAAAAAAAGTGAGTAATGGACAGACAATTACCTGCCCGATAACCTCAATCTCATGCTCTTTATTCTTCATCTCCAGAGAAAACTGATCCTTGATGATCGCTTCAATCTTCTGCACCGCAGCTTCACGGGCTAGTAAAAATCAAACAGGCAGATTAAAAAACAACTTGTGTGATACTCTACAACACTGTTAGGAACCAAGTCTTACCATTCTGCTCCACCACTTTACTCCTCTTGTTCTCCTGCACTTGGGTGATGTCCTCATAGTCAGGATCTTTGTCCTCTATTTTCCTTTTCACCCCAGACATGATCACTCATTGGCTGGACTGCAGACACAGTACACAACATGCCATATAAACAACAACAAACTTGAACAGGCACACAGAGGCTGAGTCTCAAAACTTACAGCTGCTTACCTGCTTGCTTGTAATGTCTAAAAATGCGTCCTAGGTAGGCAGCTTTTTAGATTTTGAGACACAGCCCTAGTATATGAGCATGCAAGTGTGATTACATTTCCTTGACAAACTGATATTAGTTGTTGCAGAGGTTTAAAAACAACTAACAACAGAAATAAGTAGCTGCTAATCTGACAGACATACACTACGCTAAACAAAACAACAGCTTTTTAAGCAGTTATTGCACAACTCACACCATTAACGCTTTTCTAAACTGCGCAAAACGTGACGTAAACACGCACAAAAGTGGTCAGTGTGTTTATTTACACGGTAAACCTACGCTGAATTGGCTGGTGAGGTGTTTAACGGTGAGGTGTTTAGCCGTTAGCTTCGGTAGGTCTCGCGCACATGAAAGTCTCGCGCGGACACACGAACTCGTGCAGGGCGCGTTCCCGCTCAGGAAAGAGCGCAGCGAGCGCGCGGCCTACATTAGCGAGATCAGGGGTTTGAAGCTGAGATCCAGGGACCCCCAGTGGGCCCGTGGAACTATTTAGACGGGAAAAGTTATAAATAAATAATTAAATAAATATCACATTACTTTAATGAATAGGAAACATATAATGTAATGATTATTAGAAACCTTTTTTCACAGTATAAATTGGGTCTTTATACAATAAACTCAAACTAGATTAACTTTAAAATGGATAAATTACAACATCTTAAAGAGTAGACAGAAAACCCCTGGGCTAGGAAAACATTATTACCAGTACCTGAGCTGGGAACTAAAATATTATATTAAATATTATTATTAATATAATTATATTCAAATATGATATATTCAAATGAGCTATTTTATTTTTGCAAATATCTGCTTCAGAATTCAGTATAAATTAATGCACACACTACCTACCTACCTCACGGATCTGCCAGGAGCAAAAAAAAAAAAAAAAAATTATATATATATATATATATATATACACACACACACACACACACACACACACACGTGTGTGTGTGTGTGTTCTGTTTACATGTAGTCCCAATAGTGTATTTCTGAAAAATACAATCCGCCAGGAGACAGTATATGCTAGAAAATAAATGGAAATTTTGAACCTGATTTACTGAGTTAGGCCATGCTATACCCGAGTCTGACCAAAGGGTGGCGCTGAAAACCACATTTACAGCAACATCTCACCATAAGTCATGTTTAAAAAGGAAAAGGCACACATCTTCTACTCTGGCATTATATACATTAAAATTTTTTGGCAACTACTTATAAAAACGACTGTTGCAGTATACTGCAGTATTGTGATGGTAGATAGTAGTTGTTTGTTGTTGTAAAATTTACAGCAACATTTCTCATATTAATTCAGGTTAACTTGAAGTGTTAAAATAAACTAAAACTGAAATGAAAATTAATAAAACTATATAGTCATATATTTTTAAAAAACTAGTAAAAATTAAAAGAAAAACTAAAATTTTAACTAAAACTAATATTAAAACAGAAAATGTAAAAATTAAAACTGATTCAAAATATTAATAAAATTAATAGTAAAAATATTAATATTAATAAAAATAATAGTATCTCAATGTTACTAAAATAACACTGTTGTGTACCATGTCAAGAAACAACATTTTCGTATTTTTCATTTCCACTTAGGTATTTACAGTTTCACATTCAACCACATTCAGTCATCCATTCCAATCAGCTCTTTACACATCAATACGTCAACACTTCAGCTTTCATCACCTGAGGGGCTCTGCTTGAACTAATAATGAACATTACAAGAAAACACAAACATTATAGGAATTCACATCGTCATTATGCTTGTTGCTTTTTAACCCATATTTCCATTCATAAAGGAAACTTGTCATTTGTCATGCCAGAGCAAACAATTTCATTTAGAATCAGATTTTACAAAGGCAATGTCAATTTTATCAATTGCATTTTTCATGAAACATTGTCTCAGGTACACTGTAAAAAGTGATAAGTTGACTTAACTTAAAAAAATTGAGGAAACCCATTGCCTTAAAATAAATAATTAAATTATTTTTTTAAAAAGTTAAGTGAACTTAATTCACTTAACTTATTTTTTTAAATTATTATTACTTAACTTTAAGGCAACTCAATTTTTTTAAGTTAAAGTACAGTGGTTAAAGTTTCGCTGATGCTTATGTAGGCATATAGATTCAGATAGCTATATATATATATATATATATATTTTAGTATTATTAATTGTCATTTACTAAATGTACTGGTGCTTCAACAATATTTGTGTACAATGTATAATGATGCCTATTATAACATCACTTAGACTTGTATATACTAGCTTTAATAAGGAGTCAACAGAATACTGCTTTTTAAAATATATTATTTTGGTTAATTTGAATATGCCTTCAGCTACCAATAACACTATAGTACTCTCCGATCTGGTAAAAGATTTTCAGAATATTTAAATACATTCTGCAGATTTCCCCTGAAAATTAGCACAGAAAATGCATAAAGTCTGGGCCTAGGCATGAGCTGAGACATGTACATGTATGGGGCAAATTGTTTGGGCAGAACTTAAAAGCCTTGACCAGTTGTAAAGATGGTCATGGTCCCAAAACTTCCAGTAAACTGTAAAATAGTTGCTTTTGCTTTTTTTTTTTTTCTTGAGCTTGGGTAATTTGTTCAGAATGGGTAAGCAAACATTTTTTTTTTTTTAAATATGAGTGGAATTATGTTTTTTTAATCAACCTGACACGTCTTCACCGGAGTATGAGGAATACAGCTTAGGTTTCCTTTTGAGGAATTTCCATAGAATCCTGAATAATGCACAAGTATTCCAAGGAATGCCCATTTCCGTAACCACAGGTATAAAGAGGGCTGTACAAACACATACTTTATGCTTCAAGACATTCTGACAGTTACATGAAATGACAACATAAATCATCGCAAATGAACTTTTTTATTGAGGCACTTTTACAGTTTTACAAAGTACGGTTTATTATTGTTATATTTGAAACATGTCCAATACTTCTTATGCTTTGGACTCAGGCTCAATTACAGCTACCGGTTCATTCCACTGAAATGAAATGGTCCGAAACTGCATTTTTAGGAGTTTCTACTGCAACAAAAATACCAGGTTATACTTATGAATGAGTTGAAAACCAACTCAGAGCTTGGACCAACTGTGTCCATACAATCCTGCAAAACACCACATCTAACCGAGACAAACAATATAAAGCTGGGTTTGAAAATTTGTCAGATATTATTTTTTAAAAATAGCATAATGGAACATACAGTATGTTGGCAAAATAACATTTACAAAAAGTTTAGACCAGTACAGTTGGTAATAATCAAAATGATCGAAGCACAAATCAACATTATGTATATGAAAACATATAAATAAGTATATACAGACTCACTTATATTTTTGTCATTGCAGGCAGAAATGCAGGAGACGCAGTGCTTTGGGTAAACTAGCTGCCAGCATCCTGCCTGACATGTTCAGATGAATTACACAATTATTCTGACAGGTAAATGCCTGCTTCCAGTACTGATAAGTGCTAGAGCAGACTGCAGTTATCTTGCTGCTAAACATGAAAACAGTTCCAGGTTAATTTGAACACGCACAACCATACACGCAAACACAAGAATTTCCGACAGTCCAACTCAAAAACTCAGATGCTATCTACAGCTATGAGACTGTTTACAAAGCACAACGTAAAATAACACAGATAACATTAAATGAGTAGAATGTATTTACATTGCCATATATTACTAACACTAGTGCATACAAGTGCATGATTGGGGCTCTGATAAAAAAAAAAAAAAAGATCAGAAAGGCACATCCTGGTTGTCACACTAAAGATAAGTAGACGCTTAAATACAGATATGATACACAGGGAAAAAATTTGTTTCACAGCTATACGGTTCATCAAGAACCTATAAGAACCTGACGTGACAATTCATTGACCAGAATCAGAGCTGTCCATCACTGAGGTGTATGGTTTCCAGCCTTAGGTTTTCAAATGCTTAGAATGCAAAAACCTCCTCTTGAAAACCTCATACAGCATGTCTGATGTAGTATTTAAGTGCTTTCTTTTACTTAATCATAATATGATGTAAAAAGAGTAAATAGCACATTAAAATCACCCCAAGAATGAACCTAAAAAAGTTTCTGTCTGCAGACTTTACAAACGTTGTCAAAATGCAAGAATAATGCTACAAAATAACAGAAATAGTAGTGCTGTCAAACGATTAATCGCATCCAAAATAAGTTTTTGTTTATAATATGAGTGTGTACTGTGTATATGTATATTTATATATAAATACAAACACATGCATGTATACATTTAAAATAAATTTGTATATATAGTAATGTAAATGTATATACATGTAATATATACTGTATGTGTGTTTATATATACATAATAAATAAACCCAGTACACTTACATATATTATGTAAACAAAAACCTTTATTTTGTAAACTTTAAACTTTTGTTTGACAGCACTAAGAAATAGTTAAAGTTAATGGCGTAAACAAGCACATTTAAAAAATAAAAACGTGTGGGAAAAAATTACCACAACAAAAATCAGAAAAGAAAGAAAAATATTACAAGTGTGCATTTGTGGTGTTTTTTTAAATCAATCAATACAGGACATCACTGCATCTATATGATTAGTCCATTAGATCTGACTCATTCTCTGAATGTACGTCAGCTATGAGGAAGGTTTTACATACTTCCTTGTTCCAGAAAAAAAGTCAGTTGACTGCTGTCTTCCAGATATTAACGGCTTTGGCCTGATGATGAAATCAACTGTAGCAGTTAAACATGGTGCTGCATCTACAGTGCATGTAGATGTATATGTGTTAACTGCATAAGTAATAGAAAAATAGCAATTGTCACGATGCAAAGTTATTTTTGATATGGATGTAAGAGTCTACAGCTCCATGTTTGGGACACTCTGCATGTGCATTTGCAGATGCTTTCAGGGTTTGTGTTGTTTTTCGCTGAAACGTTGTATGGTAACACAGCCATGGTAGGAGATGGGACGAGGCATAGCAGGCGTGCATGTGATGATGCCGGAGGCCGGATCGTAGCCCACAATGTTGTCAGAGGCTTCGCCGTTTTCTCCCCGTCCACCCAGGATGTAGATCTTTCCATTACAAACGGACATACCACAACTCTCCTAAACGCACAGACAATAATAGAATCAGTATATGGGACTAAATGACAGGAACTTTGAGGTTTTCACTAGGCTTCAGGTACCTGTCTGCTGAAGGTGTGGCCCACATGCATCCAGTGGTCCTGTGAAGGATCGTAGCAGTAGATGGACTTGGTGAGGCCACCGCATACGTAGATGAGGTGATTGAGAGAAATGGCAGAGATATTGGGTTTGGTGAAGGGAATAGGTGCCTTCAGCTCCCAGCTGTCTGACTCTGGGTCATAACACTGGACCTGAAACACAATGGAGAAAGGTTGTTTTATAATCTTGAAAAGTCTTAAAATTCTAAACTTTATAAACTATTTCATACTAGTTAGTTATTTTAGTATTATTTATATACTATTATTGTAATATTCTGAATCAGTGTTTATATACATACATGTATCATTTTAGTTTTAGTCATTTTGTGTGTACTTATGTCATTTTATCCTATTCTGTCAATAGTTTTTCTTTTGTATTATGTACTGTATTAGTTAACAATAACAGCATTGGGTCTTACTTTTCAGCTTATGAACTTCATTTATTTATTTTTGTCACTTTATTTAGATGAGGAAAAAATCTGTGAAGTACTTTACATAAGAGATTTTGTCAATTAATCAAATTAATGTATATAAATTGCTATATATATATATATATATATATATATATATATATATATATATATATATATATATATATATATATGTATTTTATTTTTCTCCTCACAACCATCATAAACCTCCTATGTGCAGAAATCATGGGCGTAACCACCATATACTTTGGGGGGGACGTGGAAAAATACCAATCTGTCCCCCCCAATAATAGGCCTATTATATTGTAATATGTGACATATGGTATGCCCTCCTTTAATGAACCCTGGTTGTAGCCTAGTGGATCTGTTATTTCCGATTTACTTTCAATTTAGGAAAAACAAGGGAAACAAAACTGTGTGACCACCCCCCCCCTCGATTGTACACTTGGTTGAGCCCGTAAACGCCGGCTTGCGGCATCGTTTGAAAAAACCGCTCAGTCCGACTGTAACTGGTGCTTAAATGAAATGAAGGTAGGAGCTAAAACAAAGAAGCAGGACCGGATGAACAGGCGGACATTCGCCTTTTTTTTCCAGACGGTAACAGAGGCGCGGGAAGTGGGGGTGCTGTTTTTTTTCTGTGGGCAACTGTTTAATTGTTGGGAATAAAAAAATAAATAAATCGAAGTGTCTAAGTGCCAATATCCATGTTGTTGACAGAGGCTATTTACACTAATTCCACCCACAAACGTATTATTGGGATAGTCAAATTAGCAAAAGACGGTTATCATTCGCTAGATTCAGTGGGTGTTCACATTTGGACCCCCCCAATATCTATACCATGGTTACGCCCTTGGCAGAAATTAAACAAACATTCCTGAAAACATGAATATGCAGGGGTTATAATGGTGATCAAACACCATAGTCATAATCTCTTTGTAAATTCCTCATAGTCATCAGAACAATATCCTATTTAATGAGATGAATGCAGAGAACAGGCCCTGTCGGCGAAAACCAGAACAAACTGGTAAATCTAATATTTGCACTCTTCAGTGCAAACAGTCTTTCTCTGTGCTGGCTGATGTATAGATTTAAGAAAGATTGACAATATGGATGTCACTGAAGACACGCACTGACAGAGAGTAAAGAAATATTGTCAAAGAGACACCATTTGGAAACTCTCCGATGACAGATGCAGCACTTATATCGAGGAACATGCAACATTTTGTATAAGAGAGCTTTGTATTAAACTATATCAGATCCTTCCTTTCATGTTGTTATGACCTTCAGTCATTTGTCTGTTGTTTCTTTGCTGCCCTCTTGTGTTTTTTTTGTGTATGTCTATATTTGTTTTCAGGAAGGCGGTTCTTGGAGTTAATTGGATGGAGGTGGCGATTGGTTCTTATCCTTGCCTGACTTGGATAAAGGATTCCCCTAAAATGCTGATCGAGGCCTCTTGTGCCATAGTACTTCTCGTTGTATCGTAGTGCCGCGCAGTTGTGTGTGTTTCTGCTCCGTTGTTATTTGTTACTTCTGATTGTGAATGGTTAACTGATAACTTATAGATAGCTTTTGAAATAGGTTATAAGAATTTGTGATAAGGGACGTAGGGGGATAGACGCCATTTTATTTCTGTATAAATGTCTTTATTATATTGTTTTTGGGAAAGGGAGTTAGGTAAGTTGTAATTGTATTTTATTTTTCTTTCATTTCGATTTAGGGAAGATAGAGGTTTAATAAGTTATTTTTGTTTGTTATTTTGGCCTTGTCTTCCCCTGATGCTAAACCCTTACTTTTTCAAAATAAAAGCTTGTTAATCATTGTTCTCTCTGGCATAAGACTCTCCTTTCCCTTTCTGATGCGACCGACCCCTAGACGGTCGTAACAGAAATTGGGGGCTCGTCTTAAAAACCGAAATTTATACTTCCTCTTTTATTCTTTTAATTCTCTTTTAAAGAGAATTTGTGAACTTGTTAGAAAAAAAAGGAAAAAAAATCAATGAAATCGGAAGCTTGTGTTTGTTGCCGTGTTATTGCATTTTAGAAAAGACCGATGAAATTTGCTTTGTATATTTTCGTTTGGCTAGTGGTTTTCAATTTAAGGGGAGGGAATTGAAATGTCTTGAAATTTGAGTTGGAAAAATTTGCAATTCAACCTTCTGTTGAACAATTGGACATTTGTCGTAAGGATGATTTATTTTCGATTGCTGAGTTATATCAAATTAAAGTTCTTCGTGGTGCAGTGAAGCGAGAACTCAAGGAGGTGATTTATAAGCATTTGGTGGAAAATGGAGTTTTGCCGGAGGTGAGTGAAGCGGGTGTTGCAGATCAGTTGCCAATTTACGTGGGTGAGGGGCGGAGTATCCCAAACCCGAGGAGATGGCGGCATGGATCCCGACGATCTCCTTCTTCAATTGATCCTCGGTTGGCAATCAGACTAAAAGAGCTTGATCTAGAGTTAAGTAAGCAACGATATCAAAGTCAGCTGGTGCATGCACGCACGGTTGAAATAGAATCTCAACGGGCAATCAAGCTCAAGGAGTTGGAGCTCGAGCTCAGGAAGTCACCGGTAGACATTCAGCTGCTGATGCGCTCGGCGTGAGCATACCAGCGCCGTTACCCATAAATGCTTCCACTCCGAGTCCTATTCCTGCACCTCGACGAAATCCACAAGTAAGTCAACCTGAATTTGATGTTAGTCGACAAATTTCACTCGTACCGCTGTTCAGAGAAAGTGAGGTAGATACTTATTTCACGGTGTTTGAGCGGATTGCTGCTACGTTAAAATGGCGGAATGTTTGGCCGCTGTTGCTGCAATGCAAACTCGTAGGTAAGCCCAAGAGGTCTGCTCCGCATTAACGCGAACAGAGCTTGGATTATGACGTGATGAAAAGTGCTGTATTGCGTGCGTGCGAGCTAGTCCCAAGCGCATCGACAAAAGTTTGAAATCTTGTGAAAACCCTAGCCAAACGCGTTCATTGAGTTCGCTAGAGATAAAGCAAATTTGTTTGATAGATGGTGTGCTTCAAACAAGGTAGACACGTTTGAGCAACTTAAGGAGTTAATACTGTTGGAGGAATTTAAGAATTGTCTGTCGGAGAAAATCGTCAGATATTTAAATGAGCAGAAAGTGTCTTCTCTTTCTGAAGCCGCAGTTTTTCTGATGAATTTGTACTTACGCACAGAGTAGTATTTTCACCTGTAAAGCGTATTGTTCCTAGTCGAGGGTGTCCTTCTAGAGATACTGCTGTAGTACATAAGAGAGTAGTAAGTGTAGACGGTAAGGAAAACCGCGAATGCTTTTATTGTCATGAGGTTGGGCACCTCATTGCAAATTGTCCCACTTTGAAGCGCAAATCAGGTAGAAGGGAAAACCCTTCAAAAGTGTTGCTTTGATCGAGAGCTCAGTTTTGTTACTTGGGCAAAACGAATCTACAAGTTCGTCGGTTGAGTCAACTTTTGAACCATTCATTTACGATGGTATAGTTTCACTGACTGAAGCCAGTTCTGAGATGAAGCACATTCGCATCCTCCGTGATACTGGCGCCGCCCAATCGTTTATCTTGCAAAGTGCGTTGCCATTTTCTGAAAAGTCTAGTTGTGGTTCCAGTGTGTTAGTTCAAGGGATTGATCTTACGGTAATTAAAGTTCCTTTGCATCAAGTGTTTCTGCGATCGGGAATTATTTCAGGAGTGTTAAACTGGCACCGTGCACAATTACCTGTTAAAGATGTGTCACTCATTCTTGGGAATGATTTGGCAGGTGACAAAGTTTTTTGTCTGCCTGAGGTAATAGATACTCCTGTTGCACCTGATGGTGATGTGTTGTGCGAGGAATTTCCTGATGTGTTTGGCACATGTGTTGTTACTCGATCTCAAGCATGTAAATTTAGAGATACTGTAGATCTCTCAGATTCTTTTCTGAGTGTTGACAATTTTAATAGTATAAAGAAAGGTGAGGATACTGTTGACGAGAAGTGTGTGCACTTCCGGTCGATTACCCATTGGTAAACCAATGTTGATTGAAGCTCAGCGTACTGATCAAACCTTAAGTCATTGTATAAAAGCTGCCGTCGAGCTGTCTGATTTGTCCGTGCATCCTGTGGCATACTACTTCGAAGAGGATGTTTTGATGCGTAAGTGGTCTCCACGTCATGCAAAGAGTGACTGGAGTACTGTTTTTCAAGTAATTGTTCAAGCCTTACAGACAACATGTACTGAGTGTAGCTCATGATCACGAACTTTCAGGTCATCTGGGCATTCGCAAAACTTATGATCAGTTGTTGAAACATTTCTTTTGGCCTTCCATGAAGTCGGATGTAGCTAAATTTTGTAAATCTTGTCATGCATGCCAAATTGCTGGTAAACCAAATCAAATACTTCCTCCTGCTCCGTTGAAGCCTATACCTGTATTAGGAGAACCATTTGAACGAATCCTGATTGACTGTGTGGGGCCATTACCTAAAACAAAGTCTGGAAATTCTTATCTCTTAACGTTAATGTGTGCATCCACCAGATTTCCTGAAGCCATACCATTGCGTTCTATTAAAGCTCGTACCATTGTCAAAGCAGTGGTTAAGTTTTGTACTACTTTTGGAATGCAAGTACATTCAATCTGACCAAGGTACTAATTTTATGTCTAACGTGTTCGCAAAGGTAATGAAACAGTTAGCTATCAAACATCAAGTATCCAGTGCGTACCACCCTCAATCGCAAGGCGCTATCGAACGTTTCCATCAAACTTTAAAGTCAATGCTCAGGACCTTTTGTGTGGAATATGAGAAGGAATGGGATGAGCACATTCCACTCTTGTTATTCGCAGTTCGAAATACTACCCAAGCTTCTCTTGGATTCAGTTCTTCCGAGTTAGTTTTTGGACACACAGTTCGTGGTCCGTTGAAAATTCTGCAAGAACAAATTCTGTCATCCACTCGTATGTCGCCAACTACCAGTGTTTTAGATTATGTCAGTTTATTTCGTGAACGCTTGCATTCAGTGTGGAGGTTGGCAAAAAGCTCACTCAGTTCAGTACAAAATCAAATGAAAACCCGCTACGATAAAAAAACCGTCACCCGATCATTTCAGGCAGGAGATAAGGTTCTCGTTTTAATTCCAACGCCAGGTTCGGCGCTCCAAGCAAAATTCGCTGGTCCTTATGGGATAAAAGAGAAACTTGGAGATACGGATTATATAGTTGAAACCCCCGATCGTAGGAGAAAATCACGCGTCTGTCACATTAATATGCTTAAGGCATATGTGTCACGTTCTGATTCTGATGTTCGCAAATCTGTCGCTACTGTTGCACCAGTTACTGTGTCACTGTCAGAATACGCACCGAGAGTGATGATTTGAGAATGAATAGTGCATCATTTTTATCGGCTCGTTTGCCAAATTCTGAAACCTTGTCGAATTTGTCAGAAAAATTGTTACACTTGTCTGTATCAGCTCAGGTTGATATTTTAAATCTTGTTGAGAAATATCCAACTTTGTTTAATGATTTTCCTTCGGTTACCCATGTGATAAACCACGACATAGATGTCGGATCACATGCCCCAGTTAAGCAGAATGCTTATCGTGTAAACCCACGCAAAAGACAGTTAATGAAGCAAGAAACGCAGTACTTGTTAGAGCACAATTTAGCCGTTCCTAGTGTTAGTCCATGGTGTTCCCCATGTCTACTCGTCCCTAAACCAGATGGGTCCTCCAGATTCTGTACCGATTATCGTAAGGTTAACGCTTTAACAAAAGCTGATTCTTTTCCACTTCCTCGTATGGAAGATTGTGTCGATCGAGTAGGTAATGCTAAGTTCGTAACTAAATTAGATCTACTAAAAGGATATTGGCAGGTGCCACTTACAGATCGAGCATCAGAAATCTCTGCTTTCGCCACTCCGATGTATTCATGCAGTATCGTGTTATGGCCTTTGGACTTGAAATGCTGGAGCAACGTTTCAACGGTTAATGTCCATAGTGCTGTCTAATGTGTCTAATTGCGAGGCTTATTTGGACGATGTAGTGTGTTATACTGATACGTGGAAGATCATCTTAACACCTTGGATGATGTTTTTAAGTGCTTGAGAAATGCCAATTTGACTTTGAATTTATCAAAGTGTGAATTCGGTTGTGCCACCGTTACATATTTAGGAAAAGAGGTGGGAAATGGTCAAGTTCGTCTTCTTAATTCGAAAGTACAAGCTATTCTTGATTTTCCTGTTCCTATCACCAAGAAGGAACTTCGTCGATTTCTTGGCATGATTGGTTATTACCGATGCTTTTGTAAAAATTTTTCAGTTGTTGCTAGTCCCCTCACTAGACTATTAAGTAAAGCAGTTTCATTTAAGTGGTCTTCAGAATGTCAGTCTGCCTATGAAGCTTTGAAAACCTTACTCTGTAGTGCCCCTGTACTTGCTGCACCTTGTTTTGAGAAAACGTTTTTACTAGAGGTTGATGCTAGCGGTTCCGGTGTAGGTGCCGTTCTTCTTCAGATGGGTGCTGATGGTTTGAATCACCCAATTAGCTTCTTTTCAAAGAAATTTCACAAACACCAAGTTAACTACAGTACCATAGAGAAAGAAGCTCTTGCTTTAATTCTCGCTTTGCAACATTTTGAGGTCTATGTTGGCTCTAGCTCACAATCTATTACAGTGTATACAGACCACAACCCTCTTGTGTTTTTGCAGCGGATGGCAAATGCAAATCATCGTCTTATGCGTTGGTCTCTAATCTGTCAAAGTTACAATTTGGTGATCTGTCATAAAAAAGGTATTGATAATGTAATTGCTGACGCCCTATCGCGTGTTAATCAGTAAAACCATGGTGTTTTATTTTTTAAGTGTGGGGGTGTTATGACCTTCAGTCATTTGTCTGTTGTTTCTTTGCTGCCCTCTTGTGTTTTTTTTGTGTATGTCTATATTTGTTTTCAGGAAGGCGGTTCTTGGAGTTAATTGGATGGAGGTGGCGATTGGTTCTTATCCTTGCCTGACTTGGATAAAGGATTCCCCTAAAATGCTGATCGAGGCCTCTTGTGCCATAGTACTTCTCGTTGTATCGTAGTGCCGCGCAGTTGTGTGTGTTTCTGCTCCGTTGTTATTTGTTACTTCTGATTGTGAATGGTTAACTGATAACTTATAGATAGCTTTTGAAATAGGTTATAAGAATTTGTGATAAGGGACGTAGGGGGATAGATGCCATTTTATTTCTGTATAAATGTCTTTATTATATTGTTTTTGGGAAAGGGAGTTAGGTAAGTTGTAATTGTATTTTATTTTTCTTTCATTTCGATTTAGGGAAGATAGAGGTTTAATAAGTTATTTTTGTTTGTTATTTTGGCCTTGTCTTCCCCTGATGCTAAACCCTTACTTTTTCAAAATAAAAGCTTGTTAATCATTGTTCTCTCTGGCATAAGACTCTCCTTTCCCTTTCTGATGCGACCGACCCCTAGACGGTCGTAACAATGTTTTCTCTTTCTGTTCCAGATGGCAAGTAAAGAATGCAGTAATCTGAGCACTGGAAAATCAATGAGAGAAACCCATGTGAGATGTTACCTGAGATGGCAGCAGTGTCTGAGGACAATAAGCTCAGAATGCAGGCCCACCTGTCCATTAGGTTATAGACCACCTGCACAAAACACACATTCACTACCCATCTGCCGTTAGCAGCCCTTCTGTTCAAAGAGATGCCCATATTTTAGGGGTTACACGAGGACCGTTACAGGCGAGTTCAGCAGGACCCCTCTCATACACTAATGTTCAAAAGTCTAGGGACAGTATGATTTTCTTCTTTTCTATTTAATTTGTTTCAGAATACTGAAACAAATTATGGTTTCACAAATGTATTAAGCAGCACAACTGTTTTCAACATTGATAATGATAATAAATGTTTCTTGAGCATCAAATCAGCATATTTCTGAAAGATCACAAGACACTAGGAATAAACTGAATTCACTGGAATAAATTACATTTATTCAAATAAATTTAAAAAGAAGAAAATATTTCAAATGTCAATAATATTTAAAAATATTAATGTTTTTACTGTATTAATGCAATCTTGAGACTATTTTTTAAAATATAAAATCTTGCTAAAATTTTTGAACGGTAGTTTATATGAAAAAATTAGTCAAATATAAGACATAAACATTATGACAAATATATATTATGACCCTAGTCAGCTGCCTCGCTGGCTGTTTAGAATGGCAGCTATCTTCTAAAAAAGCAAAACAAAAAGTGACAAATGATCCATATGACACCAGTCAAAAATGTCTCCCATCCCTGAGTGATCAGGCTGGTCTGTAAGCTGGTTTTGGTGCATGTTTCAGCTAGTCAGGCTGGGAGAACAGCTTTACCAGCAAACCAGTTCAGCCTAATCAAAGTACGCCACTCACTAGGGTTGAGAGCATAGCCAGTGTGACAGGTTGGTTAAACTCTGGTTATGTTCTATTTGCTCTATAAAGGCATCATGTCAAACAGGAAAATTAGATGACAGTATCATTAAGACAGAACGTGTGGTTATTGCATGTAACAGATGGGCAGGTTTTAACGCGAGTACTTTTTTCCAGCCGAGACAAAAAAAAAAAAAAAAAAAAAAAAGGCCTCACCTAAACAAAAATCAAGATTTTCCTTTTCAAGTCAACTACTCAAAAGCACTATTGCAGGAAGGGTCTGCCAGAAATGACAAATCACCAGGCATAAGTTGCACTATCAGTGTTTTATATAAAGAACAAAGACCAAGTTATAGGTTTCATAGATGAGCTCTGTCTAATATTATACTGTGGGTGTGTTTAGCACTCACACGCTCACCTTATTGGAGCAGCTGTTTTCATAGGGTTCTCCTCCAATGACGAAAAGCTTTCCCGCACAGCTGGTGACCGCCGGGCAGGAGACGGCTTCTTTCATGGGGGCCACCTCAGTCCAGCGGTTGGAGAATGAGTCGTACACCTCCACGTTACTGAGACAAGACTGCCCATCATAACCTCCAATTGCATACACCTGCAGGATACATACACAGATATGTTTACCTAACTACCTAAATAAACATGTAGTTAATCCAACCCTAAAAGAAAAGTTAATTTCAGGGGGAAAAAATAAATAAAAGTGAGTAGTAATATTTTAAGCTTTTTTTTTTTTTTTTGCATTTTGAAAACTGTAATTTTGTAAATGGTGCTTGAACTGTGCATATTTCCCTCCTGATTCAGACAAGATGACTTTTCACTAGAGAAAACAATATTATGGATCGAGTTCTCGTATTATAGCCAGAAGCAAGAGTTTGAAGTTAAAAACATCTTAATGATGGATTTGTTTATTACAAACATGCAGCTCTTTGCTTCACAAGACATTAATAGAAGGACTGAAGTTGTGTCAATTATTGTTGTTTTATCAGCTGTTTGGACTCTCATTTTTGACGGCACCCATTCACTGCAGAGGATTAATTGGTGAGCAAGTGATGTAATGCTGCATTTCTTCAAATCTGTTCTAATGAAGAAACAAACTCATCTACATCTCGGATGGCCTGAGGGTGGGTAACTTTTCAGGCAAATGTTCATACTTGGGTGAACTATTCCTTTTTAATGTTTACTTAATTAATCTGCAAATTATTAGAACAATAAACAGTGACAGAGATTAAACATAAGCATCACTTTTCACTGGCTTTGGTGCTTCTCTGAAGCTGTTCAAAGACAAGCACTCGTCGTATCCTCTCCACAAACAGCTTTATCCTCAAACTGACACAGCAGAGGAAGCGTGGAGGGGCCACGATAACATAATGACACTGACCCACATTAAAGCTGTTGAACAGGAAACCTGCTCAACAGAGAGGAGAAACAGATCGCAGTTGCCTAAGGCATAAGATCATGTGTAACATAAACACACATACAAACTGATGAACTCTGACCTAAGAGGCTAAAGTTCTCTTATTCACACCCTCTGATGATTTAAACTCTGTTCCACCCTGTCTTCACTGATTAAAATGGCATTCATTCCACTGAAATCCATAATTGTATATTTATTCATTAAAAGGAAAGTAATTGTATCTGTACCAAAATGTCAAATGTGCTTCTTCCATGATAAATATTTCTGGTGATTACTGGCTAGTTGCTTGGTTAAAAAAATAAATACCGTAGATAAAAAATTCTGATTCAGATTTGAACCCGCCGTCTCTGCACAATTGCAAGTCATTTTATATGGAACTGCACAAACAAGATAAGACAATGAAGTAGATGGAATGAAATTATGTAAGATATGCTATCAAACACGATTTCCTGCCATCTGTACATGCATTCATTCTCTTATCTTGCTTGAACTGTTTTTCAGTAAAACACTAGTGGTTCTTCTGAAATGTCAAAGAAAGAGACTGATTTTTCAAAGGGTCACCACCTGAACTTAGTTACTACAGGGTGAGTCCAAAATGGCTGCCTGATCAGACGTGTTCGCGCGAGCTCTTTCACCCAGTTGTGTTTAGACAGAGCAAAAATACTTTTAGTTAATTGTGTGCTGTGTGTTTTGTTACACCTTTGACTTGAAGTTTTCCCCTGAATTGTGTTGGCATGGGGTGTAAAAGTGGTCCTTTGAATTACTCTTCAGTCGATGCTAATGTGGCTAACGTCAGTAATAATGCGTAGATTGCATGATTGATGATGTGCGAGCGAGGAAGATATGTTCACTTTAGCCGAAGAGGAGCTCCCTGCATTGCCTATCACCCAGAGTAAATCTCCAGTCACAAAGAAAAGAGCAAGTGATTTCACTCGAGCTGACATCTCATCACAGCTGTTAAGGAAAGAAAAGATAACACAGGGATAACAGCTGATCAACAGTCGCTCAGATGGAATAGAAACAAGATCTCGGGCATGTCAGCTGAATTGAAGGCCATTGTTGAGAAGGTTACTAGTCTTGAGCGGCGATGTTGTTTTTAACCCAACAGGAAGTTGGTTATTTTGAATTATCTCGGCAAATTTTTGTGTCATTTTTGCCATTTTCAAGAGTTGTATTTTAATGAACTCCTCCTAGAGATTTATTCAGATCAACACCAAATTTGGTCAATATAATCTAAAGCCCTTTGTGAAGTTAAATTGTGAAGATCTTGAGTTTGAGTTGAGCTTGAGTCTGTGGCGGCCTGAAAAATTTCGATTTTTCACAATGAAACAGGAAGTTGTAATAACTTAGCTATACAATGTCTGATCTGCCCCAAACTTCACGTTTGATAATACTCCTGACCTGAAGAGATCTAAATGCCCATATTGAGTTATAGTCATAGCGCCACCTGCTGGCAACAGGAAGTGACATGTTTTACGCTGTAACGAACTCCTAGAGATTTACTGACATCAACATTATATTTGGTCAGTCTAATCCAAAGGCCTTTGCGATGTTAAATTGTGAAGATCTTGAGTTCTCGTTAAAGGGCATGTCCGTGGCGGCATGACAAAGTTCAATGTTTCGTCATGGGAATAGAAGTTGTTGTAACTCATCCATAAAATGTCCAATCTGCCCCAAACTTGAAAGCTTGAGAAAACAGGGATAAACGCAATTCTATCAACAATTCTAATTTTTGTAAATATTTAGTCAAATTTGCATGAATCTAAATTTAATCTAGCTGATTTGGATACTTTCAGTAAGCATCTTGGTAATGTTAATTCTATTAATCATGATGAAAAAAAATGTATGTGACTCACCAATTACTGTCGATGAGGTTAAGGAAGCAATTTTTTTTTAAAATTCTAGCCAAGTTCATCAGGCAATTAAAATTTTTCAGTTGATTTCTAATGCTTCAGGTTTGTACCTTAATATATATATATATATATATATATATATATATATATATATATATATATATATATATATATATATATATATATATATATATATATATATATATATATATATATATATATAAATTAAGGTATTAGTCTTGATTAAATGTAAATGTAATCTTTGGTTATTAAGGGACCTGTCCCTTAGAGGTAGTTCTTCTGTCAAAAGCAAAAGGAATGTCTAGACTAACCTATATTGGTTCAACTATATATTTAGACAATAAAACTGTTAAAACTATTGACCAGATTTTAGTTAATATTTTAAATGGAAGAATTGTGTGCACTACATTCATAAACCTGTTGTTATAAATTCCCTTAAAATGGTGGACTAATTTTATTTTTGACCAGCTCTTTTTTATATATATGGTGTTTACTGGCTAGTTCAAGTTGCAATTTTGCTTGGTTAAAAACAAAACAAGAAATTCTGATCCGGATTTGAACCCTGCCGTCTCTGCACGCTAAAAAGTAATTTTATATTGAACTGCACAAACAAGATAAGAGAACGAATTAAATGGAATGAAATTATGTAAGATATGTTATCAAACATGATTTCCTACTGAATACTAGATGACCTGTACATGCATTCATTCTCTTATCTTGCTTGAACAGTTTTTCAGTAAAACACAAGTGGTTCTTCCAAAATGTCAAAGAAAGAGACTCATTTTTCAAAAGGAATTTAGTTATTACGGGGTGAGTCCAAAATGGCTGCCTTTAGACAGAGCAAAAATAACTTTTAGTTAATTGTGTGCTGTGTTTTGTTACACCTTTGAATTGAAGTTTTCCCCTGTATTGCGTTGCCATGGGGTCCTCTGTGGTCCTCTGAATTACTCTTCGGTCGATGCTAATGTGGCTAATGTTAGTGATAAGTGAAAGTGCACACACACAGCAGTGAACACACACCTGGAGCAGTAGACAGCCATTTATGCTGCGGCGCCAAGGGAGCAGTTGGGGGTTCGGTGTCTTGCTCAAGGGCACCTCAGTTATGGTATTGAGGTGGAGAGAGTTCTGTACATTCACTCCCCCCACCTACAATTCCTGTTGGCCCGAGACTCGAACTTTGGATTACGAGTCCGACACTCTAACCATTAGGCCACGACTTCCCACAATAATAACACGTGCTCACCAGCCAGCGGTGGCCATGATTGTGTTGATTGCATGATTGATGATGTGCGAGCGAGGAAGATATGTTCACTTTAGCCGAAGAGGAGCTCCCTGCATTGCCTATCACCCAGAGTAAATCTCCAGTCACAAAGAAAAGAGCAAGTGATTTCACTCGAGCTGACATCTCATCACAGCTGTTAAGGAAAGAAAAGATAACACAGGGATAACAGCTGATCAACAGTCGCTCAGATGGAATAGAAACAAGATCTCGGGCATGTCAGCTGAATTGAAGGCCATTGTTGAGAAGGTTACTAGTCTTGAGCGGCGATGTTGTTTTTAACCCAACAGGAAGTTGGTTATTTTGAATTATCTCGGCAAATTTGTGTGTCGTTTTTGCCATTTTCAAGAGTTGTATTTTAATGAACTCCTCCTAGAGATTTATTCAGATCAACACCAAATTTGGTCAATATAATCTAAAGCCCTTTGTGATGTTAAATTGTGAAGATCTTGAGTTTGAGTTGAGCTTGAGTCTGTGGCGGCCTGAAAAATTTTGATGTTTCGCAATGAAACAGGAAGTTGTAATAACTTAGCCATACAATGTCTGATCTGCCCCAAACTTCACGTTTGATAATACTCCTGACCTGAAGAGATCTAAATGCCCATATTGCGTTATAGTCATAGCGCCACCTGCTGGCAACAGGAAGTGACATGTTTTACGCTGTAACGAACTCCTAGAGATTTACTGACATCAACATTATATTTGGTCAGTTTAATCCAAAGGCCTTTGCGATGTTAAATTGTGAAGATCTTGAGTTTTCATTAAAGGGCATGTCCGTGGCGGCATGACAAAGTTCAATGTTTCGTCATGGGAATAGAAGTTGTTGTAACTCATCCATAAAATGGCCAATCTGCCCCAAACTTGAAAGCTTGAGAAAACAGGGGTAAATGCAATTGTATCTACAATTTTATAAATTTGTCGTCAAATTTGCAAGAAATCTAAATTTAATCTAGCTGATTTGGATACTTTCAGCAAACATCTTGGTAATGTTAATTCTATTAATCATGATGAAAATTTTTTATGTGACTCACCAATTACTGTTGATGAGGTTTCTAGCCAGGTTCATCAGGCAATTAAAACTATTCAGTTGATTTCTAATGCTTCAGGTTTGTACCTTAATATAAAAAAAATTAAGATATTAGTCTTGATTAAATGTAAATGTAATCTTTGGTTATTAAGGGACCTGTCCCTTAGAGGTAGTTCTTCTGTCAAAAGCAAAAGGAATGTCTAGACTAAACTATATTGGTTCAACTATATATTTAGACAATAAAACTGTTAAAACTATTGATCAGATTTTAGTTAATATTTTAAATGGAAGAATTGTGTGCACTACATTCGTAAACCTGTTGTTATAAATTCCCTTAAAATGGTGGACTTGACTTTCTAGATTTCTCTACTTTAAATAATAATCTCAAAGTCAATTGGTTAAAATTTTGTTTGAAAAAACCTTCTTTGTGGAATTTATACCAATTTATTCCTAATTTTATTTATTACTAATGTGTGATTATAAGATCGAGAAATTGCCAGGGAAATCTGCCTTTCATGCTCAAGCTTTGTTAGCTTGGAAACTGATCTACAAGAACAATTTTCCTCCGCAGCATTATTTTATTAGGAACAACCGTTGTATTTTGTATAAACACAAAAGTTTTTTTTTTTAAAAGCTGGTTTGATAAGGATATTGTTTTAGGTTGTTTGGCACTCAAGAGTATCTAATGTTTCTTACTTTAATTTTCCTGTGACTCCCAATGAATTTTCTATTGTCTGATACAATGTATTTTTGATTTGTTCCCCTGGCTTCCTTATGTCTGGTGTACTGTTTTGCTTTTGTCATTTAAAGCATTAAAAAAACAAAACAAAAAAAAAGACAAAAAAAAAGTAGTGCACAACACAGGAGAAACAAGCCACAACACAATGGATACAAGCCGCAACACAACAAAATTAGTCCTATGCGTTGTGTTGTGGCGATTTTATTGTGTTGTGGAGATTTCGTTGTGTTGTGGACTACTGGGCCACCATTAGTAATGCATTTGGCATGCAAACATGGCCATAAACAACACACACACACACACACACAAATAATGCAAAATGAAATGCATGAAGAAATTAATACAAAATTTAGAAGATTGAATGAAAAACATTTAAAGGGACAGTTCACTGAAATATAAATTCTGCAGCATCATTTGCTCACCCTCAAGTCAATTGAAGAAAACGTCATACAGGTTCAGAACAACAAGAGGGCGTAAATGTTAACAAAACTTATTTTTGGGTGAACTGAAATCCTCCTTCTAAAGAGCTACAAACATCCTGAACAGCAAGCAAATGTGTCTGTAAACAACTATAGAGGAGGATGGGTACTGGGCGGACACACACACACACACACACACACACACACACACACACAGGGGAAGATAGAGAATTACAACAACCGTTTTCCAAGAAAAAAAAGTCTCAAGAGAGCATTTTGTGTATGTCTCTCTCATTATGTGTATGAACAGAAAAAATGTATTACATCCAAACAGGCAAAAAATTACACCCCCTGCGTGTGTAATAAAATGCATGTGTTTAAAACATTCACAAACACCAAAAGACTATCATAAAACATGCAAAACCCACAATCAATTCACAGGAAATGAAGCATGATTCTCTATAAGACAAACACAACACGCAATAACTGGGGCAGCTCATTTCTGCAAATCTATCAGTTAAATGGCAACAGCACAATCTGATTACAGCTGTAAAGATTTGATTATAACAACAATCCTAAACACGCACTTAAACCCTGGTTACTAAAATGCAGCATTTGCACACTTTTTAAAAAATTTTTGTTTTGTGCTGTAAAAACTTAAAGCTTATTTCTCTTACTCCACTGCCGAAATGTTTTATCTTGTTTGAAGCATAAACCACAAAAGTATTTATTGCATATATGCTTAAAAAAAAAAATATATATATATATAAAAATAGCCAATTGGGTAAAAAAAAAAAATTGTTTTGCCAGAGTTTAAAGTATAGCAAACGTTAAGTGTATCAATCTGCAATATTTGAAGATAATTATGGAGAAGAAAGAGAACAGGAAATTTGAGTAATTTCAATACAGGGTTAATTATTATAAGGAAAAACAAAGGAACAAACAGGGGTGGGGAGGCCTAAATAAAGCCAAAATCATATTTCTCCATCAACAGCCATTCAAAAATAGCCATGTATTTAAACCAATTAAAATGATTTTTCCTAAGCAACAATTAAAATACAAATACTTACTTACATTAGATGTTTTATTAGTGCAACACAAAGGTGCAAATCCTGCATAATTTTCTCCATACAGTCACAATGCACTAAAGGAAGTGTGCTTTTGATTTAGGAAATGGGACACTGGGACTGGAAACACACACACAAACAGACGCACACCACTCCCTCTCACCTTCCCCAGAAGGACGGTCATCTTGTGTCTCCATCGACCCTTATTAAGAGAGGCCACTCTGATCCAGATGTTGAGCTGAGAGTTATACATCCAGACGTAACTGCTGTTGATGCGTCCACCTGTAAATAACAACCACAACATTAACAACAGCATAAGCAAGCTGTGTGTGTGTGTGTGTGTGTGTGTGTGTGTGTGTGTGCACGTGTGTCAACCTAACCATATTTTAGGGACAAATTTGTACCCAAAAAACGAGCTAAAACCTTCCCTTTGGAGACACTTGAGAATATACTCATTTGTAGAAACAATATAAAAATACAAAGGTTTTCTGTGAGGGTTAGGTTAGAGTATTTCTAACTGCTCAGTATAAAAACAATAGAAGTCTACGGAATGACCCCATTTAGATAAGTGAATGTTGTTATTGTCAACAAAAACTTGTTTAACTGAATAAATCTGAAATAAAATACATTTTAAATATTTTATATGAACAATTTAAATGAAAATTTAAAAAGTTGCTTCGGCAACTAATTGAAATAAACAAGTTTAAATACTAAAATTACTAAACCTAAAATGATTTAAAAAGATAACTATAAATATATACACACACACAATGATATTCATACATTTTTAACATTGTCAAGATACTTTTTCTGGCCACTATATAGCTTGTTTGTCAACCACTAGCAGCTTGTTTGTGGTCAAATATTTCAACTTTGCAAACCCACAAACAGGTCATTAATTCTCACATGTCTGCAATTACACAAACCACAGTGCTTCACCTGTGTTCCTGTTAAACAGAAAAGCTCCCTCTGATCTGAATGTCCTTTCTTGTTGTCATCTGTGTTTATCCAAATAAGCTAAGGGCTGTTCTATTCTTTGTCACTTCACATCTCTGCCAAACGGCTGGTTATCATCCAAACAGGTCTGAGACAAGCTCTGACAGTCCTTCTCTCCCACACACACGCTCAACACCTGGGAGCAGGCTGTTCCACTTAAATTCTGTTTACAGACTTAGATAATGAAGGTCTGAGAAGTGCTCAAATAGCATATGAGGCCCTTCTTCCTTCTCAGAGCCGTCAAAGTCCCTTCTAGGTAGGTCAGTGCACTAGAAGGCCATCTTGGTAACGCCTTTATTCAGCTATTTTTGGTGCTGGAAACACTGGTATCATAAATTTAGCCTCTTTAGCTCATATTAGGGAATGCGCATGAGTGCTGAAGTAAACAAACTTAAAATAACCAGTTTTTTTTACTTAAAGGCTGGGGAAAATGAAAAAAAGGAAGCTTAAAGATGGAAAAAGAGGAGGTAGAAAACATTTTTGAGGAAGTACAAGCGGCACAACGAGAACTACAGTGCTCATAAACTCCATTAGCGGATTAGCTGAGCAACTGTCTGGTAAACAAAGACAGATTCAAAATCTCTAATTAAAGAGGATGTGCTTGCTTTGTCCTCTAATTCGGAGTAAACATAATAAAGACTGGCTTCAGTCCTTTTAGTTCGCTATTCTGTCATAAATATCCATTGACAAAGACCATCAAGCCTTTGTGACATTCATTCAGACTGAAGACCAGACAAACCAGCACCAGTCTGTCTCCAGCTGACACTTTACATGTTGTCACTAAGTAGGCACTTTCAGTGCTGGATGCGAAACCTGCAGGTGAACAGTAAAGCTAGCCATTAGCAGACACATTGCTTGACACATGCTTTCAAATCTGTTTTGGCTAGTCCTGAATGTTTTAGAGGCATCATAATCATTTGTCATCATTTAAAATGTCTTGGCAATATTGTATTATAGCCCAAAATAAAATTTCTCTCAAACTTCATAACATTTCTAATAAAAACAATTGCAAAAACCAGTGATAAATTGTGGGCTAGGGCAATATAGTCAATAAGGAAGCCTCATATAAAATAAAGAGAAAAGGAAAGGAAAGGAGTATAACTGTTTTTCATTTAATCTGATATTTTTAGTTCATCGATTATTTTTCTACCAGACCTTGATGACATACATTAAAAATCCTGAAAAACCAGTGTAATTTGAGTTATTTAGCTTGTAAATAAAAAGTTCCTTTGCATCATGAAATGGCACAAATGTTAATAATATGTGAGCTGTCCAAAATAGGTACTTTGATGTATTTTAAGTTACTTTACTTGTACATGCTTCGATTTAATTTGTATGATCAGAAAGCAGCAAATTCTGCATGATTCTATTAAATAAAACATGTAGGTGAGTGCATAAAATAGTGATCTTAAATTTATGAAGTATGTATGGAATACGTGATCTGGCAAGCTGTGCACTTACACTCTACAGCGGAAATTTTTGTTATTCTTGAAAAAAAATCCAAGAATAATGGTTATCAAAGACAGCTGAACCACTGAGCCAGTAGGATATGACTTGACAGAAGAGAAGGACAGATTTAGTAAGAGGCCTCTGAACTTGATGCTGGAGGCTGGCCAACTGCACGTGCATGTGAGAACAGCAGTAAGAAGTGTGTGTTTATGAGTGTGTGAGAGACAGTGAGAAGGGCAAACCTGACATGTGAGAACATGAGTGCGAAAACACAGCTCTATTCATGGAAATCAGACACACAAAACTTCATGCGACTTCATGTTTTTAAAGCGCTGAACAATGGCACTAGAAGGAGAAGAATAAGAATTCCACAATTCAGAATTCCACATTATGGCATCCAGCTTGTTTAAACAAAAACAAACGTGAGCTGAAAGAATTTAGGTCAAGTTTAAATGCATAAAACTGCACAGATACAGAAACTCCTCAAATGCATGGCCTGTATATATAGCCAGTGACCCTGGATGACGTGATACAATAACTTTACCAACATCTGCAGCCAAAACCTGAAGATCATTCCTGGAACTATTCTGAAACCCTTGGCGCAAATACTCCCCCAAGATGCCGCTCGCCTGTGCCAGTTAGTTTAAAATGTCCCAAGCACAGCCAATAGAACGCTGCAGTTTGCCAGTGAGAACAGCCCTTGACACACTAGCTGGCCACAGAGGCAGCTGTTGTTTCCGATTTTCCTCAAATCATAAACAGCTGTTCCAGAAATGTCCTCACAAACAAGGCATTTGCTAAAAGCCCTTAACCCACCACAGAAAACCCTGGACTAATTTGTCCAACCCATCCAAACAACAACAGAATTTGTTAAATGAAGCTCAACTGAACAATGAATTTGAAAGTAGATGCTTACATTTACATTTTCTAAAGAAAATGTGAGTGGTGCTTGCTGGCAAAAAATGTGAGATGGTTGCTTACTGGCACAATTTTTAAGAGCCCATTCCCAAGTATCTATGATATTCTGATCCCCAATACATGGTTTTTGTCCTGTCTTCAAAACTGATTTATTTGAACAGTTTTCAATCTGTGAGGTGGTATAAAGTCAGATCACCTTTTATCACACTTCACACAGTAATAGTCTTGTCAGTAGGACACTTCAAATGTTTTAAGGTAAAATTAAACAAAACAGTTCAAATTGCACATATGACATTTTTATTAGATGTCATTTATGTTCCAGGCAGACATCAAAACTCCTCCCTAACATGTAAATCTGATGAATCTACTTTTATAGGAAGTTCCACTTGCCTGTGCCAACAACACAGCTCAAAAGAGTGCGTGCGTGTGTGTGTGTGTGTGTGTGTGTGTGTGTTCAGGTTCCACACAACTAGTCACTTTCTGATCAGTCACTGTGACCAATTACAGGACACACCAGCACCAAAAGTACAGCGCATTTCACCATGTCCTAACCACACTTTATCAGTTTCCAGGCTCAAGTCATTTTTCTGTCTGCAGTTAAAACAAAAATACAGCATTATGTAACAAAATCATAAAGGGTGTTTCATATACAGCTACAATGAGGGCTTTGGACCAATGATGTTTCACTGTGGGTGGGGCTACTCAAAAACAGAAAACAAAATCATTTGTCACAGAAATAAGAGGTTCTAACCTGACACAATGATATCATTGCGGAGGGCGCACACTGCATACTCAGACTTAGTGTACTCAGGGTGTTTAGCAAGAGATGTCCACTCTCCCGTCACGGGGTCGTAGCATTCTGTGTACGGCAGATTGAAACCCCCCATTCGCTCACAGCCTCCCACCACCACAATGACCTCAGAGAAACCAGTAGACCTGCAGACAGGGAAAAAACAACAATATCAGATAAGCATGGGCTTTGAAGTGGCTACATCATCAGAAAGAGGTTAAGCTTCATTCTTGCTAAGGTACAATGAGCTTCCGCTATGATTCATTGGAGAATGAATCCTCGACGAGTAAGAGACCCACATAACATAAAGTTTTTTTTGTTTTGTTTTTTGCTAGGCAATTAAAAGTGCATGCATTTAACCAAAACCCACAACACTATGTGATAAAGTTCACATTGAGTGTCTGCAGAGCATGTTTATATGTGTGCAGCACAGAGAAATCTGAAGTCCTGTACAGTGAACGTGTGTGCATTTCTAGTTTGGGTTTGGGCTGTATGTGCACATTTTTAATCACTAAATCATTTGGAAATATTATTTTCAATAAAGACACAGTGGTTATATGGCTGTCTCTCTGCCAGCAGAGCGGAATGTCTGAAAGCAAGCTCATACATTTTCAACCCCCAATACGAGATACTGACTCCAAACACAGATAACACCTCCAAAACACAGATACTGCTTCTAAATACAGATATAGACCCCATATTAGGGTAACGACTCTAAAAACAGAAACTCCATATCAAGATACTGCCCCCAAGTACTGATTAAACCTCCCCACGTCTGACTCCTATAAAGATACTACCCTAAAAATACTTCCTCCAAAAACAGTTTCCCTAAATAAATACTGCCTCCAGAACAAGACATGCTGTAACTAAACAAAACACATGTTTTCTAATTCTGAGCATTATTTTAAATGGATACTTTCTATAAACAGAAGCACTTAATGATATCGGGCGAGTGAGAGTGTAGAAATGGACTATATTTGTTCTGAAGAAAACGTGAGTGGTGCCTGCCCATGCAAAAGTCACCACCACAATGCCAGGATGTAGTTATGTGGTTTCTACAGTGTTTTGAGTGGTTGTTAGTGTGGTAGGTGATATTTTGATCTCAAGATATGGCAACCCTCCTGCAATGCAAGTATTTTTTTTTACTTCCTGGTAATCATAAATCTGACAACTTTAGCTGCACAATTTGAGCTATCATTCGCACAAGTAAGAGCAAAAAAAAAAAGGAGATGAATTATGCGCTTAATTTACTAAGGTTTAAGCCCAAATTATACCGTTTCTTGTTAACAAATGGAGGAGTATGTCTCATCCTCAAAAGTTCAACACAGTCTTTTGAAAACCTGTTTTCAGTTCGTCCAGTTTAACTTTCTCTGTGAATTGCATATAATTTTAGTTCCTCACAGGAAGTAGTAGTATATATTTATTTCATGCCATGTCAGCATCTTAGGCTATTTTCATGGCAAAAACAATTAAAATATACAAGTATCCCTCACAGGAAGTAGAAACTATTTGTTTTTTAAAAGCAAATCAACTTATCGACCAATTTCCGGTCACAAATGTTTGCGTACCTGCGGGGCCTGGTTCGTGGCGACATCATCTCATTGCCAAGTACGTGATAGCGACGTGCTTCGTGCAGCAGCTGGTAACATTCTGGAGCATTCTGGATCAGTTTATCGCCTTCCACCTGCAAAATATTACCACAATCTTAATGCTTTACCTTAATCTAGCTCCCTTATATCTGCCTTCCTGTAGAATCTTGTTTAAATAATCTTGTTGCATTACGACAATAAGGAAAGAGCTTTGACTTGGCAAACAACAACACACCTGCCTATAGTTTTCAAGTGAACCCTAAGATCTTGAATAACTGGTTCGAAATGTGTTTGATTATCATTGGAGCACAATGCTGCACTCCATTCGTACTCGGAAGTCGGAAATTCCGAGTTCACTGTGTATACAAACTTTTCACTGGAACACCTCTTCATGTAGGAATTCCGACTCGGAAACTCGGAGGAACCGCAACAACTTTAGAATCCAATATGGCTGCTCAGTGCATCAAAAGAAGTGAAATAGTAGTTATATACGGTTTATTAACATTTCTGTTTGTCTCAGTAAACTTGGTGGTGCACACAGTACTATCCAGTTGGTTTTCCAACTTGGGTACTGGAACGTGGTCAACTCGAATGTGACGTCATTCTTAGCGCCGACATCCAACTTCCAATGTAAATGGAATGCAGCAACACTCGACAACTAGCCAAATCTCAAGGCCTTGCTTTATCTGGTTCTGTAACTTTAGGACCAACCCATACCCAAGGTAGAGTTCATTTTCACTTGAGGACACTTTAAGAAACAAACCAAGGCTGATTCTTTGATCTCTATAGAGTGCTGCAGGGATGAGGTTTCTTGTGTTCATTTGTGAAGATTATCATGACGAACAAGGCGTGTATAAACTTTTACATCAACTTCTAAACTTTTGTAAGTCATAAACTTTTGTTGGTCACAGAACTTACTTTCTGCAATAATCCAACAGTCAATGGAAAAAAAAATTAAAACCCTTTCAAGGAACAAAGGTGATGCTAACATTTGGTTTGGCCAACAAGACTATGTCATCTCCACAGCACTCTGTAAACATCTCAGCAGTGCATTTCTGGATTCGTTGAACTAATAAAGAGCTTCTCCACCTCTTCAAATGATTTTGAATGTACCACTCACCGTCTGTACAAAATAGTTTGGGTGCAGGAGAGGCAGTCGGACATGTTGTAGTAGATCTTTCAGCATGGGTTTGCGGTACTCCACGCCATGGTAGACCCAACGCATCACCGCCTCGAACACCATCTCCTCCCTGCCAATGGACAGCTCATCGCTGGCCAAGTATTCCTGCAGCTCATCCTTGTGAAGGTCTAGAAACTCCTCATGCTGAGCAACTTCTGGAAAATTCAGCAAGGCGAAAGCACGGCAGCGACTGGCCAGCTGTTTGAGAGAGTGGGCGTCTGCGAAACGCTGGATCCCGAGGCAGTTGCAGGGGTCCAGCTGCTCTTCCAGGAATTTTGCACAAGCATCCCGCAGTGTGGTGATCTGGAAGAGGCTGGAGGTCTCGAAGAGGAACTGGACATTGTGGGTGGTGATGCAGGCACGGCCGGTGTAAACATACTGCAGGAACGTGTCCATAGCATCGGCCTGGATGCCGTTGATCTCCACAAGCATCTCATGGCTTTCTCTGTGGTCGTTGCAGAACATGGCACGGAAGTAACTGCTGCAGGCCGACAGCACGGCACGATGACATGGGAATTCGCGACCCTGGACGCTTATGATCACATCCGTGAAGAGGCGGCTTTCACGGAACTCGTTGAAGACCTGAAGGACACTCTCAGAGTGAGAGGAACCAGAAGTGAAGTTGTACACGTCGCTCAGGGTCTTAGACTCCATCTCAAAGACTTTACGCTTGATTGCCGGTGATTCCGGCACACCACCAGAGTTCTCATGATTCAGGCGGCGACCCAGAATGAGCACCATGATTGTATCTGATGAGAGCCCTTCACCAATAAATAGTCACTATCAATGGTTTGCAGGAAAACGATTGGTGACCATCAACACCTGTAGAAGAACAGCATTTACAATAAACAAACACTACGTTAGTAATATTCAGTACATTTCTGGAGGCTCACATTCTTGAGATTAGCATTACTATCTATGCTGCAACACAACAGTCTAAACCCAAAGACCTGTATAAGATGCGTTTCAAGAGAACTAAATGGTGAAGGAAATATTGACCTTTTGGCATTTCATAAAAAATGTGGCCAGGCTCGCACTTTCAAGGAGGCATTTTGACGCAGACATGGAGGCTAAAGGTCAAGTTCATGCTCAAGAGCATCTCAATAGTAAGTCTTTTGCAAATCTAGCATAATTATGTACCCGATCTGAGTGGCCTAGGTGAAATATATTTTTATGAACATCAATATACATCAATGTACAATTATTATTCATTATATTAAGAAAAATGAGAACTTAAGTGTTATTTTAATTGTATTATGAGTGTTATACCAAGGTTCAATTAAAAAAGCAAAAAAACAAAACAAAAAAAAACTAACGTTTTAGGTTGAAAAGCAAATTATTGCACAATCATCACAGAAAACAAAGGTACTGAGTTCATAAATATCTGAGGTTACTAGAGCACACTGAAATACATCAAGACATGTGACCGGTAAAAAAAAAATAAAACAAAACAAAATCTATTCCTCAAGGCAATAGTGCACTGATATAAAAGGACCACTGAATCTTCATGGCTGAGAGATAAAGTGAGTGAGTGAGCGAGAAAGAGGGAGAGTTTGCGCAATCTTTTTTTATGTCACTCAGGTTTGTTTTGTTGTGGAAGTAAAAAATAAAGGAACATGGATGGTTGCTCAATATTTCTTCCACAGCTGAAGCAGTTTGACAACAAAACATGCCCCATGCAGACTGAAATGATGACATCATATAAATGAGATGAATTATGTGTGATTTCTACTCCATAAAAGGCTTTAAACCACAGAGAAAGAATCCCAAAGTGTTTAGAGAGACCATCTTTCCAAATAGCCTGCTGAAAAATCCAGCTTAAAATGACAATTGGTTTTTAGGTGGTCTAAAAAGGTCATTAGTTGTTTAAGGCTGGGTAAAAGCTAGTCTAGACATTATGTTTCAATAACCATCCCAGTTGTTTTGTTGCTGGTCCAAGGTGGTCTACTGTAGTCCACCAGAGATTTACAGCAATTTCAGTTTCTGAGTAAACATTCAAGTCTCAAAACTTAGAGCTGCCAGCAGAAATGATCTCAATACCACATGTAGAGTAAAAAATGTAAAAAAAATATTACATTATTATTTAGATATAAGCACGTATTTTGATATACACATTTAGACATACGAAAAAGCGCCATAAACAAACATGACAATAATATCGGAGTCAGTATATCTCAATCAATCGTATCGAAATCATTGAAACTGCTCAGATAAAAGTTCAGCATTATTTTTCTCACCTTATCCACTGGAGACCAACCTTCTACCAAACATCAAATTTAACAGAAAGGGTTAAAGATCCTTAAAAGTAAATGCGAACAAACAAGTCGGTTTCTAAAAAAGAGATCCATAAGCGTGCGCACTTGTGCTGTCACTGTTAAGTTTTCTTTGTTATCATCCTTCTCATAGCTGCTCTCTGCTTGTTCTGGCCGCACAAAGAATGCACACACAGGCTTTGAACTTCTGTTATGTCAGCTGTTCAAGGGAAATGTGTTCATGGGAAATGTAGTTCTGTCTCTGTTTCATCAGTCCTTTCAAACCAGTAATAGAACATCATATCCCAGAATTCAGTGCGGGAGAATTTCCATGTGGATGGCCGTTGTTTGCAAACAAAAACCCGATTATGAACTAAGACAGTTTGTGTACCTTTTAAACGGTCCCAAAGCCAATAGTGTTACTTGACGTTATTAGTTATGTTATTATTTTAATAAAGAACAAATAATTTAGATTAGAATGTATTCCTTGTTTACATGTACAACGTGTTTTGTACAGGTCAATAAAATGGTGGTGTTGACACTGATTCCCTTTCCTTATGTAACAGTAGAAAGACGCCTTGATAAAAAAATTAAAATAAATGAAAACCGGTAGTTCTCCGGACAGATTGAGAAACGGAAAAATAACGTGACGCATAACTAGAAACTTGATCTCCCTTGTGTAATCAGAAGCAAACATAATTAAAGTATTATTTGTGAATGATAAAATGTAAATTAATTACAGTATATTTAGTAAAAACTATTTTATTTAGTATATAATTATAATAATTATAAACTCGCCAGCAGACGAAATCATCCTTACTAAAAGGCGCCAATAGCGCCATCTTGTGGTTATTTTAAATCGTACCGGTGTTTCGCGCGCATTTTTAAAAATTTTAATTACACATATTATAATAATAGCGAATAATAGGTATTTCTAGATCAGGTTTCCATTAGAATATTAATATATTAATCGAATTTGCAGCAGCAGTGGCATTTGTAAACGTTTAATCAGACGAACACGTTAGGAGAGGGAGCACAACGAGGGAGTTTCTCTGGTAAGTTTTATTCTTATTTCTTACAGGAATCTTTCCAACAACGCAAATGTGTGTAATAAACATTTTAACATACAGGTGCTCGATTTATCGCGAAATTAAAATACTTTACATAGCTTCGTTTCAGTCAAAATACAATAATTGTTACTTGTTTCTACAATAAAATATAGTAACCTGGATTAAGGCGTCATCAAAAAAATTAATAAAACGAGAGATTTGCAAAGCCTCTTACACCATTTGTAAAGCTTCATAGTTATTTCTGATAGGGTTTAACGTTACAGTAGTAAATCTTATGTATATTTATAACGGTGCTTCTGACTGAAGAAGTATGAAGGCTGGGAAGGCTGACTTATAGTAGTTTTTATTATTGATAGGCTAGAAATAGAGTTAGTAACCAAAATACATAGTGAATACCATTAGTAAATACACAGTATCATATTAAACACAATAAATGCCATAATTACCACAACTGAATGTACATTTTTGATTATTCTCACATATTTTTGTGACATATCATATTATTACTTACAAACCCCAGTTGAGCAGTTTTAACTGGTTTAACTGGCAGTTTTAACTGGTTGATGAAAAGTTCAGCAATGCCTTAAAAGTCTTTTACACAAGTTCAAATAAGCATATTTATATCACAGGTGTGATAGTAGTTGGCCTGTTCAGGTGAAAGAACTGGAACAGCAAGTTGCACAGTTCTCTATAGCGGAGCCCATACAGGTACGGCGCCAAGGCTTTGGGCAGGATGAGCAAGACGTTACACACCACCAGGGACATCCACAGGCTTGCTTTGGGGTCCATAGTCTCACTGTTTTGGCAAAGCATAAGCTCGATCATCAAAACCAGCAGGGGACAGAAAGCCAGGAACAGGTGGAGATAATGGATGAGAAATGTTCCTCTAGCACGAGATGATGTTTTGCCCTTCCATACGCCTGAACTACGGGTACAAAAGTAGAGGATGAGGTAACCAGACAACACCAGAAGGAGGATGAAAATGATACCTGTGACCGCCAGCAGCATGGAGACGTGAAGTGGGTGAAAGTGGCTTACGGTCAAAACCATCAGCAAAGGAAAGGAGCAGAGGTGGAGGGCGCAGGGGGTCGTACTATGGTACCACAAAAACATGCCAACAGTGGCCGCAGGGAAAAAGACAGAGATGACCCAAATGGCGGCAATTGCTCCGTAGGTCCGCGACACAGGCCACAGTGCCAGGTAGCGAAATGGGGCTAACACTGCAAAGCAGGTATCCAGCACCATTGCTGTAATGCTTAGTACCCCAGAGCTGTATAAGACCGCAGACAGGAAGAGCAGCACGGCACACGGCCACTCCGTCATCAACACACCAGCTAAATTGATGCAGCCACTCAGGATGTTCATGCAAACAAAGAGCAGGTCACTGAAGAGAACATTGGCCAGGAGGAGGTAACGCGTCTGCTGCCGCAGGTCAACTCGGGACAGGATACGTACTAGAAGAACTGGAGTGATCAGCAGAATGGCCAGGAAGGCCAAAACGGGGCACAGCTGAAGCACCCTCATGTGGCAGGGAGGGATGAATCCATGCCACTCGTGCGCAAACATCTCCGCTGGGCTTTCAGAGGAGTTCGAGAAATTAGAAGAACGTATATGAAGCTCAGCTCGACCTGACTTGTTGTACCAATTGCCAAATGAACAAAGCAGAGATAAAAAAAGGTCTTCTGCAACTAGGTAGAAACGCTCCGACTTTCCCTCCATTAGAGTTTCCATCTCTTGGCATGTGTTTGTACGTCCAATCCAGGGCTGAAGGTAAATGTGTCTCTCCTTCCCCCTTCCTGCAGTCTGTGGTAAGTGATTTAGGGGACAGATGTGGATTTGTCACAGGCACGCTTGTAAATGGTTTCCATGGAGAAGGAGAAACAGGTAAATATCACTTCACAGCTAAATGGATCAGAATGACACTCAGGGATTTTGCACCAAGGCATAAATATTGATATCTCTTCCTAGAATCAGAAGTATTGCGTAACATTTACACTGTTATTTTTGGACTGATTGATTGTTTAACTTAGAGGACTAAGTGCAACACAGGTTAAACATTGAACGCTTATAGGAAATTGGAGAAAGACACAATTGTGTAAAAAATCCTGAAATGTAAATTTATTTATCTTGCCAAGAGAACAAAACAGCATTATCGACCGCTGCTTTGCACACAAGAGTTTGAATCAATATTGTGGGCATACATAACAATATATAGCTGGGGAAATCTCACAAAAATGAAAGGAAAAAAAGAAAAGAAAAAATATATTTTGCATGAATAAAATTAAGCCCAATTTATGAACTAATATTATTATTATTATTTGTAATTAAGTCTTAGTGACTTTTGTGACCATGGACCACAAAACCACTCATAAGGGTCAATTTTTTGAAATTGAGATTTATACATAATCCGAAAGCTGAATAAATAAGCTTTCCATTGATGTATGGTTAGTTAGGATATGACAATATTTGGCTGAGACACAACTATTTGAAAATCTGGAATCTGAGGGTGCAAAAAAAAAAAAATATTGAGAAAATCGCTTTTAAAGTTGTCCAAATTAAGTTCTTAGCAGTGCATATTACTAATCAAAAATTAAGTTTTGATATATTTACAGTAGGAAATTTACAAAATATTTTCATGGAACATGAAATATCCTATGATTTTTGGCATAAAAGAAAATACGATCATTTTGACCCATACAATGTATATTTGGCTATTGCTACAAATATACCCCAGCGATTAAGACTGGTTTTGTGGTCCAGGGTCACATTTCTTTGTGAGATTCACCCAGTTGCACTTTATATAGTTATGTTATGTTATGATGAATAACAGCACGTATCACTTTATATCAAAATATAAAAAAGATCAAAACATTCTTAATATACATTCATGTTAAAATGCTTTAATAGAATATACTAAAATGAATACTAAAATATATAAAGTTTCTTTTGAGGTCTCTTTCTGGCTCAGGAGTCTTTTAAATTCCCTCTTCTGCAAATGAGTCCTCCAACGACAGAGCAACCAGATACAGTTATTTTGCAGGCTTGCTCTGCTTCAAGTCCAGTTCTGGGCTGCACTCCTCTGACTTTGGGGTCGCTTCTTCCAAAACACCTGCTGGACAGTCTCGTAAATCTCGTGATAGCGCAGGATGTACAGGTAAGGAGTGCAACAGCGTGGCAACAACATCAATACGCACATGTTGACTAAGTTAATCCACACTCCCACAACATCCACGCTTGCTTCCTTTAAAAGAGCCAGCTCCACGGCAAAGACCAGCGCGGGTACAAAATACATCACAAGCAACAGAGTGTGCGCCAGAAGCGTCATACGCGCCCGGGAGTACCGACTACGCCATATCCCAGAAGTTTTAGTGATGATGTACAGATGGATGTAACAGTACACAATGAGAACAGTGCAGAGGCTGATGGCAATGATGAAGTACAAATGAACGCCAATCTTCTTTTGTTCCAGCGAGTGCAACGCAATCAACATTAAACACACCGGACGGCTCTGCTTGTCACTGCCCATCACCACCTCAAACATCACTAGCAAAGAGACGGGACACACTGCGGCCATTACCCACAAGCTCATAATTATCTTCCTGGCCCGAGATGGTGGGAGAATCTCTTTGTAATGTAACGGCCAACGTACTGCCACATATGTGTCGACAACCATCAGTGTGATAGTGAGCACAGAGGTGCTGTATGTCATTACCATGCTCACCATCATAAACTCACACAACGAGTGGGGCATGTGCAGGCCCACGGAATTGCAGGAGACCATCGTGAGATTTATGGCGAGGAAGAGCATATCAGCGAAGAGCATGTTAGCAAGGAGCAGGTAGCGGGTCTCTTGACGTAGCGTAGGAAAACACAGTATGCAGAGGGACAGAACAGGGTTGACCAGCAGTGTGACAGAGGTTAGCAGAACCGTAGGGATGAGAAACAGATTCATGTGTTTGCTCTCCGTTATGTTGTACCAATTCACAGAGATGGTAACAATAAAAGACTGATTCATATTTGGAGTTTAGTGCCACGCTACTGAGAGAAAGCGTTGAAAGGCTGAAGAACAACAGCTCCTCTGTTTACTGAGACTGGAACGGTGGAGCACATATACGGCTTCTCTACCTACAGAAAACAGAAGAAACATAAGTACAGACGTATGCACCATATGATCACCATAAACTTTGGATGAGGCTTCAAAAAATCACTACAGTTTTTTGTCCAATTAAATGCTCTATAGAATAAGAATGTCCTTCCTCTTAACATAACTGGCATGACTGAGGTTTTTTTAAAGAAAAATTCGATATGTCCTGGCTAAAAGTCAACAGAGGAAGAACAATTTCTTGGGGACTTTAAAAGAATATTTACCAAAAAATGAAAATTATGTCATCTTTTCTTAATCCTCGTGTCATTCCAAACCTGTATGATTTCTTTTTTTCCGTGATGGTGAGTGAATGATTACAGAATTTTCATTTTAGGTGAACTATCTCTTTAAATTGTTATTATGACCTGAACAAATCTTTACAGATTACAATTTCTCCAAAAATAATGATGGATAAATGTTACACAAATAAATGTTATCATCATTCCTTTTTTTAAATTTTTATTAAAAACCATCAAACATTCACAAAGCATTTTCCCTCCTAATACACAATTTGACTAAAAACAAAGTCACTTTTTGTAAATCATTTTAACCCACGAAAAGAGAATAAAAACAAACAGACTACACACTATCCCTAAAGTTACAATGGAAAGTTAATGTTACTAATAATACTACATAAAAAAGAAAGAAAGATTAATAGGAGTATGAAAATATGTGAGTCCGTACATTTTCAAGAAAACATTCCGTCACAAATCCAAGGGTTAATAGTGATGAGTATGAAATGTAACAAAAATACTTTTGAGTGAAATTGAATGAGCTTGAATGATACTTCCAAATATCAACCACAAATGCCAGTAGCATGTTTGACAAGCAATACAAATCAATGCAAATAATGTGCTTGTTTGTTGTACTGGTGTTAAAAACTCTAATAAATACACAAATAATTATAAGATGGTACATACTGTAGCTCAAACTGAACAAAACACTGTTGTAAGTTTCAGCCCCGTTTCATCGACAAACAGTTGAAAGAGGAAGAATTCAATATGAACGCATGGACTAACAATCGATTAATCGTGTTAAAATGACTTGCGTACCTGTTCCACACATCCACATGTGCAGTAACTGCTGCTTCCACCCAGGCCTCCATTAAACTAATGTCGCCCCAGATCAATACCACCCGACTCTGTCCTCGTTATCGGAGAGCAGGCGTTCCACTGATGCGCACAGATCCGTAAACGATCGCACGGCACTAACACTCTTTCAGCTCTCCATGGTTACTCAGCATTTGGTGTAAATTATGCTGACCCTCCCCATGACAGGCCGTTGAGATAAACTAACACTAACACCATTATTACCTCAATGTCCCTCGACACTACTATGCACCTCATATCCGGAGGTAAAAGCTTATAAAGCAATAAATGAGATGGAGGATTAAACAAACAAATAATATACAAAAATGTTGGCATGACCACCAGCCTGTAAACAGAAGTGCTTTGCATATGTTAGGTCTTTTATGCAAAACATGAGATACTACCAGCATATATCCTGAAAAAACAAAAACAAAGCATTATGTAATTTTGATGAATGAAATAGTCTTTATTAATTTTGCATATTTAATACAAAATGCCTCATTTCCTCTCCTTCTTGTAACCAGTGTTCCAGTGACGCTTTCTCCTGTGCAGTCCGTCATCATCATCATCTTTATCTTCCTCATCTTCATCACTGCTGTATTCTTCCTCCCTCCCTTCTTCCTCCTGCTCTCTTGCCATCAGCTTGCGAAAAACATGGAACTCCTCTGCAGTTGCCATGGCGACCTGTGTCAGGTAGGTTTCCTCAGAGACGCAGAGGACGTCTTTGAGCGGGGGGTTGAGGATGAGTGTTTGGCCCTTCTTGTCTGGCGTCTGGTACAATCCCCTCCGCTCCAGAAAACAGTGACGACAGCGTAGCTCAGACAGAGGCAACCTGAATAGCTTTGCCTTTACCATCTCTGACTGCCGCACACCCATACGGAAATACGCATACTGCGGGGAGAAAACAAGCTGTGTGTCAGTTTGAAACTACTAACTGCAACTTCAGTGATCCAAAATGGCTAACACAAAGACGAAATGTTATCAGAACAACATTTACATAGACAGTTTACCCTGTCATCAGAGCCAGGAAAATCTTTAGTGAAAAATACCAGCCCTGCCTGAATTTTGTACTCCAGCTGAGCCAAATCCTCGTCCAGAACCTCAGGCGAGTCTCTGAGGATGTCTGTGACATGATGGATGGTGAAGAGGCATTTCTCTCTGAGCAGTCGGGACACCATGTTTACCCTCTTGACTGGCAGGAGCATGACCTTGGGGTAGTGACTGATCATCCTCTGCAGACTACCTGTGGACAGATTTCAGACAACTCTCCATCAGTGGCTTTCCAACTGGGGTCTATGGACACCCGGCAGAGGACTAGAGGGTCCATGGAAAATTTCAGAGAGGGGGAAAAAGAACAAAAACAACAAAAACAAAAATCTGCATATAATTTTGAAAACAAAACAAAAACTATTTTTATTAGGGCTGTCAAATTGATTACATCCAAAATAAAAGTTTGTGTTTATATATTTGGGTACTGTGTATATTTATATGTATATATAAGTACACACACATACATGTATATATTTAAGAAATATATGTAATAAATAAATTCATATAACTTAAATATTTCTATACAGTACATTTATAGAGTATACAGTATACACACATATAATGTAAACATAAACTTTTATTTTAGATTAATCGATTTGACAGCCCTAATTTTTATTTATCTTCTCTCATTACTTGTTACATGTTCAAATAGCTTGTGTTACATTCTTTTTTGTAAAACTGCTTTGTAACAATATTAATTATAAAAAGTGCTACATAAATAGATTTTAGTTGAATTAAAATGTGTTTATCTTATATTATTAAGTTAATATTTTCCAAATACCGGTAATGTTTCAATAATGTGATATACATTTACACCACTTTTCAAAGATTTGGGGTTGGCAAGATATTTTAATAAGCTTTTAAAACAGTCTTTCACATTTATTTGATCAACAATACATTAAAACAGTAATATTGTGAGATATCAATCCCATTTAAAATAACTCTTTACTATTTTAATATATTTTAAAATTTCATTTATTCCTGTGATGGCAAAGCTGAATTTCAGTGTCACATGATCCTTCAGAAATCATTCTAATATGATTATTGATCATTATTGTCAAACAAATGTGCTGTTTAGTATTTTTGTGGAAACCCAGATTTTTTTTCAGGATTCTTTCATGAATAGAAAGTTCAAAAGAACAGCAATTATTCAAAATAAACTTTTGTAAGATTATAAATGTCTTTACTGTCACTTTTAAAAAAATTAAGATTTAAGCATCCTTGCTGAATAAAAGTACTGAACTTCCTGTTTCAAAAGGAAATAACTAGAGACTTTAAAATTTTTTGGTTCCATACAGTGGAAGTCAATAGTCACCGAACCAGTTTGGATTACTCGCATTATTAAAATATCTTATTTTGTATTTCGGAAGAAAGAAATACAAAGAGGTTTGGATGGAACCACATGAGGGTGAATGAATGTTTTCAGTGAACTATCCCTTTAAATGATTATAATGGCCTGAATGATTCTTTCCAGTTTACACTTTCTCCAAAAATAATGATAGATAAATGATACAACAACATTGTCAATCCTGATTTGTTTTAAAATTAAAACCATCAAACATCAACTTCAAAAGCTAGTAGTAAAAAAGACAAAATTCATGCAAATTATTTGCAAATTATTTGTTTGTTGTACTGTGGCAGAAACTCATCTTTAAAAAACACATCATTATAACAGTTTGTTAAATCTGCCAAGGCACATTATTTTTCAGCTCTAATCGCACAGAATCATCATTGCCCGAGAGTGCTATTTCGCACAATAAATACAGTCCTGAATACTGTACGTTCAGTTGCTTTTGATAGTTCTGAAAAAGCCTGTGAAAGTTTCGCACAATTTTTTGTGGATAAGATCAGTACTATTAGAGCAAATATCTCAATCTCTGCTTGAAATCCTGTCGGACTCCTAGCTCGGCCTGACTCTTGCACCTCTGCTCAGTTTTCTATGTTTGAGCCCGTTTCTCTGTCTGAGTTGTTAGTAGTTGTTCAACACCTTAAGCCATCTTATTGTTCACTAGATGTTATTCCACCTCATTTATTAACTCAGATTTGGGATGTGGTGGGTTCTATGATCCTGTCATGAATCAGAGTCTTACAAAGGGTGTTGTTCCATCATATTTTAAACATGCCTTGGTGCAGCCTCTTTTGAAAAAGGCCACTCTGGATCCTTCAGTGCTACACAACTACAGACCGATTTCAAAACTGCCTTTCTTGGCTAAGTTATTGGAGAAGGTGGTTCTTAATCAACTTTCTACATTTTTAAATGGAAACTAAATTTTTGATAAATTTCAGTCTGGTTTCAGATCTCAACACAGCATTGAAACTGCCCTTCTCAAAGTGTCAAATGATTTGTTATCTGTAGACGCTGGGAATTGTGCTGGTTTGGTGCTTCTGGATCTTAGTGCAGCGTTTGACACAGTGGATCATGTGATTCTTCTTTATCATTTGCAGGAGTGGGGGGTATTGAGGGATTGCTTTAAATTGGTTTTCATCCTATCTACATGGAAGATCCTTTGCGGTGGAGCTCGGAAGCTTTGTATCATCTTCACAGTTTATTTCCTCGGGGGTTCCTCAGGGCTCATGTCTTGGTCCTGTGTTATTCTCTCTATATAAGCTTCCTTTGGGTCTAATTTGTCAAAACTTTTATGTGGCTTATCATTGTTATGCTGATGACATCCAGCTATATTTGCCCCTAAGATGTAACAACGACTCCAATATTTCAACTTTGTTTGAGTGTTTGGATGAAATAAGGGCATGGATGGTTTCTAGTTTTCTGTAGTTCAATGAGTCCAAATCGGAAGTGGTGATTTTTGGCCCCCCAAAGTTAGCCAAACAGCTTTCTGTACATCTTGGCCCCTTAGCCACTAATATCAACACTCAAGTAAGAAATCTTGGTGTAATCTTTGACTCGGAGTTGAAGTTTGATAGACAAGTCAATGCTGTTGTTAAAGGAAGCTTCTATCAATTGCGTATTATTGCCAATTGAAGAGAATTGCTTTTACATGTTCCCAGATCACGGTTGAAAACCAAAGGTGATCGAGCCTTTTCTGTGGCAGCCCCACACCTGTGGAATAGTCTCCCATTGCACATTAGATCTTGTGACTCATTAGACTGTTTTAAATCAATGTTGAAAACACACCTTTACTCTGTGGCATACAGTTGCCCCTAGCTGTTGGGACATTGTTCAGTGATGGATATTGTTGTGTCTTGTGTCTGTTTTTGATTAATTTTTTATATATATGTAAAGCACTTTGGTCAACTGGTGTTGTTTTTAAATGTGCTACATAAATAAATGTTGATTTGATTTGTTAATAAAATATGTTGTTCCAACGCTATTTCTGGTGCACAAAACATTTCTGTTAGTTTCAGCCCAGTTCCAATGTTTTTAAAAGAAGTCTCTTATGCTCACAAAGGCAGCATTTGATTGATAAAAATACAGTAAAAATAGTCGTGTTGTGAAATAGTAATACAATTTTAAATTAGGGTTTTCTCTTTTAATATGATTAAAAGGTCATTTATTCCTGTGAAGCAAAGCTTCATTACTCCAGTCTTCAGTGTCACATGATCCATCAGAAATCATTCTAATATGCTGATTTGCTGCTCAAGAGACATCAATGTTGAAAACAGTTGGTTAATATTTTTGTGAAAACCATGATACTCTTTTTTTTTTCAGGATTGCTTAAAGAATAGAAAATGAAAAAGTTTTCCAGCTATTTAAAATAAACCTTTCTAACTATTTAGCCAAATATAAGTATTATTCTCTCACAAAAAAATAAAAATAATAATAATCATAATACAAATCTTACTGACCCCAAACTTTGAAACAGCAATGTAATTTACTAAAAGACAAGATGCATCACCTTCAACCAGTCCCATCTTCCTCAGATGATCAATGCGCTGTTGTAAGTCTGCACCTTTAACTGAATATACTTCTGGACACTTATGCATTATTTTCAGGATAGTAGAGGGATTTAAGCCCAGGAGCAACAGTGCTGTCAGAACAGATGGAAAATGTTTCCCACGGTTCTTCGTAGCACCTTCATGCAGCTCCTTGGCTTGAGTTTCTGAGAAGCCCATCTCGACCAAAGAGCACAGGGTGGGCTGATTTCCAGATCTGTGGGTGACCTGACCACTGTGAGATGGATTTGCTTGATGGGGTTGTGTGGAGCAGAATGGCATATGACCTCTGCTCACTGCCACAGGACAAACACTCCATCTCCACATACATCTCCACATCTGAGATATAGAGAGAGGAAGCAAATGCTGTTCAGTTCAATACATAATGGACCCACACACTAAATATATATAGAAGAAAATATAAAAATTGTGATAATGTGCTAAAAAAACATTACCACAAATGATATAACTGGTCAACGGCTGAGCAAAGTAAATGTTTATACAGGTGCATCTCAATAAATTAGAATGTCGTGGAAAAGTTCATTTATTTCAGTAATTCAACTCAAATTGTGAAACTCGTGTATTAAATAAATTCAGTGCACACAGACTGAAGTAGTTTAAGTCTTTGGTTCTTTTAATTGTGATGATTTTGGCTCACATTTAACAAAAACCCACCAATTCACTATCTCAACAAATTAGAATATGGTGACATGCCAATCAGCTAATCAACTCAAAACACCTACAAAGGTTTCCTGAGCCTTCAAAATGGTCTCTCAATTTGGTTCACTAGGCTACACAATCATGGGGAAGACTGCTGATCTGACAGTTGTCCAGAAGACCAATAAACAAAAAACATTTTTAGTGAATTGTTGGCCTTCTGGAAAGTATGTTAATTTACTGTATATGTACTCAATACTTGGTAGGGGCTCCTTTTGCTTTAATTACTGCCTCAATTGGTGGGTTTTTGTTAAATGTGAGCCAAAATCATCCCAATTAAAAGAACCAAAGACTTAAACTACTTCTGTCTGTGTGCATTGAATTTATTTAATACATGAGTTTCACAATTTGAGTTAAATTACTGAAATGAAATAAATGAACTTTTCCACGACATTCTAATTTATTGAGATGCACCTGTACATTGTTTGCACATACAGTAGTTTTTACAGCAGGCCACAAACATTACCACAATTTATATAACTGGTCAGCAGCAGCAGCCACAAACAGACAAGTTCAGAGGCAGCAGCCATACAAGTCTGTGGCAGTAGAAAGTGGCAGCTGAGTTTAGCAAATGTTATAAATTACTAAATGTTTTTCAATTGTAGATTTTACAGTACAAACATTACATCAAAAATATTTAAATTAGTGGATGAAACAAAATGTGTTTGTGGCAACTGAGCATATAAAAATGGGGGGTCTGAGATCTTGTCTGTTCACATATTCGAGCTCAAACGACATGAAAACACCCTTATTCTATTCTATATACCTGTTTTCTTTCTAATTATTATAAAACAAATAACATTATATATTTAGAAAATAATAACTTGACCCTTTAACAATAGCTCTGTCTATTCTTTTTCTTTCTACGTTTATTATTATTTTAAAAAACCCACAACTTGTCACAGCATTATGTATTGTTGCCCTTTTGTAGGTTTGTTAGCTTCTGTTTTCCTCATTTGTAAGTCGCTCTGGATAATAGCGTCTGCTTATTGATTAAATGTAAATGTAATAAAAATTCCAAATATGTTCATCCAATAGCTAGCACAAAAATAAGGAATTCCATTTCGGAAGACAGCAGAGAACTCAGTGTTTGAAACCAACTTACAGAAACACTGCTACAGAAAACTAGCATTTGTGTAATTTGACTTTTAACCCTTATAATAACAACTGAGAGACTCATAATTGTGACAAGCCCCAGTCTCCATTATGTGTGTATTGAACTGCTGATGCTGTAGCTATTCGTTGAGGGGCTAATATAAACTACTTTAATACACGTTTAGCTTGTAGTAACTCAAAAAGGAACGTACAATAATTAGATAACATAAGAGAATATAGCCTAGTTTTATATTCAGTTACTTAGTATAAGTGACCTTTCGCTTCCATGCAAAGGCAGCTGTTGTTTCTTGCAAAGTTATTCTTAGTTTTAACAAACGTTATTTTAGATTTTCTAGCAGTCACATATCCCATTATACTATTAAATAAGATATTATTCATCAATTTGTTTTTATTGTGCGATTCATCATTAATGAATGTTAGTCCGATTCCCACCAGCAAATCAAAGAAACCGCTTCTTACTAAGTGACAAATCGCGATATTTCTCACGGTAGCTATATAACTGTGGTTGAACATCCAGTCTAGCGTCTAATTATATGATAATGTAAAATATTTCTGTTGTAGTTTCGTCCTCACCTGTTTTCTGCATACATGTGTACCCATATCTGTGCCGCGACAAAATACACCCGCGCTGCAACAACAGTCAGAGCTCAAAAGTTCCGGATATTTGAACGGAAGACGAAACAAAAGTGATTATAAATGTAAATATTTTATTGAAGAATTCCATTGATATTAACATTTGATAGAGGCTTTACAAAGCCTGTGTACAATGTGAAAAAAAAACCAGAGTTACCAAAAGCAAACTTAAATTATGCCAATAACAATTTATTCAGAGGATAAATATCGAAATGTTAAAAATAATTAAAATATTTATAACTTAAAAGGTTAAAAATCAAACTAAAATTCTTTTAAAGCTTTGAAGGCCTAATAACATATCTTGACGCTCAGGTGACCCTCATCCAGGTCTAGTGCACGTGCCATGTTTTAACAGGACAATCCTGGTGCTCAACACCATAGTATTACAACAAACAGCAAGCACATTCCACATCTCAGAATGCAATGTTTTAAAAACTCCATGAAAGGTAAAAAAACAATACACTGATAAATACACTCCAATTCCTTCACCAAACACAGATATAAAGCTGTTTCTTAGCAACACAGATGGCTTCCATTCCCAGTCACACTTTCCTTTTGCTCTTTGGACGGACTGGTATCATCAAGGAGGAAAGCGGCAGGTGGACAGAGTTCTGCAGAGATTGTGTGCATTAGTGTTCATGGTGACATTAGATGTAATGTCATAATTAGTTGAGCAAAACGCATTAGCGTTTCTTTCACAACAGTTCCTCACTCGTCGGTGAGATATTTCAGCAGCTCGCACTGCAGTGCCGCCATTGTTCTCCTCTGCTCCTCATCCTCATCCTCCTCATCTTCTAAAGGAGTGTCCTCAGACGTGTTTTCGGGGTCCAGGTAGAGGATGTCTGCCTGGTGCACACACGAGTTGGGCTCCACATGTTCTGTGGATTCTGAGATAAAGTATATGATGTACGAAGCTCTGCATCATTTGAGTTAAAGAAAAAGGTGTTTGAGCTGAATATTATAATCATTTTGGTGGATGAAATAACCTAAAACCAATTCTCTTACCGTTGCTGGAGGGGAAGACCTCTCCCCATGAGTACTCTGCTAGATTTATGGGTTGCTGAATCCACTGCGACTCCAAGAGCTCCTCTAGAGTCATTCTCTGATCAACCACTGGGTGCAAAAGACCAGCCAACAGTGCATACAACTCTAAAACAAGAACAAAGTAACAGGTTAAACAGTAATAAACAGTGTTTTTGCAAGTTTTATTTTAAAAAGTAAATGTCCTAAGTCTTATTTTCTGAGAAATTGTTCAAAAAGAACTCGTGATTAAAATGAGAACAAATATCTGCCAATAGGCTCAGAAATTCAACTTAATTTAAAGGGAAACAAGTATTCTTTGACAGATATTGTGTCCTATTTTAAGCATAAACTCAAAAACAAGACTTCATATCTTCATTTTGCATCAAGTAAATGCATCTTGATTTAGACAGACGTACTGGTAAATAAGCCAAAAACAATGAGGAAGATATAAAATTTTTGCTCCAATTAAGACCTTTTTAATGCCTTCATTTGTGGAAGGGAGAATTGAGACACTTAAGACCCACAGAAACCCTGAATAAAGCCAAATTAGTATAAAAGCCATCCAGTCAGTCTTCATGGCTGCAAACCTGTAGATATCTGGCATGGAGGGTTGATTCGGGCCTTCAGGGTTTCCTCCACACTGCAAAATGGGTTTTCACTGAAGAGTAGGGTATACAAGAGCACTCCTAGAGACCACAACTCCAGCTCTGGACCCTCGTACCTACATCCAAAAAAAAAAGAAAGAAGTTTCATATTTAACCTGTAAATGCAAGTATAATGCTTTCTTGCATTCACCTGACATTCTCCTACAAAGGCTTAGAGTCAACATAAAAATTGCATTTAACAAACTTTAATTGTGATGTTGCATGTTTCTAAGTTGAACTGGGTATTCAAACCCATTTCAATATCCAAACAGGATTTATGAAACCTGAGTGAATAAAAAAAAAAGTTAAGTCACTACATTTTTATTGAGGGAAAATAAAGAAAGACCTGCTCTGATAAATCGTGAACATGAAATGTTCAAGGTGGCAATCAGTGGTAATCTCAGTCATACTGTAGTTAATGTGTTGCTTATTTTATATACATGAATGTATAACCTTTATGTAACCCTTCGTAGACCCTTAACTACTTGATCCTATCCTGTGTTTTGACCTCATCAATCTCAGACGCACAGATGGAACCGAGACTGGCTGTGAGATGTTTCAGTACGTACGGGTTTCCCTGAAGCACCTCTGGGGAGCAGTACTCCAGAGTGCCACAGAAGGTGTAGAAGAGCTTTCCGGGTTCCAGCAGGGCAGCAGAGCCAAAGTCGATCAGCCGGACGTGGAATTTAGAGTTTATGATGATATTTTCATCCTTTATGTCCCTGTGGAGCACTCTTTTGCCACGCAGGTAACTCACTGCGGCTACCAACTAAGTACAGAAATATACAGATATACATCAGAAAAGTGATCCAATTACAACATCAACAGTTCTCAGCCTGTTTCTCACCTGTCTGAAGATGTAGCTTGCCAGAGGCTCGTCCAGTCTCGGCTGCATGTCGATAAACTCAAACAGGTCAAGCCCATCCCCGTGTTTCTCCATGACCATTTGGAAGAATCTCTCATTCTCAAACACCTCCAGCACCTGCAGCAAAAAAGTAATACACTCATAAACACCAATAGTTAACATACGATCACTAGCATTTTGACAACGCTATAACTATAAGTTTATTTTTCCAAATGTTTGGGGTTAGTGTTTTTGTATTCTCTTAAGCTTACCAAGGCTGCTTTGATTAAGTTATTTGATCAGAAATATAGTAAAACGGTAATATTGTGAAAAATTATTACAATTTAAAAATGACCATTTTCTGTTTTAATTTTTTAATATGCAATTTATTCCTGTGATGGCAAAGCTGAATTTTCAGCAGCCACCAGTCCACTTGATCACATGATCATTCAGAAATCATTCTAATATGCTGATTTAATAACAGTGTGATTTTCCAGGATTCTTTGATGAACTGAAAGTTCAAAAGAGCAGCATTTATTTGAAATAGAAATATTTTGTAACATTTATAAATCTCATTGCCTTCAATTTAATGCATCCTTGCTGAATAAAAGTATCAATTAAAAAAAAAAAAAATATATATATATATATCCGACTCCAAACATTTGCAGTGTACTGTATTTTTAAATGAGATAAATAGTACAGTAAAAATGTAGTTTAAAAGGTTTTAAAGCATGTGAACGGATTGAAATGGACATTCCAACAGCAACATTTGCATTTAGGGAACCTAATGGCCAAATTGTTTTTTTAAGAGGCTGTTGCATCATTTAATTTGGCAACAAATATTTAAAATATTAATATGAACTCAAACAGTTCTCTCAATGTACCTTCACAATATTGGGGTGTTGCAGGCGAACCAGTATGGCCACTTCTTGACTGACCCGGCCCAGATCAGGATCATCCACCCAGCATTCACTCACCACTGCACTTTTCCTAATAAACTTCACAACCACCTGAAATTGAAGTGAGATAATAAATTCAACATCTCTTTACCAGCTCATATAATTGTCCATAAAAGACTGGATACACCCTACAACAATGATACTGACTCAGTGTGTAAACATGCTCTCTTAAGAACCCTGACCAAGGTTTGAACAACTGACGTCACCGTTATCAAGTTATTATCTCGCAACCGGATGAATATGAGTGCATGAACAGCAGTGAGTGCAGAAAAGAGTGTCACTGACTTCCTGTGCATCTATCCTTCTTGCAGCGAGCCAGACAAAACCAAAGGCTCCTTTTCCAATGGAGCGCAGCGGACGATAGTCTTCTTCAAAGTAACCCTCACACGCTCCGGACTGCTCCAAGTCCACAGAAGAGCGCAAGGCGTCTGAACGAACTGCCTAAATGAGGAAGAAAGGAAGGTTGCTGCTTTATCTTACATGCAGATATGAAAGTTAATAGTCCACTTTGTATGTATGAGTTACTTTGTTCAAAATATCTCCTTGTGTGTTCCACAGAAGAAAGAAATGCATACATGTTTGGAACAACATTTTTGGGTGGACTCTCCCTTTAAAGAGCTCAGTTTTAATGCATTTAGGCAGATCACCTCAGCGAGACTGCAGGCAAAGGCCTCCTGTTCTGGGGCTCCTGTCCTCACTGTGGGAGACATTGTGCTCTGTGGCGCCTCCTGGTGGTGGAGCAGGAGATGATTCCCACTCAGCCACAGACAGACCAGAGAGCTGCCGCTGGACAGGGACACCAAGCGTACATCACACTGCACCTCTACACAGAGTGAGAAAGAGACACTGAAAATTACCACTTTATCAGTTGCCTTCATGCACTGGAACATCAGAAATGTACAGAAGAAAAGATGGATGGTGTTTTTGAGACCCGGCATACAGAAAGAGTACACAGTTTGAAATGGAAAAATTAAGTACAGTAAGAGATAAAGTACAGTCATTATCACAAAATAAACCCAGACAAGGGTCTTGGATCACCCCGAAGGGGTTTATTTTGCAATAATGACTACAATATCAAGCTTATTACACAGCTACTTGCCAAATAAATAAATGGATATAAAATGTTGATTTGGAGTTAAAATTATTTTATCATTTCACTGGTGGATTACCTTAAAGGGACAGTTCACCCAAAATTAACATTCTGTCTTTTAATCACAGTCATGTTTCATGTCCTTTCTTCTATGGAACATTAAAGATGATATTTTGCAAAATATCACAGTGTCCATATAATGGAGCTCAATGGGCTCCTATGCTGTTTGGTTCCCAAAATGTTTCAAAATATCTTCTCTTGAGTTGAAGTAAGTCATAAGGTTTGGTAAAATTATGAAAAATTTAATTTGTCCCTTTTAAGTTTCCACTAGGAAAAATTAACCACTACAAAGTAGAAAACAATGAACCTTGCAACAAAAGTTAGCCAACTACATGTTTAGCTACAATTCCTCCATTTTAAAGGTCTTTACAATAATAACCATCCCTTATATAATCTGATACAAAATGGCCATTACTGGTCCCTGTATAATTACAACAGGTTGACATACCGATTGGTGTTCCGTCTCTGTTGTAGCAGGTCACATGAATCCTGCCCTCTGGAATGGAAGAGTTCGCCTTCACCTTCTTAGGAGTGGAGGTGGCAGGAATGTCGCCTGGCAACAGAATTCTACCCTTCCGGAGATCCAGAACATGGCCGACAGCATGTTCCGAAAAGGAATTCCACTGTTCTCGAAGTTTGGTTACATGATTTTTTGGCAGTTTCTCTAGAGTTTTCTGCCGAGGGCATGTTTGTTGTTCTTGCTCTTGTGGTGATGGGGCAGGTTTTTGCGTTGTCTCTTGCTCTGGACAGATTTGAGCTTCTGCTTCAGGGTCGGATTCCACAACGAAGGGTGAAGGGGTTCGAAGGAGCTCAGCGGTGTCACATGAGGTAAGCGAATGGTTAAGATCTGCAGAGGCGTTTGGGATCTCAACACTGTCATTCAGGTCCATCTCTGACATGGCATGAACAATGACATCTCCGTTAGAATTCAAATCCAGAAAGGTGCTGCCCGATTCTGCTAGCTGACGTCCCTGCTGAGACTCATCTAACTTTTCAGGACCAGAGCCGCCCACAAGCCGCTCGCAGAACCCAGACGATGACCCACTGCCCAGGGAAATCACCTCAAAGCTGGAATCCTGAAGCTGAGCTTTCTCTGAACACTGGCAGGCCTTTGTGGGAGGTTTTGAATTTGGCACAGAGTCACAGGACTTTACTGGAGCTTCTGTACGGTCTGAGTTCGGGACCTTGGAGGCATCTCGCCCAGCGAAGAGCTGCTCTGACGGGCCACAATGAGGAGAGACAGTAGTGGAGAGGCAGGTTTTGTGGACTTCCTGGGACTCCACCAGAGTAAAGGTCTGTAGCAGAGCGGTGGTGGAGTTGGCAGAGTCAGACTCAGATACTCGAGCAGTCACATCCACAATTTGCTCACAAAGCTCTGTAGTGTCATCCAACCTGAGAACAACAGAGAATGAAGAATGATGATAGATAATGACAACCTGCACTTGTCATCAGTTTTCTTTTTTCTGTACCATCTATATTGCCAAGGTAACATTTCTCATTTCCATTTAGTTGATGTACTAAAATAAATACAACTAATAAAATATATATATATATATATATATATATATATACACATATATCTCTCCATCCATCTCTCTATATCTATATATGAACAGAACAAATGACTAATTAATAAAATTTGAACCAAAATTGAAACGGAAAGGGAAGATACATAAAAATAAAAAGTGAAAATATTAATAAAAACTAGAATAATATCTCAATGATACTAAAACAACACTGCTATAACATGCTTTATGAACAAAAAGACAAAAACTTTTGGGTTAAGTGGGAGGAAAAATGTACAAATAATATGCCCATTAATTTGCAATAATTAAATTGCAAATTATAAGCAACAATATATTCCATATATTTTATAATTTAAATAATATTTTAAAAAATTCTGACATCCTGAAATGCAATTTACTCTTAAACTGTGCATTTTAATAAAGAAAGAAAAAAGAAAAAAAAATGAAATGAGAGGATTTAGTGGAGTATCTAACCCATTCAGTGGTGTGGAGGTGACAGCAGGTGAGGTCATGGTTGATAGGACACTGTTCTCCTTCTCCAGTTTAGTGCTTGTCCCAGTGAAGATCCTCTTCCCTTTCCCAAGACCTGCTCTCCTACGCATGGCTAGATGCACCATCACACTGTCACCAGCAAGCACTGTGTTTGGATCTGCACATATCATTCAATTAGCCATAAATCAAGTTACGGCATGCAAAAATAAATAAATAAAAATAAAAACCTGTTGTTACAAAAATAAATACAACAAAAAAATTAAATTATTAAGTGACAGCAATATAATATAATATAATACAATACATTATATGTGTGGAGCAATAAGAGAAGGAACTCACTACATGTCTCCTGTTGATCTTCCTTAGTTGTGAGCATATCAGTAGAGAGGGTTAGAACATCAGTAGGGCAACAGCTAGCACTAGCAGAACATCCACAGGGGTCTGAGAAGTAGGCAGACAGGAAGTGAGGGGACGTTAGCACAGCATCACAAGCTAAAGTGTGTGTATCTTTAAAGCACATCATATCTCTGTACCGGTGCATCTGTCAGAGGGGCTGGATGGATCATGTGGATGAGATGTAGGGTGGCCACTTCGGTCCGCAGCACGAACTCGCTCATAAAATGCCGGTATCAGATATGTGACATTCTACACACAGATGCACAGGCCTGCTTTTAGCATGTAAACTAGCTTGGAAACATTGGATTCAATGTTATCGTTAACTAAAACTATTATCATATTTTTGTTAATTGAAATAAAAACAAATATAATAAAAATAATTTAAATATTTTAAACTTTGAAACAAAAGCACTAAAAAATTACATTAAAATAAACTGAAAAAACTAATTGAAAATATTAATAAAAACTATAACAGTACATCAATAATACTCAAATAACAATGGTTGGACTAGATAAATCAAAGTGGATCAACTAAAACTTTTCATTAAAAGAGAGTTATACAAACGTAACAAATCCCAACGGAATGTTTCATAGCAGAAGTTCAACCTGAAACAGTTCTACTCCGCCATCATTGAATCCGTCCTCTGCACTTCAATAACTGTCTGGTTCAGCTCAGCTACCAAATCTGACCTCAGAAGACTACAGAGGGTAGTCAGGACTGCTGAGCGAATCATTGGTACAACCCTCCCCACTCTCCAAGAACTGGGGCCCGTTCTTCGTACGTCGCTCATTACATCCGAGATCAAATGACACATCCAAGATGATATCATCACGCTAATCATGATCTGGCTAATTCGTTTCTTCGAATGCACCTATTGTTGATGATTAATATGATTAACACTCCCTCTTTGAACTGTTGCCGTCTGGTCGACGCTACAGAGCTCCAGAAGGGCCAGGCACAGGAACAGTTTCTTACCTCAGGCAATCCATCTCATGAACACTTGACAATAATTGTGGAACACACAACACTATGTATACACTTAATTATCTAACACACATACTTAGTCTACACTTCAAACTTGCACATAATATACCTGTACATACAAAACTGTCTACTGTATACCTGTACTGTACATACAATTCTCAATTTGTATATTGTCATTCCTTATTTACATGTTCTATTTTTATTCTTTTATTATCTGTGTTTTTGTTCTGTCACTGTCATTCTGTTGCACTGTGGAAGCTTCTGTCACAAAAACAAATTCCTCGTATGTGTAAACATACCTGGCAATAAAGCTCATTCTGATTCTGATCTGTACCTTTCCGAGCAGCTGACTGCTGTTATATCCGAGCAGCAGAGAGCTGAAGGGGTTGTTGAGACTGTGAATGGTGCCGTTGGGCAGGAGCGTCAGGAGGCAGCTACTGGGAGCAAACACACACACTGACCCAGAGTACAGCACATCTGCGCTGGGGGACAGGACACCACCCGCCCCTGATTTACCACCTGCAGGACAAGAGTACACTGCAATGATCACACTGAAATCAATAGCAAATTTTATTTATTACATCAGCAACTAAGCTAATTAGATTGGACAAATACCAAGAAACTCAATGAAAACAGATTTCCTTCATGCCAGAGCAAATATTGGAAAGTCACTTTAACTAGTGGCTCTGGGCTATAAATGAATTCCCACAGATACAGAAATATGATTCAGTTAGGAAATCTGCACATTTTTATTTTCGATGTCACTGTGACTTTAGTCTGTTGAAGCAACTATGAGTTATAAAACTGCATGCACTGCAGTGAAAGGGTGAGGACTGACCTGAAGGAGTTTGGTTGGTCTGTCGTGAAGGTTCTGGATGTGCTGATCCTTTAATCTGCAGCGGTGATCTTCCACAGGAAACAGCAGCCTGCAGACGGACACATGCTGGCACCACCAAACCAGACATGGCCTGCACATGCACTCTCTGAACACGCAACACCTGAAACACAAAGGTAAAGAAACAAGCTATGTGAAGGTGCACAGTAGACTATCATATACATTTATGAATTGAAATAAAGCTAAAAAAAAAAAAAAAACATTGTGACCTTGGGAGTCCTGCAATGGAAGGGGATCTGTAGTGACGGCATCAGAGACATGATTGACAGGCCAGTCATCTCTTCAGCAGTGTGGTAACCATAAAGATGGGCCAAAGTGGAGTCACAACTAAGGATTCCACCCTGAGGAAACAGAAGGAGGAGCTAAAACTTTTCTGGCCAACTGAGCAACAGCTTTACCAACAATTTTCTTTAAAAGGTACACTAGAGTTTAAAAGTTTGGGGTCAGTAAGATTTTCTAAAATGTTTTTGAAAAGGCTGCATTTATTTGATCAAAAACACAATAGAAATATTGGAAAATGTAATTCTAGTTCAAAAACTGTTTTATATATTAATATATTTTAAAAAGTAATTTATTCCCGTTACAGAAAAACTGATTTTTCAGCAGCCATTACTCCAGTTATCGGTGTCACATGATCCTTCAGAATTCATTCTAATATCTTACTGACGCCAAACTTTTGAAATCAGCAGTTAAATTCTGTTGATTTTTATAGTATAATATCAATATAAGCTTAAATTAATCAAATTATGCTTACAAATGCTTAACTTTATACATAAGGTTAACCTTTCAGTGCACAATTAGCTGAGTCTCACATTTTGAGTGAAAGTCACGTGTGCTGTGATTCTCTCCACTCGCTCCAGCAGGAGCTCTGAGATCTGCTGCAGCTGCTCCGGTATCTGAAGCCACACAGACACAGGAAACTCCGCTCCTGTCAAACTCACTGCGCTCACCTGTGGAGAGAAGGATCCAGAGCCATGCTTTAATTAATGATGCTCACATCCAGCACAGGAAAGCAGAGATTAGAGCCATGGACAAAATATGCAGCGTGGAATAAATTAAATATTCATGACTCATGAAATAATTTACTGACAGCTAAGCGAATTGTTGTTTAATTAACCACAGTGTTTCATACCACTTTTGCAGAAATGGCAACTAGCTTTCCATCAGAATCCAGAGTCTCCTCCTTCAGGACTTCCTCTAGTATCTGATTGGCTCTTAGGATAGAAGTCAGCTTCCGGCCGATCAAATCACTGTATCCACACTCAAACAGCTTACAAGCATGTTCATTTGCATCCAAAACCTGTATCAATAAATAATAATAAATAATTTAAATAATCACTCAATAGTTCAAAGAATAGGTGTGCAGCTAAAAGTCCAGACAAAGAATCCCTACTACTAAAATAATGTGGTGTAATGTGGCCTCTGATGAAAACAATCGTCAGATACCTGTAATGTGGTGCAGTTAATGGACAGGATAGCTTTATTTGGGTTGATGGTGAGAGCTGTGCCTCTCTTCTCTGGAGCGGTACACATGAGCTGTCTGAGCAGAGAGCTCTCCATCACTGGAGACCCATGGGCTGATGATGGAGACACAGGGTGGAAGCAATGTAGATCAGAGATCTGAAGATTCCTCATCGCCACTGATGAACTAACATGAGAATCACCTTTCGGAAAAAGAAATTGAGTAAAAATTAATGTTCTGTAAATTAATTACTCGTCATTCTTTTCCAAAACCATTGTAAACTACAGTTCAAAAGATTTTTTTTTTTTTAAAGAATATTTTGTTTGTTTAGAAAGATGCATTAATTTTATAAAACATGACAGTGAAGACTTATTTAATAAAAAAAAAAAAAAGAATGCTGCTCTTTTGAATTTTCCATTCGTTAAATTGAGAAATGTTGAAAAGTTTAAGCATAAAAAAAAAAAAACATTTATTTGAAAAGAACCCTGAAAGAAAGTACCACAGTTTCCACAAAGAACTAAAGAATAACAATTGTTTTCAACATTGATAAGAAATGTATGGCAAACAGCAAGCTTTGCCATCACAGGAATAAATTACTTTTAAAATATATTAAACTAGGAAACCTTTTAATTGCAATAACATTTCACAATAATAACAACATTTAAAAATATTAATAATACAATTACAAAAAATATTCCAACCTCAATTTTGAACAGTAGTGTTTTTTCCCCAAACAGTGAAAGTGAATGAGGCCACCATTCTGTCTTACATATTTTTGTCTTTCAAATAAACACGATAAAACAAAATGAAAGTAACCCAATCACCCGTTTTGGGCAAAGTATTGCAGAAAACAATCTCCTTCAGCAAACACTCTGAAACTCACAGCTGAATAACCATATTTTTAAAACATTTGGCAACAACTTCTTAAGAGATCTCCCTCGTGGTACCATTTTATTGTCAACAACTACTGCTGTATGCTGCATTGTTGTCATTTTCATAAGCTTTATCGTTATTTTATATTATGTAATATTTGGTATCTCTTCAGTGTCCACGCATTGTGGCACAGGTGTGGAAGCTGTCTGGCCCACCTGATGATGATGATGATGATGCGTCCACGCGGCTGAGAGTGCAGTTGCGCGCGGAGGGGAAGGACTGGTTCATGCAGAAGGAGTCAGTCTTCATCACACTGCTGATACTGCAGTCATCATCAGCAACACAAACACTGTCGCCCCTGGGGCTGCTCCTCCGGCCCTGCATCAGCCACATCGTCGATGCGCTTTAAATCAAAGTGGACAGTCACAAATAAGATTCTAACCGACGCCGTTATTGTTTTCCAGACTAGCGAGAAAGCTTTGCTCATATATATCGCATAATACATCATGATTATAAGGAGCGCGACTCACCCAGCACACTGTTCGTTTCAACAACACACTTGCTGTGCTTTCAGTTTACTGCCTGCTGCCTTGGAGACGGAGAGAGATTGTTCCTTCTTTCCTTTTGGACTGCTAGATTAAATAATAAATAACAAAACAAACTCTTGCTTACAAACAAACAGGATTTTTCGATTATCAATAGCCATAAACCGTGTTGGTTCGAAGTATTTGCGTTAAATATGTCACGGCCTACAATGTTTGGCGCGTATGGAATCGAAATAAGTTGACGAGAGGGGAAGAGCCAATGAAAAAACGGAATTTTAAAACTGACAGGGAGTTAATCCAATAGAAAGTCTCAGTGGGCGGGGCTTAATGTATTAAGGGAGGGGTGTAGTCTCTATGGAGAAATAAAGTAATGTTTATGTTACTCAGTATTTTAGCTGTTTCGTGTGACCTAGTTTTTCCCCGTTCAGTCATGGCCTAGTTTTTTTTTTAACTTTTTAAATTAGTTCTGTTTCGTTTTATTTATTTTTTAACTGTAGCCCACACTTTTCAGGTTATTTTGTTTCCAGGCAACTTTTTCTAGCATGTTCTTCAACCAGCAAAATAACACTTAAAAACACTTATTTACAAAACGCCACAAACTGGAGATGCAACATTTTTATTTTAATGTTAAAAGCACTCTGCACAATGCATTAATTAACAGATTCATCATTTTCAAGTCTGTAAACATTTTGACACCATTTGTCATGGACATGAACTAGTTGCTTTTAGTAGTTGTGCATTTCTGTCACTCTCCGGACTCAAGTATGTACTGCTTAGCAGTTCAAAAGTTGCTAAATACAGCAGCAAGCATTTAAATCTTTAACCAGTGTAACTTTAACACTGGATAAGCATTTGAACAAACTAAGTTTCTTTTATAATGTACATTTAAAACAATGGAGAAGTAAGAAATTGACACAAATTGTAGGGTTTACAGAGGAAACATACACAAACAGTCATTTAAAGATGTTAAACTTTTTGGAGAACATTTAAACACACTAACAGCCCACTTTGCTGTTGATGGCTTTTTAATCCAACACATTTTTACCAATGTACACAGTTGAACTCTACATGCTGCTCTGCCATATGTCACAGTTCTTAGTTTGTACATTCTCAGAATGATATGCAGTGCGTTTCCTTATATTATGTTTTATAGACCATAATCAGGGCCATTCATAAGGGCCTGTCATTAGTCCCTTTTCAGAATGGATGTCCGGAGGTCAAGGGTCAAGACCATGTTCACTTTGGCACATATGGGTTATGACAGCTGAATACAAAACCCCACAGACGAGGGAGTCCAGGAGCTTCTGTGCTTCACAGGCAGGTGTGTCTCCACAGAGATCTTAATGCGAGGTTGAGCTCAGGTATAGGTCGAACAGAAGCATGCATAACACTTTAGCATTTCTACTGTAACAGTAACAATGGCTCTCTGCAGGAGAAGTTGACACAGACACACAATGGTGGGAATCACACACTGTGGACACCCGCCCGACACAAGAGGGCTGGCACGGGATCCTGAGTCTCAAGGCTTACAGGTTCACAGAAAGGCCTAGTGATGGTAGTCCTTCTTACTGTGGGGACGGTTACCCAGGATTTTGTCGATGTCCGAGGCCACTTGAGCGGTGATCTTTGGAAGAACCTGTCAGTGAGAATGTAGATCTAATTACTAAAACACATTGGATGAATTAAAATTATCTTAATTTTCGGTTGTTTTAGCTTATTTTAATGCTTGTTTAATCTAAATAGTTTTAAGTCATCTTGAAGCCCCCTTAGAAGTTTTCTGAGGGCCCCCTAGTGGGCCCTGGCTCCCTGGTTGAGAAAGACTATGTCTAAATGCTAGTCCAACCATTTTGTCAAGCTAGAAACTACGCAAAACCATCTTCATCTGAAGCTGGTTTAGTTGGATCTCTTATCAGTGTGTGAAATTTTGCCTTAGCACATAAAAATAACATCAAGCAATATCCCGTTTTTGATGTTTTAAATGTAAATGAACCATGTGAGATTCAGAAGATAGGTGTTAAGAGATAAAAGCACAGAGCCATAGTAGCAGGCCACCAGAGTTTGTGGGATGGCAGTGATTCCACAGTGTGCGAGTGTGTTGGAGATGTTTTGATAAATCTCTTGCCTGTATCGCCCCCAGGTTCTCAGTGAGCTGTGCAGGGTTGGAGGTCCCCAGGAGAACAGAACTCACTCCTTCATTACGGAGGCACCAGGCTACAGAGGAACACAGAGAATAGATTCATGAGGAATCTGTCATTTATTCCTAGATGTATGAAAGTTTCAAGCCAGTGAATCATGGGAATCTCAAATGAGCTGGTAGGATTCTGAACAGGTGCTGCAGTCAAATGCTACTGTAATAACAGTACTGTACTGTACTGTTTCTACAGGGTTTTTTTTAACAGTACAGGCTTTTTTTTTTTTTTTTTACAAAATATTTTTTTGTTCATCAAACTGTTTACATCGAAAAGAAAATACACAAAAAATTTATTAAAAACTATTTATACAAACAAAATGATTTTAATAAGATGTATTATTATTATTATTAATATTAAATAAATACATCTTATGAAAATCATTTTGTTTGTATAAATATGATTTTCATAAGATGTATTATTATTATTATTAATAAATAAATAAACAAAATGTACACAATAAATTAAATTAATTAAAAACATAATATGAACATATTTTTAATAAATATTTATTATTATTATTATTATTATTATTAATAAAAATAAAACTACAATAATAAATAAACAAAATAAAAATAATTACTATTTCTTACATTTCAATAAAGAATAATTTTTGAATAGAATATTACCCCACCACATTTATTAAAACACATAATAAAACTGAAAAAAGAGTCACCATCAAGGTTTTCCATATCATAAAAATGCTTCCAGCTAAAAAATGCCAGATTTGTTTTTCATTAAGTAAGTAATTGTATGTCATTTTTTTTAACTCTCAGATTTGGTGACTTCAAAGCCCTGTGGATTAATGTCAAGGTTTGTTTCTCAGTCAGGAAATGTGCATAAAAGCAGAAATTCAGTATTTTACTGACAGAAATGTCACTTTGTGACAGTTCATGTGAAAAAGTTCTTTTGACCTACCGATGGCAAGTTGTGGCAGGGTACAGCTGAGCCTCTCAGCTATATGGGTCAATTCCTTAAGCTTTGCCTGTTGCTTTCTGCCATCCTCGCTCAGAATCTTCTCCTTCAGCCACTGGTATGACTGCAGAGAGAGAAAGAGAGAAAGCGAGAGAGTGAGACAAGCACAGCAAACCTGCCCTGACATCGCTGTATACTAGCTGAACGTGTAATCTATGAACTATATGAGCTCCTCAATCACTTCATTCAGTGTCAGACTGTCCTATTCAACTCAGCTTTGTTCTCCTGTTGAGTATAGCTGTTTTTGTACAGAAATCTGGCACTATTTCAGTTGGATAAATATCAGTTTAATCAACAGATATCAATCCTTACATCTTGAGGAAATGATGTGTCTGTTATGACAGTCAGTATTAAAGGAACAGTTCACGCAAAAATGAACATTTTAGCATTACATTACTTGTTCATCAATGGATGCTCTGCAGGGAATGGGTGCCATCAGAATGAGAGTCCAAACAGCTGATTGGCCAGAAGCAACTATTTAAATTTAAAATGACTTGATGGATATGTTTCTTACAAACACTGAGCTTTTCGCTTCACAAGATGTTAATTGATGGACTGGAGTTTTGTGGATTACTTGTTGATTATTGTTATGTTAATGTTGGCACCCATTCACTGCAGAGGATTAACTGGTGAGCAAGTGATGTAATGCTAAATTTCCCCAAATCTATTCTAATGAAGAAATCAACTCATCTATACCTTGGATGGCCTGAGGGCGAGTACATTTTCATTTTTGACTGAACTACTCCTTTAAAGTACCTTCAAAGAGGCCCTGGAGGATTCTGGGATGCCGTTTTCATATTTCCCTGTGATGATGCCACAGGCTAGAGGAGACCAGGAAACCACTCCAACACCTGCGGTGCATGACTGTGTTTTTAAGCTGTTTCAGAGATCATATTTTAATTATGTGTGTTCATGTGTATATACAATATGTGTTTGTTTTTACCAATCTTATGGTAAAGCTCTGGCAACTGCATTTCCACTTTATCCCTCTGGAATAAATGATATTCGCCTGTTCACACACAGGAGGAATCAGATTAAACTGCCTCGCTACAGAATATGCCTCCTACATGGGGAGAAAGAGATGGCAAAAATTAGAAAATAATGATTTTAATATAGTTCATGAATAAAGATGTACAACCTGAATTCCGGAAATGTTGGGACGTTTTTAAATTTGAATAAAATAAAAAATAAAAGACTTTCAAATCACATGAACCAATATTTTATTCACAATAGAACATAGATAACATAACAAATGTTTAAACCGAGAAATTTTACAATTTTATGCACAAATGAGCTCATTTCAAATTTGATGCCTGCTACAGGTCTCAAAATAGTTGGGATGGGGGCATGTTTACCATGGTGTAGCATGGCAGGCCAATTCAGCACCCGGACTCTTCTACTACGAAGCCACGCTGTTGTAATAGCTGCAGTATGTGGTTTTGCATTGTCCTGCTGAAATACACGTCGTCTGGAGGGGAGCATATGTTGCTCTAAAACCTTTATATACCTTTCAGCATTCATAGTGCCTTCAAAAACATGCAAGCTGCCCATACCGTCTGCACTGATGCACCCCCATACAATCAGAGATGCTGGCTTTTGAACTGAATGCTGATAACACGCTGGAAGGTCTCCCTCCTTTTCAGCCTGGAGGACACGGCGTCTGTGATTTCCAACAAGAATGTCAAATTTGGACTCGTCTGACCATAGAACACTGTTCCACTTTGAAACAGTCCATTTTAAATGAGCCTTGGCCCTTACGCACAGAGATTTCTCCAGTTTCTCTGAAACTTTTGATGATGTTATGCACTGTAGATGATGAGATTTGCAAAGCCTTTGCAATTTGACGTTGAGGAACGTTGTTTTTAAAGTATTCCACAATCTTTTTACACACTCTTTCACAGATTGGAGAGCCTCTGCCCATCTTTACTTCTGAGAGACTCTGCCTCTAAGACATTCCTTTTATGTTACAGACCTGATGTCAATTAACTTAATTAGTTGCTAGATGTTCTCCCAGCAAAATTTCTTGCTTTTTCAGCCTTTTGTTGCCCCCGTGCCAACTTTTTTGAGACCTGTAGCAGGCATCAAATTTGAAATGAGCTCATTTAGTGGATAAAAATTTAAAATTTCTCTGTTTAAACATTTATGTTCCCTATGTTCTATTGTGATTAAAATATTGGCTCATGTGATTTGAAAGTCTTTTAGTTTTCATTTTATTCAAATTTAAAAAACGTCCCAACATTTCCGGAATTCGTGTTGTAAACACACATTGAGTTTTTTGTGTTGTTGTCTATTAAATATATCTAAACATCCTTAAAACTTCTTATTTAATTTAATTTAATTTTCTTAATCCACAATAATGAAAAAAATTATATTATAAAAGAATATAATAATATATCGATAAATTGATAAATTCTCTATTTAAGAGCCCTAAAATCTAATGCAATTTTCTCTACTTTAAAATGTGTTTAGATACTGGAAAACAAGACAAGAAAATACAGATGGAAATCTCATAGTATATCAAAATATCCTTTTCATTTGAAAAAAAAAAAAATTAGTTTTAATATTTCATCAGGACTGACTTAAATAACAAAAGGAAGCATTAAGGAAAAGTGCACAGAAGTTTTTCCTCTCTATACTCACCATGATCTCCATCGCTGACCAGCGTGACGTGCCCCAGTACATGGACATGCCATGGTTAATGACATGTGTCATGGCTCTCACTATCTCTAAAACACAAAACACACATGCACAGACAAAAATATTAGCCAAGATTGGACTGTTGCTATATAGATCCACTGTGCCACTGTGACCAGTTGTGTCTGGTCACCATTAGATGGCACTGTTTACGTCCTATCCTTGCGCTGTGTTGACATGTTTGCTTATTAAGCAACTTTGGGCTTGTATTTTATTAAGTCATTTAAAAGTATGGGAACTCAGATCATGCATATTTTTTGCACTTACAATTTAAAAGCTGATTTACAGATCCAGTTGTATACGGAAAAGACATTACTTGCATCATTACACAGCTGTCTGGCACATGGTAAAGGATATAACTAAGAAACAAGGTCAACACGTTATTAAAGTTGTTCTGCAGTGTTACAAATTAAAAAAAAAAAAAATCTCTATTTATAGAGGGTACCTGAATTGTAAAAATCAACTTATTCTATAACTAAATGCTAAAATAAATCATATTAAGCAATTCCCTCCTGAAAGGGCAAATGTATTTAGCCAATTTGGCCATGTTTTGGGAAGGCTTTCATGGGAAGAATGATTCCATGTTTCCTGTGAGATCTGGCAACACTGACAGAGGTGCACAAAGGATAAACGCTAGTAATGCAAAAGAGCTGAAGCTATTTCACAGCCTTCTGAATTAACAGGATTAAAGATGAGAAGCACTTCAGCTGTAAGTCAAACTGAGCCAACAGCTCTATATCTCACTAAACAAGTTTTATTGTACAAGGTACAATCATTTTAAAATGATCTGTATTGTATATTCAAGCGTGGCAGCACAATTTTATTCATCCCAAAGAATTCCAAACATACTAACGAATTAAAATATTTTTCCATTATTTACACATTCTTTGTTGTAAGATATAAAATATTTTTAATTTATTAAAAAGTTTAATTAAATTATTATTTTATAAGTCTTATTAGCACTGGCATCCTACAGTTCAGAACCATCCTGTAACCTGGAGAATAGTCCAGTGCAAATTGCTATCAGCACTATTTTCGGGCTGTGTTTGCATCATTATCTGATTAGCATAATTCCTTGGCTTAAGTGAACTGAGTGCTAAAAGCATACGCAAATAGGCAATGGCAGGAATCCTCACCCGAGAATCACAAACGGCATCAAGGCCTTGTTAACCCAACTTTACCCTTAAGAAAATGCTCTCATCTGGTGAGCAGATCCATTTTGCTCAATGAGTTACAATAAGGATAATGGCCCACACGACAGTGTTTAAGAGAGGATGGTTATATTGAATGTTAAAACACAGATAAAGGCCCAATACCAGGACTTGTGTTTTTATCATCTAGTGGAATTTTACAAAGAGGAATTTCTGGAACAGGAAACTGTTTTGACCATCATCATTTCTTTTTTTTTTTTTCAAAAACAGAGAATTAATATATTTAAAAACCCTTTTTTAGGGGTTGGCAGTTTGCATGCCGATAAACCCAGCAATGAGTGTTATCTTCCTGTTAGCTTCCTGATCTTAGTATTTGATGTTCATATATTACATTTTGTTAAATGCTGATGTGTAACAAACACAAAATCTACAAAATGAATAACTTTTTGCATAAATAAATTAACAAAAACTAATAATAAATTAATTTAGATATACAAATAAATATATAAATAACTAAAATGATAAATTATACTATAATTTATAGTAATTATAATTATAAATTAAACTACAAATTATAAATAATTAAAAATTAATTAATTAATTAAATTTACATAGTTAAAATACTATTACATAGTAAATAAGTGATGACAGAATTTCCTTTCATTTCAACATTTTTAAGTTAGCTAAAATTATGTAATCACACAGAACAGAATGAAAAAATGTGGTAAATGTGTTAAATAAATATGATGGCTTTAAAAAATTTTAATGAATCTATGAATTCAATATTTTATTAACTACATTTATTCATAATATTTGTACGACCCAATTTTTTTATATATAAAATGCTTACGTTTCAGGGTCCATGCAAATATATAAATAATACGTGTACTTTATTCAGTGAGGATGCATTAAATTGATGAAAAGTGACAGTAAAGACATTTATAATGTTACAAAAGATTTCTATTTCAAATAATGTTCTACTAAACTTTCTATTCATTAAAAAGAAAATTGTCATGACAAAAATGCTAAGCAGCACAACTGATAATATAATACCAAATCAGCATATTAGAATGATATCTGAAGGATCATGTGACACTGAAAACTGGAGTAATGATGCTGAAAATTCAGCTTGCCATCACAGGAATAAAGTACATTTTAAAATATATTAAAAGAGAAAACTGTTATTTTTATTATTTCACAATATCATCTTTTTGATCAAATAAATGCAGCCCAAACACCAAACCTTTGAACAGTAATGTATGGATGCTAGAACCATATATTTTGGACAAAACACCTATGATTATCAATGAGACCATGCATAATGTGAACAGACAAGTGTGTTTGTGTCGTCATACGTTTGATGTTGGTGTATACGTTTGACAGAGCGCTACTCTGCAGCCAACGGAACACCATCTGTTCTGACATCCTCAAGGCATTACTGTTCTGCATCATTATCAGCAGAGATCTTTACCGCTGTTCTGTGTTCAGTTCAGTACCAGAGCAGCGAGTACCATATCCACTCGAAAACGCCTACATCATGAGCTCATAAAGCTGCTTTATTACTTCATCATTCAGATTTTCATATGCGAAGAGCTGCTTTTCTCTGTCTCATAAGTGTTTTGACTCCAGGTGCTTTACTCTGGCCATTACTCTGCTATGATCTGGGCTTTGTTGTGTGTCCGCTGACTCTGCGTTTCATCTTCACTACACATGCCACCAGTGAGTGATGTCTGTGGGACGCTCTTCATCTGACAGCGGTGTCGCAGGGCTGCCCTAGTCTCATCAAATGGCACGCCTGAGGACCAAGTCCCTTCCCTGACCGTCTGATACATATTGCACAAAAACTGGAAAGCACTTACTCGGTCGAGCCGGCTGTAATATGATTGGCTGGCACCTTCTGGGAGTAAAGACATGTAGTGTTTTTTTTTTCAGTCTGCCTACAAGCAAAATTGTGTTTACAAGATAACTAGTGGATTTGCCAAAGTTTTCCAGGTTAGTGGCAACCCATAACCCCCCACCCCCACCCCCAGCTATCTTACCTTGAACTCTTGTTTTGCAAAACACAAATATTTTGCAAGAGAAGACAAATGTTTTGCAGGAGAATGCAAAGTTTCTCAGAGGAACGCAGATTGACAGGCAATGTGAACAATCATAATGCCAAATGTGCCATTTTGTCCAACAAACAATCCAGACAGGAGAAGTTGGTTAATGTCTGTGGACTCGAAAAATTCTGTGTACATTATTGACGTTTTTCCGCATTGAAACAAGATACCTTCTGATGTTCATTCATGTTTATTTCACGCAATAACTAGTAAAGAGGAAGAGATGATCAGTTTATGTGCCGCTTGAACTGAGGCGCTACAGCGATCTGTCACATCACATTAAAGAGCCACAAAACCGTATTTATTGTTTGAATTTCTTAAAAAATGACAAAATTTGAAAGCTGATACTTTGTTTCATACCAAAAGTAACCTGCTCTGTCATGTCTGTTGGCGCATTGTCAGTGTCCACTTTGCTCCATGATGTATTTTTCACTGCGTGAGAACATGATGCGTGGCGTGAGAGCAGCATGGCTTGTCGGACGTAGCAACAGTAACTAAGTGGGGGGTCTTTGCAAAGAGTCAATTGAACACAAATGTTTTATGGGAGAGAACACCAAGTTTCTTTGGGGAATGCAAATGTTTTGAAATATAGTTTTTCCTCTCATCTCATATTTTTCACCATGGTCATGTAGGGCCTCCATATATGAGGGTATGCAAATGATGACAGAATTTTCATTATTAGGTGAACTATTCCTTTAATTTACGCCAGTCTGTTTTTGTGATATTTCAGAAATCCCAGCACCTAAATGGCACACTAAATCAAAGTTGTTGTCAGTTACACCTTATGTCAGTCAGGTCTTTCTGTAAAACCGAACAGTGAAATGAATGAAATGAGTTAATTTAATGAATGAAATGAATGAATTCAAGTTCATTAGACTTAATTGAAATAAGTTCTGTAAACTCAAAATGTTGTTGTAGTAAGGCGATCTTAAAATGATGCATGCTTTGCATCAGACAACAAGGAAAATAAATGCAGAAATTAAGTGTTATTTTGTGTGTTTTTGCACAAGATTAACATAGAGAGACACAAATTAGTACTTAAATGTTGTGTTATGTTAAGATTTACATAGATTTCTGTTATGTTGGTTTTGTTGTGTTACCATTGTGGTGAAGAGCAGAGCTTGTGGTTAGGTTGAGGATGGACAGCAAAACTTCAAGACTATATATACCACATGTTTTTTGACTATTTACATGCAAGTGTGTCGTGAGTCTTTTAGATAACTACATTAGCGTGCCAGTGTGCTGTCGCAAACTAGCATTTAACTATAAAGATCTGAATGAATGTGCTGTTTATGGAAGCAAGTTGTATATAATTATCATTGTGATGAGTGGGGTGGGATCATAGAAGTGAGGCTTGGATTGGCTCCCATGGCTCTCAGCCCCGCCTCACTTGTCATAAAAATTTTAAGCTCTACTAACTTAAAAAAAATTTAGTTTGTCTACTCAAATGTTTTGAGGCAATAAGTTTCTTCAAATGTTTTGAGTATTCTTAACTTATCGGGTTTTACAGTGTGTGTAAGTGGGAAGGTCATAGTCCAATCCTTATACCATCTGTGAAACTCAAAAGAACTTCTATAAAAGAAAAAGGCAAGAGAAGGTGAAAGGAGATTAAAAAAGAACAGAAGAGTCAAAAAAAGCAGCCAAATCTACCTTAGTACATAATGAAAATGAAAGCCCACACCCACTCTCTCATTACGAACTCTGTACGAATGAAGAGAAATGTGAGTGTGTGGGTGAGAATGGAGGAGAAAAAACCAAGTGAACGTCAGCTAAGCACAACAATACATCTGCTCAAGAAAAGAGAGAGCGAGACAAAAACACAGGAAGCCAGAGGCACATGTCAGTGTGAACAAAAATGAATGCTTCTTCAGCAAACCACCGTATAGTTTCTTCTCACGAGAGACTGCGGACTCCAGCTCAGTTCTGATGGAACCCTGAAGTATTAATCTAATGTAATGTGGATGTCTGGGGTTTCTGCAGCGCGTAGGCTGCAGTGTGCAAGTGCAGATGCGTCATGCCTACGTGTCCCCTCTGATTTTTGAGTGGATTTTGATTGCAACTTCCCCCAAAAATATTTGTATCTTTGATAAATCAAGCTGAATTATTGCTATAGAAATCAAACAAGAAATCCATTCACATTCAGTATTTGGTTGGTCAAGCAGTTGCAGTCTTTCAAGCTCAATCACAGCTTTGTTTGGTTTATTTTAAGAAACCATATTTGTTCAGGTTTAAAGCACATATTACCTAACCATTCAAAAGTTAGGTAAGATTTTTTGAAATTATTTTAAAAATGTTTTTTCATACTTTTTTTTTTTTTTAACTAGTCTCTTATGCTCTTTATACTGTAAAAATACAGTACTTCTAAATAAGGTATTAGTCATTCTGTGCTGCATGTAGTTGTGTCATATGATAGCCTGATTTGATTTGTGTGTGTGGGAACAGAGAGACAGTGTGCTGTATGATTTTGATTTGTGGCTTTAATATCTGTACTATAGACTGATGTGGATGTTCCAAACACAAATAGGTCATTTGAGGTTTGTGGAAACAGCCAGTAGGTACTTAGTCTACTCTACAATATCAGATAAACACTAATAAACACAGATATGTGTTTGGTGTTTATTAAAACGCCAACAAATATTACAGGCCATGAGGGCATTATAGAACAAAGCTGTATTCATTAAATTATGAACGTGACCTAAAAGGGATCTGTTTGTAAGTTATTCAATACAAATTATGCTCTATCAAGAGCATCCATGGCATATTTTCAATTACCATAGAATATAATTACAGTATTTCCCTCAGTTTGTAAAAAGTGAACAAAATCACATTTACACTAATGCACTGAAAATGAAAGGCTATGGGTACTGCACTGCACCAAAACAATTTAATCTTTATAACCATGTCTGAGTTCACATATTATATAAACTACTTCTACTGTTATAAAGATTTCATCTTAATTTTAGGTCAAATAAATATCAGCAACTACACTAATTGCATTTTTTTCTCAGTTTGAGACTTTGAATAAAACTGAGGTTGTTTTTTTTTTTTCTTAAAGACCATATACAGTAGTAAGATATCAGGACCAGCATCACATCGGTGATCTAATGTCTATCTCACAAAGCTCAGGGACAACATGGCAAACACATTAACAAGTCTCCAGGGAGGCCATGGGTAGTGAAATTTGTTCTCAGTTCAGTACCAAAATGTTCTTTTATTAAAATACCCTACTATCATTATCTTCCCACGAGGATTTAACTGTACGTGCCAAGAACACATTGCACATCAATTTGGATTAAAATCATTCCAGCCTCGATGGAAGAACGATGATTAAACGTTTTACTTTATTAGATCTTCTGCTTCCCCCCACCACGGCTTTAAAGCTCTGATTTGTATAGAGAGTCCTCTTGAGATTATCCTCACACTGTAGGAAGTCTATGCATTACTTTTCTGGCTTGTAACCCTGATGTTAAATGTGTTTACGTGTTGATAAGACTCACTCATACAGACAGGAAAAATCCTAACGTAGTCCAATAGAAGAAATCAGGTGTGTGTGGGTTTACTAACAAATTTGTCCCCAAAAGATAGCTAAATCTAATGAAACCTCTCTTTGGGACATTTGGGGATGAAATGAAATGAATTAAAATACTGTGCTCCACATAAAAACAATAGAAGTGGTATCTCCTCATTTAGATACATGTATACATGCAGTATATGTAGATTGTGTGTGTAAATTGTGAGAGACAAAAGTCTGTAGTTTGAAGGCACAGCAGGCAAAGAGCAGCTTAAAAATACACTATGTACCCCATGGGCAAGTCTCTAATCCCCCTCAGAGAGAGAGAGAGAGATAGAGTCAAATAGAGAGAAAGACAGATATGGTGACGGACAGAGTGTATAAGAAGTAGACTTCCTGAGCACTGCAGTGCCGCAGAAATCGAAAGGGAGTGAGAGAGAGGTTAGACTGGGATTATGAAAAACGGCCTCCTGAGATGTATGGAAATAGCACCCCACATCCTGTTTTACACATATACACACAGTAACACACACACACACACACACACACAGACTAAGGCTAGAGACATAATTTAGACCAACTTTTTGGACTTTTGCCAAGGCCTTAAGCACAGGGTCATGCACTACACTACCGTTCCATTACGCATTAACTCTGGCCCTCGAGGTCCACTTTCCTGCAGAGTTTTGCTCCAACACATCTGAACAAGCTAATCAAGGTCTTCAAGATCACTAGAGCGTTACAGGCAGGTGAGTTTAATCAAGGTTGGAGCTAAAGATGCATTCACGCCATATCGTAATAACCGTAATTACGAGATACCAACTTGTAAAACTCGTTCACGTCCTCACAGAAGTCGTAATTACAATTTGTGAACTGGGAGTTTTCTGAGAGCTACAGCTTGTACCACGTGTATAATCCCCAGTCTGAGGACATGAACAGTACCGAGTTGAAAATCACGTGTTGTCATCGTGGAATTACGGTAATTACGACATGGTGTGAACGCAGCATAAATTCTGCAGGAACCTGGACATCGAGGGCCAGAATTGAGAATGCCTGCATTAAATAGATCAAAAGTGACAGTAAAGACATTTATAATGTCACAAAAAAACTATTTCAAATAAATGCTTTTCTTTTGAACTTATCAAAGATTTAAAGATTTTGAATTCTTCAAAGACTCCTGAAATTATCCTGATTCCACACAAATATTAAGCAGCAATGAAGAAGAAATGTTTCTTGAGCAGCAAATCAACATATTAGAAATTATTTCTGCATCATGTGACTTAAATAATGTCTGCTGAATATTCAGCTTGAGCACGACAAGAATAAATTTCACTTTTAAATGTATTCAAACAGTTGTTTTACAATATTACTGTTTTTACTGTATTTTTATCAAATAAATGGTGAGCATAAGGGACTTCTTTCAAGAAATATTTCAAATCAAATCAAACCGAACCAAAACTTTTGAACAATACTTAAACTGTGTTTTAGCATTGCTTGGGTGGTAACAAACATTAGACCCTTTAGGGGGCACTTTTGCTTTGGGCCCAAGTCTCACCTACCCTCCATTGGAGTGTTGCAGTCGGGGCGATTGGCAAAAACCACGTCCACATACTCCAACTGTAACCTCTGCAAAGAACCCTTCAGACCTACAGAGAGAGAAAGCATAAGAAAGTGTTCATGTTTTTTGTATTCAGAGTGTATGGAATATAATGCATGAGTTTTATGGACCACATTTATGATACTTTCATGCTGCTTTTTTCTTTTTCTTTTTTGGAGCTTAAACAGCCCCAGTTTCTATTCATTTTCATTCTAAGAGCAGTGCAAACATTCTGCTTAATGCAATATTTTGTGCTTTGTGAAGAAGAAAAAAAGGGTTTGAAGCAACATAAGGGCAAGTAAATTAACTTTCATTCAACTATTCTATGAAACAGCAAAGATTAAAAATGATGACACAAACTCATGTAGTTGCCTGAGGGCCTACATTCATTCTATGCTGCTATCTGACAGCCAGAAGTGTGAAAAGAGATGGAAGGATGAGAGGAGAGAGGAAACTCAGAGAGAGCAAAAATAGGATCAGGTGAGCAGTTGAGAGAGAGGATTAGAAAGCTTTGCAGACACCAGAGGAGAGGAAGAAAAACAAGATGAGGAAGCAGAACAAGGATGAATGATTCAGTCTGACTGTCACATCATTGTCCCATTCAGAAAGAGAGAGAGAGACAGAGAACATAACTGAGGGACAGTTCGAAACATACATTATGCACTGTAAGCAATATGTTTATTTGTATTTATTTATAGACTAGGGCAGGGGTGGTGAACGTCGGTCCTGGAGAGCCGCAGCCCTGCAGAGTTTTGCATCATCCCTAATCAAACACACCTGATCAAGCTAATCAAGGTCTGAAGGGTTACGAGGAAGCTACATGGTGAGTTTTTATTAGGGTTGGAGCTGAACTCTGCAGGGCTGCGGCTCTCCAGGACTGGAGTTCGCCACCCCTGGACTAGGGGTATATCAATGACTGTATCAATATCATCCAATATTAGCTTATTATTATTTTTTTAATGATCAAGAATATTCTGATTAAGGTGATACTGGAAGTAAATCATATCAACGCTTGTTTCAAACTTGAAGAAATTCAAGACTGGTGCTACTTTCATAAACACAAAACAATATAAAACAGTTCATATTTATTGGTATAATAAATATGTGTGACAGTGAACACAAAAATTCAATAATGCACATTACAGTTCAAATGTTTGGGGGAGGTAATATTTTCTGTGAATGTTTAGGTGAGTCTTTTATGCTCACCTAGGCTGCATTCATTTGATAAAAAAATACAGTAAAATATTAAAATAAACTAAAAACTTTTTTTTCTCTAATTTATTCATGTGATATAAAGCTGAATTTCCAGCAGCCAGTCTTCAGTGTCACATGATCCCTCAGAAATCATCCTACAGTATATGATTTGATGCTTATTATTATCTGTGGAAATCATGATATAGTATTCTTTGATAACAGCATTTATTTGAAATCTTTTTTTAACTTTATAAATGTCTTTCCTGTCACTTTTGATCAATTTAATGCATCCTTCCTTGCTGAATAAAAGTATTAGCTTCTTTAAAATGTTATATCTGTTGTTTTTCCATTAGGAACCTCACAAACATCTATTCTGTGAAATGCATGAAAACTGCTTGTGATGTTTTTCCTTTTTAATAAATGCCACTTGGTTTGACATTTTGTTGTTTAATGCAATGGCATTCAAACTTTTTTTGAGTGCTGCTTACGTTTTCAAATACTTTTGGGGGTCACTCCACCTCTGAACGCATTTTTCTTCATTCCATTTAAGCTTTTCTTTCAAATAATACACATACTGTACTGTAGCTTTTTGTTATTTCGAACACCAGTATTTAAGTACTGTGAAAATAATGGACTGGCAAAACTTTACAGTCATGCCAATAAATCTTGGCTGAGAGAGAAAGACAGAGAAAAAGAGAAAGAGAGAGAGAGCAAACACCAGGTGTGTTGAAACAAAGTTGTCAGATAGCTTTCAGGTGATCAGATGCTGGCGTGATTCCTCTGCCATACTGAAATTAATCTGACAGATAAACCCCACGCTCATCCTTTTTCAAAAACACTGTAATCCAGCCAATCTCAGACACATTAATCAGGCCCGTGCTCACGGAGCGCGCCCTCGCATCCGCCACAGCTCTAATCAGTCAGAATTTTCTGGGTTTGTGGAGGAGATATTCTTAGCAGGGAGCTTTTTTTTAAAGTACATAGAGGATAAACAGACGTTTCTTTCTAGCCCACAACAATGTCAAACAAACACAAGCTAGCAAGGAGGGGAGAGAGACACGAGCCAGGAAGGAAAACTACACACAAGCTGGAGTGATAAAAATAACTTGGAGAATGGGGGGAGGGAAGGAGGGATGAGCGCAGTATGCGAATGATTCAATTAGTTTCATGAAATACAAACAGTGAATTTTCTCAATCTGAAAGTGACACAGAAATGACATTACAGATATTAAACTCTCTTGAAATCAGTGGTTCACCTCCATCTCATACAGTAATAGAGCAGATACAGTTCAGAATATTACTACATGTAGTTTTCCATGCTTGATCAAGCGCTCAAATAAAGCTTATGATTTTAAACACTTCAGTCAATTATCAGAATACGTAAATATGCCATTTTAATTATGCATTAGGCTATTAAAGCGATTTGAATTCAGTGATGGATGTCTTTTGCATACTTTATTGTGTCAGGAACATTTAGTACTATTGACAATAATCACAAGCTCTTTCATTAAAAAAGAGATCATAAAAATGGGTACTAAAATAGTTCAATCAAAATTAAATTACAAAATAAATGAAAACCCTTGGCAGCTAAATTTGTATGTGATTAAAATAATCTATTTTTAGTCTTGTTTCCAGTAGAAATGTCTAAACATATTTAAAACAAAATAAATGTCCTTGAGATGCAAAATTTGACAATGGGGTAAGACAAATAAACACAAAATGAATGAATGAATTATTAAATACGTAAGTAAGGAAGTGGGTAAGTAAATCAATTTAAAAAAGAGCATGTGCTTTATTATGCTTTTCGTGTAAATGTATCTTGTTTTAAAGAGGTTTAGACATTTTTATTGGAAAACAAGACGACAAACCTACAGATTGAATGGTTTCTGTATCTACAGTGGGGCAAAAAAGTATTTAGTCAGCCACCAATTGTGCAAGTTCTCCCACTTAAAAAGAAAAAAAACTCAACTATGAGAGACGAAATGAGAAAAAAAAAAATTAAATCCAGAAAATCACAGTGTAGGATTTTTAAAGAATTTATTTGCAAATTATGGTGGAAAATAAGTATTTGGTCAATAACAAAATTTCATCTCAATACTTTGTTATATACCCTTTGTTGGCAATGACAGAGGTCAAACGTTTTCTGTACGTCTTCACAAGGTTTTCACACACTGTTGCTGGTATTTTGGCCCATTCCTCCATGCAGATCTCCTCTAGAGCAGTAATGTTTTGGGGCTGTCGCTGGGCAACACGGACTTTCAACTCCCTCCAAAGATTTTCGATGGGGTTGAGATCTGGAGACTGGCTAGGCCACTCCAGGACTTTGAAATGCTTCTTACGAAGCCACTCCTTCGTTGCCAGGCGGTGTGTTTGGGATCATTGTCATGCTGAAAGACCCAGCCACGTTTCATCTTCAGTGCCCTTGCTGATGGAAGGAGGTTTTCACTCAAAATCTCACGATACATGGCCCCATTCATTCTTTCGTTTACACGGATCAGTCGTCCTGGTCCCTTTGCAGAAAAACAGCCCCAAAGCATGATGTTTCCACCCCCATGCTTCACAGTAGGTATGGTGTTCTTTGGATGCAACTCAGCATTCTTTCTCCTCCAAACACGACAAGTTGAGTTTTTACCAAAAAGTTCTATTTTGGTTTCATCTGACCATATGACATTCTCCCAATCCTCTTCTGGATCATCCAAATGCTCTCTAGCAAACTTCAGACGGGCCGGACATGTATTGGCTTAAGCAGGGGGACACGTCTGGCACTGCAGGATTTGAGTCCCTGGCGGCGCAGTGTGTTACTGATGGTAACCTTTGTTACTTTGGTCCCAGCTCTCTGCAGGTCATTCACTAGGTCCCCCCGTGTGGTTCTGGGATTTTTGCTCACAGTTCTTGTGATCATTTTGACCCCACGGGGTGAGATCTTGCGTGGAGCCCCAGATCGAGGGAGATTATCAGTGGTCTTGTATGTCTTCCATTTTCTAATAATTGCTCCCACAGTTGATTTCTTCACACCAAGCTGCTTACCTATTGCAGATTCAGTCTTCCCAGCCTGGTGCAGGTCTACAATTTTGTTTCTGGTGTCCTTTGACAGCTCTTTGGTCTTGGCCATGGTGGAGTTTGGAGTTGGACTGTTTGAGGTTGTGTACAGGTGTCTTTTATACTGATAACGAGTTCAAACAGATGCCATTAATACAGGTAACAAGTGGAGGACAGAGGAGCCTCTTAAAGAAGTTGTTACAGGTCTGTGAGAGACAGAAATCTTGCTTGTTTGTAGGTGACCAAATACTTATTTTACCAAGGAATTTACCAATTAATTCTTTAAAAATCCTACAATGTGATTTTCTGGATTTTTTTCTCATTTTGTCTCTCATAGTTGAGGTATACCTATGATGAAAATTACAGGCCTCTCTCATCTTTTTAAGTGGGAGAACTTGCACAATTGGTGGCTGACTAAATACTTTTTTGCCCCACTGTATATACATACTGTATTTGGTTTGCGTAATCGTTTATCAAAAAGGACTGAGAAAGAGAATCTCACACTGTTTAAGAATGAATGCTGGTGTGGGTGCTGAGCTTTTATTAGGAACAAGGCCACACACAGTCTACTGCAGTGAAAGAGAAAAAAAAAATCAATAAAGCAGGAGAGAACTAGAAAGAAATGAAGAAAAAGAGGTTCAGGTCAATTACAAACGACAGGGGAATTAGAAGAAAGAAGAAGAATATCTACCTTCAATAATGTGCTTCCTAGAGAGCCCACGCTCTGTCTCTGCCCTAGAGAAATAGAAAGAAAGAAAGAAAGAAAGAAAAAGGAAAGAAAGCTTTACATAAGCAGACTAAATCTAAAAGCCTAAATCTCAAGGAGAAAATGAGAGTAGTTGTTATTGATAGAATGAATAGACAGATAGACAGGCAGACAGACAGATACTCACTTTCCTCCCCAGTACAGTTTAGTGGTGATAACCAGACTGGATCTCCTGTACACAAACAGACAGATTATGGACTTTGTGTGAAAGCAGTGGCATTATAAATTTCTCAGCCAATGAAATTGCTGATTAAAATCATAAAATGAAAGAACTAAGATAAATACCGCCAACATTTCTTCTTGATAATGTTTCCTAGGATTATTTCAGCCCTGTGAAGAAGAAAGACACGTTTTATGTGCTTTTTATGATTTTATTTCTGGATTTGTTGAGAATTGTTCCATGGCACTGTGAGGTGAATTCACTATAGAGCCACTATAGCACTGCACTATGCATATATTTAAACTTTAACTTTAAAGCTACTGTAATTTTTCCAAGGTAAACACTCCTCCTTTGTATGCATGAGTTTCATTATAGAAGTCGCCAGATTCACAAACGTCAGCGCTATTTGCCTGACACAGTTAACGTTGAGCTATGGTTACCGTCCACAGAAAGCTGGAGGAAATTTAAAGCTTTTTCAAAATGAATGTTAGTGTACTTCTCTAGTGATCAAGACAGCAGTAATTCATCAAACGATGCTCAAAGAATGGAGAAAAGCATCACAACCAGGCACATACTTCTGGCATTTTAAAGGTGCCTTATGACAGTGGTGCACGATGATGTACAGTCCCAGAAAAATATGATCACTCTAGTCTGTTGCGCCATGCGCTATCTAACACTCTAGAAGCCTAGAAACTGATCTATGCAAATTGCATTTAGCACTAAATTTGCGGCCGTTTGCATCTCAATCTGAATGCATAATTCCTTTAGTGAATTTGGTGGAAAAGCAATGCAGACAATGTGTGCAAAAACGATGCTATCAGTGGGTGCAATTCAATCATAGTGAATTCCCTTCTGCTTCTTCTAACAGGTTTAGATGAATCAGCTTGGCAAATTTGGATCTGAAGTTTACAGGATGAACTGTAATCCAAGATTATTTGTGCTTTTACACACTGGCTGAATCCCAGTTTGCATACTATCCATTCAATAGTTTCTAGTAAGCAAGATAGTATGCAAGTATCTAGATGGATTTAGCCACTCTGTTTTGCTTTAAGTCAAAGGTCAAACTCACTTCCCAGCTGAATAGACCTCTGCAGTGTCAAAGAGGTTGACCCCGTTTTCATAGGCTATAGTCATCAGTTGCTCTGCCACCTACAAAACACACACACACACACACACACACACACACACACATCAATATCAAGCACTCAGCTGTCAGTCAGCATTGCAGAGAGCTCAGAAGTGTGTGTAAACGGATAATTGAGTGCTCAGCTTTCTGAAAACAGTGCTGCTTAAATCCACTTCACATGATTCACTGCCATGTGAAGCACTTTTATAACATTCATGTCCATAACATGTAATTTGTCCAAACCAAATTCTTTTTAGACATATTGTTTTGAACCTTTGCAGAATATTTTTGTCACATTTATTCATATGGACAGTGCAGTTAGGATAGGAAGCGATGCAGAGAGAAGGACAGAACAAGATCAGAAAATGCATGTTATTCTACAGAAAAACAGTTTATCTTTGTAATCTTTCATCAAAATGCAATAGCTTTCTCTGCCCATGAAACGATTTTCTTTTCGGTTGATTTCACAGAGAGTTATTTTTCAACCCCTCCCCTCCAACCATTTGGCTCCATCCTGGTATTTAATGCCTGCCTGTCACTATGTATATAGGAATACACTATGTCTCATAGCATTACATGGAGTTAATAGCATCTGACAGTGATTTCATTCTTTACACCTCATATTGTTTGTCACAGGATGCAGAAAAAATTAATACACGGCTTTATGTACAGATTTTCAGGCAGATGTACTGAGTATAATGGCATTCATGCACATAATAAGTTAACACAAGATTATCATTATGCGTGGATGCTTTGTAAATGTATCCTTTAAAAATTGTGCTCATCATTTTATATATAGTAACAGCTAGCCATGACGTAGGATGAGATAAATTAAACTGCACTGCAGTATCACAACTGTTTTCAAGATTTAAAAGCACAAGCTGTTAAATTACTGAGACACACGAGTCTTCATTACCCATATGAAATAGCCTTAAAACACAGCCTTAGGTACGGTTCATACAGAATGCGTTCTTAATTTACACTGTGCTGCTTTTCTATCGTTTTTCTGTGTAAATGTGCACTATATGGACTTGCTTGATTTTACTGCTCGTGTCTTATATGCAACATGATCTCACAGAATTCCCGACCCTGGACCACGAAACCAGTCATAAGGGTCCATTTTTTGAAATTGAGATTTATACATCATCTGAAATCTGATGTATGGTTTGTTAGGATCTGACAATATTTGGCCCGAGATACAACTTTTTGAAAATCTGGAATCTGAGGGTGCAAAAAAATATAAACATTGAGAAAATCGCCTTAAAGTTGTCCAAATGAAGTTCTTAGCAATGCACATTACTAATCAAAAATTACGTTTTGATATATTTACGGTAGGAAATTTACAAAATATCTTTATGGAACATGATCTTTACTTAATATCCTAATGATTTTTGGCATAAAAGAAAAATCGATAATTTTGACCCATACAATGTATTGTTGGCTATTGCTACAAATATACCCATATTACTTAAGACTGGTTTTGTGGTACAGGGTCACATATATTAGTGGCATGTCGCACATGACAGCATTCTAAAAATGCAGTAAAGTTAAAATAAGTGCTTCGCTGGCGGCATCTTATTTTTGCATTCCACTGTGCTACTTCTCCATGGTCTTTCTATGTTAATATAGATGGACGTCTCTGACCCCTGTGCACCGCTCTCAGCACCTTACAGAAAACACTGCGTTCTAAAAATGCCCAAAAAATGCAACTTTTAAAACATGTCAGACCTCATTCATTTATTTGAACTTAGAGTGTGTGTGTGTGTGTGTGTGTGTATACGCTAAAATCTATCTTTGATGTGGAAAAGTGCTTAGCTTCACATCAGGGTCTTAACAGATGTACACACTGTTCTTTGTGGCATAGAATCAGAGTACTGCAGGTATGTGGAAATCTGTAAGCAATTCTGGCACTTGCCATTCTCAGGTAGAGGATTTGGACATTGACTGGTGCTCTTTTATATGCTAATGACATTAGTTAGACAGTGTTAACCAGGTGGAGATCTGAAACTATCTGAGATCTGAGATCTACATACAATTTACAAATTTCACATCTGGAAGAGAGGTGTACACACGTTTTGGGAAGGTTACTTAAATGTAATAGGTTACAGATTATGTTACCCTATTTGAAGTGTAATAAGTAGTGCAACTATTTCAATTACATTTTAAAGTAATGTAATGGATTACATTTGATTACTTTTTGGTTACTTTTCAAAATTTCTAATGAATGTTTTCAACTGTTATTCATTGCAGGATTAACCGTACAGTAAGAATTAACACTCATTATCATCAGACTTTAAAAATCTTTGAATTAAGATTACAAAAATTTTATTTTAAAGCACAGCCATGACAAATCAGACTTTAGCACCTCTTTTTGCTTTGAGATCGTTCTGAGGTTAAATACAGATTAAAAACCATAATAAGGTATAGTTTAACAGCTATGATACTGTTTTTGAAATCATATCTTTGGATAGCTATAACAGGAAACACTGGCATCTAACAATGCCTTGGGGGAAAAAAAAAACAGTCAATCTTAAAATATAAAGCATATACTGTACATAAACCCAAATAGAAAATAAAACAGTTTTTGAATAAGCATGTGTCCTATTCTGTGTCCTAAACCCCTGAAACATTGGTGTCTCATATTTTAGAGCAGTCAGAGCAATTTGGGAAAGAAATCAATCATATCGGTATGTGAAAATATTCAGATTCCTCTTTGTAATTGTTAACATTTTCATAAGCGACTGTAAATTAATTGCACATTTTTCTCAGACTACAGTTACATTTATTTTGTAATTAAATTATGTATTTCCTTTACATGTATCTAGTTACTCCCCAACACTGCGTACACACAAAATTGAGAAATGATTGCAAGATCAGATGTAATATTGGTTTCTATGCAACATTTTATAAATTAATTTTGTTTTTTTTTCATTCCACTGCACTACATTTCCATTGTTTTTCTATGTTAACAAGTTTGACGCACATCAAGAAGTTCAACGTGTCTCAGGACCTTGTATTTTTTCCATTCAGTTGCCCAACATCTCACGTGTTTGCATTCAACTGCACTACTTTTCCACATGCACTCTTGCACGAGACACAGTGTTCTATGTGGCACGCATCTTTTAAAAAACATGTCTCGAGACCTTGTACTGCTCCAAGCACATTGATCAAAGATGTCCATCTAGTGCATAATTAAAAAAGCACTGTAGTGGAATACAAAAATGTGTTTTGTTTGAATGGCCCCTTATAGGTTTGGGAACAGAGCATCTGTTTGTCTTGTGTAACTGCTGCAAAGATACAATGATCTTCATGTCAGAGTTTGATCTTCTGTTGACAGAACAATTGGTGGCTAAAACCTCTGCAATCTCTACAATCCATCAGTCTCTCACTCTGGCTCTCTTTGATGGAGAACTGTCAGCATGAGCGACAGTGATCCGTTCTGTCAGTATAGTTGTATATTGGCAGACCGATGAGGAAAAACCGTCTGTTCAGCTGCTGATGAGATGACTTATGACATGTGGAGAAGGGGACCGAACGGGGACATCCACATCTCGCATAATTTGATTGGACAAGAGGGATGATTTGACAATAGAGGAGACTCCGCCTCTGGGGAAAGACAGCCTTGTCGTGGAAGTTGCTGCTGCGGGGACTTTTATGATGTAAGAAGCGCTAGTGTTTATGTGCGTTTGCTCTGGGTGAGTGTCAGAAAGGGGCACTGGCAGAATGATGTTATTGTTTGAATAATGAGGAAGACCACAGCATGATGTGTCTACGAGCCTTCCTCTCTGCCAAGACTGTCGACACAGAACATGCTTATCTCGACTAAATCTGCCCAATTTGTCATAATGGTTAGAGTGTATTTAGAAATGAGAATAATGGGTAAAAACAAAAAAAAAACTGATGATTCAACACCTTATTATAATAAATTACAAAACAATTTATTATGAGTAAATAGATTAATTGTTGTTGAAAATATCTACGATATGAGTTCATATTCTGGTTATGATTATAAAAAATTTCAATACTCACCTCATCTGAAATCTGTCCCCCAAATGTCACCCATGTGCCTAAGAGAGAGAAAGAAAATCGAAAGAAAGAGAGGAAGTGTGAGTCAGAGGTTAGTTTGTTCCAAGTAGAGCTTGATTTATTTGCTCTGGTGCCTGTCACAGAAACGCTCAAACAGATTAGAACAAAACACAGACCTGATTCTGAATGTTTTACAGTAATAATACCAGCTAAAGAAGAATAATAAATAAATAAATAAGGTCAGTGACATTTCCAGAAACTTAATTGTTGTCCAGTGGACTTGGTGTCTACTTGTCACTCACATTTTGATGTAAACAATTCAACATTTCCCTGTTAATTTAATTCATTATGATACAATACTTTGCTTGGGACATAACTCATTTATTAATACAATATATTTCTTTTTTCTTTTTTTTTCTTTTTTTATGAAAAGCACTGTATAAATGTATGTATGTATTGTAATCATCTTCTTAAAGAGCAAGAATTATGACTTTTTTTTTTTTTTAGTTCTTTATAGGTTCATTTTCTTTTAATTAAAATATTCATAACCAAAACCATAAAACAAATGTTTCCACTTTTTCCTGCATTTTTTATATTGTTAAATATTATTAAAATTTAAAATGAATATTTTCTATTTAATATGTTTTAAAATTCTATTTATTTTGGTGCACAGGAAATATTTCTTATTATTTTCAATGTTGAAATGCTGCTAAAAATTTTTTTAAACGCATGATCATTTATTAGATTTTTTTTCACGATTCTTTAATGAATAAAAATTTCAGCATTTATTCATAACAGAAATGTTTTTAATGTCACTTCTGATCAATTTAATGCATCCTTGTTGGACAAAATTATTAATTTCTTATATGTACGTTTATATGGAATTTGCTTTTGATACATACAATTTAAAACATCAAAAATAAATACTTCAGTACTTCAGTTCAATATACAAAGAAAGAGACAAAAATGAGGTTGATTCTTGGTCAAAACTGTCCCAGGTTTTCCTGAGGACTCTGTTATTCTTGGCCTGACTCACACTGCCTGCAGTCTAAAGCACCCATGATTCATTGCTGTCAGGGTAAGACTCTGCAGTCACTGCCCCACATCCCTGTCACAATCACCTACTATCACCCTAAAACTCACCCCGGCTGCGGGTTGAGCATCTCTCTAGCACACACTGGTGTGCTGGGCTTCAATACTATGGGATCAGTTGGCATCCCATGAGACGCCCGACTGTGTTTCAGGGTGAGGGAACCCGTCGGGGGTGATCAGCTGTTCCCATGGCGATCAAGCGCTTATGGGTTGTAGGATAAATGAGGAAATAGTGTGGGCGTTTGCAAGTGTTACGTTCCCTTGGTGACACCTGCACAGCGATAAGAAACATTTGGCGCCTTTCTTATGTTTTGTACATGATGTAACAGTCCTCATGCTGCCAGATAACTTTATGCGTACAGCTACTGTGAGCAACGATGAGCACCAGGGTCATCGGCAGCTCAACAACTGAGAGAAACAAGGAATAACAGGCTCTTTCTGCCTAATCCTGGATCTCCCTATGTATTAGAGCTGATTGACAAGAGAATTCTTATATCAATTTACATTAAATAATTGTAAAAATTGCTATAAAATTCAAGCCATACCGTATGTCTAACCATGTTATGTTCCAAATTTGAAGTTGATATCACAAAAATTCAAACTTCCTGAGAGATTTTGTTTAGGCGCTATACCAAAAAAAGGCATTTAGCTGTCGCAAATTTATTAATTTATTTCCTGTCACATATTACTTCCATTTCAAATATGGAATATTGAGACTCAGACCTTTCCAATTATATGAGTTTTGTCAAGATTTGATTATAAAATATTGTAGTAAATTTTGTAATATCACACTTGACACCAGAGGGAGGAGCATGCTAAAAGATTTTAAAGTACCATTTCCATGGTAAAAATGTGTGTTTAAGCTTACGAATGATATAGGACGATTCCTAAAACGTGAAAAAAGTGGGACGCTAATGAGACATTTTTATAGGCTCCACTGTGCTTCCATCATAGTCTTAAAGTAAGCACCACTGACTTTCATGAACATGAACATACATTTATACATGCACGTATGCACACACAAACCCATACAAAAAAAATTCCACTGAAAGCTGTCCTCATGTATTCAGTGAAGTGCATGTCTGAAGCGCTGAAATCTTATCAGCCTGCAGTGCTCTCGTTGTGTTTGATCAAGTGGCTAATGTTTGCGATGTCTGACCTGAAGCAATGACCTTTGATGTTTCAGGAAAATAAGAGCTACAAGCACTGAGGGGTGAGTTGCAGCACTTTCGCACAGTATTTAATCTTCAAAACTTGCATCTTTTAATCACTAACCACGACTGAATAACCAGGCGCGAAATTAAGCTCCTAATTGGTTGAGTTTTATTCACAAAACAATTAAAAGCACAACTTTTGCAAGCACGGTTTACTCTATTTGGTGATTTGCATACTCGATTAATTGTGTGCTAAAATAATACAGAAAGCACATGCAAATAAATAACACTAAAATCTATTTCATTCTGAAGAATCATGTGACACTGAAGACTGGAGTAATGATGCTGGAAATTCAGCTTTGCATCATAAATTACATTTTAATAATATATCAAAATATAAATAAATTACATTTTAAAATATTAAAATAGAAAAATGTTATTTTTATATTATAATAATATTTCACAATATTACTGTTTTTTTTTTTTTACTGTATTTTAATTAAATAAATGCAGCTGTGGTGAGCATAAGATTTCAAAAACATTTAAAAAATCTCACTGACCCCAAATATTTGAAGAGTAGTGTATATTTGGATGCAGGAAGGAGGAAGGACTTGAACAGAGCAAGATTCTGATCTAAGATAGGAGAGACACCATTTGGAAATGCATTGTGAAGATAAGCCTGGGGCTTTTTACATGGTGGAATAGCAGCTGCTTGTTCCTCAAATGCTCTTACTGAAAGCCTGTAGTATGACAACAACAAAATCCAGTTCACTCAGTTCAGTCCACACCAACTAATTCAGTTGCCAATGCCCTATGGTTTTCCTGAGAGCAGAGATGCTCTTGGAGGTGAAACAAACAAAATGTTCAGTACACCATTACAATTTCTGCATTTAATTAATCAAAGAACTGACACTGCTGTAATTTCCTTGTGTATCTTGCATTGGTTTGTAGTGATAAAAATAAAACACACAGATTGGAATGAACTGAATTAGGCATGTTCTCTTGCGTAGTCGTCCATGAGTCCTGTAGCATGAGAACCGGCTGCTGTATAAGCCACACTGCGTTTTTATCTCAGGAGAAGTCAACAACAGATTTATACAGTCATTGTGTTTGCATTCACGAGGCTTGTTAATGAAACCATCTAATCGTAAAAATAAAAGGGAACAGAGAATAAATTAAGCGTCAACCCATCACTCTCCCGCTGTGTGTGGAGTGTGTGAGGCAATTAGTGAGCTTGTGTTTTAATTCATGATAAATTAAATATGAATGGAGGGAGGATAATATTTTCGAGATCATGTGACTCTTTAAACACACACTGTGTTTATATTCCGTGTGACCTTTTGGTGGTTTATGGCTGCTTTATAAATCAAAAAATGCTTACCGAGTCCAAGACATGACACTCGCAGTCCTGACTTCCCAAGATTCCTGTGGAGAGAGTGAAAAATTTGTTACCGAAGACATTACATTCCTGTGCCTTCACTTCTGTGCCTCCGGTTCATTTATTATTTTATAATTTAATAAGACAATTTAACATTAATGTATAAAATTTAAATAGCTTCTGTATGTATGTATTCTTATAATTTATTTAAACATCTTGAAAACCCATTTCATAAATGAATACTGATTGGTTCTGAACAGGTGTTTCCATATTATTTAAGTAAAATTAAAATAAAAAAAAGCCACCTCCAAGGTTCTAACCATTCAAGTATGTCTCTGCTATTTGATTTTCTAAAAAGTATTCATGACTTCCTATGGTGCATGTGAATAATGGGCCTTCTTTTTGGACTCAGAGGAAACCATTTTAATTTTCTCTTGGTGCGGACAACAACTGAATATTTGATCCGCAGAGACCGCTGTGACTCTTACAGCACTTCAGTGATTTAAGATAGCTATTATCAGAGAACAAAACTCTTTAATAGCTTTAAAAAGTACACGTGAATGCACACACACACAATGGCTGGCTGGTATTTATGCCCCAGTCTTGGATCTGAACTTTTTATGACTTTAGCCTCCTATTTATATCATCTTATTGGCTACAATATAAAATACATTAGCCATAGCTCTATTCATCAGAGTGCAGATGTGACTTTAACAGCAGCCCTGGTTTCAATCTACAGTAAAACCTTAGCAATCCTTTTCTTCCATCATTAAAATTTCCTCTACTCTGATATGTGGCTTCATCTTAATGCCTGACTGAGTCAGAGATAACATTTCATTCACTTTAAACCCACACCTCAGCTCTGCACCACAAATCAGATTGTTCCAGGCTCACCATCACTAGGGCAGTTATTGTCTCTCAAAAGAAAGAGTCGACTCTGAATCTTTGAAATGAGTCGTTTTAAAAAGAATCTTAAGTCGTTTCATGTTGACGTCAACATGAAACATTAGCATATTGCCGGCCCACTTGTTGCCACTAGGTGCATCTTTTGGAGCGTT